>NC_081814.1:14092500-15292500 GCF_030704535.1 Vitis vinifera
GAAAATAAAATATTTTCAGAGAATATCTTTTAGTTATTTTTTTAAAATTGTTTAAATAAATAATTATATAAACATGTATAATGATTAAAAATAAAACTTTAAATATAAAAATTATTTTTAAAACATATTTAAAAACAAGTTAAAAATATTTCAAATTTTCAAATAGATTTTTATTTTACATAACATTATAGAATAATATTCAAAAATTGTTTTAAAAACTATTGTTTTATAATAATTATGATTTTGTATAAAATTTTTTATTTTTAAAAATAAAAAATAGAAAATATATTAAAAAAGAGAAATATAAATATAAAATAATAAGAAAAATATTATTTGTGTGGGAGGAAAAATAGGAAGAGGAAAAAACAAAAACAAATATATATATTAATTTTATTTTATTATTTACGACAATTTTTCATACAAATAATATTTTCCCCACTAATTTTAAATCGAAATTCGAAAGTGGAGTGACCGTTAAGTACAATCGTTTCCTTGAGGCGCACGTTGGGACCATTACCCTTTGGGATACTTCTCTCGTTTCCAATTCCGATTTCTAGAGCCAGAACAATTATTGCTGTTTCCAGGTCCTCTTACAAGAAATTGTCCAATGACCTACCTGTGTGCCTCTGGAAGCAGCTAAAGAGCAGTCGATAACATTTCCCTCTCTATATATTCTTTTTCCCTCCTCTCTCTTTAAACCCCCAAACCCACGCTTTCTCAAAAGCGCACTCTCTCTCTCTCTCTCTCTAGAATTTTAGCATCTCCTCCAGAGAATTTTCTATTTCTCTCTTAGCCATCGCCGATTCAGAGGTACGATCATGCGATGTTACAGCATTATGGCTTCGAATTTCATTTTTATTTCTTGTTTCAGTAACTTGATGTTTGTTTTCTTGCCATTTGTTGGGAAATTGAGACTTAGCGTCTGTTTGGTTGCCGAAAAAGCTCGGGAAAACGAAAGAAAGTAAAATCTGAATGGTTTTTGTAAGCTATTTTGCTTTGGTTTGCCAAAACATGGAATAAAGGTCTAACTTTTAACTAAGCCGACCAAATGTTTGTTCAACTCAATTTTCTTTTAGGGAAAAAAGGTTAAGCGTCGAAAAATATGATTTTTATTTCTTTTTATGCATTATCTCAGTGGTCAAAGTGCGCATTGGGGTTTTGTGAATATGTCTGAGGATCGTTGGACTGTTGCGGGGGTTGTGTGCGCTTTTTTATTTTTTCTGTTAATTTGTTTTTCGGTGTCTGTTTGGTTGCCAAGAAAACTTGGGAAATAAAAATTAAGAAATGTAAATTCTTGAATGGCAAACGGAAACAAATGTGCGCCTTTTAACTAAGCCAAACAAGTGTGTTTTCGGCTCAATTTTCTTTTGGGAAAAATAGAAGTTAAAGATTCAAAAATTTGATTTCTTTCCTTTTTGTGGATTTTCTCAGTGATCAAAGTCAGCAGAAGCAAAGGTTTGTTAAAAGATTTGTGGTTGATTCCTGAATTGATTTTACACTACTTAAGGTGAGGCAATTACATATTTTGTATTTGGGTGTTCTATTAGAGTATGTTCTATGATGGACTTTGATTTGATACTTTTATTTTACTTAGGCTCGAAGCAGAGATTTCCAATCAGTATTTTCTTTAATACTGATATAGGTTTGCTGTTTTTTTTCCCTCCCTTTTGAACAGGAGTTAAATTAGCACTTTGCTAATTTACTTTTGTTAGATCTATATCTACTTAAGTCCCTGGAGGGATTTTATGGAAATGGGTGGAGCGCCACCTGTTGTAGCCAAGAAGACTACACATACACCAAAGGCTATTATACACCAGAAATTTGGTGACAAGGCATGCTATAAGGTAGAGGAAGTGCAGGGGGACACTCAAAATGGATGCCCAGGATTGGCCATACCACAGAAGGGTCCTTGCCTTTTCCGCTGCAGCTTGCAGCTTCCAGAATTTTCTGTTGTGTCAGAATACTTTAAAAGGAAGAAGGATGCTGAGCAATCTGCTGCGGAAAAGGCTCTACGAAAGGTTTGTTTTCTGTTTCTGTCCATAAACCACTATCTTTAGCTGCAGCTTACTGTCTCAAACTATGAATGATGCAAGAATCAAAATGAAAATTACGATTCATGGGATGTATATAAAGGAGTAATTCAAGGGGTATATATAAAGAGTAAATTTTCCATCAATTTCCCTTCTTTCTATGCAGTTAGGTGTTGATCCTGCAGCCAGTAATTCCATCGTGCGGGAACCATGGGATGAATTGATTTCTCGTCTCTCCTATTTGTTTGCTGATGAGGTTTGTAGTTCATTCCAAAAAGTGGGGCTAAATTAGCTTCTGTTCCATTATATGAAAAAAAAAAATAATCTATGTTCATGTTACTGGATCAGTGTATTTGGATCTTTTTGTTTTGCTTTACTCCGTTTCTTATTTTAGCTTTTGCATAAAAACTGTAAAGTTAACTTTTCATAACTTCTATCCCTAGTGAGTCAATTAACCTAGCATTCAAGCTACTTCTATGGCATCCCTGCTTGCTTTTTTTTTTTGTTTTGAAAGTATTGTTATCCTCTTGCTTTGTTATCTTTAGGTAGATTTTAGTTCAGTTCAACTTCTCTACTTTATTTATTTATTTGTTTATTTATTTTTTGGTGTCATTGGTGAAGTTCCTTTCATCACTTCATCCTCTGAGTGGTCACTTCAGAGCAGCTTTGCAGAGAGATGGTGACCTTTATGGTTTAATTCCAGTTTCAGTGTTTGCTGTCTGTGACACAAAGCTTGGTAACATATGCAAATCCATTAACCCTGGGGTGGAGTCGAATCCTTTCTTGGTTATTCCACTTGTTCTGAAGGCTGCTGCATCTGGGTCTTTTGCTACTTCTGAAGGACAGCTTTGGATGAGGCGGCAAAACCCATACCCTCCTGAGATTATACAGTCTTCTATTAGCAGTCAGTTGAGCTCCCCAGAAAGCATTTGGATTGAAGCTGTATACATTCCTTATTCACTGGAGAAGAATGTTGAATCTTTGACGCTTAATGTTTCCTCAACTGGGTATTACCTTGACGCTATTGCACGAAAGCTTAGTTTAGCTGATACGTCTAAGATACTGGTCTCAAGGTCTGCAGATTCATTTATTTTGAAGCACATTATTTTGTTGGAAACTTCTTATTCTTGAATTTCAATATTACATGTTTACTGCTTCTACGTTGTTTTACAGGACTGTAGGAAAAGCTTCTTCTGAGATGAGACTGTATTTTTCTGCCCCTGAGTGGTATCTGGTGGATCTGTTATCAGATCTAAATGTGGAAGAAGTTAACTCTGAAGAAGGATCATTTAATGCGAGGGCAAGTTACTTCTCTGGTCATGCTATATATGGCAATGCAATTTTGGCATCGATTGGATACACGTGGAGGTCTATGGACCTCTTTCATGAAGATGTATCCCTGCAGTCATATTATAGGTCCCCTCTGATCTCATATACTTATTTTGAATTTCTTATTCTACCATAATTCAACGATTAGACACCCTTCATCACAGCTGCTGTGTTTGAATTTTATAGTGGTTTAGCCCTCTCATATTCTTGTACTATGATGCAATCCTTGCCACAAGTTTGTTTAAAGTGTAGTTTGCTGATGTGAACTGAGAGAAGATAAGTTTGTGAATCACTTTAACATACTTCCAAAATAATGTAATGTGTATTGCACAGTCACACATGAATCAGGTGATTTATTTATAGTATATCATTTATTTTCTGCATAAGAAATTTTAAATGTCATTTCCATGTTGACAGTATGTTAAGTTTTTGATTGGGCCCTCGTTTTTTAATACATTTCTCCTATTGCCTATGAAAAAAAAATGTTCATAAGTTTTTGGGCTTGACATATATTGCTGATTTATATCTGATCAGTGTATTTATAACTTTTATGGGCACATGCTGTATGGCTCATTTATGTATGTACCAGTATGTTATAAGTTTTTGGGCTTTTTGTAACAGTCACATTTTTTTCCCTCTAACAGTAAGTTCAAATTTAAATGATAATAGTAATAACAACATTGTTTACTACTTACTAATGCTGGGAAAATTAATGACCATTATAGTTAGTGTATGTAAGTGTTGATTAATATTTATGCTTCAAACAATTAATTATATTTTAAACTAAAATTAATACCTTTAACTGTTACTAAAGTAATTTCAAATCTTGTCATTTAAATGTAGAGATGTTAGTAAGTGCTTCCACCACTTGAAATATCCAAGGAGGAGCAGCTATTTAATAGATCCAAGCAGTGGCATATTGTTTAAACATCAATAAGGTCAAAATTTTGATCAAACTTTTGGAAGTAGGTAACTTTTCTGTTATCATGGACCCATCTTTGAAAGATTTGTAGTGGCATATAAGATTGGCTTATGCTACTGTGCTTGTTAAGTTCCATGAACTGTGGCTGCATCATCCTGTTTGAAACTTGTCCATTTCTTGCTTTAGGCAGTATTAATTTAATAGAATGCTTGGATGCCAGAGTGGAGCTTAGTTTCAAGAATGAATCCAAGCAGATAATTTATGGACTTTGTGAACTAAGTGTGGGTTGAGATATTGGTCTAGTTCTGTACCTTTGAGGCTTGGCTTTAGTGGCAAGGGGTTGTGGTGGGGATGGGAAATGTTCCAGGTTCAATTAGATGTAACAGCCAACGAAAAAATGATTAGCCTTGTAAAGAAAAAATAAAAATAAAAAGAGACAGGAAAGATATATTGGTATATAGTTCTATATGGAGTGCTCTCCTGGCTTTTCTGTTCCTGCATTTCTGTTGTTCTTTCTTTTTCTTTTCCAGGGGTTTCTCTTGTATACTTCAAGTGTGCTTAGTTGCCCCAGTTTTTCACTTCTAATATAATCTTCTCACATAACAAATGTCCACTAGGACTCATGCAGCTACATTTTTACTATCATAAATACTGTGGAATTTGGAATTGTCAGTTACTTAATCATGATAACTACTGGTTTTGCAGGTTGCTTATTAGTAAGATACCTAGTGGTGTTTACAAGTTATCCAGAGAGGCAATACTCACAGCAGAGTTGCCTATGGCATTCACCACACGAGCAAATTGGAAGGGTTCCTTTCCGAGGGATCTCCTCTGTTCATTCTGCCGTCAGCATCGTCTATCGGAACCTGTCTTCTCTATGCTAAGTACGCCTTTGAAACAGTCATCAGAGGTATCAGGATCGTGCAAAAGATTGAAGGTTGCAGAGTCCTCTGCAGAAGAAACAGAATATAGAAATGGAGCTGGTGTTGTTCCTCATGGCAATGAATCAGTGGGATTGGGAGACACCTTTATGTGTGAAATAAAAATATATTCTAAGCTCCAGGATTTGATTATCGAGTATTCACCAAAAGATTCTTATAGAAAGCATAGTGATGCACTCCAGAATTCTTCCTTGAGAGTTCTCTTGTGTTTGAACACCTATTTTAAGGAACTAGATATGCCATTGGAAAAGCTAGCCTCTGCTGCTGATATCCATATTTATCCTGAAAAATTTGCTAAGACATTTGCATCATGTCCATCCATTCATAATCTTCGCCAGAGAAATGAAACTCAGAGAGAGAGATTACTGGATTCAAATTCTATAAATCAGCCATATATTATGCCGGGTCATGAACTTTATTCTTTCAATATAAAAGGTCCAGATTCTGGAACCTCTCCATCCAATGGATCTTTGGCATGTATAAATTATGTAGCATTTTTGGTGGCAGAAGGGGAGCATATGAAAGAACGTGTTGAAAGTAATGATGAGTTTGAGTTTGAGATAGGGGTTGGGGCAGTGATTCCCCATCTTGAAGTAGTCGTGACACAAATGTCTGTAGGTCAGTCTGCTTGTTTCAACATGGACTTACCTCCTCAAGAGTTGATTCTAGCTGCAACTGGTGATCCTGTGAAAACTATTTCATTGCTGTCTTCAAGTGAGTTAATCCCTCCTTTCACTTTCATTTTATGTAAATATTGTATGGGTTTAGCTAGCAGCACCAAGAATGATGAGCTACTTCTTCTTCCTATGCTATTGACAAATGCAGACTCTATAGCTTCCTCTGTTTTGTGGGAAATCTGATGAAAATCTTCTTTCCTGACATGAAGCTGCCACTGAGTAGCAAAATTGTTGGCTATAAATACAACCCTTATACACAATTTGTTTCTGTTCATGTTGCTAAAAATTGTGGGAAATAACTTATGGCCACCCTGCTACCCCTCCTACCCACCCACAAGAAGACAGACATCTCTCTATCCTCTCTCTGTCTGTCTCTCTCTGGTTTTGGAAATGGGTTTTATTAAATGAATGATTGAGCATAAGATAGACATTGACCAAAAAAACTTTCGTGTTTTTACAACTTGTGTGTGAAACATTCAACTGGGAAATGATTTCTGTAGCAAAAGATGGAGAGCCTTTGCCATTGAATTATATTTCCACTTATATTTCTTTTGTTTTTCCCCATATTGATTCTGACTTGGAAGACAACTACCTGTTTGTATTTTTATTTTGCAGAAGTCTGCTTCTTAGAGTACTCTATAGTTTTGTTGCGTGTAACCGAACCCTTGGAGGACAGAATGGAGCAGGCTCTTTTTAGCCCTCCACTTTCAAAGCAACGAGTGGGATTTGCATTGCAACACATCAAAGAATCTTCTGCTGCTACTTTGGTATAAATTAACATCTCATCTTATAGTTTCCAGAGTTGATTTGGAGAATTGCGTTTGATATCATTTGTTTCCATTTTAGATTGACTTTGGATGTGGCTCTGGAAGTTTATTGGATTCTTTATTAGATTTTCCAACTTCGCTGGAAAAAATTGTTGGTGTTGATATTTCAAAGAAGAGTCTTAGCCGTGCAGCAAAGGTATAAACAATTTAAATATTGAGGTTGATTCAACAAGTATTTACTTTTAAATGTCACTCGCATGATCAGTCCTTGAGGAGTGCAAAATATAGGGTCCTTGATAAAAAACATGGAAAATATGGCACAGGATTCTATTGTCAAATAGGTTCAATCATGGGGATGGCTGGGGTGAAAAACGATGGCCCTTGATACGATGGTATACATTTGAATAGATTGATGGTCGCAATTGGGAATATGGTTCTTATGCCTGAAATATCTCTTTGGTGCAATCCAAATCTACCATTACCTCATGGTGTAAGAGACAGGCAAATAAGATGACCACCTAGATCTCCTTGTTTTCACTATACCCTTTTGTGTGAGTGTCATGTGGACTGCTTGGACAAAGAGATGGAAATTCTCACTCTTACATGTAAAGTTTGGGTGGGAAGATATATTCTTTTTATACTATTCAATATGTTGTATATCTAATCAGTTGATTGATTGATGTTTGTATTTGTGATAACAATGTAGCTACTGCATTCAAAATTGAGCAGAAATTCAGATGCTGGCGAGCCAAGTGGAGGCATCAAATCTGCAATTCTTTATGAGGGTTCCATAACATTTTTTGATCCTCGATTGTATGGGTTTGATATAGGCACTTGCTTAGAGGTATTGTTGCCCCCTTCACAACCCTGAGGTTCCATAATCTTGCTAATTGATCCTTAAATAATGCACCTAATGGTTTTTTGAGTTCTTTTTTTAATTGTCATTTTTAGCTTACATCTTGATCTATAGTAATTTTACAAAGTGATTCTCCCCCTTCCCTCTTGTCCTTTTCTCATCCTCCTAACTTTATTTATTAGAATTTTATGAGGTACAATACAAGGTTTGTGGGGTGTTTGCGTTGCATTTGCAGTTGTGAAACTGAAAATGACCATGCTGCAGCCAGTAGATATTATTTGGTGTGCAGACATAGAAGTAAACTATTGATAAGATGTCTACCATTGGTGTCATGCATCAGATTTTATCCTGATGCCAAATTTAGGTGTACATGAGTACATTGAATGAAAAATGACAGCATTTATAAACATTAAAGATGGATGTTAAATAATCAAAAGTTTGCGTATTTACTAGAAAAGTACAAATGAAATGGAGCAGAAGGCTATTCAGTGTAAAAACTTACTAGTGTCAATCATTCTTATCACAGTTGGAAGTGCAAGCCAGAAGTGCAAGCCAGAAAAGATATGGGGAACAGAGGTGGCAAGTGCAATTTATAAGATCTATGGGGAATTTGAATCAGAAAGATGATCTAGGATCAAATGAGAAACTAAAATTTTTTTATATGGAAATGCAGTGCCTAAAGCAAGGGCACACAACCCAATTACATTCATGAAACCTTCATGATGAAGACAACCCAGAAAATGGATCTAAGAAAAATTAACTTATAGCACGTCTATAAAGTAATTACTATGGATTCAGGTCTCTTATTTATAAAATCAGCCCCACAATACAAATATTTTCAGTGTAAGGCCTTAAGCACTGGGGAGCTCCTTCTCCTCAAAAGTTTGCCCGCCTCCAAATGTTCCAAAGTTATTGTGAAGGCTGCACTCCGAACAGGTTTATCCCTGCAAACCTCCTGCAACACTGAAATAAGCTTTCTAACGTCCTAGTCTCAGATCAACAGGTGAGTCCCAAATGAAGCAAATATCAGGGCTAAAAGCGCCTTTATGGCCCTAAAATTTCAATAAGAGATGATTGGCCAACTCTTCACCCTTGCATATGCAGCACTAACCAGGAAGAATCTTGTTCCTGTAACCAGTTAATGGTACCCTGATAATTTGTCCAGCAAAGAAAACAACCTTTAACAGAAAAATAGAGAACCTCGCTCCTTTCCTATGGAGATGACCGTCTTTATACCCTATCAAAGCTTGTAATATACACACTGAAAGCAGCCCTCCTCTCCATCTAATAGTATCTTTATCCTCCTTTAAATCTGAGCCCCATGAACATGGTATCTGAGAAAGCACCTGTTCTCTCTGTCTTCCAATCCTGAAGACATTGTAAATCTAGGATTCTGCACTCCTCCGCATCCCAACATAGAATATCTTGTCACAGTATGTTGGCAGATTTGGTGCAGTAAATTAGGCGATTGGTGAAACAGATTGGGAGAGATAGGAGAGATTTTTGAAATTGTTTCCTCTAATTTTTAAATATAGCAGTTCCTATTTTTAGTCTAATACTTAGTCTAAATTACCTGTGTATATAGAATTCCTCTATAGTAAGTGTTGTAAATAAATAGGATTGTAAACTCTGAATATATTTTAGATAGAAAATATAAAGCAAATGTTTTTCTCATTAGCTCTTCAGCCATGGTATCAGAGCATCCCTTCCAGGGACCATTTTTTTTTTTTTTTTTGTTTGCTGGTTCTTCAAATCAACAATATTTGTTTATTCTGGTTGATTGCAAGATACGTAGAAGACTATTCTTCTATTGTTCTTCAATTGTTTTTTGGCAAATTAGTTGTGTGTAATCGTGTCTGGAATTTCTAATGAGGAGTTCTTTGGTGACTCATTGAAGAAAACTTCTACCTAGAACACGCAGATCGTATTGTCAGGTTCTAGAGACAATCTGACTTTGCAAATAACTACTCATAGATTGAATGGACATAACTTCTTAAGTTGGTCTCAGTCTGTGAAGTTGCTCATTAGAGGAAAGGGAAAGATTAGCTATCTAATTGGTGCAACAAAGGCTCCAAGAAGAGATGATCCAACCTATTCTATCTGGGATGCAGAGAACTTAATGATCATGTCTTGGCTTGTCAACTCTATGGAACCATAAATTGATCAAATGTACATGTTTCTCACTACTGCAAAAAAAATATGGGAGGTAGTAGGTGGGACATATTCTGATTTAGGAAATTCAACGTGGATGTAAGAAATCAAAACAAAGATTCATGAGACTAAGCAAGGTGATCAAACTGTTACAAAGTATTATAACTCTCTCAAGGGGTTATGGAAAGAACATGATCTCTTTTATGAGTTTGAGTGGGCATGTGTCATGGATAGTACCTTATTCAAGAAGATGTTAGAAAAGGATCGAGTGTTTGAATTTCTGGTGAGACTCAATGCAGATTTGGATGAGGTAAGAGGCCGTATTTTAGGCAAGGAACCATTAACTTCCACTAGAGAAGTATTCTTGGAGGTTAGAAGAGGAGAGAGCAGGAAGATGGGGATGATGGGAAAGAATCCAGTTGGTGTCTCATCTAAGAACCCTGCCTTGAACACCATGACTATAGAAACTGCAGCTGCTATAACCAATAAAAAAATGCAGCAAAAGGTTGAAGACAACGACAACATTTGGTGTGATTTTTGCAATAAGCCTCAACATACAAAGGGTACTTGTTAGAAATTACATGGCTAACCAGCAAACTAGAAAGGTGGCTGATTTGGAGACAAAACATGGTGAGGACTGAGGAATGCAAGCTGCAACAGAGATGCAATTTTCTGGACCTGAGACATCTGCCTTTAGCAAAGAGCACCTGGAACATCTCTACAAGTTGCTGCATCAAACCAAACCCTCTCAAACTCTAATTCCAACTTGTTCTCTTGCTCTAAGTGCCCTCACCACTTTAAAGAACTCTACATCATGGATCCTTGTTCAGGCCATTTAAAAGTTAGAATTGCTGATGGTAGTTTGTCACCTATTGCTGGAAAAGGGTTCATAGTCCTCTCAAAGGATATTACTTTAAATTCTGTTCTGCATGTTCCTAAACTTTCATGTTGTCTATTGTTTGTTAGTAAAATCCCTAAAGATTCCAATGTGAAAGTTGTCAATTGTCCAAACATCATTGTGTCTATTTTCCTTCTCAACCCTATCAAGCATCTAGCCTTTTTCTTTAATACATAGTGATGTGTGGGGTCCATCTCGTGTGACAAATGTTATTGGAACTAGGTGGTTTATCAATTTTTTTTTTACCATACTAGAGTGTGATAGGTATACCTATGAAAAGAAAAGTCCGAGGCTAAGAGAGTGTTGATAGAATTCTATTCTATGAAAACCAATTTCAAATCAAAATCCAAAGTTATTTTCCATCAATTCACTTGGTTTGATACCCTGCAACAACACGATATCCCTAAGAGGAAAAATCGACATCTTCTTTAAGTTGCAAGGGTAGTAATGTTCAACATGTTGGTTCCTGAATATTTATGGGGTAAAATTGTTCTTACAACTTCATATTTGATTAATAGGATGTCAACTCGGGACTTAAAGTTCAAAACTCCTTGAAACAGTTTGTTCAAAGTCTTTTATCATATTCGAATCTTCATCTCACTGCCTCTTAGTGTTTTTGGTTGTGTGGCTTTTGTCCATATTCATAAACAAAATCAATCAAAACTTGATCTAAGGGCTGAAAAATGTGTGTTCTTGGATATTCTCCTAGACAAAAAGGGTAAAGTTCTATAATCCTATCTTTGAATTCTTTTTTTTTTTTTTGTTAGTATGGATGTCACATTCTTTGAAAACCAACCATACTTTACCAAAAATACTCTTCATGGGGAGAATAATGAGAGGGAAGACCATTTTTGGAAAGTCTCAGCTATTTTACCTTTACCTACCTCTTCTTTGTTGAATCCCTCTTGATTTGATCCTAATTCTATTAGTCTGAGTATTATAGACTATGAAAAATCACTGAGAAGGGGAGAAACACTATCAAGAAAAACCCCAAAGTGAACTTCATGTTTACTCTAGGAGAAAGAGCATCAACCAACTAAACCATGCCAAGAAACTTCTCCGGATAAAGGCAATTGGAATGAAACAAGTAATTCGATCCCTAATTTGGTTTGATTCCCAAGTCTATTAGTAAGAGAATTTCCTTTGATCTTGATATTCCCATTGCACTTAGGAAAGATACTCATTCTTGCACAATGCATCTGATAGGCCTCCCATATGTTATGTGTATACTAGAAAAGGGAAGAGGAATGTACTGCCACCTGGCAGTTAGTTGTAACAGCCTTAGCATAGGCTAGGTCACAATCTGGATACAGGCTGGGAGGGTTTAAAATAGGAAAAAGGAGGGAATTACAGGGTTGGATATTGTGTGGATCTGGTAGGAGAGTGATAGCCTCTCGAATAGCTATCTGAGTATCAATTAGGTCTCTTGTTTCTTGAAATTCTTGAAATTCAATAATAAAATCTCCATTAGATACCTATCAGCATCCTATTGCGAAATGTGTCTTATCATAGACTATTGCCCACATAGAGCTTTTACCACTAATCTCTCAAGTGTTTCTATTCCTAGAACCATATAGGAAGCCTTGAACCATGCTAAATCGAATGCAACAATTTTGGAAGAGATGCAGACTCTTGAAAAAAATAAAACTCGGGAGATTGTTTATTTTCCTCGAGAAAAAAAGACAATGGGATGGAAATGAGTATTCATAGTAAAGTACAAGTCGGATGGGAATATTGAAAGATGTAAAGCAAGATTTGTTGCTAAGGGGTTCACACAAACATATGAAATAGATTATCAAAAGACCTTTGCTCCCGTGGCAAAGATGAATTCCATACGAGTTCTTCTCTCACTTGTTGTAAATCTGAATTGGTCATTGCAACAAGTGGATGTGAAAAAAGCTTTTTTGGATGGTGAGTTGAAGGAGGAAGTTTTTATGGACTTGCCACTGGGGTTTGAAAAAGTTTATGAAGATGGAAAAGTTTGCAGATTGAAACAGTTTATGAGCGCACTATGAGTTGAAACAGTCTCCTAGAGCATGGATTGATTGATTTACAAGAGTTGTTAAAGGTCAAGGATATCTTTAAAGTTAGGCTCATCATACAATGTTTTTCAAACACTTTGGTAATGGAGAGATGGCCATTCTCATCGTGTGGCATTTATCTTAATTGGAGATGATGTGAATATCGAAGTCATTTCTCGCATGAGAATTTGAAATTAAAGATCTCGGGGTTTTAAAGCACTTCTTAGGAATCAAATTTGAAAAATCTAAGAAAGAAATATTTGTCACACAAAGGAAATATGTGCTAAACCTACTCTCAGAAACTGGTTTAGATGGCTGCAAACTAGTGGAGACTCCAATGGAATCAAATGCGAAACTAGAAGCATCAGGAGTAGAAAGAGTGGGAAATCGAGAGCAATACCAAAGGCTAGTTGGAAAGCTAATTTATCTTTTGCATACTTGACCAAACATAGCTTTTTTAGATAGTATAGTGAGTCAATTCATGCACTCACCAGGAGACAAACACTTGAAGCAGTCTAATGGATCTCAAATATCTAAAAGGGACACTGGGGAGCGGATTACTGTTTAAGGATCATGGCCATTGGCAAATTGAAGCGTACAAGGATGCTGACTAGGCAGGTAGTGTAACAGATAGAAGAACCATTTCAGGGTACTGCACTTCTATTGGAGGTAACTTAGCTTGAGAAGTGAAATCCAAATTGGAAGCAAGGATAGTGCTGAGGCGAAGTTTTGAGTTAACTGCTTATGGAATTTGTGAGTTACTATGGCTAAAATACCTACTTAAAGACTTGAAAATTCCCAATCCATTGCCTGTGAAGCTCTACTGTGACAACAAAGTGGCTATTAATATAGCTCATAATCTAGTACAGCATGACAAAACCAAATATGTGGAGGTTGATCGACATTTTATTAAAGAGAAATTGGAAAACAGATTGATCTGCATGCCTTACATTCCAACCAAAAAAACAACTGACTGATGTTCTTACCAAGGGATTGTTGAAACCGTGATTTGGTAATCTTACATGCAATTTTGGAATGCAAGATGTTTTTGAGCCAACATGAGGGGGAGCAGATTTGGTGCAGTAAATTAGGGGATTTGTGCAATAAATTAGAAGAGATTGCAACAGTTTAAGAGAGGTGGGAGAGATTTTTGAAATTATCTCTTATAATTTTTAAATATAGCATTTCCTATTTTTTACGGTAATCCTTAGGCTAAATTACCTATGTACATGAAATTCCTTTATAGTAAGTGTCGTAAATGAATAGGACTGTAAATGTTGAAAGTATTATATATGGAAAATACAGAGAAATTATTTTTCCCTTTGGCTCTTCAACACAATAACTTCCTTGTTTTTTGAATGAACAACATAAATCAGGATTCATGTACAGTTTCTCCCATCTCTTAGCATCAATGCTAACAATGTTGAAGGCCTCCAATCTCTTGAAAACCAAACCCGCGCTTTATTAAGTATATACTTAATTTAAATGAACCAAATGGCAAACCTGACTCCTGAGTGAAGGGTTTTACTTGTTTCTCAACCTCATTTGGCCTTTAGTCTGCCTTTTATTAGATTAACTTCTCCCCTTTTGATGGGTACTGTTACTTCCAATGTGCTCACCTTCTGCCAATTCTTTAAACTACCACATTATACACCATCTAGCTTTGGAAGACAAGCTTAATTGTTGTAGATAAGATGTTGGAAAAGGGCATCCTGGTTGCTCATATCCAATATTTACCTATATCCCATTTCTTGTGTAGGCCTGAGCATCCAGTGTTCCTCCCATTCTAGTCCATCATTAGGAGGAAAGATGCCCTGACAATTTAGGACCTGCATCACTTGGGATCCGCTTCTCCCTAACTGAGAATTGTAGATTGTCTTAGATAGTTGTGTGACTATTGTCACGCCCACAATACCCTCTATGTTATTTATTTATTTTTATTTTTATTTCGGTCAATGAGTGACCCTGAGTGTAAAATTATCCAGGCCTCGTCCAAGAACATTTAGGCAATAATGGATGAATACAACACATGCAATAGTTATTGGAAAGAAGACACCCAACTTGTGTTATTAACTCAGCAAATACAAGATGCAAAATTGAAGTGGTTCAAGACTTAGCCTTTCACAGACAATATCCCCCTTTCTCTATATCTTTGATGAATTACATAGGTTATATGGTATCTCTGGTGCAATCTCCCAAACATAACTCCCCATTTGAAATCAACCAGTGAGGATCTTACAGCACCCTCTATTGATTGTGGGAGTTGGGACAGTTATCTAACTCGCATAACTACCCAACTATGTAACAACCAACCCTTAGTCTTATGCCATGCACCCAAATGATCCCTTGCTGCTTCTTGTCTGAGTCAATTGCCTACCAATTCGTGTCTCTTCTCAACAGGTGCAATGCATGAGATGACGCAACTGCCTAGCATGTGCATGCCAAAAAACTCGTGTTTTTTTTTTTCTTGATAAGTAAAAAAAGAATTGTATTTCTAAGAGGCGCTAAAATAGTGACTCAAGATGTACAGAAGAAAGGGAAATACTCATCCCCTTACAAGTAAAACAAAAAACTGTCCATAAAGATGTACACAAAAACCCCTCCCTCAATGGGAACCAACCCAATCAATGAACTCAACAAAGGTGGAGAGACCATCTTTTATAAACAAATTAGTCTTTGACCTAAGTGAGTTAAGAAAAGAAGTTTTCAGCCTGTGGATGGACAACACCTCATCTTCAAAGGCGATTCTATTCTTAGTCTTCCAAACAGTCCAAAAAATGCAAAGAGGAGCCGCTCTCCAAATAAGCTTGTGCTTCTTTCCCTCAAAGGAACCAGTCCAACCCAATAGGGTTTCCCTAACTGACGATGGGAACACCCAAGACACTCCAAAAAGGGTGAAAAGCATCTCTCACAATGCGCTTGTCTTTTCACAATGAAGAAGGAGGTGGTCAATGGATTCCTCTTCCACTCGACAAAAATAACATCTATTTGCTAAGACCCATCTCAAATGTTAAAACTTTACCCCAAGTATGCTTAAACTCTTAGCATGCTGTCAAGCCAAGTTTTTTCCACCCTAATCTACTGTAATTCAATCCTGGGGATTCTTGTCTGGTTTCATACTTGTTTAACTTATAGCAAATTTTAAAATATATGGTCCAAATCTTAGCTAATATTTGAATCATGTGATTAAGCTATAGAAGAAGACTCATGACTTTGAAATGGTTCTGTTATCTAAAAATTATTCTAGAATCATGCTAAAGTTTTAGAGTTGAGATATACTACATCCAGATAATGGGGCAATTTGCTAGGATCTGCTATTTGATTGGGCCCTTGTTAATCTAAGATTTCTGAAGGAAACTACATAGTTTGTTGCCTTGGGTCTCGTGGGTTTGACATTACCATAATGGAATGAAAATGGTGGTGCACGGTGGGGATGATCCAATCTGCTGGATTCTCATATAGAGGATCATTGGTCGTACAAACCACTTCATGTTAAATCTTTAACATGAAATTTTGTATCTTAATCTGTGGTTATACTTGTTTGAAAAAATATTTTGCCTATCAGAATATCTGTAGTTCTACTGTTTGTATTGAGATTTGCTTAACTGCTTTCACTAGCTGACATTAATAAGAATTACAGGTTATCGAGCATATGGAAGAAGATCAAGCATGTTTGTTTGGAGATGTAGTGCTGAGTTATTTTTGTCCAAAGGTTCTTATTGTTTCCACCCCAAACTACGAGTATAATGCAATACTTCAAAGATCTAATCCATCAAATCAAGAAGAGGATCCTGATGAGACATCCCAGTCGCAAGCTTGCAGATTTCGCAACCATGACCATAAGTTTGAGTGGACGCGGAAGCAATTCAATCATTGGGCATCTAACCTAGCCAGAAAACACAATTACAGCGTTGAATTCAGTGGAGTTGGGGGATCCGCTGATGTGGAACCAGGGTTTGCTTCTCACATGGCTGTCTTTAGAAGGAGCGTTCCGCTTGAGACCGATAATCACCCTAACCCGGTGGATTTAATTCGGCAGTACGAGGTTGTATGGGAGTGGGACAGATCCAACAGGTAAAGATGTACTCACTAAATTATGCACAATAGTCTTTCAATCTATATATCAACTAGAAGTAGGTTAAATAGATAGTCTTATATTTAAGAATTTCAGAGTTGTGTTACAATATGAAGTAGAATACATAGTAACATTAATGAGATGAAGGCATTTTGTTGCTGCTAATTATAGGCCAAGCCTTGTAGGCATTTTGTTTAGTGTGGGCCTATGTTGTCATAGAAACATTTTGGTATTTAGAAACACATGTTTAGAACCAATGATGATTTATAAGATTGTTGAAGACAATGTTTTTAGAATCAGACTCATTATTGAATCGAAAAAAAAATGTAAGTTGATGGTTTAATGGTTGAACCATCATGCCATCAACATTATTGTAAGAGGGAGGGGGTGGGACGGTGGAAAAAAGAAAAAAAGAAACATAAAGGTTGACGTTAGGGGGAGGAAAAGTGCGGCTGCATGGAGGAAAAGTGAGGCGGGGTGTCAAGAAAATCGCAAAAAATGATTGTTATGATTTTTTTTTTTCATGAAAATCGTTTTTCATTTTTTTTTTAAACTTCCACGGCACAAATCACTTTTCACTTACTACCTTTTTTTATTTTCATTTTTTCTCTCTCTCACTTTTACACGTCAATTTTTTTGCCCTCTTTTGTTACATGTTGACTAATAAAATCCTTTTTATTTTTATTTTGTTACATGTTGACTAAGAAAATTTGGTACATTTTACATGAAAAAGAAGTAGATTGTATGCACACTATGCCTACAAATCATTTGACATCAATTTGATGAGAGTCATCCATTTCTCATTACCCCTCATGCATGCCTAAGGATTAATTACCTAAACTTATGTTAAAAGAATCTAAGTATATCCTTAAGCAAAATTGGTTTAACCTTAAAGAAAATCCATTTCTAACTACATGAAGGTGCATTTGTTTGAACACTATGCCCACCTATTATTTGAGATTAATTGATGAGAGAAATCCATTTCAAACATGTATTTTAAAGGGAGAATTGTGTTTCCAACTCAGCTAGGCTTCATAATTGAGGTAAGATGCTCTTATCACCCATGATTAGACACAAACTTAATGAAAGAGTAGAAATTGAGAGAAATGTTATTGCCTTTAAAAAATCCCTAAAATAGCCTTAACCATTAAATTAAAAAACTAATCGGTCATCTTATCTTTCTCATTCTTTTTTTCGACTCTTTCACCATTCTCTTACCTATTTAGTGGAACTAAGTTGAATGATTTCCCAATTATTTTTTTCCAAGAGAGATAAATGGTTAAAAATTATTATTGTGAAATGTATTTTTGAAGTAAATAATTTTTAAATACCTCATCAATTTTTTTTTTCAAACTTACATAATATATAATAAATATTTTTTAAATACTTTGGAAACTTACATAATATATAATAAATATTATTCTTTATTTCAAGCTTACATTATTTCTCATAAATATCAAATAATTTTTAAACACCTCATAAAATATTAGTATTCTTTGTTTGTTCTAACTTACAAATTAGACTTCATCAATTTTTTTTTAACTTATAGAATATATAATAAATATTTTTTAAATACTTTAAAAAATATTTTTTTGTTTCTTACTTACAAAATAATAAATATGTTGTACATTATTTCTCATAAGTCTTAATGGCATAGTTTGGTAAAAAAAAAAAAATAATGATAATCGTCTTAATGTCAAATTCAAGTTGTTTAAAAATCGTATAAAACTTATTAGGAGACTTGTACACTCTTGTACACTTGACACATTTCCCTCGTACAATTAGTATAACTTGCATAGTGGTACATATTCCATATCCCTCCTAAGTTATGTGTTCAAGTAGGTGTGTTAACTATATTTTTAATGATTTGGTTAAGAAAACGGTGGATGACTTAATCCATAGAAAAACACTTCAAAAATTTCTTAATGTATGATAATTGATGTACTAAAACTCCATTTGAAAAATGCTCGATTTACAGGTCGAGACAATTTTTTTTTCCAAGATCTTTTATCTCAAATTCATTTTTTAAAAATGTAATTTGTTGTTCTTATGTGCTCTTTAGGAGTCCCAACAAGATTTGAGTCATCAACATAAAACTCATTTTTGAAAATTGGAAGGTCAAAAAATGAAAAATTGCGAATTATGCAGAGGAAAAGACAAGGGAGAAAAGACAGAAGGCCAAAGATTTTTGATTTCTTAATAAAAATTCATGGACATATGGGGTTATTCACATACCCTCTTTTAGCAGGTATTCGCTAAGGCGATTATACCACATACACCCAAATTGCTTTAATCCATACAAGGATTGTTCTAAATTAATTGAGTACATGCTACGGGGCTTTGTACTATTTGCTTTAGGCAATTTAAATCCTTTAGGGATTTTCATGTATATATCATTATCTATGGATCCATATAAATATGTTGTAATAATATGCATGAGACACATATTCAGTCTTTTTGAGACTGCTAAGTTAATTAAGAAACAAAATGTGATTATGCCCATTATAAAAGAGTATGTTTCCTCGTAGTTAATACTAGGTCTTTGTGAGAAACCTTGTGCTACTAATTGAACTTTCGTACAAATACCCATTTGTACGCAACAGACTGTACATCTTTAGGCGTTTGGACTACAAGTCCAAAAACTTCTCATTTTGTTCACGAGTTTAACTATATTTGCATAGCTTGTTTCCATTTTGACTAATAATTTTTATGTCGACATTCTTTTATATTTTGTGGTTTGAGATCTTCATCATTTTTTATGATATCATAGGCTTCTTGAAAAGTGAAAATATTGTTAATAACAATATTACTTTGATCCCATTTTTCCCTTGTGTGCACATAACTTATTGAGATCTCACAATTTTCAGGTATCTGTGCCTCTTTAGGGGCCACTTGTTTAATATGTGCCTTTTTAGGGGCTTTCTGCATTGTTTGTGCCTATTTTTAGGGTTTAGATTTATCAATTTTAGACTGATCAATCATTCTGATGGCCTCTTCTAGGGTGCCAAGTTTTCCTTATGTTCTTTTCTTTTGGGGAATTACATCCTTTAAGTCGACAAGTCTACTACGCTTTAAGCATATCTTAGATTCATTTGTTAACTGTCTTATAGGGACATCAATCCATGCTGGAGTATGTGTAGTCGGGATATGTGACTTTGTCACTTTCTTTGTATCAATGAATGCATTTGGTAAATGGTTTGCAAGATTTTTCAAATGAATGATCCTTTGAACTTCTAGTTCACATTGATTTGTACGAGGATCAAGATGGGGCACAGTAAATGCGTTCCAAATAATTTTTTTTTTCATTCTTCTGGAATTAGTTTTCTCCCCCTAATGGTGGGAAAATACTCATTAAAATTGATAATCCACAAAGCGGGTTGTAAAAACATTGTCTGTCAAAGGTTTAAGATATTTTATGATATATGGAGAATCAAAACCTACATAAATCTTAAGTACGTTTTCATTGGGGACCCATTTTAGTGCATTGTGTAGGTGCAATTGGTGCATATATTGCACAACCAAAGATTTGTAGGTGAGAGATATTTGGTTGTTTTTCAAGTACAAGTTGTGAAGGGGAGTATTCATGGTAAGTTGCAAGTCGAATACAGACTAAAGCTGCAATATACATAATAGCATGTCCCCAGGAAAAACTAGGTGATTTGGTTTTCATTAGTAATGGTTGAGCTATTAATTAAAGATGTTTGATGAAAGATTATGCTAAACCATTTTGGGTATGAGTATGAGTATGAGCAACATGATGTTCAATATTTATCCCTACAGACATGCAGTCAATGAATGTTTGAGAAGTAATTTTGCTAACATTATCAAGACATATTGTTTTGATTGAATAATTTGGAAATTGTGCTTGTAATCTGATCATTTGTATAAGGAGCCTAGCAAAGATAACATTATGTGTAGAAATGAGACAAACATGTGACCACTTAGTAGAGACATCTATTAAGATCATAAAATAACGAAATGGTCCATATGTTGGATAGATAGATCCACATATGTTCCCATGTATTTTTTATAAAAAGACTGAGATATGACTTTAGGAAAAGATGGTATGACTATCAATTTACCTTGTGAATAGGCAACACATGAGTATTCATTGGACAAAAAAATCTTTTGGTTCTTTAGTTGATGCTCATGTGAGTGTTCTATTATTCGACGCATCATCGAAAACCTTGGATGACCTAGCCAATCATGCCAAAGGATAAAAGCTTTTGAGTCGTTGAATTTCTGGTTCTAATTTTATCTCTTAATACTTTTTATGGATAACGAGTTAAAAAATGTTTTATTTAATATTTTTTTTTATTTTTATAAATAAAAATAATATAGTACCTAATTTCACCAATTTTAAGAAATATAATTGTATTTCTTTAGTTTTTCATTAACTATTTAATGAAAAATTAATTCTTATAAATGAATGAATTATTGTATTAAATAAATAAAAATAAATAATTTTATTATAAAATTCAATCTCAACAAAAACCAGTTTAAAATAGATTTTGCTTTAATATACTTTATATAAATTAATTAAAATAGTTTTAATTTGTAATTTTAATTTTATTATATGAAGAAGCTTGTGATAAAAATTTTGATATAAAGGAAGACAAATTTTACAATAAATTATTTAATAATAAAATTCTTTATTTTATAAACAGGATAAATATGAAATAAAAATTTATAAATTTTTTTAAAAGAAATTCATTGAAACCAAATATCATAATCAATATATATGTCCTCCATCAATTATGTATAATTTTAAATAAAAAATTTATTTTAATTGATTCTTTCATTTCTCAACTTTTTAAATATTACTTTTCATAAAAATAAATTATAAATATTTACAATTTTTTTTATTTATAAATTATATTTATTTTTAATAAAAATTGAAAAATATCGAAAAATTTTAAATGGGGCAAAGCTAGATAGATATAGGAATTTTCTATACTCACCTTGCCCCATTTAAATTTTTTTTGGGTGATGATGAAAATAGATATAAATAAATGGGTGGGTTGGGATATGATGACTCGTCCCGAACCCATCTCGTTGTCATCCCTACTTATGTTTATTTCCTTTTGTAGGAAAAGAAATAAAAGAATGAAAGATAAGAGAATAAGAATCATGAGATTGAAGTCTTTAGTTTATAATCAAGAACAGAAATAACAATGAAGTTGATTACTTTGAAAGCGTTTATACTTATGATAAAGGAAAGGGAATGAAGTGTATAATTCTATCATACTATCCTTATTCACTTTATTTAAAATTTATAATTGTGATGAATATTTTCCCATCACTTTTAAAATAGATTCTAGGAAAAAGAATTCATATTATTTAAAAAAACATTAAATAATTTATATTATTTTAAATATTCAAATATTTATTATTATTTTCTTTTAAATATTTTGGTATAAAAATATATTATAATATTTAAATATTTGATCATTATTTTAGTGACAAGGGCATTATTATCTGACCAAAATTGAATGGAGGAGGGGAGAGGAGACCTATTCTCCAACTGCTGTGGATCCTACACACTTTGTGACTCTTAATGCCAAATAAACAGCAAGAATAAAAAGAATCAATAACCAATAAAAGTACAAATATTCAACACTTCTGCCTAATTATGTAACTTTAGACTAAAAAGTGAACCCACCCTTATGACAGTCTCCAATATCAACAATTTGGCTCTCATCATGTTAAATTACTAAAATAAGATCAAACAAAAGCATGTTGTGTTTGATTAACCATTGTCAAATTTTCTAAAAAGGAGCACCATATTGATGGTAGAGATGAAATTTCAGCTTCTGAATCTCGGTTAATTGAATCTCCCGCTCCAGGTATTATTTCGAGACGTTCCGTATATGAGCCTCTTCAAACAAGTGAAACAAAAATTCCACAATACAGAGTCTCTAGTGTAGGAAATAATTTTTAAAAATTAGGACAAATTCATTTTTTTTTTTTTGTCCCCAGGGTAAGAAAACAAAGAAAATAAAATAAAATAAAATAAAATAACAATCCTTTCCTCACTTTCGAGATGATCAAATAACAATCCTTATATTTTTTTCTGGCATAATTAAATAGTGTTGCTTGGTTAGGTGGCAACCCACTTTTATGCTTAAGGGTAATCTTGGAAGCATGCCCAAAGTTACAATTCTAGTGCATGATGTGAGAATTATTTTTCTCAAAATATAACCCACTTTTTTAGATTCTTAATTCATCAGTATTTTTCAAATAATGCACTTTTACATGATTCCCCTAATATGGTTATATATATATATATATATATATATATATATATATATATATATAATATTCCATCGTTTAAAATCCAAATCATGTGATCTTGATCATCAAATCATGGATGAAGACGAAGGTGGAGCAAAGCCGAAAATTTCATAAAAAATTTCAAATTTCAAAGTTTAAAAAAATATAAAAGCAATCCTTTTGATCCAAATTTTCAAAAACAAATGTGGATGCAAAATGATCTCATTTCAAATAGGGTTATTTGATTAAAAGGACCATTGAAAACCTAATTTTGGAAATCTTACCCTCCATTCTTTTTTGACCATATTTGGACTAAAATACCTTTATTTTTTTCTTGTAAAAAATAACTATTTCTTTTAAAACCTATTTGTAAATACTTGAAATAGTCAAAGACATTAATATAAAAAATGGGTTACTCTTCAAGAAAGAATATGAAAGAAGTTAAAATCACAAATATGAAGATTATTTCATCCATTTTAACCAATTAATTCTTCCAAATATTCGTGAAAAACATATAGGATTACTCATGTTGAATAGAAATTAATCAAAACTCTTATTTTGAAATCTAAACATGCATCTTTATATTCTTACTTTCTATGTATTTGAACTAGTTGCAAATAAATTATTGAAGGTTTCATGCTAAATCATCTTCAATAAAGTTAATGTCCTTTTGAGCCTTTGTGCATTTAGGGATAGAGTTCCTACGTACAACCACTCTTAAAGATGTGTCCTTTCTAAGAAAAATAACAATCTAGCAAAAAAAAAAAAAAAAAAAACTCTTAATAGGCTAGGGTTTCTCTAAAGAGAGAGCTTCTCTCTCTAATAAGTATTTATCAATTACAAGTTTAAAATATTTTTTTTATACAACAGCAACACATGAAAAACCAAAAATGCCTATTTCAAAATTTTCACTTGCATTGTAAATTCGTGGTTCTTGATTCTATTACATTCTCAAATTACTTTGAATAATTTCTCAAACCCATTTTTCTTTGCAAAATATTTTCTATAAGCAAAGTACAAATTTGGCGCATTACATCGAGAAGAAGTTGTTATTGGGTTTTGATGGTAATTTTACTTTTAGATCTTGATCAAAACAAGAACATTCCATCCAATTCCTATAGTCTAATTGACGTAGATAAACAATGAACATTTCGGAATGCAATGTCATAATTGCACACCAAAATAATAGAATATATTAAACTAAAACCCAAAACTTGTTAGATGGCTTGTACGTGAGTCCTACAATAATGATCAATTAAAGGAAATTAAAAGGTTGTCTACCTTATTGTTTGACCATTTATATTCTTCTTTGATCTTTTGCCCATCCATATATATATATCATCACTTACTAAAAAGACAATTTTTTTTAGATAAAACACATCACCCTCATAATACATATATATGTATATATAGTAACAATAATAATAATAACAATAACAACAACAACAACACTAATAATAATAAAAGATTTTTCAAATAATTTTCTTTGGATGAAACTACTCAGCTTAGATTTCTATGATGATACATGGCCAACCAAGAGTCTCAGTGATTATACATTAATGCCAATTTCCATATTTTCTTAGCAAACCCCGTAAACCCAATACACTATATGCTTGTATCCCTATGGTAGATCTTAGGATTCTATGCACAAGCAAATTAAAGTTTATAATGCATGAACCTTAAATCCATTAATTCTCTTGGAATTAAGAGCACTTACTATCTAAGATATTAGTCAAGCTTATCACTTTATGACAATCATTAATTTAGAGTCCCTATCCAACACAACAAACCCTAATGTTTAAGTTGAGAGCTCAAACACTCCTATAACTAAGTCAAGTCACACTATAAATATAACAACCACTCCTATAGTTACCATTGCAAGTGCCACTTGGTTACTACAGTGATGATGACAAACCTGAATGTGATTGTTTATGCAACAAAGGAAAGGTAAAGGCTGCCATAAATATGTGGTTTTATATAAGATTTATAGAGGGAGAAGGAAAAAGTGAGAAAATTGTTATGCCAATGGAAGCATCTATGTCAAAATATTAATGGAAGAACATAAAATAAAACATCCTCATATAAAGGTACATAAGATTTTAATGTGGTTAACCTTGCCTACCTTCATTAATGAGAGATAACATTTCACTATACGATAAGAAATATTATAGAAGATAAAAATAGAAAAAATTATTGGGTCTCGAAACATCACTTTTCCTTACTCTTTATTTCTACCCTAGATTGTAAGCCTTTTGCTTCTTCAATGTCTCTCACTCTTCGTGACATTTATACCTTGGCGAGGCCTCTTGTTCCATTGAGTGTCTCTTGCTTTTTGTCACAAGCCCATTTCTCTCTCAAAACTTTCTCCCCTCATGACCTATAATATTTATAAAAATATTTCTACTAGCTTTTCTTGTTATATAAGAAATCTAATTATAATGACATAAATTTAGGAAATATTCTATATAATATTCCTTTTACAAAAAGAAATATATTCCAATTAGGGATTTGAGACACCTCCCAAATATAGAAAACCAATCATAATGAAGATTACTCCAAAATATTCACGGGATTTCTTGTAGTACTCCTATACTTTCAATTGACATCCTAGAGTTGACTCTCTTGATTTTCTTAACGATTGATTGTTCCTTATAGTTTGAATGCTTTCCTTTAACAATGACATCGAGTTTTCCAATTATTCTAATTTCTTGCCTCAGTTATAACTATCTCTACTTAAGTTCACTAGATAATTCTCTAAAACTGTTGTCATTAATTTTGCTTTGAATTCTAAAGCATACAGAGATCATGTTGATCCTGTATTGATTAGGCAACGTGAGGGTCTATTTCTTCCACGTGAAATCAACCAAAAGATGTATAATTGCCGACAAACTTCTTTTTCAACCAACGGGTTGCCGCTTTGTTGCTGGGTTGGCCATTTTTCCTACTTTTTAATATCATTGGACTTCAAAGAAGCATTCATTAGAGGCTCTCTATTTGTTTTCTCTAAACATGGCTTTGCAAGTAATACAAGTTCATCTGGTCACCATCATCATCAGCATCATCTCCTTGGTATTCTCATTGAAGGAAACGAAAGCATCCACAGCCAAGCCTGGTTGCCCAGAGACATGTGGGAATCTTGCCATTGTTTATCCATTTGGTATTGGAGAAGGTTGCTACCTTGACAAACGTTTTGAGATCACATGCAACAACTCTTCCAATCCTCACCCTGTTCTCCGCCTCGACCAGAAAAAAGAAGCTGAAGTTTTGGATATGTCTCTGGAACATGTGAGAATCAGAGATTGGACTTCGCCTCTTTGTTATGCCAATAACGCATTGGAAGGGAAAAGCTATTCCCAGTTCACATTAGCGCCCCCCATGGAGCCTTTCAGTTATTCCCACACTGAAAACAAGTTGATAGGCATTGGGTGTGACATATTTGCTTACATTGGCGATTTCCATAGTACAAATTCCAGCATCAAAAACTTCATCAGTGGGTGTGTCTCCATCTGCAATGGCCAAGGCTGGTCTTGGCTTGATACTAACTACTCCTGCTCTGGCATTGGCTGCTGCCAGACTACTTTCCCTTATGATCTTCCCAATTTTGATGTACGGGTTGGTAACATGAGCATCTGGCAAGAGGCCAAGGACTGGTCCTCCAATCAATGTTGCATTGTCCTCATTGCAGAGAATAACTTCTCTGGATTCCACCAATTTGACATCTCATTCTCCAATCAAAACATGAAGTACTTTTATCCTGCAGTGCTTAAATGGGAAATCGGGAACAAGTCCTGCCATGAAACACAAAAGAGAGGAGATTATGCATGTGGCCGCAACAGTCATTGTATTAATTCCAAGAAAGGCAGTGGATATAGGTGTCTTTGCAATCCAGGCTACCGCGGGAACCCCTATCTTCCAGATGGCTGCATAGGTATGTTTCTTTACTCTTGGCTTGGCATTTGGACGTATTGTATCGCTACAACTTTGGTGACATCTCTTATTATTGGGGATCCCTCTTGTATAGGTTTCTTCAGCAGCAGTACTCCCACTAGAATTCCGAAGTAGAAATCATATCAATCTTGTATTTTGAAATCACCTATTCAGAAAGAAGAATAAGATGCTTCTCTAAGAATATGGATTTATCCTGTTTGGAACTAAAAGACTGGAACTTTTTCCTTTGACACAACTGCCATCAACACTACCACTAGTAATGCCTTTGGCAATTAATGTTAAGAGCACAATTACTATTTGATATTTAGAGGGTGTTAGATAGGTGTTTGTTTTTTGGTTGAATAGAAGAAGTCTAAAGGTGGTGTTTGTTTTTTTGACTTTTTGATGAAAGCAATTTAGTTTTAGAATTTAGGTTGTTTGTTTTTCTATTTTTTCATGACTTATTATAAACTTTTTACTAAATAGAAAAAGCCAAAATATGTAGTTTTTTCTAAATAGAAAAAATAACATATTGATTTTTTTTACTTTTTAATACTTAATAAAAATAAAATACTACAAAAACAAACAATCTAATATTTAACACTATTAAGTATTAAGGTTCTATTTTGAATTAAGTAAAAAAACAAATACCACCTAAATATTTAGTTTTTTCTATTTAGGTAAAAGTAATATATTAATATCAAGCAACATAACTAAAACAAACTTATTAATAATAAGTTCATTTTAGTTATATTGATTGATATCAATAAGTTACTTTTAACTGAACATAAAAAATAAAATATTTTGGCCTTTTCTATTCAGCCAAAAAACAAACACCATCTTAGTATTTATTACTTAATGACTTAAATTAACTTTATATAAAATTATTCTTAAGTTGTTAATTTAAAATTTATTACTTAATTTTTAATTTAAGTATTAAGATTATTTAACAAAGTTAAAATTCATTTTACATCATTAAAGTCACATACTTACTTGCTTTAATTTTAATTAATATTTATTTTCATTAATCTTAAATAATAAATTTGTTGGTCAGAAATCCATATTTAAAATATTGTTGATACATAATATAAGTATAAAACATTTATACTAAAAAATGAGTCATAGATGTGAAATTATGATTGTAAAATATACTTTATCTAATATGAGCAAATATTTAAAATTACTTTTAATTTTAAGCTGTGATATTAAATTATTTTATCAAATGTACTTAATCTACTTAATAAGTTAAATTAAGTTTTTATGTGATATCATATTAAATCATTAAATTGAGTTGATGTTAAGTCGTTAAGTTGAGTTGATTTATCACACACCCTCATAGTAATTCACGAAACACCAACTCTACCACTTCCATGGAAGCAACACTCCTGTTTCCCATCCCTCAGATTGAGGGACTTCAACTGCATCACCCCACCACCTCTGCCACTGTGATAGGAGCCCCAACCCAATAATTTCCTATTAATTAGTTATTTTATTAATTTTTTTGTGTTCTTAAAAGATGTTGATGAGTGCATGGAGTCAAACAATACTCTTTGCCAAAAAGGAGCTGTTTGCACTAACAAGAATGGTAGCTACTATTGCGACTGCCCACCTGGTTACTACAGAGATGATGACAAACCTGAATATGAGTGTGTACGCAACAAAGGAAAACTCAAGCCAGCTCTTCTTGTTTCTTCAGGTATAACATTTTCCCAATGTCTCCCTCATGTTCACCCTCTTCTTGCTCTTGAGTTTGTTGTTAATTACGTACCTTTGTGGCTTATACATGCAGGAATAGTAGTCACTCTTGTTCTTCTCATCCTACCTTCTATTGGCTTTTGGTTGAATCAAGAACTTGAGAAGAGAAAGAAAAGCAAACTCAAGCAGATGTCCTTCAAGAAGAATGGTGGTCTTCTAATGCAACAGCAAATCTCTTCAAGTAGTATAGGAAGTAGCGTTGAGAAAACAAAACTCTATACCATAGGAGAGTTGGAGAAGGCAACAGACAATTTCAATGCAGGTAGAGTTCTTGGAAAGGGAGGTCGTGGTAAAGTATACAAAGGGATGCTATTAGATGGAAGCATAGTGGCCATTAAGAAATCAATTGTAGTTGATGAAAGGCAAGTCGTTGAGTTTATCAACGAAGTTTTCATTCTTTCACAGATTAACCATAGGCACATAGTGAAACTGTTAGGTTGCTGTTTGGAGAGTGAAGTTCCTTTACTGGTTTATGAATACATCTCCAATAACACTCTCTCCCACCATCTCCATAATGAGGACCATGCATCAACATTGTCTTGGGAAAAGCGGTTGCGAATTGCAGATGAAATTGCAGGAGCCCTAGCATATTTACATTCATATGCTTCTACAGCTATCCTTCATAGGGATATCAAGTCTAGGAACATACTGCTGGATGAGAACTTCAGGGCTGTGGTTTCTGATTTTGGACTTTCAAGGTTAATTGCCCATGAAAAAACACACTTGAGCACATTAGTGCAGGGCACATTTGGTTACTTGGATCCAGAATATTTTCGGTCGGGTCAGTTTACAGATAAAAGTGATGTATACGGGTTTGGGATGATTCTTGCTGAACTTCTCACGGGTGAAAAAGTGATTTGTTCTAGTAGATCTGAAGAAAGTCTAGCAATTCATTTTAGATTGGCAATGAAACAAAATTGCCTGTTTGAAATTCTAGACAAGGTGATAGTGAATGAAGGTCAGAAAAAGGAGATTCTTGCTGTTGCTAAAATTGCTAAGAGATGCCTGAAGTTGAGTGGGAAGAAAAGGCCAGCCATGAAAGAAATAGCAGCAGATCTCCACCAATTGAGGACTATGAAGCAGCCATCACTTCAGCAGACCTGCCAGGACAACTGCTCTGTAAGTGAAAGGTACTCCATTTCTTCTGCATCAACAAGTGCAGTTACAGAAGAGTATATACTTCAAGGCTAGGAGCTAGCTTGCTAAACCATATTCCATGACTGCTGAACGCATCAATTAGAAATCAGAAGGTTTGTGAAACGGAATTTCTGTATGGTTCTGCTCTCCACTTTTATCTAATGACTAGGAAATTAAATTTTCTCTTTGATCACTTTGATTCTAAAATTTGTTCAAATATTTACAAAGAGCAGTTGTGTATTTCATTTGATGGGTTAAAACAATTTTAGCATATTGCCAATTTATCCATCTGTTTTCATTTTTGGAGCCATAGTGAGTGAGGTAACGAACATTTATTTTTATGTGTTAGATTCTTTATCTATTGTGGACCTAATCAATATCCAACCCCCACATTTGGATAGGATTGTTTGAATTGAATTCATAATATGTTTTTGAATTCATCGGATAACACCTCATTTGTGGATAGGCTGTTTGAACTGAATTCAAAATATGTTCTTGAAATTATAGAATGGACAGAGAGCTAGATATCTCCTCATTTGAATTGCACGCTATGAGTAAGCATGATTGAGATTACTCCCACTTGTGATAAGATGTACTCATCCAATAAGGGTTTTTATTGTTATTTTCTATGTTGGTTTTTATATTATAGTATGATTGACGACTAAACATTATCCTCTATAATGCAAATCTAAGTTAAATTCATGCAAGAGTACTGAAAATATTTTGGAAAAGGATGGTATGTACTCAACTTGAAGTTGAGAATTTATTTCCAATATACACAAAATAATCAAATTGACCACTAATCAATCACATTACTTATTTGATCATAATTAGAAGGATAAGACATATTTGGATGATAAGCTCAAAGATGATGATATGTTGGAGGGTCCTGATTTCATGCAGATCCAAATTGTAGGAACTCAGTAAGGGGAGCTTCAAAATGGAAAAATATGGATTATGCAGGAGCTAGGTACTATAGGTGATAGGCCTGGGTGGACATACTCAGCAACCTTTTGACTGGTTTAGCATCATAAATGTTCTTTGATAGATGTCCTTAGAGCAGAACGAAAAATGTCTCTAAAATTAAATATGTTGTGAAGTATGCATAAGCGTTGTAATTTTGCTATATTAGAAACTAAAATGGCATCAGATATGACGCTAAGCTTATCATAAAATGATTTGATGAAGCATCTAAATGGTCAGTCATGTTTTGAACCACCTTGAAGAGATGATAAATGGAATGAGAAAGGGAAAAAGGGGTTTACCATGGCTTATCACAAAATAACCTTTTTCCTTTTGAATTTCGTGGTAGAGTACGAATAGTGTGGCCCCTCTAACAGACAAAAAATTGGAAACTTTAGTGTGGACTTGCAAAAATTTTCCTAATTGACTTCAGGAAACTTCTATGTAACACTGCCGATAAACTGTTTGACAGTAGAAAATTTGCAAAATTTGAGATTTTTTTCTACAAGTACTCGTCTTAGAAATGGTCACGCACATACACACTTACACACACAATGTCTTTCCAAAAGGCTAGTCTCCTTTTAAAACAGTCCTGAACTAAGTTCCAAATGGTGTTGGTCTTGTGGTCATACACATACACACTCGTATTGTCTGTCCAAAAGGAAAATCGCCTTTTAAAACATACTAACTAGTTTTCTTAAATTTTAAACTAGTTTAAAACATCATATTTGATGAAAAAAATATAAATATGACTTATAAGTTAAAAAATATATTCTAATATATTAGAAAGTGATATTAAATTAGAAAGTGTTAGGATCGATTGATAAATGAATGAAGTGAATGCATTTATTGATAAATGTGGAATATATTTATAACGTAAAATATTTCTCATTCTATGAAAAATATTACTCAAATGCAACCTCTTAGGCCTGATTCATATGAGAAGCTAGACAAAGTTAGTTCTTATTTAGCTTCTTTGTTTATCTTTCTCCATGCAACTTATGTTTTATTTGTTTGTTTTTATCTCTCAATGATGATCATTTATACTTACAACATTTAATTTTTTTCTTATTAAAAACATAGAATATTTTTTCCCCCTTTGTAATTAGGACTCTTGTATAGCTATGGACCTCATTGAGCTGGAAAGGAGAAAACAACTTACCCTAATTCTATATGTCATAGTGAACATACTTAATATATTTATTGCACTTTGTATTGTCATAAGGAAGTGTTATCAGAAGTGGACATAGATGGAAAGGCCTACAAATAGAGTATTTTTGCAAGTTGAAAATCTTAATTGATTTGTGGAAGTAATACAACATGTATGGAGCAATATAGGATGGATAAACATACTTTCACCATGTTATGTTCTATGCTTCATACTACTGGTAAATTAAAGTGTTCAAGATATGTTGTTGTAGAAGAAATGGTTTCATTATTCTTGCATATTTTTACACATCATTTAAATAATTGAATTATAAAATTTTGATTCTTAAGGTTTGGAGAAACTATTAACTAGTAGGCATTTCAATGTAATATTGAATGCGTTTATTCGCCTACAAGAAGTATTACTGAACAAATTGGAACCGGTCTTTGAGAACTCCGTAGACAAGAGATGGAAATGGTTTAAGGTATACAAAATATAAATTTAGTTAATGAAAATTTAGTTAATTCATAGGTTTCATTTTATTTTATTTTATTTTTAATTTTTAATTTTACTAATGTTAGATTTTGAAATTAATATTATGTTTTTTATTCATTCAAAAAAGGTCCCAGAGCATGTACCAAGCTACACCACAATCATAAAGACCTTTAGGTACTCATGGTAAGGTGATTTCAATTGATACTCAAAACCATTATCCACAATTCTATCTTAGGAGTCAATAATTACAAGATCTCTCTCACAATGTGGTATATTATTTAATCTAAATGAAAACCATAAAACATTTGGAGAAGTCAGTATATGTTAATTTGTTGCTTGGCTTAGAGTATTTTAAGATATCATTTGATTCTTTTACAACATGAGGTAAATATTGATATTACTTTAAGTTTATTAATTTAATGGAAAATAGTCATTATGTGATGACTATGTAAACTTATTTTTGTATTCAACTTTGATATCCATCACAGGTCTAAAATTGGATTATAGAATTAGAAAACAAGTTTAAGTATAACATTGTAGAAAACTCAATACAAGTTTAAGTATAACATTGTAGACAAAACATTCAATGAGATATGTTGTATTTAATTGAGAAAATGATTTGACTATAGGATTGTAATGAAAAATATTTATTTCCTAATAAAATTGCATATAATTTCTTTAATATAGTTCACAAAGTTTGTTAGGTTGTTAGGATTATAATAATGCAAAATTATTTAATACAAAGGAAATTTAGCATTGAAGTTTTTTTTTAATAACATATTCATTTTGTTCAACTCTTATTATATCCATGAAAATTTAATGATTAATGTTTTACTTTTGTTTTACATGTAATGATGTTGAATAACTTCATTCATATATTCCTATAATATAGTTAAGTTCTCAAACTTACCTTAAAATACAGTTTTTATGTTGTAGGTGTTGTAGATCTAATAAAGAAGAAAAGAGAAAGGAGGATTAATAAAGGAGCAAATATGGCTTTTGGGAGTTATGTTTTAAAATATTATGAACTAAATGAATGTTATATGTTGGAGTAAATTGTTATTGATAATTATGTTATTTTGAATCGTTATTATTCAATTATTAGAAATTTATTTTGAATTAAGCTCTACATATATTTAAATTTCTATTATTTTTTAGTTAAATATCTTTTGAATTAGTTTACATTGGAAATTAATGAGATTGACACTTTTAAATCATTCTTAGATCAAATGTGATGAACAGTGAATGTTGACAATAAGTATTATTAGTTGTGAGATAAATTATTATGATTCTCTATTCTTAGTCTATGATAACCAACTTAGGATGTTGGTATCAACAACAGTTTTTATTTGTTGCTAAATTACTCATTTAGTAATAGCTTTTTTCGACCATTTTAATCTGTTTTCAAAAGGTGTGTTGCTAAAAGTCTAGCAAGAATTATTTCCATTGGCATTAGTTTTAAGAAACTAACTATTCAACATATTTATACCGTTGTTATTATCAATTGGGAAAAATCAAGTTTCTTGTACATGTATAATTATTATTATTTTTAAAAATAGTAATAAATTCTATATACAAAAAATAAGTTTTTGATAGTTACTTTTAAAATTGTTTTCTAATGTTTTACATCTTTATATATGTTTTTAAATCTATTTTCTATATTTTAAAATGTTTTTTAAAAGCAATTTTTATCCATAGTACTTTATTTTTAATCATTCTCTATATTTTTATAATTATTTTTTAAATATTTTTATAATTAATTTTATGACAACATTAGAAAAACAAGTTAAAACAATTAAAATATATTATTAGAAAATATACTATTTTATATTTTTCAGAAGAGAAAGTTATTTTCTATTAAAAGGTTCCAAATATGTTTAATTTTATGTGAAAAGGTTCTTCTAAACCTACCCAAAACATCATGTAAAAAAAGTATAATTTTCCTTGCATCTTTAAAAATCACTTTTAAAATTTTAAATAGGAGGTACTAAAATTTTTTCATACCTTAATTTTCTTAAATATTTTTTAAAATTATGACATATAAAAGTTACTATTATTTTTTATTTTCAAAATAGAAAACAGGAAATGTATACATGCAAACACTAATTCAATTATTTTTTTCTTTTAAATTATGGCATTTTCTTTGGGTTATTTGATTAGAAGGGATGAAATCATTCCATTTATAAAACTATCCTTTCACTTTATATATATATATATATATATATATATATATAGAGCTCATTTTAAAGAAGAATGCTTTCACTTTTTTCTTATAAAAGTAACATTTTCTTTTAAAATATACATGTAAATAATTAAAATATTGAAAGGTATTTATGTAAAAAATAGGTTACTCTTCAAGTTAAAAAATGGGAGATGTAAGTTTTACAAATTTGAGATTTTTTCATCCCTTATAATCATTTAATCAATTTTCTTTTAGGATAGTATCGTGGGTTGTGTCAAAATTTAGGTATTTTACTACATTAGTCAACCCAAACTCAACATGAATAATAATTGTTTCAAAAACATAAACCCAAATAAGTACATAGTATTTAAATAGACAATACATCATGTAACTCATTTAACCCATTTAATAATCAAGTTTTCCCATTTAAGAACATAATTAGGTTAATAGTGGGATTATTAAATGTGACAATTCAGATCAAATTTGTGTTATATAGGTTGATAAAAAAATTACTTATTTATTAAATGGGTTATATAGGTCAACACGAATTTGACCAAAACCCATTTATACTCGACCCAAACTCATAAAAGGTATGTTAAATTTATGTTAGCAAATCATATTAAACTTTGTCACCCTGCTTTAAAAGGTAACTTTTACTGTTGTTTTCATCATGAACTTTCACTTCATTTATTGCTCAACAACTTTATCATGGCCCCCATTTTCTTTAATAAAGAAGATTCCCTTCAAATCTAATAATTGGATGCAGCCAGCTCCTGAGTTTTGAGGCACATAAGAGGCTACCTATGATATGATCCGGTAGTTTCAAAGCTTAAACACTGCATAAAATGGCTATGCAAGTAATACTAGATCATCCGGTCACCATCATCATCCTCTTGCTATTCTCATCGAAGGAAACAGCAGCGTCCATGGCAAAGCCTGGTTGCCAAGAGACATGTGGGAACGTTGGGATTGTTTATCCATTTGGTATTGGCAGAGGCTGCTACCATGACAAAAATTTTGAGGTCTCATGCGCCTACTCCTCCAACCCTCCACGCCCTTCTCTTGTGGTGCTTCAAGTTGAAGTTTTGAAGACGTCACCGGATAATGTGAGAATTTGTGATTGGACTGTGGCTGCTTGTTACTTTGATTACACATCACAAGCGGCATCGGCTTTTACGCCCATGGAGCCTTACAGTTATTCCCACGCAGAAAATAAGTTTATAGGCATTGGGTGTGACATAGGTGCTTATATCGGTGAATTAAATCGTACAAGCCGTAGCCTAACAAGATACGCGGGCGGGTGTGTGTCAGTTTGCCACATACCTGGAGGTCAAGCCTGGTCTAATCGTACTTCCTGCTCTGGAATTCGCTGCTGCCAGACTACTTTCTCAAACGATCTTTCAAACGTTGATCTATGGCTTACCAACATGAGCATGTGGTCCAAGGCCATGGCCGGGTCGAACTCCAATCCATGTAGCTTTGCCATCATTGCCGAGAAGAACTTCTCGGACTTTGATCGATTTGACACCACGTTGTCCGGTGAAAACAAAACCTACTTTTACCCTGCAATATTGAATTGGGCAATCGGAAACAAATCTTGCCAAGAAGCCCGAAAAAGAAGCCATTATGCATGTGGCAGCAACAGTCGTTGTGTTGATTCTGATCAAGGCAGTGGATATAAGTGTCGTTGCAGTCAAGGCTACCGCGGGAACCCTTACCTTCAAGATGGCTGCATAGGTACTATGTTCTTCATTATTCTTGGCTTGGTAGTTGGCTACATAGGAACATGAATTTATTGTTTGTGAAACCAGAAGACTAGAATTTTCCCTTCTACCACAATTGCCAAGAATTCTTCTATTAGTAGATAGTACTGCAATAAAATAATGGAAACATTTTCAAGGCCTCTACCATTTCCCCTCCATCAGAATGAGGGACACCAGTCTGTACCACTCCAACATGGCCTCCAGCACTCTGATAAAAGCCCCAATCCAACAATTTCCTAGTTTAAAATTATTAATAAGTTTGCTTTTCTGTTTTGGCATCTTAAAAGATATTAATGAGTGCATGGACCCAAACAACACTCTTTGCAAAAAAGGAGCTGTATGCATAAACACATATGGAGGCTACTATTGTGCCTGCCCACCTGGTTACCATAGCCATGATAGCCAACCTGAACATGGGTGTGTACGTGACAAAGTAAAACTAAAGGCAGCTATTCTCGTTACATCAGGTATAGACTCTCTCCCGTGTCCACCCTTTTCTTTCTCTTCAGTTTGTATTTACCTTTGTGGCTTATACATTCAGGAATAGGAATAGCTGTTGTTCTTCTGATCCTACTGGCTGTTGGCTTCTGGTTGCATCGACAACTTGAGGAAAGAAAGAAAAACAAACTCAAGCAGAAACTCTTCAAGAGGAATGGTGGTCTCCTATTGCAACAACAAATCACTTCAAGTGGTAAAGGAAGTGTTGAGAAAACAAAACTCTATACCATAGAAGAGTTGGAAAAGGCAACAGACAACTTCAATGCAAGTCGAGTTCTTGGCAGGGGAGGTCATGGGACAGTGTATAAAGGGATGCTATTGGATGGAAGCATAGTAGCCATTAAGAAGTCAATCATAGTTGACGAGAGGCAAGTAGTTACGTTTGTCAATGAAGTTTTCATTCTTTCACAGATTAACCATAGACACATAGTGAAGTTGTTAGGTTGCTGTCTAGAGAGCGAAGTTCCTTTACTGGTTTATGAATATGTCTCCAATAGCACTCTCTCTCACCATCTCCATGATAGGAACTGTGAATCAAAATTATCTTGGGAAAAGCGCTTGCGAATTGCAGATGAAATTGCAGGAGCCCTTGCTTATTTACATACATATGCTTCTCCGGCTATCCTTCATAGGGATATCAAGTCTAGTAATATACTGTTAGATGAGCACTTTAGGGCTGTGGTTTCTGACTTTGGACTTTCAAGGTCAATAACCCATGAAAAAACACACTTGACCACACTAGTGCAGGGCACATTTGGTTACTTGGATCCAGGGTATTTTCGATCAGGCCAATTCACGGATAAGAGTGATGTATATGCCTTCGGGGTAGTGCTTGCTGAACTTTTAACAGGCGAAAAAGTAATTTGTTCTAGTAGATCTGAAGCAAGTCTAGCAACTCACTTTAGATTGGCAATGAAACAGAATTACCTGTTCGAAATTCTAGACAAGGTAATCCTGGATGATGGTCAGAAAGAGGAGATTCTTGCTGTTGCTAGGCTTGCTAAGATATGCCTGAAGTTGGGAGGGAAGAAAAGGCCAACCATGAAAGAAATAGCAGCAGACCTCGACCAATTAAGGAGGACTACGGAGCAGCCATCACTTCAACGGACTTGCCAGGACAACTGCTCTGTAAGTGGAAGGTCATATTCTTATGCATCTACTAGTGCAGTTACAGAAGAGTATGTACTTGAAGACCAGGACTTTCCTAAACCATACGGCATGGCTACTTAAAGCTGCAGCTGGATATCAAAAGGTTTGTGAAACAAATTCATGTATGATTCTGCTGTCCACTTTATCTGATGGTTGGGAAGATTTTCAGCCTCTGACTTTGATTCTACATGTTCAAAGTTGTAGTCCTTAATATGTACATATAACACTTGTGCGTTTGATTTTATGGTTCAAACAATTGTAGGACATCATCAATTTCTGCAGCTGTTTTAATTTTTGGAGCAATAGCCAGTCAGGTAATGAACTTTTATTTGGATGATTAACCACTAAACACTATCCCGTACAACTCAAATAACCTGTGTAGAATTCATGCATAAATTGACGAGCCGATCAACCACATGGAATGGAAATTTGCCCATTTAATCCAACTAGAGACTGCTGTTGTAGAACTTATTAGTTTCTACCAAGCATTGCGTTAATTAGAAGAGAACACCAGGATTACCTCTAATAATAATAATTACAGACTGCTAACAAAAATATGGCAAGATCAAACATTGATAGGAAGGACTATGGCTAATTCTGATTAAATCTAAAATAAAGCTGACCCGATATCTGTTATGTTTCCTTTTTTACACATGTAACTAATATTCATCTTATTTGCTATGTTTTCTTTCAAAGTTTATACAAGCTTCGAATATTTGTTGGTAGCTGAAGTGACAAAAGTCATCCAATTAGCTAACTATTATGATTAATGGCGGTGTGAAACTGAAGCAATCATGCAGGAGCACGGTAGTATATTCACTGAAAAGAGTGCACAATTCATTTGTGATCAATCATCTTTGCAATGAATCCAATAGAGACCTCAATCTGTGGAAATTCACTGTGATTAAACTGTGAGAGATGGGCACATTAATTCATATCGATTTCAATTTCAATGCCACCATTTCCAAGTTCCAACTGAGAACAAGTCTATTACAACCTTTACAAGGCTTGATTGACAACTAGAATTCTCTCTCAGGAGAAGCTATAAAACGATCTCTCTCTAAAGATGCAACAATTTAGGTTCTTCTCTTCTCTCTAAGGTCCCCTTAAAATTATCTGTTTATCTAAAGAAAAATTGGCAATTAAGGTCTCATTGGACCTTAAGGACCTCAACCTGAAAGTCTCGAGCCAACCCCTTGTTGGTTTTAAGGGTATGGAAACAAATGACTAGTCCAAAAGACAAACAAAGAATAGAATTAAAAAGAAGAAAAACTTATCGATTGAGGCATGACAAACACTGTCCTTGAAATAGATCCACCCTCCTTGAAGACGAACTCGGTGCACTAGGGTACTAGTGGTCTATCTCCAGGATTCAATAGCCAGATCTCACCTTGGGTGCACTTTGCGAGATGTGTACAACTTGGGTTTTGAAAAAATTCCTCCACATAGATAAATGAAAATACTTTTTGAAAAACTCTCTCAAAAATTGGTATTTATGTATTGAAAGTGAGGGATGACCTGTTTTTATGGGCCATTAACATAGTCCCAATGAGATTGTACTTGTAATCGGAACTCAAAATGGAAGGAGATTCTACTTATAAAAGGAATGGGCTCCAATAGCACAATCCCAATAGGACTCTTCCAAAAAATATAAGACTAATATAATATAATAAAATAAAAATAATTCCCAATAGGACTTTTCCCAAAAAAAAAAAAAAAAAAAAGATTATTTACACTCTTCCTACACCCCTAAAGAATTAAAACTGGCAATTCAAGCAAAAAGCAGCAGGGCAGTTTGTTATGACCACAGAAGCTCCTTTTTGGTAAAGCTTTGGTCGAACAAGGCGTTTCAAAACGTTGGCCATTTGTTTTGAGACCACAAATGCAAAACATGTACGTCAACATGCCATGTGTGAATCATCTGCGCCTAGGGCCGTTTGAGTCATGGCCAAGCAACACTAGTTACAATCCACTTTTCCTAGGTGGAAAAAGAAGAATGGAGCAGTGCTTTTTGAGAACGAACAGCGATAACCAGTCAAAGATGACATTTTTGAGGTCTCATTTATGCTCTTTTGTTGGGATTTTCATAAGTTGTCAACTCCTTTTAACCATGATTTGTCCTTACATAGTCTCCCCACGTTTTTAGTTTGATTGGTTTTCTTTCTTGTAGTATTTTTACGGGTTTGGATAAGTTGTCAAATTCATGATTCGAGAAAGATGCAATAATTGGACAGTTGGGCACAGATACTTGAAATCTGGAAGGGAGACAAATGAGATCAAGCTTAGGCCTGTCAGAGCTTAAGTGCATATGAATAAATTCATAACTATGCCTAGACGTAGAGGGCTCAAATGATCAATTAAAGCCTAGAAACAATCATCGTTCAATATTAAGGGTGTGTTTGGCACACCGAAAATAACATCTTATTCCTTTTCTCCTTCATTCTTTTATTTGAATAACTTAAATAATAATGAGAATAAAATTAAAGTAATTCCAATAAAAATAAAATTCCATTTTCTATTCATTCTACCTAGACAGTATTTTAATTCTCTAGTGCAAGTTATTTTTAAAAATACTTTTCAAAAACTAAAAAAACTAAGGACTTTTTGAGATAAGTTGTTTTTAAAAATAATTTTTTATTTTGATTTTGTAAACAACACAAATTGTAAATTCAATTTATTTAATGTAAACTAAATTTAATTCACATCTTATTAAAAATAAAAACAATTTTTAATTACAAATAAATTAAAAATAAATAGTTTTTAATAAAATATGAATATTAATAATACAATAAAATTAAAAATTATATATATATATATTTTTATAAATATTATAAAATATAGATATTAACATTAATTGATTTATTTGGTTAAAAATAAATAATAATAATTCAAAATTAATGATTTCTAATATTACTTATATGATTTTATAAATATGATCAAAATATGAATATTAATATCTTATAAAAGCATAATTAATTTATTTTGTTAAAAGTAAAAATTAATTATTCAAAATGAATAATTGCTAATACTATTATATTTTAAATGAATATAAAAGCAAATAAAATTTACTTGTTAAGGTATAAATGAGCCAAAAATTTCATTATATAGCATACATTTATTACTAAATTACAAATATGACATTATGAATGATTTTATTTCATCTATAATTAATTAATCAATGTTTTGAATTTCAGATTATTCTTAAAAATTACAAGATTTATTAGAGAATTTAAAGCATTATTTATGTCTATTATTTTGTATAGTTATTCTATATATGTTTTTTTGAGTTTTATATTATTTTTAAAATTATTAAACTTATTAATAAATTTAATACAAAGGCTCACTTGATTTGAAATTCATTTCCTCTAATGAAAAAAAAAATCAGAAGAATAGTTTTCTATTTTACTTTGTTTTTAAAAGTTGTTTCTAAAAAACAACAACAAAATAGTGGTATAAATTTTTAAAACAATTTTGTTTTTAAATTACAAGCCCAAATAGGTTTTTATTATTTAGAAAAAAAAAAACTCTCATGGATTTTTTAAATGAAAATAAAAAGTATTTCAAACTATGTATAATGTGAGATTTTGTTTTAAAGAAAAATAAAAATTTTAAATTATTTTAAACTATATGTATGGATATTATTGACAAATTATTTCTATTTTTTTTCTTTTTAAATTTTCATTCCTATTTTAGCTTAACATTGAAATGAAAAAAAAATTATCATTCCAACCTCATATTTCTATTTGCATCCAAATATAAGTATTGAAATTACCAAATTCATTTCTATTCAAGAGAGGAATAAGAATGGAAACAAAATATTCATTTCTATTTCTTATTCTGACAAACCAAACACGCCGTAAAAGTAATGCGAAGCACTAACTAGAAATAGGACAATTAATCTTTCTTCTCAAAAGAATTGGTTGATATTGTTGGAGTAATATGGTTGAAAGAGAAACACAAACAATTCCTAAAAAAGATAAAAATTGGAAAAAATTAAAACTTTATTGTCTTCCACTATTTTACTTTATTCCAATATTATATAATATAATCCCTTATTTGTAGATTTTTACACTTAACTAAATAAAAACTCCTAATAATAAAATATAAAAACCTCTTAGGACTTGATTACTAAAAAATAGAAACTAAAATAATCACTTAAAATAAAATATTATCCTTAACTTTTAAAATTAAACCAAATCTAATCCCAATATTTATAAACTTTTGAAATTAAGTTTGACTTTCCAACATGCCCCCTTAAACTTGATTTGTAACTCCAAGAAGTATCCTTAACCTTCTAAAGTCTTCAAGCTTGAGAAGCTTGGTAAAAATATTTGCAATTTGATTTTGGCATTTTGCAAATTTTAATTGTTTAATTGTTTAATTGCACTCCCTTCTTCGTAATATAATCTCTAATAAAATGATATTTTGTATCGATATGCTTGTTTTGAACATGGAAAACTAGAATTTTTAGTTAACCAATTGCTAATTTCTTGTCACAAATTAAGCCACTTTAATAAATTTTTGAGCCAAATTGCATGACATAAAAAATGATGTTGCTAAAACAAATTCCACTTCACAAGTTGAGAAGTCACAATAGGTTGCTTCTTTGAGGTCCAAGTGAGGGTAGTATCTCCCATAAAAAAACATAAAGCTAGTGGTGCTCTTTCAATCATCTATGTCTCCACCCTAATTACTACCATTACGTCCAACAAGATTAAAATCATTAGAAGGTAAATAATACAAACCATAATCAAGTAGTGTGTCTTTGATATAACAAAGAATGGTTTGGCAGTTTTCATGTGAGTCATTCTTAGTGCTTCCATAAAACAATTACTAATAAGTTCAACTCCAAAAAGAATGTCTAGCTTTGTACAAGTCCAATAACGTAGACTTCTAACCAAACTTTTGTATTATATTGGATCCGTATTTTCTCCTATTACATTGACCATGTCCACAGACATTTACTATGATGTTTACGACCACGTCCATGATCATTTGACCTCTTTCATTAAATTTTTCTTCATTCAGTTTTAATGTAAGTTTCGCTTGAATAACTTGTTCTATGTTTTCTTGGTTCTTCCTTTTTTATTTCTTTTTGTGGGCTTGTAATGATCCTATAAATTGATTAATGGTCATAAAATCTAAATCTTTAGATTCTTCAACGGTCACAACAATATAATCAAACTTCAACTCTAAAGATTGAAGTATTTTTTCAATCATACGAGAATCATTTAGATTCTCACCATTACTTTTTAATAAATTCACATAGTCAATATTCTAAAAAAATAATAAAAAATTGATTCCCGTAGTTCTTTTATATTCAAAGATCCAAATTCTCCTTTCTAAGAGTTTAAATATCAACTATCTGTACTTTATCAACTCCGTTGTGTTGATTTTGTAATCTCCCAGACTTCATTGGAGGTGGTTACACTTGAACTCTTCTAAAAAGTACCTTCATCCATTGCTTAATAGATTATGGTGAGAGCTTTCTTGTCTTTCTTCCTCACATCATTCAAAAAATCTCTTTCACTTGGGGATAGATTGGTTTCATCTTATGGCTATTTGCAACCTTTCTCTACAAGCTCTCATGCATCTTGTGAACTAAGTAAAGCCTTCATCTCGATACTCCAATTGTCATAATTATCTTTCTTGGGGGACTTGAAATGGATACATCCCATTTGCTACTTTTTTTTTTGTATGACTCTAATATGAACTTGTTGAAGTAATAGGGTTAAAAGGGAAACACAAACAATTACTAACAAAGGTAAAAATTGGGGAGAATTAAAATTTTGTTGTCTTCCACCACTCTCTCTTATTCAAATATCACACAAGCCCTTATTTATATATAGATTCTCACACTTAACTAAATAGAAACTTCTAATAATAAAATATAGAAACCTTCTAAGACTTGACTACTAAAAAATGGAAGCTAAAATAACCACTTAAAATAAAATATTCTTTTTGACTTTTTGGAAACCAAATCTAATGCCAATATTTAGAATGTTTCCAAATTAAGTTTAATTTTCCAAAAATATAACATTATCTCAATGTGAGGTTACCGGAAAAAGGAGGTTTGTAGTAGGATATTTATTTGTCTTTAAGAGATCATTAGTGCAAAAGACCAAAATGACTAAGCATTAAATTAAGACACCTACACATCATTAGGCCCAATTGAGACAAAAAAATAAAAAAAAAGTTTGTGTCCTTCCTTGTTATATTTGTGTTAATCAACTTAAGGTAATCACTTGACATAATGATCAAAGGTGATTAATCATATTTAAAGGATCATTAGTGCAAAAAGACCAAAATGACTAAGCATTTTATTAGGACCTTCTATGTCATTAGGCCCAATTGAGAAGAAAATGTAAAAAATGTTTATGCATCCTTTCCTACTATGTTTATGTGCCAATCAACTTAAGGTAATCACCTGGACGAGGGAAACAATATGATTTTAATTTAATACTAATTTGAATTTTAAATATAGAAAACAAACTAATAATATCCCAAACTTACTAACTTATCAACTAATATACATGTGATAAGTATAAGTTTGTTGTGTGAGAGGCTGAATTGGGTGATGATCACTTTTTTTTTTTACAAATTTAATAATTATGAATGCTAGCAAAAACAATAAATAAACAATTGCTTATATATATATATATATATATATATATATATATATATATATATATATTTTTTTTTTTTAAAAAGAAAAGAAATTGCAAACTTGAATTTCCATAGTGGTTAGACACAACCTAACCTACATTCATTCTTCTCAAGCTTCAACCATGTTGAGGGTTGCACTTGCACTAACCAATCTTCAAAACTAAGCCTTCAAGCTTTCCACCTCACCATAATTGTCCCATCATGGATACAATGCACAAATGATTAGTTGTTAAAATTAAGGTTACATCTTGAAAGGGGAATCCACAATTGGTTTTGATTATATTTTCTTATCTTTCATTGTTAGATCAAAGCCATGTAGAATCCGTAAAACCCAAATCTAGCTACTATGTAGTATATAAAAAGAAAGTTGAAATACAACAAATTTAACATTATTAGGAACAAACCAGAATTATCTAATGATTCACTACTTCAAAATGAATGTCGAAAATGTTTTTTGACCAATTAAATTGAAATTTAAACCCACAATTCATCAAGTTCCAATGACAAGACCACCAAATCTAGGTAATCTATTTATTAGGAAAAATAATATTAAGAAAAGTAAACAACGAGAAAAAACTTTATTCTAGATTCTTGCATGCTAACAAACAATAAAGAAGAACCGAAGTGTAAGGCACTCAAAGCTTTGCAAGCGATGTAGTCTGAATTGGCTTCACCACCCCCATTATCCATCATATCATTGCCCTTCCCATCCAATTCAATAGCATTAGGTAGGAGTGGACCACAAATGAGCAGTTGAAGAACCCATGTGGCTGCATCCACAATCATAAAAAAACATTGAATCAAAACACATCATTTCAAGCATAGAAAAAATTCTAGTAGACAAACTAAACCTTTGGAATCATTCTATTATAAGAAATGACACCAAACATGAACATAATGAAGTCATAATATGAGAAACAAATTATGAAATATCTATCTTGAATTCCATGATCTACCAAAGTCATCGATATTAAGATTGGACTATGTACTTGTAATCAAAATTCCGTTGTTGAATGACTTTAAGCATAAAACTCCATTCAACAACTTAAAATCTACATACTCACAAAAATAAATTGGATGATGTTGACTTTATACAAATTTAATAATTATGAATACGAGTGAAAATTATGTGTAGTAATATGAGAAAAAACAATAAATAAATAATTGCTTATAAAGTACATAGAGAAGACAAGTGAAATTGCAAATTCAAATTTTTATAGTTGTTTAGTGCAATTTGGCTCACATTCAATCTCCTTAAGCTTCAACTGTTTGAGGATTCTACTAACAAGGCTTCAAACTTAAGCGTTCAAGCTTTATGCTTGGATTATGGTTCCAAGTGATCCTTACAATAATAAGATTTCTAATTTCAAAGTCTTTAAACTATCTCCCTTGTATTATGGTTCCATGAAACCCTCTAAAAAGATACTTCACTCTTAACCTCCCTAAGCAATTTTAGGCTTGGCAATCCTCACAGGATTACAATTGATATAAAATTAATCCCATAAAATCCTAGTACAAGTTTAAGCCCAAATGCATACGAGATAAAATTAGGATCGAGGTATGCTAAGATGAAATGTAAGTTTTGAATCAAGGTACACTCAAGCACACTTCCTTAAGGCCCAAATAATATTAACGATTAATTTGTAATTATTCCCCATGAAATACAAGAAGTTTAGAGCCTTTAAATAGGAGTTGGAGACTTAAAGTAGTCATTAGGTATAGTTTGGGGTCAACCAATCAACTTTCTAGTTTAACTAGCTACAAGACATTGGGCTTACCATTGCCTAATCAGTTCAAACAATCCTTAATCAATTCTCAACTAGTCCTTGATTGATTGAGGCTCTGCCTTAATTGGTTGAAACACCAATTTGTCAACTTGAGCCATTTTGGCTCCCCTTAACCTTAACTAATTGACTAGTTCTCCTGAAGTTTGAGAAATATGTAGTTTTAAGGCCAAAACCCTTAGGGAAAATCTAATTATTAACTCCTTAGCCATTGAAAAACCTATGCTTTTGATCAAATTAAGCTTAGATTTTTCTTCAAAACAAAATTTCATCTAATTTTGAAAATAAAAAATCAATTTAGGCACTTAGATGATTTTTAGAGCTTAAATAAAATAAATAAATAAATTGTAATACCATGTATTATGATCTTAGTGCACCAATAAACTTACAAAGAGATCTTAAGAAAAGTATGATCTTGAGAATATTTTTGAAATATTCTTCATGTTCTTGATTTCCTTTTGACTTGACATGCAATCATCAAAATTGAAATCAACCAAACTTGGTATAACATTCTCTTAGTAAAATAAACAAGTATTTTAAGCATAGCCATTAATCATCTTGCATTATTAAGAAGCAGTTGCATCAGTTCATAGTTCTTATTCAAGAAATTAGAGAATCTATTACCATGTGAAATTGAAATGAGCCACATGTTTTCCCTAAAGCTCCATAATATAATAATATAATACTAAACAAGTGGCAAGTATATATTGTGACCAAGTACACTAATATGTTATATAAAAAAATGATAGATGTTGTAAGTAATTATTTATATACACTATATATTAAGTTGGGACAATGGTCCTTAAGTAAGAGCCCCTAAAAGAGGAAAAAGAAAGTACCTTATGATGAAACCCAAAACATAACTTGAAAAGATCTTAATTAGAATTAAGTTAGGGCATAAATGTATGTCCTTGGTTGAGAGCCCCAAAATACATTGATTCATGCTTAATTATGGGAATAGAAATGTCTTATGACTGTACAAAATGTGGAATATGTGTAGGGTATCCAAATGAGATGAAAAATTAGCATCCTAAATGGATGAGTGATGCTAGTATGATATGTATTGTTGTTACTTATAGTATTTCAATTTGAAGTGACACATTCTTACAACTATTTTATGTAATAAGATATTATGCTTTAATGTTGGTTGGTGAATATAATGTTCATGCTATTATACTTATATTTTGGAATAAGGTATTATCCTACTAAATAGGTTAGTCCATTCCTTAATCTATTTTTTGAATGTAGTTCAAGGTGTTTAGTATGTTGAAACATTGATGTATGACTTAAAATTATAACAACCCTAATTTCTCATAATAATATGTTTGAAGTTTTCCTTCTTAATCACATTTTTTCTTGTTTTTGACCAAGGGGCCATGTGCATTACTTTCTTTCTAGTCATTACTAAGGTGTCAAAAGCATACAACCAAACATGAGTTGTCAAAAAACACACAAGCAAGCATGAGGTGTCGAAAAGCATGCAACAAACATGAGGTGTCGAAAAGAATGTAATCAAGCATGAGGTGTTAAAAGCATACAACCAAGAATGAGATGTTGAAAAGCATAATGTTATACGCTTATTGTGAGTGATTTTATAATGCATAATTTTACTTGGTTTTAGAATTTTATATTTCATGCTTATAATGATATAAGTATACATTACTTTCCAAATATCATGAGATATGCTTCAAAAATAGGTTTGTCAGATGTTATCTTTATAATGAATATGTGCTCCATGTATCTTTGATGTGTGTGTGTGTGTATAGTTAAAGATGGTTGTAGACCCTCAATTTTGTCCCTTTAGCACATGCCTTTAAGTTCATTTCCAATGCTCTACAGTAGTTCCTTGGTGACCCATAGCTACTCATACTACTTACTTTTTCTGAGCCACCTCGGAGACTTTGGTTGAGGGATTACCTAACCCTTTATTATGATCCTTGGCAGTCTTGATTTAGACTTAGGCTCACTTAGACTTAGGCACTCTAGGCCCATTTAGATACACCTAGCCCATTAGGTCCACCTTGACCCACTTAAATTCACCTAGGCTCATTTAGGCACATCTAGACCTACTTTGGTTCGCTAGGTCTACTTAGGCATCCTGACCCACCTATGTTACCTTTTAGGTAATTCCTACATGACTTGCATAATTTGCATGATTTGCATTTTTAACGCTTGCATGTACTTGATTTCTTATTTCTATTTATTCATCTATTTATTTTATTTATTTATTTACTTACTTATTTATTATTATTTGGTTAGTTATTTGCTTTTATTTTATTCATTTTATAGAATATTGCATGAGATTGATGATTAATTCCGTAAACCGATGTCTTAATTATTTTGGTATACCTATGATAGACATAATGTTTTTAATTTCATAATTTTAAATTAGTTTTAATGTTCAATTTCATGACCTTTACTAATTTTAATTCTTATTTTATTTTGGCATGAGATTCGAATGCACACATTGGAGAAGATCCTTGATGTACATGGCTTCATATATGTGGGGATATTCTATGCAACATGGAAAAGAGATTTATATCCTTAAAGAAAGGAAAGTAGATCACGGCTGAATGGAGGATGGAAAGGAGATTTAAAGTGTTAAAGAAAAGAAAGCAGATCACTGCTGAATGAAGGATGGAAAGAAGATTTTTTTTATTTTTCTAAAAAACGGGCAGCCATCTATTTGGAAGGAAGATCACCAAAATTTTAGAGAAAGGAAAGTGACAACTGCATTATTTTATAAAGTTACTTCCACTATGCATATAAGGAAGACACGACCACCAGGAAGAGGAAGAAGTTTCTGCCCATAGAAGAATATATGGAAACTTCCATACAAAAAGGAATTTTTGGAGAGACACAATCTCCATGAACGGACAGATACATGGGAGAAAGGTGAGATTTTATGATTTTCTAATTAGAGGCATGAATAGCAAGGAGATTCGATACTGAGATCAGGCACTAAAAGGAAGGCATGCATTGCATAAAAGGAAGGAAGGCATGCATTGCATAAAAGGAGAAAAAGGAAGGTGCAGCCGCACCATTCTGGTGAGGGGAGAGAGGTACCATTTCTTTGGAGAGGGAAGGTCCACACAGGTAGGTTTTTGGTGAGGCTTTTTGAGGATTTTTGGGGGGAGATTCAACAATTTTGGTGAAGGAATTCTTGAGGCGATTTTTTTTATATTGATTAAGAGGTGGTTGTGCGGACTGCATGAGGAAGGTTGACGCCTCATAGCCACCTTCTTTCCTCCATTGATGGTAGCCCACAAGGCCACCTTAAGTGGGTGATACATTAAAGCTGCAATGCACGCATGAACCCGCACAAGCACAAATGGAGCCTCCACGGGCAGCACTTCCAGAACCAATTCCACGCTGCGACTCGTAGCCACATACCCCCAAGCATCACAGCAGCCACACACCATTCGGGTCGCTTGGTAGCGAGCATAACCGGCTAGAGAAAGGGTGCCAACTGAGTGCTGCGGATGAGAATAAGCATAAACGGCTGCAACCCAACAGAGACTCCACCAGAATATTCGCGCTAGCGCAGAAAAAAGCAACTTGAAGAGTTGCAATATTAGGTCAATCATCTCTTTAATTTGCGTATTGTGTGTCATCAGTTGTGAGTCATTAGCCTGCGCCACCAGTAGGAGCAGGACAACACCTTGGTTTGCGTATTGAAGGTGCGGTTCATGATTAGTTCTTTGTTACAAATTGATTATTTCATGTATATTTTAGTTAATGACTTGCTTTGGAATTCTATGATTTCAAATTTTGGCATCCATCTAGTTGTATAAGGACATGGCATACTTGAGAATTCTTGATTGATTAATTTGTTGGTTTCAGGTTTTGATTTTTATTGAGAACTTTAACTAAATATATTAATTATTATCGACTCAATTCTAAGTTTCTGTTTTCAATTGATTGAGTTTAAATTTAAGAATTATTTAATTGTATGGATTACCATTGTAGGGATTCCAAGTTTTGATTTTTTTTTTAGGTTACATTTTTAGGATTATAGGTAATTATCCTTATTGGACCATTTGATTAAATCCATGTTTTAAATTTTTTAACTTCAGTCTTGATTGATCCGTAAATTTGAGTTGTTTTTAAAATTGTTAATTTTTATCGATCCATGTTGATTTTTATTTTTCTAGAATCCTTAGTAGTTAATTTTAAAATTCCATGTTATTGATTTTTGATGATCTATGCTATTATATGTTGTTCTTTAAATTATTAGATGTTGTTTAGGTGATCCCGATGACGTTTACTATTTCTTTGAAACTAAGTTGATAATTTGTGATAATCTCATATTATTAGTTTCATTTTAAAACTCATTTATAAGCGCTTGATTAATTTATCCTAAGTTTAGACGCATTAGAAATTCCAACAATTAGTTCTTGATTATCTATGCTAGTTTAAGATTTTCTTGAAGTCTTTATTTTTTTTTATTATTATTACTCTTGGTGATCATTTTAAAGATAATTTTTTTTTTTAAAAAAATTTAAGGTATTAGCATGTAATTTTTGGTGTCAAATTGAAAGTTGGATTTGTTAAATGTTAGTTTACTTGATCTAAATATCTTTGGTCAGTTGCTATAATAATCTTATCTTTACTTTGATTTTCGGAGGCTATTAGAAAATAATGAAGATTGGCCTCCACTCACACCATTTCTGTTTGCTTGGTTGCCAAAAATTTTATTTCATGATTTTGTTTCCGTTTGTTTTGCTTGGTATTCTGTTTCTCATATGTTTCATGGTTCTCAAATTAATTTCTCTTATTTTAATATATAACACTTTTTTTCAAAAGATCCCTTTAAAACCCATTTCAAAAACTCATTTAGAGTCCTTAGAATTGAAATATCATTTTCTTAAAATAATATGCAATCATTTTTTTGATCAGTTTGCATCCTTCTCAATTTTCAATGAAAATTTTGGTTTTGAACAAAACAGGAATCAAAGCTTGTGGTCCCAAACAAATGGGATAATTCTAGGCTAGATTTATGTATATCAATTGGGGAATTGATGAAACCCCTACATAAGGAAAATTTTCAAAACTCATCTTTGTTGCCCCCTTTGCTATTTGATGAACTCATGTCTATTTATTTTTTTAGGAATTATATACAAGACGTATGTGATAATTGATGAATTAGTTTACTCTGATAATTTTTGCTATGCTAATTAGATAACAAGCATGCTAGGATTTATCTTATTATTTATTATCTAACCCCTCATGTCTTGTGGAAGCACATTACGAGTTACCCATGCTATTCATGTATGCTTCTTACCTTCGTATCTTAATTCCATAAATTATGTATTGCTATATATATGATTGTTATATATTGCTTCGTATGCGATTCTCAACTTGTTCAACATATCTTTTTGATTGTTTGTTTAGCTTGCCATGTTTGATTAAGAGACTAGGATAAAATACATGTTGTGTGTTTTATTTTCCAAACTAATCATTGATGTCTTTTGATGGCGCTTAAGAAGCAGTCCAGGTATGCACCCTAACTCTCCTTTATTGTAATTTGATTATGTTTGGCATGTTATTTTTGAAATCACCTTAATCTATCTAGATATCCTCAATTAATCAATTAATTGCCACATTTCCCCCAATTTAGTCAGTAGAGACCTCTTTAGGGCTTAGAGGGGTGCTACTTCCTGGAGGTACCTTCCCAATAAGTAACCTGATTCCCGGACCTAGACTCGGGTTTTTCAAAGACACGCTTTTCCAAAAATTATGGAGTCATTTTTTTAGGGTTTTATTTCTTGTTTTATTTTCCCTTTAAAATAAAAATAAAATAAGTGGCGACTCCGACTTTTCTTTCTAAAAATTAATTTTTCACAAATAAAAAAGCGAGTCTCGCCGATCGAGTGGGGGCGCACGTGAAAAATGTGGGTCCACAATGGTTTGGTGATAAAGAAGGGATGGGTATGATTTAGGAAAGCTTTATTTAAGGAGACCGAGTTTTAAGCAAGGCTATTATGACCCCTCCAATCTTTTTTGGGAGCTTACCTAGTACGTAATATTCACTGAAAATCACTATTACTATCACTAGTATTACTGTTGCAATTTGCATTATTTCTATTATTGTGATTGTTACGTATCTTAGACCATTATTGAAAAACCGAAAGTTCTATAGGATAACACTTAGAAGGGGAATGGGGAGGGAGGGGGGAGAGAGAGAGAGAGAGAGAGAGAGAGAGAGAGAGAGAGAGAGGTGAATGACCATATTTAAAAATTTTAAATAAATATTTATATATTATAATTAACTTTTCCCTATGAGTAGTTAGGGATTATCAATTCTTTCAATTATAGACAATGCAAACAATATAATAAAGATATACAAAGAGGCATAAGGAATTTTATGTGGAAAACCGCCATACTAACTGTGGAGATAAAAAACCACAAGGTTTAAAACCACTATATGAGATCAAGTTACACATTTGTACTTGGTCGCTTTACCCTAAGACTTACTCTCTAATACCTACAATTTGATCTACATTCGTAATGCAACAACCTCTGATTGCTCTAATGAATACACTTCAATCTCACTAAAGGGATGAAGGTCTTTAACCTAAGATTCAATGCTTGAATCTTTGGAATAAGAGATTAGGAATGGTGTCGCTCGTTAGTCTCTCCTTAATGAAATTCTCTCTAAATAAATTAAGATCTCTAACCATTGAGGGGTTATAAAAGGGCATTTATAGGCAAATAACCCAAAAATGTTCAATATTAATAGGTTTCCAAATCAAATTTGCATGAAATTCTAAAAAATATTTTCCAAATCTCGGCAAAAAATTCATGAGCACTCGAGCGCACTTAACCACTGTTTGAGCACCTTGGGCACTTAGAGTGGTGCTAAATGCTTGAGTGGTCCCAACGCTTCGATGCTGCTGCCCTCTTGAGTGTTCCTTGTTTATTTCTAAATTAAAAAAAAATCAATTTTATTTAATTAAAAGGATACTGTTCCTCTTTATACCTATTAGGAGCCTAACTTGCCATAAGCTAAACCATTTTAGACGTTTTTGTGACTTCCCGGTTGGATGAACATCAACCTTTGATCTTCAATGAAGAGTAAATCACTATCTAAAAGGACTTCTATGGCTAAACATTAAAAAGAACAAACTTGCCAACATATAAACAAGGCTCAATGTCCTAACAATTATTATATCATAAAGATGAAAAGGCATACCTAGCCAATATACCATATAATCTTATTGTATTGAGAGATAAAGGGACACTAGAGCAAGTTGTATGAAAAAAGTGTCAAGAGATGTGGGGGCATTGTATCAATATGACACCATGTTATTTGAGATATATGTCATCTATGAATGTATGTATATATGTTATATGTTGATGAAGGAAGTAAACGATAGTAGTGATGTTTGCATTATATTAGAATGTGCCAAGAGTGGGAGTGGTGTTATAGCCATGAATTATGTATCTATTTCATTAATTATACATCTGGTTGTTCAATGTTGCATGATTGTTTGATTGTTTATACTATATATTATATACATTAGAGTGTTATGTATTTTGAAACTTTTTTATTTTTTTTATTTATTTTGAATCAACCACCCTAAAACCTACATTACATCACCATTCACTAAGTTATACTCACTTTGTAGTTCCCTAATCTTTTTAGACTAGGATCTAATAGAACCAGATATTGAGCAAGTTTCGAAGGATGAACAACAAGGCATGTAACCATTGTTTCCCTTTTGTTTTTGTCACTTTTTAGTGTAGACTTTTGGCATGTAGTCATTTTTTTTACGTATGTTCAGGCTTTGTAAACTAGGTGTTAAGGATAGTTGTTATGTACTTAAAATTTTGTATCTTAAAAATGGAAATGAATATGTTATTCCCTTAAAATTCTTCTCAGTGTTACTTTAATACATTATATCCTATTATGATTTAATTTTCCTTTCATAGGATAGTATCTCCCTCTCAGTTTTTAGACTAGAGAGGAGACACTATCTTGCATGTATGGTGCCTATAAGGGTAGGTTACCACAGTTGGTATCAGAGCTTTGGTTATAGGTCTTATAGACTTGATACTATGAATTCTATTCTAGAAATAGGATGATGATAGTTAATCTAGTTTTTGTCTTCCAACTAACATTACCAAGTTAATGTTAGCTAGCAAGATAAGGAGTTGATTTATCTTTGTGAAGTTAATAGGACTCAACATTCATACATCTTGGGAGAAGGAAAACTCAAGATACATTGACACTTAGTAACAATCCATATCCTTTTTAGAACTTGGAATGAACTTAAAGCTCTTTCTAAGCTTTTTGGTGATTTTCTTAGAAACCTTTGTGTTTCGTACAAAATGGTATGAAACATGGAACTATTAAAGCTTGAATAGAGGAACATAATACTTATCCTTGCATCTCCTATAGAGCCTTAAAGGCTATCGGTTACATGTTAAGCTAAAAAAGTGTCAATTTTTGTCAAATAGTGTCACATTCTTAGGACACATTGTCTTTGTTGAAAATATATCCATAGAAATAGTTAAGGTGAAAGTTGTCATGATGTGGAGCAACCCAATGTAGCAATCCTCAATTAGTAGCCTTGATCGAGATAACCCATCATGGAGATGACACCAATTTTAGTATGGATGACAAAGTTATCCTTTGATAAAGATCACACCTTTCTATACATGATATAAAGGATTTGAGAAAATAGCTTCTTGAAGAGGCTCACTACCCTCGATACACTATATGCCCAAGAGGAACAATGATGTATCATGACTTGAGAACACATGCCAGGTGGATAGGAATGAAAATGGATATAACCAAATTTATGTCTTGTTGCCCTTATATGCCAACATTTTAAGGCTGATGAACAAAAACCATAAGGATTATTACAACCACTCCCAATGCCATATTAGAAATGGGAGAATATGGATTGTTTTATGAGGTTATCAAATTTATCAATAGGTCATGATGCAATCTGTATTATAATGGATTGATTGGAGACAAAATATGTAATTATGGCAAATATATGCTCTAATGGCATATATTCGATATGATTTATGCACCATGAGATCCTCAAATCATCCGAATTGATCTAAATTGATGCTAAGGCCCTAGTCATGAGTTTAACTTTTATTTTGGAGATTTATCTTAGGTTTAAGGGAAGAAAAGGGTGTAAGTTGAATCACTTTAGATTTTGAAAGATCAAGAAATGTTTAAATGAGGAAATGAGCGAGTCAAGACTCATGGACTATGAGGAAAGGCAAGACGAGGATATCATGAGTTTAGGAGATGAGTAATGACCATTATAAAGTAAGAAAGAAGGCACATAAACATAGGAAATGAGGTATGAAGCAAGATTCATCAAGTTTGCATGAAAATTTGGAACTCAAAATCTAGTGGCAACATGTACTCTAATTTTTAGGCGATATTTGGAGAACTTCCAAAAGTCCATTTTAGGAAAGCTATATATCATTTCGCATCTCTGAAAGTTAGGAGTCCAACACTTTAAATGGTACATAAATTAGAGCTAAAATAATGAAGTTATGTGTGTTTGAAGAAAACTGGTTAAAGACGAAAGTCGAGTTTGAACTTGACAATTTGAATTCGAAATGGTTTTTGCCCATTTAAAACTCAAAGGAATGCAAGGAAACTTTTGGTAGAGGCTAAGTTTGAATCCTAGTACCTATTTTAAGCAAGAGGCATGCATTTGAACTCGAAAATATGGTTTTTTTGCATGGGCAGTGGGTGAGTTTGAAATTCACAAAGAATTTCGAACTCACCTTGTTGATTTTGAATTGGACCAATTTTCTCCCACTTGTGAATTTGAAATTGATTTGGAACTCGCCCAATTTTCGAATTCAACCATTGTGATCCAGTTTGATCCTCGAGACATATCAAAATGAGTTCCAAATGCCTCCATCCAATATGAAATGCATTATACTCATTTAGAACTCGTAATTTTTGAAGTTTTTTTTAAATTTTTTTTATGACTTTTCCTTTTAATATATGGCCAATGAGAGTGTGCCACATGTTAGGTTATTTATGATACTATATAAACTCTCTTAGTTATAGGGTTTAGACATCTTGAATCTTTTTGGGAATTTGACATTTTGTTGGGAAGAAGACAAGAACTTTGGTTTGTTTTCTTTTCTTCTTTATTGAATATATTGTTTTTAGTTTCTTTTGATTCAAGGTATGGATTTATCCTATTATGGATTATGAATGTGACATCACCACCATGAGAGGCTAAAAAACCAACTTTAGGTTTGAAGCATGAAAACCTAAGGTTATAGGAACAATGGGTAAATTGTTATACAATAAGATTAATTATTGGTTGAGTTACAATTTATTAATTTTGTTTTTACCTTATCCTTATGAGTTAGTTTAGGGAATGATACGGTAGGTTATTACCCTATACTAGTGATTTTTGGTAACTCTTAATCATTAGTTATCCTAATCTTTTTTATCGTTATCTACTTCATAATAAAGTTTTAGGGAATAAGAAGAGTTAAAAAGATAAATCTTAAACTGGTAATTCATCTCATTTATTTGATGGTTTTATGAATGTATTTTAAAAAGGAAAAAATTAGATTCAGATGGAATTTTGAGTTATAGAACTTAAGTTGATCACGAGAGGTCACAAATCCTAAAATCATAAGATCACTTTACTTAAGAAACCCTTATTCTCTTTATTTCTATACCTTAAGTTCGATTGTATGGAAAACCCTAGACTTGAATCAATTGAATTAAAAATTAATATTCATTTTATTATTAATTTAGTTTTTTACATAGTTTCACTTCATAAAAGTTACTTCACATTTTGTTTTTTTTTTTTTTCACTTTAGGATTTAAATAAAAGTGATTTATTTATCATAGTATTGGCAAATTCCATAAGCCAATCCCTAACGACGATACTCGAAGTACTACAAAAGCTATAGTGATTCTCTCTAGTTTTTCTTGACCGGAGTTGTTAGATAAAAAAGTTTAGTATTTTGGATAATAGAGAAGATCAATCATGAATATACAAACTAAATTGACTCATTTCCTTGTCATCAAACAAACCTACAAACTCAAGCACCTGGCGACATTATATGCTAAGGTGAACATGAGATTGCCTGAGGTGCCATTATCTATCCTAACTAATTGAGACCCAAGGTTCACTTCATTTTTTGGATTAATTTATAATAGGTCGTATGAACATTAGATTTCAGTACAATGTTCCACTCTCAAATTGATGGACAATTTGAGAGAGTTATTCATATATTAAAGGATATGGTAAGAGCCTACATATTGGATTTTAGAGGCAATTGGGAAAACACCTACCTTTAGGGGAGTTTGCCTATTATGATAGTTATTAGATAAGCATGGGCATGACCCTATAGAAAAGTAAATAATCTGAAGCTCACAATGGAAATGTCAACACACACTTATTGATCTGTTTAGCAAACCTTTATACAGACGTTTACAAACCTATCTAAGGAATTTGTACAGTTAAGAAAATGTCATGTACAAAGGTTACAAATTTGCTTTACTAAAAATAAAACAATTACATCAATTTCAGGCCATGATACTCGGCTTGATGATTGCTGCAAATCACTTCCAGATTTAAATCTTATTCTTGTCTTGTGTCACTTTCCTTAATACGCCCCCGCAAAATTGAGCTTCCATCGGCAAGACCAATTTTGGCTCTTAGACATTCTGTACTTTCCCGGGATAGTGGCTTAGTTAGTAGATCAGCCAATTGATCTTGAGTATGAACATAACTCACTTTAAGTGCACCTTTCTGAACTTGATCACGCACAAAATGAAGATCAATTTGAATATGTTTCATTCTTGAATGTTGGACCAGATTGAAGCTGAGATGAGTTGCTCCAAGATTATCACATAGAAGAGAAGGTGGCAGCTTTAATGAAAAACCTAATTCTTGAAGAAGGGCAAGTAACCACATTGTTTCTGATGCACCATTGGCCAACCCTCGATATTCTGCTTCTGTGGTGGAACGAGCAACAACTCGTTGTTTTATTGAACTCATGAGATGGGATTGTAGCCCAGAAATGTAATGTAAGCTGATGTGGATGTTCGATCATCAATGTTTCCAACCCAATTTGCATCAGTGTAGGTTGTTAAGCATGGTGCTGCAGCTGACTTGAGGTGAAGACCGTGAAAGATTGTCTTCTTGAGATATCGAAGAAGTCTCTTAGTGGCAGTCGAATGAGTGACTGTTGGCTTGTGTATAAATTGAGAGAGCTTATTAACAGCAAAAGAAATGTCGGGCCGAGTAAGAGAAAGGTATTGTAAGCTGCCAATAACACGCCTATACTTTGTACTGTTTACAGCATTCGTGCCATCTACCAAGTGAAGGGATTGAGTTGTTGATAGTGGGGTAGAGACATCCTTTGCACCAGCCATGTGTGTATTCTCCAAGATGTCACGAACATACTTATGTTGGGAGAGAAATACACCTGCAGTAGTTGGTATAACTTCCACTCCAAGGAAGTAATGAAGGGAACCCATATCTTTCAAGGAAAATTGGTCACCAAGTTTGGTAACAACATGAGCTACAAACTTCTTGTCATTACCTGTAATGACTAAATCATCAACATAAACAAGGAAATAGCAAACAATGGAATCATGGCGATAAACAAAAAGAGAGGAATCAACTTTAGAATTTTGGAACCCGAGTGCTAGAAGAGCAGTTTTTAATGATGAATACCAGGCCCTTGGGGCTTGTTTGAGACCATAAATTGCTTTCCTGAGCCGGCACACATAATCAGGTCGAGACAAATCTTTGAAACCCAGAGATTGCACCATGTACACAGTTTCAGTCAGATTTCCATGTAAAAAAGCATTGTTTACGTCCATTTGTTTCAAAGGCCACCCATTCATGATTGCAATGCTCAACACTATCCTTATGGTGGCTGGTTTAACCACAGGACTAAAGGTTTCGTTATAATCAACACCAGGTTGCTGATTATAGCCCTTGGCAACAAGCCGGGCTTTAAATTTATCAACTGAGCCATCTGCTTTCCTTTTGACTCTAAACACCCACTTACAACCCACTAGATGACAATTGATGGGGGGAGGAATTAAATCCCAAGTACCATGTCGCATGAGAGCAGTCAATTCACTAGACATGGCTTCACGCCATTCAGGGTGAGATACAGCTTGAGTCACGCATGTTGGTTCTAGAGGTAATGGAAGATAGTGCTTAGACACAGTGTGTAATTGCTTAGGTTTAAAGATGTTGTTCATAGATCTAGTAGTCATGGGATGGGTTAGGTGGGAAATGGGTTCAGTGTGTATAAGAGATTGTGAATCAGGAATTAAACTAGATGCAAGTGAATTTGAAAGAGAAGCATGCGGAACAGTCATATGTATACCAGCATCTAAGTTCAGATTCATATCACAGGTATTGTCATGCGATTCACAATGAAAAAAAGGAGAGATAGAGGGGGATACACCTGGAGGTGGTGCAGGAATGGTAGCTGCAGGTTCCGAGCTCGGTGGTGGCTGCGAGGAACGATTGGGACAAGATGGAGGCGCAGGAATGGAAGGAGGAGGGGAGAGGAAATTAGGGCACGAGTTCTACTGAAGGAAAAGGTGAGGAGCAGAGGAAAATAAGTGGGTTTCGGCAGATGGCCCGTGCTTGGTTTTTGAAAGGAATGGGCTCTGCAATTCATCAAAAGTCACATGCCGTGAGATATACAACCGATTCGTTAATGGATCCATACATTTATAGGCATTCTGTGTTTGGGAATAGCCGAGAAAAATGCAAGGGATTGATTTTGGTTGTAATTTATGGGTATTGTATGGCCTTGTGAGAGGTTAGCATAAACAACCAAATTTTCTCAATTTGAGATAATTTGGTCGTTGACCAAGAAGAACCTCAAATGGAGACTTGTGTTTAAGAAGAGGGGTTGGTTGGCGATTTATGAGACAAGTGGCTGTTTGAAAGGCATGGGGCCAATAAGAAAGAGATAAAGAAGCATCGTGAAGCAAGGTGAGACCCGTTTCGACAAGATGATGGTGACGTCGTTCGGAAACACCATTTTGTTGGGGGGTATGGGGGGCGGTGGTGTAATGGCTTATGCCATGATCGGACAAATATTTTTTAAAACTCAAAAATTCGCCACCATTATCCGAGTACAAGCTTTTTATGGAACACTTGAATCTTGTTTCAACAAGTAATTTAAACTGTGGAAAGACTGTAGAAACAAGAGATTTTGTGGACATTGGGTAAAACCATATATATTTGGTGTAATGATCCACAAAAATAAGATAATAACGTTCACCATTTAAACCGGTAACGTGCGCGGGACCCCAAACATCACTGTAAATAATTTCAAGGGGAGAATGACTTTGAAAACTTGTAGAGCCAAATGGTTGTTGATGTGCTTTATTGATTGAACAGGAAGGACATGACAATGGTAATTTATTTGTTGTCAGAGGAAGAGAAAAAAGATTAACAAGATTTTGAACAACTTTAATCGATGGGTGTCCAAGACGCTTGTGCCATCCATCGATTGAAGTCCGTTCATGCACATAAGCAACCATTTTGGGAGTAGAAGGAGCCACCATGGAGTTGGGAAAAATGTAGACGCCATTCTCACATGCACCTCTTAGTAGTTTCGCCCCGTGGATCGTGCCTTCATAAGGAAAAAAAAAGGGTGAAATTCAAGAAAAACATCATTTTGCTTGGTGAAATGATGAACTGAAATGAGATTTTTGTGAATATTGGGAACGCATAAAGTATCATGTAAATGAAAGATTTTTTTGGGTGTGGGTAGTGCTAAAGAACCAATATGCGTAACCGTTAAACCTGTACCATCACCAAAAAGGACTTCATCAGTGCCATCATACTCAGAGTGAATTGATAAATTTTTTATGTCTCCTGTGATATTGTGAGAGGCTGCAGAGTCAATTAACCATTTATTTTCTTAACCATCAGAAGTTCCTGCACAATTAACAGTCATTTCAGAAGAATTTAATTAAGGGCAGGCCTTGGCCGTGTGGCCCATTTGATCACAGTACTGGCATTTGGGCTGATAGCGTCTCTGATTAGAGTTGAACCGGTCCTGATTGTTGGAACGGCGTGGGTCACGAGATGGGCCATTTGAGATGGAAAACCGATACTGGCCTTGTGAACGGGGAGACCCATTTCCCTTGTGAGAAGCTTTCTTTTGCTGAGATGCAGAAAAGCCAGAGCGTCGGCTTGTGAAATTTGCAGCAGCCACGAGCTGTTGGGTAGCAGCATCCATCCTGCGTAGGTAATTTTCATGCCCTATAAGGAGGTCATGAAGCTCCTCAAAAGCAAGGGATTTTTCTCTTGCCCGAATAGGGGCAGCAATCTCACGGAATTCGGGTCCTAACCCGTTGAGGACATAGAGAGTGATGTCGTCGTCGGAGATTGGGTGGTCGATGAGTGCAATCTCATCAGCCAGGCCTTTAACAACATGAAGGTACTCCAGAATTGGGTGGTTTCCACGCTGAATCAAGGTGAGTTCTTCCTTGAGTTGCATGGCCCTTGTACGCGATTTACTTGCATACATGGTGGATAATTTTTTCCAGGCATCATAGGAGGTTTTTGCTGTGGCAATAAGAGAGGTAATGGTTGGGGAAGTAGAGGCAAGGATGGCACTAAGAATTAATTTATCTTGCCTAACCCAGTGGTGTTTCTTGGCTATAGATGGTGGGGTGCCATCAGAGGGAGGGCAACGAGATTCGCCAGTAACGTAGTCCATTAGATCATAGCCAATTAGGAGAGCCTCAAACTGAGCTCTCCATTGGGGAAAAGAGGAAGGTGTGAGTTTCTCATTGATCTGAGCTGTGATGTTAAAAACAACAAGGGGGATTTCGAAGGTAGGCTATGTTGGGGAAGACATTAGGATCAAATTCTCATTGGAGAGACGCTCTGATACCATATAGAAAAGTAAATAATCTGAAGCTCACAATGGAAATTTCAACACACACTTATTGATCTGTTTAGCAAACCTTTATACAGATGTTTACAAACCTATCTAAGGAATTTGTACAACTAAGGAAATATCATGTACAACGGTTACTGATTTGCTTTACTAAAAACAAAACAATTACATCAATTTCAGGCCATGATACTCGGCTTGATGATTGCTACAAATCACTTCCAGATTTGTTGTTGGGGCTTGATGATTGCTGCAAATCACTTCCAGATTTAAATCTTATTCTTGTCTTGTGTCACTTTCCTTAATAGACCCTTTATGAGACATTGTATGACAAAAAGTCTAGATCCTCCATATATTGTGATGATGTTGGGAAAGATAGTTTATGAGCCTAAAAATGGTATAATTAATGATAGATAAGGTATCTTTGATTTAGGAGCATCTTCGAGTAGCTTAGAGCATGTAGAAAAGCTATGTCAATATTTGTTATAGAGATTTAGAGTTTAAAGTAGGAGACTATATGTTCTTGAGTCTCACCACAAATAGGATCTTTTAGGTTTGCCCAAAAGGAAAAGTTAAGTCCAAGGTATATAAAACAATTAGAAGTTTTAGAGAAAGTTGAATTGGTTTCTTATCTAGCCGCCTTACCACCTAGTCCCTTATGTATTCGCAATTTATTCCATGTATCCTTAGTAAGGAAGTTCATATCAAATCCTTAACACATCCTAAACACAAAGGATAAAGAATTAAAAGGGGAGATATTTTATGAGGAGCAACTTGTCTAGATTCTAGATCATTGAGAAAGGGTGTATACATTAGTTGAAGTTCTTAGTAATGTTCTTGTGACATAATCATCTTATTAAAGAGGGTACTTAAGAGACAAAAAGTGGGATGAAGGAATGATAGTCTCACTTGTTTAGGTAGAATAATAAGAAATTCCATGGAAAAAATTTATTGAAAGGGGAAAAATTGTCACTACCTTGGTTTTTTAGAATAATATTTTTGAATTTTTGCTTTTTAATCACCTTATTACTTGCTCTTTACCAAGAATAAAACTGCATTACCTTTTCTCTAGTCAAAAGCATGCAATCAAGCATGAGATGTTGAAAAGCATGCACCAAGAAGGAGGTTTCAAAAGGCATGCAACCAAAGAATGAGGTGTTGCAATGCATACCACCAAGAATGAGGTGTTGAAATGCATGCAATGAAAAAGACACTAAGCCTCTTTCATACCATGACACCCAATTAGGCATGGTGACTCATGGAACTCCTTCAATGACAGTAACTACAAGAATTAAGCACACCATTCTATATCATCTCCATGCAATAAGAAAGATGCTAGGAATCTTGGATTACTCCATTCCTTGGCCCGAGATCTTTAAATCTAAGCATAGTGGAAATATGACATTCCAAAAACCATAATAAAGACTAGATCTATAGATTAGGTATCATACTTGCAATCTAGATTTTCCTAGATCAAATCAAATCCAAAGAAGATGTACCATAAGCTTCATAGATCTTGTTGACCCAATGCTCTTCCACCTAATCATTTCACAAATCTTGGTACAAGAGAAGGGTGGTATTCTCTTTCTCTAGAGGGTGGCTAGACTTTTCTCTCTGAAGTCTAGAAAACAAGATGCAAAAGTGAAGTATTAAACCCCTAAAGGGTTTATATAATCTTCCATGTGGGCTTAAGTAACTTGGGCCCAACTTGAGCATATATAGGTCATTTAATTAATCCCACTTGGGTGCTAATTAATTAATCAACTCTATTGAGCTCCATTCATTAATTAGCCCAATCTAGAAAGTCTAAACATAAGATTTAGTGCAACCTTATCATTTTACCAAAACGTCCTTATGCTCACTTATGAATTACAAACCCAAAATATCCTTAAATAAATGTGCCACCATGAACCAAGAGCTTGAATGAGGACCAACAGGAACCATAGGAAAATATTAGCTCCCTTATAATCCTATTTTGGAGTTAACTCAAGTCTCTCTTAAAGAAAGTCAACTACACTCCAATATTTTAAGATATTATAGTAAGGCAAAGCACGGATTTGTGACTTATAATCCATTGCATGCAAACTCCTTATGAATTGGTACCAATAATCTAATGAGGTATGTACTATCAACCTCTCATGATTACCTCTTCAACCCATGAGTTATAGATCCTCTTATTATGTGATCACTTGATATACTTTAACTCAAGAAAAGCTCTCAAATTCCACTTAAGGAGTTACTATGACCATAGTTTTCTTGATCACATGTCCTTAGGTTCACCCAAGGGGATACATCGTCTCAATCCCATGAGATATCATGGTGACTCTATTGAGAATGCCTATTACCAACAGCTTCCATCAATAGTGATCTAGTCCGTAGGGAAAATATGACCACCTTAACGTCTAACCTATAAGTTAAAACCCCTTGTTGTCTTGAGCACAAGCTCAATATCCTCTTAAGGTTGAGAGCCCATATATTATAGCAGCTTGGTGAATCATAAATACCTGATAGTTAATGTCATGATCCACTATAGGTCTTGTCCAATATGTAACTATACACAATAGTGCACTCACCATGGAAGAACCATCCTGATGACCAAGACAAGTCATCCCTCCATTTAGCAAGTAGTGCACTATACAGTCCTTGTTGGATTGCCTAAATCCATGAATCAACTATGAACAACCTATCATTTTGTAAGGAACCATGACTTGTGTTTTCTATGCAACTCCTAATGCAATTAAGTCATGTTCAATGTAAGTGATAAGGGTGTGAATGCTTAAACAACCAATTAATGCAAATAGGATAATGAAGGGAACCTTAATCATAAATAAATAAATTTATTAATAGATCTAAAATCTGTTACATCATATCATGCTTTCCAATGCTCTATACTAACAAAAGATACTAATCATTTCCCTTTAATTGACACCTAAGTAAGCCTGCAATAAGTCACCGATAAACCCACTTACTTTTGGTTCCTTCTTACCCTTATAAATAAGACTATTCACCAAACAAGAAAGGAGAAAAAAAGAGTATGAAAAAACTCTTATATTGTTAGTATTTCAAAGTTGAATCTTTAAGTCATCGTAATGGAAGTGCTACTACAATTCAAGTTTAGAGTTCTTATTGTGAGTGATCCTATAATACATGATTCTACTTGGTTTTAGAATTATATATCTTATGCTTGTAATGCTATATGTATGCATTCTTTTCCAATATCATGAGATATGCTTCAAAAATGTGTTTGTCAAATGTTATATTTATAATGAATAGGTTCTCCATATATCCTTGATATATATGTTTATTAATAGTTAAGATGGTTTGGTGATCAAGAAGGGATGAGTACAATTTAAGGAAGCTTTGCTTAAGGATATTAGGTTTTAACTATTCTATATAATTATTAGTGAATGAGTAACTTATTTAAGTATAGCTAGGTAAAAGTGAGGCAAGACATTTGAATAATTAGAAACTTGATATACCATTGTTAAAGGAAAGCATTAAAACTATAAGGAACAATCAATAGTGATCATTATGGATTTCATTATGCATTTTTAATAGTTGTGTCGATGTTAATACATAAGTAGTGTATTAAAGTGCCTAATGTTTTGATTTTAGGTGACCATGGTGCATAACATTAAGTGTATACAACTAGGAGTTCATGGTTATCAGTTCCTTCAATTTAAAAATATGCCCACATTCACAAAAAAAAGTAGGTTATCTCTTTTTGTTTATTGCAATAGATAATTGTTATATTGTTTAGTGTGACTTGACTTGGTTATAGGAGTTGTTAAGCTCATAAGTTATGCTTTCACAATTATTGCATAGAACGTTGAGCTGTTTTTGCATGAATTTTTCTCATCCCATAAAATAAGCACAATTGAAAGAGAAATTTCAATCTCAATAGGAAAATATGGATTTTCTTTTCATTTGCTTAGATCCTTTCAAGGAAGCAATTAGTGCATGCCCGCATCATGGATTTGGGGATATGGATTCCTCATAACCATTCTAATTAGATATGAATTTTTTTAGAAAAAAAAAAAAAAAAAGCTTTAGAAGGCTAGAGAGAGTGAGTTTCTTTAAATTATTATTACTTTCTTCCTTTTTAAAAAGAAAAAAGCATTTTCCCACCAAACCTTTTTATATAGTATGAGAAAGATTATCAATCTAAAATGTCTTTTACAAGAATTTTAGAATATTCACATAACATTATTTTGTAAATGTCTTAACATGACTTTTAATAAAATCTTATACTTAGTTTATTCTTAAGTGGGAATAAGTTATTATATATTTATAAATTATAAGTTATAAAACTTTCTTTTTACAATAAGTCAACAATTGAGTTAAGCTCTCACATAACTTTAAAATCAGCAACATGCTCCCTTAACTCACATATGACACAAAGTTGAATAGTACCTCTAATTTTATTGATTGATTTCTCCTTTTGGATTTCAATTCCTTTAGGCTATGTTTGGTTGGCGGGAAAGGATATGATAAAATATGTATATCCTAGAATATCATATCCCATTGGATAGGATATGAATATCTTAGGATATGATTTCCAATGGAATATGATATCTTTGGGAATGCATATCCTACAGATATGATATTTTAAGGTAGCATATCTAATGGGATATGCAATATTATATTATATTTATATTTAATTTGTAAAATGAATAAAAAAATGGTATGAAATAAATATATTATTTTCAATGTTTAAAATGAAAATTATATGACATTCAAATATTTTCTATTTAAAAAAAATGAAAATTTTGTTATATTTAATAATATTCATTATTAAAATATTTGAACTTTACAAATAAATTTTTTTATATCATGTTATTTAATATATAAAAATAATTTATATATCATATATTAATATTATTTTATAAATATTCTTTTAGTTTTTCTTTTTTAATCATAAACTTAATTTATAATAAAAAAAATTATTTTGTAAAATGAGTATATTAAAAAATAAAAATTTGATAAAAAATAAAATTTTGATATATGAGATATGTATATCTCATATCTTATCCTGAAATTAACATATCCAATGTGAAAGCATAGAAAAAAAAAAGTGAATAATATATCTCACTACTTATCATATCCCATATATGGTTGAATATAGGATAGGATAAGTGATGTGATAACTTATCTTATCCCATCACCAACCAAACATGGGATATGATATAATATCCCCTTTCTTATTCTATCTCATACTATATCTAGCCAACCAAACATATCCTTAATCTTTTGCTAAGGATTGGACTTCTAAACCTTGATTAACATTGTACATCCCTTCTTGCAATTGAGTTTGGTTCTTCTCTTATTCATTCCTTTGCATTGGGTCATCTTAACTTTTTGACACATCAACAACATATTCAAGGAATTGAATAGCTTCTACAAGGTTTTTGCTCATAAAATCTCCCGCACACAAGGATTCATCCAACTGCTTCATCTAAAGTAATATACCCTCATAGAAATATGAAACAAGCATCAAGTTGTCAAATCCATGATGGGGACATGCACTAATTGCTTCCTTGAACAGATCTTAGAAAATGCAAAATTTTTCTTCATCCTTTCGTATGAAGTTTGAAATATCTCTTTCGATTGTGCTTGTTTTGTGGGCTGAGAAAAAGTCATGCAAAAATGCAGCTTGAAGTTCTATGCAGTAATTGTGAAAGCATAACTTATGAGATCAACCACACCTATAACCAAGTCAAGTCACACTAAACAATATAACAATTATGCATTGCAATCAACAGGAAGAGATAGCCTACTCTTTTTGGTGAATGTGGACATATTTTTTTTGTTTAAAAGTAACTGATAACCAAGAACTCCTCCATACGCTTAATGCTATGCACCATGGTCATCAATAATCAAAACTTTGGGCACTTTAGTACACTACTTATGTATTAACATAGATACCAACTCATTAAAGATATGCAATGAGCGAGATTCCTTATAGTTTTAATGCTTTCCTTTAACAATGTTATCGAGTTCTATTATTCTTCAAATATCCTGTCTCACTTATGCCTATCTGTACTTAAATTGATCACTCATTCACTAACAATTATCTAGAACAGTAGTCACTGTTATCCTTTGAATTCTAAACCATAAAGAAATCACACGTTTATCGTCTATTGATTAGAAAATGTGAAGATCTTATCTCTGCCATGTGAAAGTAAAGGAGTCTCTTTTTTCACTTTCAATAAAGATGTATCATTGCCGACAAACTCCTTTTTTAAAACCAAACGGGTCGCCAAGTTCTTGCTGGATTTGGAATTTTCCCTGAAAGATATTGTTTAATAATAGCTGAAAGGGAATGGAGAAATTAACATGATTCAACTTCGCAAATGCAGCATTCCTTTTCTTTTATAAAGAAGATTCCCTTTAATATAATAATGAGAGACATCTAATATTTCTCAATGTCTGATCAGTATTAGAGGCTCTCTATTTGTTTCTGTTTATAAGATAATCCTTGTGTGAGCCATGGGCCCCTAAGGCCGTTTGAGTCATGACCAAAACACCTTTTTGGTAGAGTTTTGGTCAAACAAGGCGTTTCAAAACCTTGGCCTCGAAGACAATGCAAAACATGCCTTGTGTGAGCCATGGGCTCCTAAGGGCGTTTGAGTCATGATCAAGCAACATTGTTACAAAATTTATTAATTTCTTTTGCCCAAAGCTAAACAACACAGTTATAACAATTTAGGAAATTCCAAAAAAAAGAAAAAAAGAAAAAGAAAAAATCAATATAACCACAAAAATTAGGAAATTCCACAACAATTCAGGTCTCAAATGGAAAACATTCAACGATTTTCCGTAATTTCATGGTTTTTTTTTCCCCCCAAAAGATGGCTCCACAACAAGGGTTTTAGTGAAGAAAATGGATCCAGTCCACTTGCATAGTAAATAAGAAAAAATAAAATCTCAATGACAATAATGACCAACATAGTCACTTCTTGGCAAACAAATCCATCTCCAATTGTTAGCATTTTTTTACTTGTAGAATAAAAAACTAACATAAAAGAAAGCAAAAATGAGAAAAAAAAAAGGAATCAATCAATTTATTTATCCCAACAAAAAAATTATATTTGACAGATTCATAATATTATACTTGAAAAATTAAATTGAGAGCCCAATTCAAAAAAATAAATAAAAGGAAAAATAAAAGTGGTAAATTGAAAATGAAGAGACCGTGAAAGTTAAAGGAGGGAAAGAAATGAGAAACCAATAATGAAGAGAATGAGGAAAGGTAAAGGAAGAACCAAAAAATGAAGAAAACTATAAATTGGTGAAGATTTTGAAAAAGCAAATGATTACAAACCATTTGAATTTAGTAAAAAAAATGGTAATATGATTTGAAAGAAGGAATTCAAAAAATTGAGTGGAATGTATTCAAAATTGAAATAAACTCAATTGGCGGATGGAACTTGCTTGTTTGGGAGAGCATATGAGGAAGTTGGACCTTTATGTAAGCTAGGGTTTTTATCTATCTATGCTTGGTAAAGGAACTCGAACTTGGTAAATTGAGAAATCGAGTCAAGAAGTGGAAGGAACTCATGTTTCTAAATCTTTCGTCATAATTGGACTAGTGTTGTTGGCTTGTAAATTAAATAGAGAGATGCAAGTGTTGTTGAGTTTTATCGTTGACAGTGGCAGATCATGAAATGAACATGGTAAGTACGTTATGGTTTTGTGGGTTGGTGTTGGATTATTTATTTATTCATTTTTATTTTTGGTTTATCAAGCTTTGTTTGGGCTAGATGGGTAGGTTTTGATAGGTTGTTGAGTTTTAATTTTTGGGCTTGGATAGGCTGATGAGATGTTAGGTTATAACAGGTTTTAGATTAGGCTAAGCTACATTGGATTGTTTTGTTGAGTAAGAGTAGTTTTGAGATTATTTAGTTGAGTACTAGTATTTTCAAGGAAAATTTTTTGTCAAACACCTCATACTTTTAATAGTAGTATAGATTATTGAGGAATTGAACTTACATGATATTCCGCTAAATGGAAGGCTCATTCTCATGGTGTGGAGGTGAGAACAATCAATCCCATTCTAGACTAGACTAGTTGTTAGTGTCAAAAGAGTGGAAAAATCATTTAAATGATCGTTTTCAAAGTGTCTGACTACAAATAATGTTGGGTCACTCCTATTTTACTTAATGACAATGGGATAGGAAGGGGGAAAACTTCCTCCAAACCCCAAAATATGTGGTTAAAAAATGGCCGGTTCAAAGATCTAGTGGACCTAATAAAATTGAAAATTAAGTACTCAAAATTAAGAGTTACACATTATAAATGCTAAATTGATCTAAGTGAAAAACATTTGGTATCATCTTTGTTTTAGGTACTATATTTAATTTAATTGTTTGATAATGAAAATAATTGAAGACTAAAAATTATTTATTTTAAAAAATTAACCATATACTCATTATATGACATATTTTAAAATATTCTTTCCAAATTCTATATAACTTAATATATTGATCAATAAAAATTATCATCTAACATAAAAGTATCATGTGTTTCGCAATTTGCTTGACTAGTAAATGATTCATTTGCAATTTGTTCATGTAAAATAAACATACAAGTGCATGGATTAAATTATGTTCCAAAACATTTAAATTTTATAGATACTAAATATCATTATTGTTGCTAATAGTTTCGGAGATATAAAATTATCGTTATCAAATTCATTGAAAAATGTATTTAACTATTGTTGTTCCAAGGTAGATGTATTGCTACACAAGAAATAAATTTATAACTTTTATATTAATTAATTTATAATTTATAATAAATGATCATAATAATAAAATCCTTTTAATAAAAGAGAAATTGTATAAACCAATCAAATCGACTTCACTTAGAATTTTAATTTTACTACATTAAGAAATTAAAAATAAATAAAAATAATTATCATGATATCATCTTTTTCAATACAAATGTATAATTATTGTCCTCATCATGATTCCAACACACATTGTTTGATCATAAGAAGTCAAAGAGCCAATAAAAGCCGGAATGAAAGAAAAAAAAACAAATAATGAAAAAGAGATTTTTTATTTCTATTATATTGAGCTTTTTTATTTATTTTATTTTATTTTCATGTTAAATCACATTAGATTTGGATTCTTTCTTGCTTTCTTTCGCTTGCTCGCTTTCTTTGTCTCAGCAACTTTGTCATGGGCCATGGCCCCACCTTCTTTAATAAAGAAGATTCCCTTCAATCTAATAATTTGATGCATCCAACTCTTCGAATAGTGAGGCACATTAGATTTAATACTGTTGTGTCTCTTCATTATAAGTTTCAGAGTTGAATGTAATACCCCGTAAAATGGTTATGCAAATGATACAAGTTCTTGCGTTCACCATCTTGATCAGCATCATCTCCTTGCTATTCTCATTGAAGGAAACAGCAGCATCCATGGCCAAGCCTGGTTGCCCTGAGACATGTGGGAACGTCAGCATCGTTTATCCATTTGGTATTGGCAAAGGTTGTTACCTTGACAAACGTTTTGAGATCACATGCAACAATTCTAGTCTGCCTCATCCACTTTTCCACGTGGACGAGGAAAATGAAGCTGAAGTTCTGTATATGTCTCTGGAGTATATGAGAATCAGAGATTGGGCTTCCCCTGATTGTTATGCGAATTACACATCAGAAGGGCAAAGTTATGCCCAGTTCCCAGTTGCGCCGATGGAGCCTTTCAGTTATTCCCACACTGAAAATAAGTTCATTGGCATTGGCTGCGACATATTTGCTTATATTGGTTATTCCAATACTACAAATTCCACCAACAAAAGCTACATTAGCGGGTGTGTCTCCGTCTGCAATGGCCAAGGCTGGTCTTGGCTTGATACTAACTATTCTTGCTCTGGCATTGGTTGCTGCCAGAATACTTTTCCCGAGGATCTTTCCATCTTTGAGATACGGATTGGTAACATGAGCACCTGGGCTGACGGCGGGGACTGGCCCTCCAATCAATGTAGCCTTGTCCTCATTGCTGAGAATAACTTCTCTGAATTCCACCAATTTGACGTCTCTTTCTCCAATGTAAACAAGACGTACTTTTACCCTTCAGTATTGAATTGGGCAATAGGAAACAAGTCTTGCCACGAAGCTCAAAAAAGAGGAGATTATGCATGTGGCAGCAATAGTCGCTGCGTTAATTCCAAGAAAGGCAGTGGATATACTTGTCAATGCAACTCAGGCTACCGTGGGAATCCCTACCTTCCAGATGGCTGTGGAGGTATATTTCATTACTCTTGGCTTGATATTTGGATGTATAGTAGCTCTAGCACTTTGGTGTGATTTCTTGTTTTGAGGGAACCCGGCAACCCCTCCCCATAGTTTCATTCTCACTAGCATTCCAAAGTAGAAATGATATCGTCTTGTATATTGAAAGCGCCTGTTCAGAAAGAAGAATAAGATCCTTCTTTAGGGATATGAATTTATGGTTTTTGAAACGAACGACTAGAATTTTTGCCTTAGACCACAATTGGCATCAACACTGCAACTAATAAGATTCTGTTATAAGACAACAAAACATGATTTCCACACCGTTTCCAATTAACATTAAGAGCACAACCACAATCTTACGCTTAGTAAACCAAACAAAAGGTAGATACACACCCTGAACCATGAGCCTTTAATATTGCTGTATAACCCTGGTATTCTACATGGAATTTAAGCCACTTGCCAATAAAGTTGTGTTAGCCTTAGTTTCCTAAGATGCATATTATAAATATATATATAGTAATTAAATATATACAAGAAAAATATAATTTATAAATAAAATTATTAATATTTTAAAATAAAAAATACTTATATATATATATATATATTAATTTTTTGTTAAAATAACTTTAATATATGTATTATTATTATTATTATTATTTTTTATCATTTTTTGAGTTTTTCCTAATATTTTTATGCATTTTTTTTCTATCAATTTTCATCCATTGGTATTTTGTGTCAAAGTATCTATCGATATTTCCCCAATATATCCAATATATCCATAAAATATAATCATCGATATTTTCATCCTTGTTCACATCTACACATTAGTGAGTAGACCTCTTGCTCCATTAGGTCTCTCTTACTCTTCTTCACATTTCTATCTTGTGTCCCTCTAATAACTTTTTTCCTTCATAACCTAGAATATTTATAGAGATATTTCTATCAACCTTCCTTATCTATAAGAAATTTAATTACAATAACATATAAAGTTAAAAAATATTTTATATAATATTCATTTTACAAAAAAAAAAAGTATATTCTAAATAGGAATTTGATACACCTTCCCGACACTGTGATAGGAGCCTCAATCCAACAATTTCCTATTAATAAGTTTCTTTTTCTGGCTTCTTAAAAGATGTTGATGAGTGCATGGAGTCAAACAATACTCTTTGCCAAAAAGGAGCTGTTTGCACTAACACGAATGGTAGCTACTATTGCGACTGCCCACCTGGTTACTACAGAGATGATGACAAACCTGAATATGAGTGTGTACGCCACAAAGGAAAACACAATCCAGCTCTTCTTGTTTCTTCAGGTATAAAATTTTCCCACAGTCTCCCTCATGTTCACCCTCTTCTTTCTCTTGAGTTTGTTGTTAATTACGTACCTTTGTGGCTTATACATGCAGGAATAGCAGTCACTCTTGTTCTTCTCATCCTACTTGCTATTAGCTTTTGGTTGAATAAAAAACTTGAGAAGAGAAAGAAAAGCAAACTCAAGCAGATGTCACTCAAGAAGAATGGTGGTCTTCTACTGCAACGGCAAATCTCTTCAAGTAGTATAGGAAGTAGCGTTGAGAAAACAAAACTCTATACCATAGAAGAGTCGGAGAAGGCAACAGACAATTTCAATGCAGGTAGAGTTCTTGGAAAGGGAGGTCATGGTAAAGTATACAAAGGGATGCTATTAGATGGAAGCATAGTGGCCATTAAGAAATCAATTGTAGTTGATGAAAGGCAAGTTGTTGAGTTTATCAACGAAGTTTTCATTCTTTCACAGATTAACCATAGGCACATAGTGAAACTGTTAGGTTGCTGTTTGGAGAGTGAAGTTCCTTTACTGGTTTATGAATACGTCTCCAATGATACTCTCTCCCACCATCTCCATAATGAGGACCATGCATCAACATTGTCTTGGGAAGAGCGCTTGCGAATTGCAGATGAAATTGCAGGAGCCCTAGCATATTTACATTCATATGCTTCTACAGCTATCCTTCATAGGGATATCAAGTCTAGGAACATACTGCTGGATGAGAACTTCAGGGCTGTGGTTTCTGATTTTGGACTTTCAAGGTCAATTGCCCATGAAAAAACACACTTGAGCACATTAGTGCAGGGCACATTTGGTTACTTGGATCCAGAGTATTTTCGGTCGGGTCAGTTTACAGACAAAAGTGATGTATACGGGTTTGGGATGATTCTTGCTGAACTTCTCACGGGTGAAAAAGTGATTTTAAAGAAAATTGATAATGAGAAGAATATTATTTCTTGTTTTACTTTCAGTACAGGTTACAACTCTTATACACAATGGATACCAATCCGATCCACAATTGGAGGACTAACTATAGTAATGCAGATCAATTAATTATCCTATAATAATACATAATCTTGTCAAGTGATTCGGACTCCTAATTATATGGGATTTCATTCCTCAATACTCCCCCTCAAGTTGGTGTGTATGTTGATTACACCCAACTTGCTCAATAGTGTAGAAAATTGCTTTGAACTCAAAGGCTTAGTGAACAAGTCGGCTGGCTGTTCCTGTGTTCGAATGTGCATAGTCTTAACTAGACCTCTCTGTACCTTCTCACGTACAACATGACAGTCCATCTCAATATGTTTTGTACGTTCATGAAAAACGGGATTTGATGCTATGTGGATGGCAGCTTGATTATCACAGAAAAGCTTAACTGCATGTGCATGGTTAACATTTAAATCTGCTAATAGACTTCGTAGCCATGTTATCTCACAACATGTGGTGGCCATAGACCTGTACTCTGCTTCGGCACTTGAGCGCGACACCGTTCCTTGCTTTTTAGTTTTCCATGAGATGGGTGCATTGCCAAAGAAAATACAGTAACCAGTGGTTGATCTCCTTGTGTCTTTGCAACGAGCCCAGTCTGCATCACAATACGCCGTAAGCTCCAACTGTCCTGTGGAAGGCAAAAATATTCCTTGCCCTGGTGTTTGCTTAACGTACCGTAAAACCTTATATGCTGCATCTAGATGAGGCTGCCTAGGTGTATCCATAAATTGACTTAGAATATGCACGGCATAAACGAGGTCTGGTCTCGTGATTGTAAGGTATATGAGGCGCCCAACCAATCTTCGATACTGAGAAGCATCCTTTAACTCAGCTCCATCACCTCGTGTTAATGTCAAGCTCTGCTCAACTGGGAACCGTGAGGGTTTAGCACCTAAGAAACCTGCATCTTCAAGGACCTCTAGAGCATACTTTCGTTGACACAAGACAATGCCCTGCTTGGACCTTGCCACTTCTATGCCAAGAAAGTACCTTAGCTGACCCATGTCTTTTAGTTTAAAGTGACTTGCAAGAAATTGTTTGGTCTCAATGATATCTTGCAAACTGTTTCCTGCTAGTATGACATCGTCAACATAAACTAGTAGGGTTGTGAATCTACCTTGTGTGTTTCGGACGAAGAGTGAATAGTCAGACCAAGACTGTTTAAAACCGGCAGCCTTGAGAGCACTAGAGAGCTTCAGAAACCATTGCCTTGATGCCTGCTTGAGACCATACAATGACTTGTGCAACTTACAAACCCGATGCTCCCCCTTTCGTCCGAAACCAGGAGGCAACTGCATGTACACGTCTTCGTAGAGATCACCGTTAAGGAAAGCATTGTTGACATCTAATTGGTGGAGATGCCAACCTTGAATGGATGCAAGACTGAGTAACACATGGACTGTGGTCAACTTGGCTACCGGAGCAAAAGTTTCTCGATAGTCAATCCCTTCAACTTGGCTAAACCCCTTTGCAACCAAACGTGCCTTGTACCGTTCTATGGTGCCATCAGGATTATATTTGATCTTGTAAACCCATTTACAGCCAATGGGTTTCTTATGTGAAGGAAGCGGCACCAAACTCCATGTTTTGTTTGCTTGGAGAGCCTGAATCTCGGTGTTCATTGCTTCTCTCCAACGAGAGTCAAGGACAGCCTGTGAAAAAGACCTAGGTTCTTTTGCTAAGGTAATTTTAACAGTGAGCGCTTTATGCATGGGAGAAAGGCGATCATAAGATAAAACCTGAGACAAGGAGTGAATGGTACCTGAATGAGCAACCTCGCTCGTGGAAGATGGAGGAACGGGCCGTGAAGGGAGGGCTGCCTCAATGTGAAAGTCCTGCAATGTAGTCGGAGTTTTAGTCGGTCGAGATGACCTTCGTGGCTGTGATGGTGAAGGCTGCGAGATGACAGGTGGTGACGTGTTTAGTGAAGGAGGACTGGATGGTGGATCTACATGAGAGGAGGAATGAGAATTATCAAGAGTTGGTTGGGGATGGATATCAACGGAAGAAGTAGCGGAAGGCTGTAGGTTTGAACCCGAGTGATTAAAAGAGATGTGATCATCATCAATATCAGGTGTTTGTGGCAGAGAAGGAAAGAAAGTATCCAAGGATGGAGAAGTGGTGGAGAGACCGTTTTGATAAGGGAACTTTGTTTCAAAAAATGTGACATCACGTGAAATTAACACTTTCTTGTCTTTCAAGCTATAAACCTTGTATCCCTTTTGACCATGAGGATAGCCAATAAAAACACTCTCAATAGAACGTGGATCAAATTTGCTAGGCCGTAATGGATGAGTGGAAACAAAATAACGACAACCAAATACGCGCAAATGAGAATAATTTGGTGATTTGTGGAATAATTTTTCAAAAGGTGTTTTCCCTTGCAAAAGAGGTGTTGGTGTCCTATTGATTAGATAGGCAGCAGTGAGTATGGCATCTCCCCAGAATGGCTTAGGCAAATGAGATTGAAAGAGGAGAGCACGGGCAACATTTAGCAAGTGTCTGTGTTTACGTTCAACAACCCCATTTTGTTGAGGCGTGTTAATGCAACTAGTTTGATGCAAAATGCCTCTGGAAGAGTAAAATTGTGTGTGTTTAAATTCTGGGCCATTGTCACTTCTAACAATTTTTACTTGGCTACCAAATTGGTTCGCAACTAGGTTAACAAAATGAACAAGCAAGGAACGTGCCTCTGATTTGTGATGCATAAGATAGACCCAAGTGCTTCGTGAATGATCATCAACAATAGTCAAGAAATATTGTGCTCCAGAAAGAGATGGGACATGGTAACCACCCCATATGTCCACATGGATTAAATCAAAACAAGAATCACTAGAAGAAACGCTTAAGGGAAAAGGTGTCCGAGTGTGTTTAGCCAAAGGGCAAATAGAACAAGTGCTCGCATCAAGAGTTTTATTTTGCAAGAAGGGAAATAATACAGATACTTTGCTGGATGGATGTCCAAGCCATTGGTGCCACAGGTCTTGTGTCTTGGTGTTCACCACATTGCATGTTCCTTTCCTTGGCAAATTGAGGCAGTAGAGCCCCTCACTTTCAGTTCCCATCCCAATCATCTTCCCCGATTGAAGGTCCTGTATGAAACAAACTTGTCTGAGAAATATGGTGACATAGAATGAGTCAAAAGCAAGTTTGCTAATGGAAATGAGGTTGAGATAAAACAAGGGAACACAAAGAACATTATGAAGGACAAATTGGGCAGAAAATGACACAGTGCCAATATGAGAAACATGCGCAGAAGTTCCATCAGGTAATTTCACTATGCGATTGTGCACAGGCTGAAATGATGTAAGGAAAGAAGAATCACAAACTATATGATCACTAGCCCCACTGTTCACGTGAAAGAGCAAATACTCTACCTGATAGCTCCTCATAGTTAGGAACATTACCAACAAGATTAGCTGAGGCCTGCTTGGTTGCATGCAACATCTCTAGCATCTGGTGACCATCACTGTGGCTGGTAGCTGCTGTTTTGATTTTGCTTAGGAGCCCCATCATTTGTTGACATTCACTTTGAGACAATGGAAAATTGGTCACATCCTCCTTGCCCTCATTTGACGTAGCAGCATGATTGACTTTTGATCGTCCTTGGCCTCCTCCCATTGTATTCTTCCTCCTACGGCAATAGTCATAAGTATGACCTTTACCACCACAGTAGGTACATTTGAGATGTGCCCGGCAATTCTTTGTACTATGATTGGTCATGTTGCACTTTTCACATTTGACTTCCCTTTCTGTAGTATTAGGATCTTGATCAAGTTTCCTGACCGAAAATGCAGAGGCCTCATTTGGTACAGCAACCTTTCCATTGGAAGCTTCTGCTTGTTTCTCATGACGCAAGGCCATGGCATATGCTTTGTTCACAGTAGGGAGTGGATCCATTCCGATTATATTGCTCCGGACGGTGGCGTAATTGTCACCGAGTCCCATCAAGAATTTCATGGTCTTCTGTGTCTCCATATAAGTCTTAACCTCAGCTGCTGTAGCACAAGTGCAAGGAGGAAAACCACAAAGTGCATCTTTTTCATCCCAAAGTCCCTTAAGTTTGGTGAAAAAGGACGTAACAGTACCTGTTCCTTGTGCACACTCATGAATAGCATTCTCTATGTTGAACAATTGCACTGTGTTAGTATGTGAAAATCGCTCCTGTAGTTCAAGCCACATAGTTCTTGCATCTTTGCAGTGGATAACACTGTTGGAGATTTCTTTCGATATGGCTCCCAGCAGCCATGTTTTGACAAGGATGTTGCAGCGATCCCATTGCTGTTGTTCATTAGGGTTGTGGGTTGGCCTGTTGAGGGTGCCATCTACAAACCCCTTCTTATTCTTGATAGTGAGTGCCATGTCCATTGACTGAACCCATGTTGTATAATTATCTTCCATCAATGGTTGTGAAACGAGGACGGCGCCTGGTTGATCCGAGTGATGGAGGAAGAGTGGATGATTAGAATTCTCCCATGGTTCTGTGGTCCTTGATGGGTTCGAGTGCTTGCCATGCTCAACAAGCTTTTGCGCATCGTCACCAGCCATGAGGTATTGTGTTGATATGGAATTCTAGGTTCTCAAGATCGATTGCTCTGATACCATAAAGAAAATTGATAATGAGAAGAATATTATTTCTTGTTTTACTTTCAGTACAGGTTACAACTCTTATACACAATGGATACCAATCCGATCCACAATTGGAGGACTAACTATAGTAATGCAGATCAATTAATTATCCTATAATAATACATAATCTTGTCAAGTGATTCGGACTCCTAATTATATGGGATTTCATTCCTCAATAGATTTGTTCTAGTAGATCTGAAGAGAGTCTAGCAATTCATTTTAGATGGGCAATGAAACAAAATTTCCTGTTTGAAATTCTAGACAAGGTGATAGTGAACGAAGGTCAGGAAAAGGAGATTCTTGCTGTTGCTAAAATTGCTAAGAGATGCCTGAAGTTGAGTGGGAAGAAAAGGCCAGCCATGAAAGAAATAGCAGCAGATCTCCACCAATTGAGGAGGACCATGAAGCAGCCATCACTTCAGCAGACCTGCCAGGACAACTGCCCTGTAAGTGGAAGGTACTCCTTTTCTTCCGCATCCACAAGTGCAGTTACAGAAGAGTATGCACTTCAAGGCTAGGAGTTTCCTAGACCATATTCCATGACTGCTGAACGCGTCAATTGGATACCGAAAGGTTTGTGAAACCAAATTCATGTATGTTTCTACCGTCCACTTATCTAATGGCTGGAAAATTTTAGGCTCTATGACTTCGACTCCATTAATATTACATGTTCGAATTTGTTGTTCTTAATCTGTAGATGTAGCACTTTCGCATTTGATTTCAATTTCTGAACCTGTTTTCATTTTTGGAGCAATAGTCAGTCAGGAAATGAACTTTTATTTGGATGATTGATCACTAAACACTATCCCCTACAACTCAAACCTGTATAAAAAATTCAAGCATGATTAATTAGTACAAAATATTTGGGCAAAGAATGGTACTCCAGCTGAGAATTGATTTCCAAGATACACATAATAATCTAAATTGACCATCTAATCAATCACATGAAACGGAAATTTACCCATTTAATCCATCTCAACAGATTGAGTTCTTCTCTTCTCTCTAAAGTCCCCTTAAAATGAGCTGTTCATCTATAAGACACTAAAGAACACTTACCAAAGTCTCATTAGACCTTAAGGACCTCAACTTGAAAGTCTTGAGCCAAACCACTCCCCAAAGTCCAAAACCAACAACCAATATTTGAAAAGCATTAAAACTCCCCAATTTCAAGCAAAAACACTTCCTTGGGTGCTCTCAAACAGCATGGCAGTTTGTTATGACCAAAACACCTTTTTGGTAGAGTTTTGGTCAAACAAGGCGTTTCGAAACCTTGGCCGTGCACACAATGCAAAACATGCCTTGTATTTGACTCAAGGCCCCGAAGGCTGTTTGAGTCATGATCAAGCAACATACCAAAGGCACCTTGATGTTTTAAATCAAATTCCTTCCTAGGTGTCCATGATGTTTTCAACATTTGCCTTTTAAAGGAAAATTTTTAACCCACTCTAAAGTGTTAATTTGGCCATCCCAGGTTAAATGGCCCAGTTTTTAACCCCCCTTCAACCAGCTTACAACTTTAACTCCACATTGATTAGCACTAGATGGATTTGAACGCACCTCTTTTATTTCTAATTCCTGTGTCATCTTTCTTTTGTTATTTCGTTCATTTAGTGGGGACTGGAATATTTATAGATCCTTGCCTTTAACCTTGCTCATGGTGATGACTGGTATATCTTAGACTTGTCTAAGATATATTAACATCCTGCCATCATCATAAGCATATATTAATGTTCCAAAGTTAGCAATGTAATTGAATGTTGATGTTTTATTGTCAGTATAAGTCTTCTTGTTATCGTAAATATATATACCATCAAGAAGTGATTTAAGCTAAAATAATATATTACTATTTTTATTTGTTTAATGAGTTAATTCCATCTCATATTTATCAAATCATCTGCTAATAAATTATTTTCACTCTCAATAAATTAATATATAAAATTGAATCTATTCAACCATTCATAAAAATAATTCTCATATCCAATAAATTATTTACATATATTGCAACCTAAACTAAACTATGTATAAATAAATGTGTTCAAAAAAGGTATAATTGCCCTATTTCCCTTGACTTAGCTAGTAGAGACATCTTTAGGGTTTAGAGGGGTGTCATCTCTTTGAGATACTTTTTCAATAAGTAACTTGATCCGGGACCTAAACTCGGGTTTTTCAAAAACAAATTTTTCCGAAACTTAAAGGAGTAATTTTTTTAGGGTTTTTTTTTTCTTGTTTTTATTTTTCCTTTTAAAATAAAATAAAATAAGCAGCGACTCTAGTTTTTTAACAAAAATAAATTTTCACCTTAAAAAGCAAGTCTCGCCAATGAGTGGGGGTGCACATAAAAAATGAAGGTCCACACCACCTTCTGTCAGTTCTTTAAACTACCACATTATACACCGTCTAGCTTTGAAAGACAAGCCTAATTGTTTTAGATAGGATGTTCGAAAAGGGCATCCTGGTTGCTCAAGAAAGAGTTGCTCTTATCCAATATTTACCTTTAGCCCATTTCTTGTGTAGGCCTGAGCATCTCGTGTTCCTCCCATTCTAGTCCATGATTAGGAGGAAACATGCACCGACAATTTGGGACCTGCATCACTAGGAATCCGCTTCTCCCTAACCGACAATTGTAGATTGTCTTTGATAGTTGTAGGACTATCGTCACACCCATTATACCCTCTATGTTTTTTATTTATTTTTGTTTTTATTTGGGTCAATGAGTGATCCTGAGTGTAAAAGTATCCAGCCCTCATCCAAGAACATTTGGGCAACAATGGATGAATACAACACACAATAGTTATTGGAAAGAAGACACCCAACTTGTGTTATTAACTCAACAAATACAAGATGCAAAATTGAAGTGGGTCAACACTTAGCCTTTCACTGACGACATCCCCCTTTCTTTATATCTTTGATGAATTACATAGGTTAGATAGTATCTCTGGTGCAATCTCCAAACCATAACTCCCCATTTGAAATCAACCAGTGAGGATCTTACAGCACCCTCTGTTAATTGTAGGAGGTGGGGCAGTTATCTAACTTGCATAACTGCCCAACTACATAACAACCAACCCTTACTTTTATGTCATGCACCCAAATGATCCCTTGGTGTTGTGCCTTACTGCTTCTTGTCTGAGTCAACTGCCTACACAACTCGTGTCTCTTCTCAACAGGTGCAATGCATGAGATGACCCAACTGCCTAGCATGTGCATGCCAAAAAACTCTGAGCATGCTGTCAAGCTAAGTTTTTTCCAGCCTAATCTACTGTAATTCAATCCTGAGGATTCTTGTCCGGTCCAGATCTTAGCTAATATTTGAATCATGAGATTAAGCTATAGAAGAAGACTCATGACTTTGAGATGGTTCTATTATCTAAATATTATTCTAGAATCATGCTAAAGTTTTAGAGTTGAGATATACTACATCCAGATAATGTGGCAATTTGCTAGGATCTGCTATTTGATTGGGCCCTTGATAATCTAAGATTTCCAAAGGAAACTAAATAGTTTGTCGCCTTTGGTCTCGTGGGTTTGACATTACTGTATTGGAATGAAAATGATGGTGCACGGTGGGGATGATCTAATCTGCTGGATACTCAGATAGAGTGGTCATTGGTTGTACAAATCATCACTTCATGTTAAATCTTTAACATGAAATTTTGTATCTTAATCTATGGTTATACTTCTTGTTTGAAAAAATATTTTGCCTATCAGAAAGTTTGTAGTTCTACCGTTTGTATTGAGATTTGCTTTCCTGCTTTCATTAGCTGGCATAATAAGAATTACAGGTTATCGAGCATATGGAAGAAGATCAAGCATGCTTGTTTGGAGATGTAGTGCTGAGTTATTTTTGTCCAAAGGTTCTTATTGTTTCCACCCCAAACTACGAGTATAATGTCATACTTCAAAGATCTAATCCATCAAATCAAGAAGAGGATCCTGACGAGACATCCCAGTCGCAAGCTTGCAGATTTCGCAACCATGACCATAAGTTTGAGTGGACGCGGAAGTAATTCAATCATTGGGCATCTATCCTATCCAGAAAACACAATTACAGCGTTGAATTCAGCGGAGTTGGGGGATCTGCTGATGTGGAACCAGGGTTTGCTTCTCACATGGCTGTCTTTAGGAGGAGCGTTCCGCTTGAGACTGATAATCACCCTAACCCGGTGGATTTAATTCGTCAGTACGAGGTTGTATGGGAGTGGGACAAATCCAACAGGTAAAGATGTACTCACTAAATTATGCACAATAGTCTTTCAATCTATATATCAACTAGAAGTAGGTTAAATAGACAGTCTTATATTTAAGAATTTCAGAGTTGTGTTATAATATGAAGTAGAATACATAGTAACATTAATGAGATGAAGGCATTTTGTTGCTGCTAATTATAGGCCAAGCCTTGTAGGCATTTTGTTTAGCGTGGGCCTAAGTTGTCATAGAAACACATGTTTAGAACCAAAATGATGATTTATGAGATTGTTAAAGATAATGCTTTTAGAATCACTCATTATCGAATCGAAAAAGAATTGTAAGTTGACGGTTTGATGGTTGAACCATCATGCCATCAACATTATTGTAAGTGGGAGGGTGTGGGTCGGTGGAAAAAAGAAAAAAAGAAACAAAAAGGTTGAGGCGGGGTGTCAAAACAATCGCAAAAAATGATTTTTATGATTTTTTTCATGAAAATCTTTTTTTTTTTTCTTTTTAAACTTCCACTGTACAAATCGCTTTTCACTTACTACCTTTTTATTTTCATTTTTTCTTTCTCTCACTTTTACAAGTGTCACTTTTTTGCCCTTTTTTTTGTTACATGTTGACTAATAAAACCCTTTTTAATTTTTTTTTTCACTCTTTCATTTTATTCTTCGTATTATTGATTTTAATCATTTTTTGAATACATTAAACTAAAAAATTAAATAAAATAAATAATTAATAAAAACAAATAGAATATCAGCATAAATATATAATAAACAAATAATAAATCTGATAATTTTAAATATTAATTATAATGATACATTTGATAATTTAGGGTTTGGATTTAAAAGTTATGTTTTATTATTTAGAGGTTTATGATATGAATTTTAATATTAATTGTTAAATAAAATATTTATTTATTTTATAAGTTTTATCATATGTAAACATAATAACAATATGTATATAATATTATATTTAAAACTAAATATTTTGTATCAAAATTACATTTAGTGATGATAGTTTTAGCTCTTTTTTATTTATTTATTTATTTTTTTATGGTTTTAACTTCATCATAGTTTTAATTTATTTTTTGATTAAAATTCTTAATTTCCATATGAAATAAAAAAAAAATATTTTTCATAAAAAATAAATTTAATATTTTATATTTGTTTTTTCTTAAAACTAGAATTAAAACTTTTCATAATTCAATACTAAATTTTCACCTTAATAATGTATGCTTGCATAGTTCCCCTTAATTCCCCTTAATAAATAAATTATAACCTTTTTTTAAAATTTATTTGAATAAATTTTTTTAATCTGTTAGGCTATTTATGAAAAAAATATAAATAATCTTACAATATTTATAATTTTATTAAATGATTGGAAATGAACTTTAGTTATAATAAAGGATAAAATGTTCTTTTTATTATTTTTCTCATCATACTAATTGAGAGTTGAAAGTAAAATAAAGTGAAAAGGAAAATTATAAATTAAAAAAATAAAAATGAAAAAATTTTATTTATAATAGAATAATGAGATTGAATTCAATTACTTGGAAATCTCCTTTAATATTATTATAATTATTGTCTTATAAAATTATATAATATTTTAAATAAAAATATTATCCATTTTGAACTTCTTTGACCCATCATTTTTCCGCAATTAGTGATTTATCCTACTTTTATATCCTTTTATATACAATTGATATTATTATTATTATTATTATTATTATTATTATTATTATTATTATAAATATTAGTAAAATTTTAAAATTTAGGTTTCTTATTTTTTTAGCATTTAATTTATAATTTTTATGAACAAAAAAATATCGAAACACTCTTATTAAGTAAAAAGAAAATTATTGTTTTTTATTTATTTATTGAAAAACAACTAATTCAATTGGAAAGAATATTTTTTTGTTACTTAATATGAATACAAACCTCCATTTTTTTCAATATAATTTATAAATTATACTCTTTGTTGTCAAATTTGTTTCAATTAAGGTTATTGTAAATTGTACTTTTAACATGTATATTTTTCATAATTATGAAAATATCTAACATGTATTTTAATTACCCGAGATTATGACTTGTATGAATGCTATGCACATGAGTCTTTTCTCATTAATCGATGAGAATAATCCTTTTTTCCTTGGCTTGCCATGCATGCCGAGGTTTAACAACCTAAACTTATGTTAAAAGAATTTAAATACACCTTCATAAATTTTGGTACATTTTTAAATAAAATTGGTACATCCATAAGAAAATATTATACATTCTATATAAGCAGAGGTAAATTGTATGAATGCTATACCCACAAGTCATTGATATTATTTGATGAGAATCATTCATTTTTCATTGCCCCGTCATGATTGGCTAAGGGTTAATAACCCAAAATTATATTGGAAGGATTTAGATGCATCCTTCATATTAAATAAAATTGATACATCTTAAGAAAATTTGGTACATTTTACGTGAAAAAGAAGTAGATTGTATGCGCGCTATGCCTACAGATCATTTGACATCAATTTGATGAGAATAATCCATTTCTCATTACCCCTCATGCATGCCTAAGGATTAAGTGCCTAAACTTATGTTGAAAGAGTCTAAATATATCCTTAAGCAAAATTGGTTCAACCTTAAAGAAAATTTGGTATATTCTACATGAAGGTACATTGTTTGAACACTATGCCCACCTATTATTTGAGATTAATTGATGAGAGTAATCCATTTCTAACATGTATTTTAAAGGGAGAATTGTGTTACCAACTCAACTAGGCTTCATAATTGAGGTAAGGTCCTCTTATCACCCATAATTAAACACAAAACCCAATGGAAGAGTAGAAATTGAGAGGAAGGATATTGTCTTTAAAAAATCCCTAAAATACCCTTGACTATTAAATGAAAAAACCAATTGGTGACCTCATTTTTCTCATTGTTTTTTTTTACTCTTTCATTATTCTCTCACCTATTTATTAGTGGGACTAAGTTGAATGATTTCCCAATCATTTTTCTCTAACAAATTGAACATGAGAGATAAATGGTTAAAAATTATTATTGTCAAATGTATTTTTGAAATAAATAATTTTTAAATACCTTGGAAACTTATATAATATATAATAAATATTATTCTTTATTTCAAACTTGCATTATTTCTCATAAATATTAAGCAATTTTTAAACACCTCATAAAATATTAGTATTCTTTGTTTGTTCTAACTTGCAAATTAGACATCATTATTTTTTTTTTCAAACTTATAGAATACATAATAAATATTTTTTAAATACCTTAACAAATATTTTTAAATGCAAAGAAAGTCTTGAAGCATTTACATACGGATAAATCACATCCATTAAGTTCTTTGATGATAGTTCATTCACTTGAAGTAGAAAATGACCTCTTATGTCTTAAAGAAGATAATGAAGAACTACTTGGTCTAGAAGTACCATATTACAGTGTTAGTGGTGTACTAATGAATCTTGCAAATTATACACGACCAAATATCGCACTCCTTGTTAATTACTTGTGAGATATAATTCTACACCAACTCAGAGACATTGGAATAAAACCAATCATGTATTACAATAACATGAGTGTATGTTATTTTGAAGGATCAAAATCTTAATTGATTGAATATGTAGGTGTTGACTATCTTTTAGACCTCCACAAAGCTTGATCTCAAATGAGGTATGTATTTATATATGGTGGTACGATAATACCGTGGAGATCAATAAAGTAAATAATGGAAACATGTGGATTACTCTCCATCAGAGGTAATACTACCAAGTTAATAATGTTGCATGCATTGCATAGATTAAAGAATGATACATTAAGGGTGATAGAATTAAGCATATATCGCCCAAGTCTTTTACTTTCATTAACTCCAGAAGAGTGATGAAATTGCTATTCAATGAATAAGATCAAGTGACAATTTAGTAGATCTATTCACAAAGGTATTGTCAATTACAATACTCAAGAAGCTCATTGGAATACGCCGACTTAAAGATTTCCATGGTGTGCTACTAGATAAAATATAATCATGTCAACATGAGGGGGAGCTAATTGATAAGAATATCACTACACTGCACTCTTTTTTCCTTCTTCCAGGTTTTGTCTCATTAGGTTTTACTAGCAAGGTTTTTAACGAGACAGTTATAGTAATCCAAAAAAATATTGTACTCTTTTTCCTTCACTAGGGTTTTTCCTAGTAAGTTTTTAATGAGACATATTTTTATGATCATCCAAGGGGGAGTGTTATAAAATATGAGAATTTATCGGATTGTGGGGACTTGGGGATGATCATCCATATTGATGTATATCTCTTTATAACTTCCTATAAAAGGGAGATACCTCTAATGAAAATTCATATCATTCTCTTCCTACATTCCATTATGCTTTTCTTTGAATGTCTTTGTTTATTCTTTTTTTTTTTTTTCTTATTCTTTTATTTTACAACAAATATTTATATTTTTATAATATTTATAAAAAAAATATAATTTTTGATTTTATTATATTATTAATATTCATATTTTATTAAAAACTTTTTATTTTTAATTTATTTGTAATTAAAAAATTGTTTTTATTTTTAATAAGACATGAATTTAAAAAATTTAGTTTACGTTATATAAATTGAATTTATAATTTGTACATTTTACAAAATCAAAATAAAAAATTATTTTTAAAAACAACTTATCTAAAAAAGTCTTTAACTTTTTAATTTTTAAAAATAATTTGCATTGGGGAATCAAAATACCTCACAATTAGATCCATTGAAATCATTTCTGATTTTATTCTCGTCATAATTTAAATTATCCAAACATAGGAATCAAGAAAGAAAAAAGAAAAATGTTCATTCTCACTCTTCATTCTCACATATCAAACACACAACCTTACATACAACAGTCCCAGATTGTTTTGGGTCCCACCAATATATTTGATTCCACAACTAAGTAAAGTGAACATGGGAATAAGGAAAAGGGAGTGAGTCCCTACCTTTTGATTCCTAGTGATAGAATCAAATTAGTAAACATGTCCTTAAAAGTCGCGGAATGACCTAATAGTCTTTGGTTTTGAAAAAATTGTGGAAAAACTATTGGCCGACCAGGTGTTTCCTTCAAGTTTCTCTTCCCCATGAAAATTGCCTTTTATCATCAACCATGAAAAAGGCATTCAACATGTTTGTGAAAGAATAACTTCTAACTTTGTAAATATGAACTATTAAATGAACGTAGAGGAATTTAAAAAATTATTAATTTTAGGTTTTGGGTTTGTTTTTGTAAAATTTAATACTTATTAGTAAATGACTTAGGTTGGCATTAAGTTAAATTATACTTAAATTATTGACTTAAAATTTATTACTTAATTTTTATTTTAAGTATTAAGATTGTTTGATAAAATTAATTTAAAATTTTATTTTAAATCATTAAATTGACATATTTATTCTTATAAATTATAATAAGGGTAAAGGAAGTCGAATTACAATAGGGGTTATGAAGTAGTACAAAAGATTATAAAGATAACTAGGATAAATAAAGGTAAAAAAGTAAAATAAAGTTGTGTATTTAGGAATAAATTAATTGTTTTTACTTATTACTTAAAGTTGGTTTTGACTTTAAGTCATATCATTAAGTTATTTTACTAATCATACTTAATTTACTTAATAACTTAATTTAAGTTATTAAATTGATTTATCAAACAACCACTTTGTCTTATTCTTTACTTTTTTACATTAGTTAAGAAATAAAGCAACAATTATTATTTTAACATAAACTAAATTGTATCATTTATGAGAAATACTATTTTCTTAAATAGAGCTTGAATTCTTTCTAGAATAAATAAAAAAATCACTCATTTATTTTTACCAATGTGTTAAATCTAGTTTTTGAATTTGTTTTAAAAGTAATATAAATCCTAAATTATGTCAAAATATCAAATAGGATTATTTTTTTTTGTTAAAATGAATGGACAAATCCATGTGATAAGTGTAAGAAGAAATTGAATATATCCAAATATATCATATAAAAGGTACAGCCTTGAATTTTTATTTTTTATTTTTGTAGATATTTAGGGTCTATTTGACAACTATTTTCTAGAATAGTTTCTTGTTGTTTAGAATAAAAAAATAGGAAAACGCATTTGACAACCAAAAATTATTTTTTGCTTTTTGTTGTTAAGAATATAAAGTGAGGTATTTTTAGAGAATATCTTTTAATTTTTTTCTGTTGTTTCACTTATTTTCTGATGACTGTTTTAAAAAATAATTATACAAACATGTGGAATGATTAAAAATAAAACACTAGACATAAAAATTATTTTTAAAGCATATTTAAAAATATTAGAAATAGGTTAAAAATATTTTAGGTTTTCAAGCAAACTTTTATTTTACAAAAATTAGAAAATGGTTTTAAATTTTTTTTCTTAAAAACTATTTTTTAGAACCGTTTTTTAAAACAGTTGCCAAACAAGTCTTTGGTTTTGACTTTTTGTTTTTTTTTTTTTTTTTGTTGATAAAAGTGGCTTAATTTAAATGACGCTTGTATCATATCACCACATGGGAACTAATGGAAACTCGATTGTGGCCTAATTTATCATTTTTTTTATTGTTATTTTAAAAAGAACTTTTGAATTTCAAAAAGCCAATTCAAACATGCTTAGGGAGAGTGAGAAATTAGTTAAGCTAATTCACTGTTTTTTCCACTAGAAACTAAGTATGATATGAAAATTAAAGGAAGAAGGGGACAATGAAATGGGGTTTGATCATAGCTAAATAATCGTAGACTTTGATAGGGATAGAAGAAAAAACAGGAGTAGAAAGAACGATTTAAGAGAAAAGAATGTGATTGCGGCTAAAACTTTTGCCTTTCCACCTGTCTTTGGAGAAGACCCAGTTGAATAGCCAACCCTGTTGAATGGCACAACAGCTGGGAAGCAAGGGAAGAGTGGTGGTGGCAGTAGCCCACTCCATGCAAATTTCATGGGTAATTGAGTTGTTAGGACCCTGATTGATGTTCTCTACTAAGAGAGGAGTCATCACTATTCTGTTAATCATAAAAAAGGGAAAGATAGTTCCACCATAGCGTTCTCTTTTAATAAAGGCTAGTGCAGTGGCACAGCACACTTTGGATGTTGATTGATTAGGGATTTATTTGAAGAGAGTGAGATAGTGTGTATTGATTTAAAAATAATTACTAATTTGATTTTTTTTGATATTTTCAAAAGGGTCACACTGACAAATAAAAGAGACTCAAAGGAATAAAGAAGTTTTTGGGAAACAAAGAATTTTTTTCAAATGGTATTATCTCTTTCTTTGGGGTAAACCCTTCTTATATTGAGAAAAAAAAATTATGCAAAGAAGGTTTAAAATTACAATCCCAAGATTAGGTATTTACAATGAAGGTATAACAAGCAAATTCCTAAAATCATACAATGAGGTCAAGTACAGAATCAAATAGAAAAAAAAAAACTAATATCATGCCAAACAATCTCCCAAGATACTATATTTGACATCCTCCCTCAAATTGATGCTAGTGAACTGATAAGCATTAATTTATCAACTAAGAATTCATGTCGTATTTTTGTCAAGGACCTCATAAAGATATTAGCAGTTTGAAACTTTGTGGATACATGGGGTAGTGTGATAGTACGATTAGCATATGCATCTCAAATGTAGTGATAATATACTTCTATGTGTTTAATTCGTTCATGAAGAATAGGATTTTTGGTAATTTGAATGTCACTCATCTTATCAACATATAGAGGTGTAAGATCTGTTTGAGGCAAAACCAATTCAAATAGCAATCAACAAAGCTAGATAATTTTAGAACAAGCGGATGACATAGCTCTATATTTTGCTTTTGTAAAAGATTTAGATATGTTCTCTTGTTTATTGCATTTCCATGAAACAAGAGCATCACCAAGATGCATAGAAAGATAATTGGTGATAACATCATGTATTGTTTATTGCATTTCCTAATGATGATTATATCATCTATATAAACAAGAAGAATGGTGATACCAACAATAGAACAATGAAGAAACATAGAAAGATCATTGAAACTCTTACCAAAATCCAACTTATTCACCAATTGGTGAAATTTATCAAACTATGAATGTAGGGTTTGTTTCATTCCATTAAGATGACATTGTAGGTGACATACATGGAAGTTTAGAATGAGATCTTTGTATGCACAAATTTCGTAAAATTTTAGTCCTGCGAAATTAGCAAAAAAAAAAAAAGGGAAAATAATGCGAACAAAATATTTATTGAAATTAAAAATGTTGTGGGTACAATCTCAAAAATAATATTCTTTCCAACAAATAATATTTTCCCTCTGATTCTTTTGCCTTGATCACACTTTGGAAGACGACGATGACGTTTTCTTGATTTCGAAGATCAATCAAAGGCCACAAGTGGCTTATTCCTGAATGTCCTTGTTGAATGGCGAAGAACACGTGTACCAGTTCTTTTGCTGTTCCAGAAATTTGTTTCGAAGATCAATCGAGGGCCACAAGTGGCTTATTCCCGAATGACCTTGTTGAATGGCGAAGAACGCGTGTACCAGTTCTTTTGCCATTTACTGAATTTGCAGGGAGATTTGATGAAGCTCTCTTTTGTTGTGAAGCCACTTCTCCTGTACGAAGTTACCTTTGGATTTTCTCCTTAGAATTTTCCTTTCTGGATTTTTCTGATTTCTCCCCCCCCTCTTGATAGAAGAGACCTCTATTTATAGGTGAAGATAGGGAATTTGAATTTTAAATTCCCAAATTTTAGTTGCTTAATTCAAGGAATTTAGTTCCTTGATTTTAGCAATTTTTTCTCTCCAGGAGGTTTTACTAACAAGATAATAATAACAATAATAATTTTCTTCTTATTATTATTATCCATTTTATAGTTGGAGATTAGGGAATCTTATCCATAAGAGGATATATATATATATATATATATATATATATATATATATATATATTTTTTTTTTTTGAAGACCGAATTAGTGATAATTTAATACACTAATTTTTTTATGTCTACAATCGTATTTTAGCAGGACAACTAATGTAGACCTCTTCTTGAAGATTACCATGTAAGAAAGTGTTTTTAACATCCATTTGGAAAAAGGGCCATCCTTGTGAACCTACAATGATTAACAAAGTTTCAACAGTTGCCATTTTGGCTATCGGAGCAAATGTCTTATGATGATTGATCCCATATTCTTACCAATTTCCAAGAACAACCATATGAGCTTTATAATGATCCAAAGGTCCATTAGGTTTCTATTTAATTACGTAAGCTCATTTGCGCCCAATTGACCAACACTAATTTGGATAAGGAATAATTTCCTAAGTATGATTTTTTTGTCAAAGCCCCCGATTCTTTATTCATAGTCGTCGGCCAATGTGAATGTTTAACTTGTGAATACGAATTTGGAATATCGATGGAGGATAAGATAGTCATGAGAGACAAGCAATCAAGAGGTTTAATTTGTCGAGTGGATCTTTGTAGAGGAGGTGCAACCATCATATTGGTTGTCTTGGATGATTCAAGACTTGGATCAAGGTAAGGAGAAGTTTCTCGATGAGGCCTTCTATTTCTTGACTACTAATTATGCTCTCCACTAATGCGCTACTGATTACTACTCAAAAAGTGCTATTTGATAGCCTGTAATTAACTCTTATAAACACTTTTGAGTTGTAGTTATCACCTTTTAACCCAATTAACATATTAAGGACCCTTGCAATCAATTCTAATCAAATTGTGTTAAGTTTTGGTGTTTTGATAGCTTTTTGATCACCAAAGTAATCCGAGAATGAGGAGAGTTCTTTGGAATCCATGGCAAAGCAATGGAAAGCTCATAAACATAAAGAACCGAAACTTTGAAGTCCTTTGCCATAAGCAGATCCGAAATGCAAGGAGCAAAAGATGTCCAGACAGGGCGTCTGGACACACCATCGGATGGCGGCGGAAGTCAATGATCCGGACAACATATCCGGATAGGATATGCTATCGTCCTGGTGTGATGTTCACGAGTGCCGTGTGCTTCTCCCCGAGGGAGTTCGGATAGGAGAGCATGCCACATGTCCTCTTGGGAAATCCGGATGGAGTTGATCCAGATAGCCTTGCGCACTCCATGTCATTCGGGAGAGGGGTCCCTACACCTTGCACACGCAGACGGTCCCCCTTGCGCAGCATAACTCAGTCCACCCGGGGAAGAATTCCGTGCGCCGACATTTTACATCCGGATATCTCACAGCCGGATGGGAGAGGAGGACGTTTCAACTTCCCCGGACAGATATGTCCGGATCCTTTGACAGCGCTTACTCGGAGAGTTTCGCAGCCATTTTGCACAATGCCACGGTGTTCTCCTGAAGCTTCCTGATATTTCCGACTGACATTTTTGAGATATTTTGGGATATTTTGCTTTAGATATTTGATGTCTAAATCCCCAAACTCTTCTTGTAATCCACCTATCATAGGATTCCTTAGTCTTTAAGCAAGAAAAAGGGGTGAATAACCTCTTATATATAGTTTGTAATTTTCTTTACTGAAGATTATTATGTAATCGACGGAAGAAAGAAATATATTTCACAGAGCACTTGCTTTGTTTTTCCTTCATATAATTGTTTTCTTGTTAGTTTTCTTACTAGCCAAACAAGCTCTGAGAAAGTTTCCTCAGAGAATGAGTGGCTAGAATTTTAGTTCCTTGGAGTTAAGGTTGCCGGGAAAGGTTCCAAGTGCAAGAATTAGTAGCTTTGTGGTTTCAGTCATTAATGAAGAGAAAGTGTGATCCTTTAATGATTTCTATGTTTTTAGTTAACTTAAAACACCTTCAAGTCACTTGAGCCAACACTTGGTAAGGCACGTGATCTCCGTCCATGGAGATGCACTTGTTTATCTCTTGCGAGCTTTTGGGAAGTGACTTGGAGGTAGGATTTTCTAGAATTGCCAACACTTGGTAAGCTTTTGGACTCCAAGGAGACATCCATTAGTTATCTCTTGCGAGCTTGAGAAGGGAAGTCCAAAGTTAAAGATCACCTTGAATGGCAAATGCTAGGTGAGAGGCACGAGCCATTGCAAGTTGCATCAGTGAGAGGGAATTAGAGTTGAAATCCATTTAAAGGTTACATCTGTATAACACCGGTTAGAGAATTGACTATATGTTAATTCTCTAATGCGAGGAAATGAACCAAATGACCAGAGCTCTATTTTTGCATAAGGAACCTCCCCTGTGAACCTAAACCTCCAAGGAATGTTTTTCTTCATAAGTAATTTCCATTACTTTCTTTTTAGTTAGCTTTAAACAAAACCTCATTTAAATAAAGTTTGTGTTTTATTTCTTAAGCTAACCTTGAAATGAAAAAGCACCAATTTTACTTTGAATTGGTATCAGTTGTGAGTTGAAAACCCTTCCCAGTGAACGATCCTAGAGCCACTATGCTATATTAGCTAAAGCTATCCTAATGCATGGTGATATAGGTTATAAATTTTGTTGATTACTCCCTCAATCAGAGAGCACCAGCTGGATATGAATCAGCTGAGACACCAATTGGGAATGAATCAGCTACCCTAGATTTAAACCTTGCAACATTAGAAGTGCCATGGTTAAAGTCATGAAGATAAGAATATGAAGATGGAGGAGTGGGAACATGAGTATTTTGAAATATATATATATATATATTCAACAAAAATGAAATTTCGAGAAATGTGAGTGTTATGAGTAATGAGATCATAATAAAGGAAACCTTTGCGATATTTGCATACATAAGAAAAGCACATATAGTAGACTATGTAGTCAATTTATTCTTGTCTAATGAGGGAAGATGAGCATAACTAAGTAATCCAAAAACATGTAATTGAGTGTAGTAAGGATGTTGGTTATACAAACAGAAGTATGGAGACTCATTATGAAGCTTAAATGATGATAAACAATTAATTTAATGCACAACTATAGACATAGCTTCTACCCAAAATTGAGAAGGTATTGATGCAATAAAACCATTAAATAAATATAAATATGTACTTTCATCTTTATTTTTATAATAATTATATGATGATAAGTATGAAAATAATATAAATTAATTAATATAATATTTTTTAAAATAATAAGATATATGAATAAAATTAAATATTATAATTTTTTTTAATCTTAAATATATATTTATACTTACACATTATATATGTTTTTAAATAAAAATTAACTATTATTAAATTTTTTAATTATATATGTATTCATTATTTTTATTTTTATATAATATATAAATTATTAAATTATATATTTATGACATTATTAGTTTGATTGTGGTTCAACCAATGGTTTGACCATTGAATCGTGAATTAATAACTTTTTTAGTTCAATGACCAATTTGGTTATGAAAATATTGCTTTCCCCAAATATCAATATGAATTAGATCAAAATAATTTTTAAAATTATTTTTATGGATTAGAATGGGAAGAGTCTTGCTTTTACCAAGTTTGCAACTATCACAAGTAAAGAACATATATAAAGAATCAACAAAAAACCGGTGTTAAATATTTTATTATGATTTTTAAAATTATTAAATAGTTCAACTTATATTATTTTCATACTAGTTATTAAAAAAACCTAAATGTGGAGTTAAATATTTATATTTATTTAAAAATTTAAAATTTTAAATAAGTGGAATTTAAAAAATAAAAAACAATGTTATTTTATAGATTAATTTGTAGTATACTTTTTAACAAATGAATGAATAGGCCACTTTATATGATGTATAAAAAAAATTAATTCTCCTTAAGATATATTTTCTTTTTAATTTAGTAGATTTTTAGACATGGGGAAAAAATAAGAATTAATTTAAAAAAATAAATAAAAATTTAAATGCGATCTTTACACCAAATGGGTCAATAGAAATGGAATGAGGAGAGTTGAGTTGAGTTTTAGAAGGAAAAAAGAAAAAGAAAAAAAGGACGGAAGACAACATGCATGGCATAATTAAATAGTTTTGCTTGGTTAGGTGGCAACCCACTTTGCTTAAGGGTAGCCTTGGAAGCATGCCCAAAGTTACAATTCTAGTGCATGATGTGGGAATTATTTTTCCCAAAATATAACCCACTTTTTTAGATTCTCAATTCATCAATATTTGTAATGCACTTTTACATAATTCCCACAATATGGTGAATATATATATATATATACATATATTCCATCGTTTAAAATCCAAATCATGCGATCTTGATCATCAAATCATGGATGAAGATGAAGGTGGAGCAAAGCCGAAAATTTCATAAAAAATTGAACTTTTCAAATTTCGAAGTTTTAAAAAATATAAAAGCAATGCTTTTGCTCCAGATTTTCAAAAACAAATGTGGATGCAAAATGATCTCATTTCAAATAGGGTCATTTGATTAAAAGGACCATTGAAAACCTAATTTTGGAAATCTAACCCTCCATTCTTTTTTGACCACATTTGGACTAAAATACCCTTATTTTTTTCTTGTAAAAATAACCATTTCGTTTAAAACCTATATGTAAATACTTGAAATAGTCAAAGATATTAATGTAAAAAATGGGTTACTCTTCAAGAAAGAATATGAAAGAAGTTAAAATCACAAATATGAGGATTATTTCATCCCTTTTAACCAATTAATTCTTCCAAATATTCGTGAAAAACATATAGGATTACTCAAGTTGAATAGAAATTAATCAAAACTCTTATTTTGAAATCTAAACATGCATCTTTATATTCTTACTTTCTATGTATTTAAACTAGTTGCAAATAAATTATTGAGGGTTTCATACTAAACCGTCTTCAATAAAGTTAATGTCCTTTTGAGCCTTTGTGCACTTAGGGATAGAGTTCCTACAACCACTCTTAAAGATGTGTCCTTTCTAAGAAAAATAAAAATCTAGCAAAAATATAACAAAAAAAGAAAAAAAGAAAAGAAAAAACTCTGAGAAGTTAGGGTTTCTCTAAAGAGAGAGCTTCTCTCTCTCTAGGAATAACTTATTAAGTATTTATCAATTACAAGTTTAAAATATTTGTTATACAATAGCAACACATGAAAAACTAAAAATGCCTATTTCAAAATTTTCACTTGCATTGTAAATTCGTGGTTCTTGATTCTATTACATTCTCAAATTACTTTGATTAATTTCTCAAACCCATTTTTCTTTGCAAAACATTTTCTATTAGCAAGGTATAAATTTGGCGCATTACATCAATAAGAAGTTGTTATTGGGTTTTGATGGTAATTTTACTTTTAGCTCTTGATCAAAACAAGAACATTCCGTCCAATTCCTATAGTCTAGTTGATGTAGATAAACGATGAACATATTGTAATGCAATGTCATAACTGCACGCCAAAATAATAGAATATATTAAACTAAAACCCAAAACTTGTTAGATAGCTTGTAAGTGAGTCCATCTACAATAATGATCAATTCAAGGAAATTAAAAGGTTGTCTACCATATTGTTTGACCATTTATAATCTTCTTTGATCTTCTGCCCATCCATATATATATATATATATATATTCACTTACTAAACAGACAAAAAAGTTTTTTAGATAAAACACATCCCCTTCATAATACATACATATATACATATAGTTAGAATAATAATCATAACAATAACAACAATGATAACACTAATAATAATAAAAGATATTTCAAATAATTTTCTTTGGATGTAACTACTCAGCTTAGATTTCTATGATGATACATGGCCAACCAAGAGTCTCAGTGATTATACATTAATGCCAATTTCCACATTTTCTTAGCAAACCCCATAAACCCAATACACTATACGCTTGTATCCCTATTGTAGATCTTAGGATTCTATGCACAAGCAAATTAAAGTTTATAATGCATGAACTTTAAATCCATTAAGAGCACTTACTATCTAACATATTAGTCAAGATTATCACTTTATGACAATCATTAATTTAGAGTCCCTATCCAACACAACAAGCCCTAACGTTTAAGTTGAGAGATCAAACACTCCTATAACTAAGTCAAGCCACACTATAAATATAACAACCACTCCTATAGTTACCATTGCAATTGCCACTTGGTTACTACAACGATGATGAAAACCTGAATGTGATTGTTTATGCAACAAAGGAAAGGTAAAGGCTACTATAAATATGTGGTTTTGTAATAGGATTTATAGAGGAAGAAGGAAAAAGTAAGAAAATTGTTATGCCAATGGAAGCATCAATGTCAATGTCAAAATATTAATGGAAGAACATAAAATAAAACATCCTCATATAAAGGTACATGAGATTTTAATGTGGTTTGGCAAACATTGCCTACCTTCATTAATGAGAGATAACATTTCACTATACGATAAGGAATATTATAGAAGATAAAAATAGAAAAAACTATTGGGTCTCGAAACATCTCACTTTTCTTCACTATTTTTTTCTACCCTAAATTGCAAGCCTTTTTGCTCCTTCAGATGTCTCACTCTTTTTGACATTTATACCTTGGTGAGACCTCTTGCTCCATTGGGAGTCTCTTGCTTTTTTTTCATAGCTTTATCCACCATGTATAGTCCTCACAAACCCATTTCTCTCTCAAAACTTTCTCCCCTCATGACCTTTAATATTTACAAAAATATTTCTACTAGCTTTTCTTGTTTATAAGAAATCTAGTTATAATGACATAAATTTAGGAAATATTCTATATAATGTTCCTTTTACAAAAAAAATATATTCCAATTAGGGATTTGAGACACCTCCCAAATATAGAAAGCCAATCATAATGAAGATTACTCCAAAATATTCACAGGATTTCTTGTAGTACTTCTGTACTTTCAATTGACATCCTAGAGTTGACTCTCTTGATTTTCTTAACGATCATCGTTGATTGTTCCTTATAGTCAAGGAGGAAAATGTTGGGATATATCGGTGATATGTCGTGTATTGGGAGGGTCGACATGATATTTTGTGGAGAAAAATCGGGGGGGAGATATTTTCGCAAAAATTGCCAAAATATCAGCGATATATCGGCTCAGGGAGATAAATCGGCAATTTTGTGAAAAAATTGCCTCTGGTGGCAAAATATCGGCGATATATCGGTGATTAATCGGAGATAAATCGTCGATTTTTTGGCGATATTTCCCCTCCTTCATGCAGCATGATCTGACGACCCAAATCACGCCCGTGTTGATCCGATGGCCTATATGTGATTCCAAAGGTAATATGGCGATCCAACGGCTAGATTGCTCCCAGTTTTTTATCCAATGGCCAAAATTGATTTTCAACAGTAAATTAATGTTCCAACGGCATTTTTGGCCCAAATTTCATCCATTTCATCCATTTTTGCTTTTATTCTTCATTTGCTCTCTCATTACTCCAATTTTTATTAAGTTTGCTCAATTATTCAATCATTTTAAGGTATGTTTGTTTTAAATTGTAATTAATTTTGTTTGCAATTGTAATTAATTCATTCATGTATTTTCAATTAATTAGTATGTTTGCAATATAGATGATTTAATGCTATTTTTACATTCAATTGTAATTAATTTTTATATTTTTATTGAATTAACTTAGGTTAATTTGATTATTTAATTATAAATTGATATGTTTATTTTAGATGATTATTTGTGATTTATTTTCACATTTAGAATTAAATTAAACTAGTTAATTTAGCTAAATTATTTAATTAATTTAATTAACATGAACTAGTATATTTTGAATATGAAATATGTTTATTTAATGATTTTAATGTGCACAAATTATTGATATTTAATGAAATGAAGTATTTTATGTGACTTTATAATGAGAACAATTACAAAATTAACATTTCTTATAGATTGACAAGATATAATTACATCTAATATCGCAAATTATATCATATGTATATCAAAATTTTCAATAAAACAACTTTAAAATGTCTATTATACTTCTAATTATATTATTATGAGGTTTTCCTTACATTTCCATGAGTTTTTAACAATTTTAAGCCTATAGATATTTTTTTCTGTAAAATTGAAGTACCAATATATCCGTGATTACCGATATTTTCATCATTGCTTATAGTTTGAATGCTTTCTTTTAACAATGACATCGAGTTTTCCAATTATTCTAATTTCTTGCCTCACTTATAACTATCTCTACTTAAGTTCACTAGATAATTATCTAAAACTGTTATTAATTTTGCTTTGAATTCTAAAGCATACAGAGATCATGTTCATCCTGTATTGATTAGGCAACGTGAAGGTGTGATGTCCCACATCGGATAGGGGAGAATGTTCCTGGCGCTATATATGTAGAGGCTCCTCTTAACCAAGTAGACGCGTTTTAAAGCCGTGAGGGCCCTCCTTGAGCCCAAAGCGGACAATATCTACATGGTTGGGTGCAGGTCCCACATCGGATAGGGGAGAATGTTCCTGGCGCTATATATGTAGAGGCTCCTCTTAACCAAGTAGACGCGTTTTAAAGCCGTGAGGGCCCTCTTGGGCCCAAAGCGGACAATATCTACATGGTTGGGTGCGGGTCGTTACAAATGGTATCAGAGCCGATCCCCGACCCCGGTGTGGGGGTTTGTTTGGCTTTGTCTGTTTGGCCCCACAATCCCATGGGACACAACGAGGACGTTGTGTCTGCATGGGGGGGTGTTTGTGATGTCCCACATCGGATAGGGGAGAATGTTCCTGGCGCTATATATGTAGAGGCTCCTCTTAACCAAGTAGACGCGTTTTAAAGCCGTGAGGGCCCTCTTGGGCCCAAAGCGGACAATATCTACATGGTTGGGTGCGGGTCGTTACAGAAGGTCTATTTCTTCCATGTGAAATCAACCAAAAGATGTATAATTGCCGACAAACTTCTTTTTCAACCAAAATACAGAGATCTTTTTTCCTACTTTTTAATATCATTGGACTCCAAAGAAGCATTCATTAGAGGCTTTCTATTTGTTTTCTCTAAAAATGGCTTTGCAAGTAATACAAGTTCATCTGGTCACGATCATCATCAGCATCATCTCCTTGGTATTCTCATTGAAGGAAACGAAAGCGTCCACAGCCAAGCCTGGTTGCCCAGAGACATGTGGGAATCTTGCCATTGTTTATCCATTTGGTATTGGAGAAGGTTGCTACCTTGACAAACGTTTTGAGATCACATGCAACAACTCCTCCAATCCTCACCCTGTTCTCCGCCTCGACCAGAAAAAAGAAGCTGAAGTTTTGGATATGTCTCTGGAACATGTGAGAATCACAGATTGGACTTCGCCTCTTTGTTATGCCAATAACGCATTGGAAGGGAAAAGCTATGCCCAGTTCACATTAGCGCCCCCCATGGAGCCTTTCAGTTATTCCCACACTGAAAACAAGTTGATAGGCATTGGGTGTGACATATTTGCTTACATTGGCGATTTCCATAGTACAAATTCCAGCATCAAAAACTTCATCAGTGGATGTGTCTCCGTCTGCAATGGTCAAGGCTGGTCTTGGATTGATACTAGCTACTCCTGCTCTGGCATTGGCTGCTGCCAGACTACTTTCCCTAATGATCTTCCCAATTTTTATGTACGGGTTGGTAACATGAGCATCTGGCAAGAGGCCAGGGACTGGTCCTCCAATCAATGTGGCATTGTCCTCATTGCAGAGAATAACTTCTCTGGATTCCACCAATTTGACATCTCATTCTCCAATCAAAACATGAAGTACTTTTATCCTGCAGTGCTTAAATGGGAAATCGGGAACAAGTCCTGCCATGAAACACAAAAGAGAGGAGATTATGCATGTGGCCGCAACAGTCGTTGTGTTAATTCCAAGAAAGGCAGTGGATATAGGTGTCTTTGCAATCCAGGCTACCGTGGGAACCCCTATCTTCCAGATGGCTGCATAGGTATGTTTCTTTACTCTTGGCTTGGCATTTGGATGTATTGTATCGCTACAACTTTGGTGACATCTCTTATTATTGGGGATCCCTCTTGTATAGGTTTCTTCAGCAGCAGTACTCCCACTAGAATTCCAAAGTAGAAATCATATCAATCTTGTATTTTGAAATCACCTGTTCAGAAAGAAGAATAAGATGCTTCTCTAAGAATATGGATTTATCCTGTTTGGAACTAAAAGACTGGAACTTTTTCCTTTGACACAACTGCCATCAACACTACCAATAGTAATGCCTTTGGCAACAATTACTATTTGATGTTTAGAGGGTGTTAGATAAAACTTAGGTGTTTGTTTTTTTGGCTGAATAGAAGAAGTCAAAATATTTAGCTTTTTTTATTTATGTAAAAGTAATATATTAATATCAAGCAACATAAATAAAACAAACCTATTGATAATAAGTTTATTTTAGTTCTATTGATTGATATTAATAAGTTACTTTTAACTGAATAGAAAAAGTAAAATATTTTGGTTTTTTCTATTCAGCCAAAAAACAAATACCACCTAAGTATTTATTACTTAATGACTTAAGTTAACTTTGTATTAAATTATTCTTAAGTTGTTAATTTAAAATTTATTACTTAATTTTTAATTTAAGTATTAAGATTATTTAATAAAATTAAAATTTATTTTACATCATTAAATTCTCATATTTATGTGCTTTAACTTTAATTAATATTTATTTTCATTAATCTTAAATAATAAATTTGTTGGTCAAAAATCCATATTTAAAATATTGTTGATACATAATATAAGTACAAAACATTTATAATTAAAAATGATTAAAAATGAGTCATGGATGCAAAATTATGATTGTAAAGTATACTCTATCTAATGTGAGAAAATATGGTAAAAAAAAAAAATTGAGATCGAATAAAATTAACTATTTTGATTTAATATTTAAAAATTAATTTTAATTTTAAGCTATGATATTAAATTATTTTATCAAACATACCTAATCTACTTAATAAATTAAATTAAGTTTTTATGTCATATAATATTAAATCATTAAATTGAGTTGATATTAAGTCATTAAGTTGAGGTGGTTTATCACACACCCTCATAGTAATTCACGAAACACCAACTCTACCACTTCCATGGAAGCAACACCCCTTCTGTTCCCCATCCCTCAGATTGAGGGACATCAACTGCATCACCCCACCACCTCTACCACTGTGATAGGAGCCCCAACCCAACAATTTCCTATTAATTAGTTATTTTACTAATTTTTTTGTGTTCTCAAAAGATGTTGATGAGTGCATGGAGTCAAACAATACTCTTTGCCAAAAGGGAGCTGTTTGCATTAACACAAATGGTAGCTACTACTGCAATTGCTCACCTGGTCACTACAGAGATGATGCCAAACCTATGTATGAGTGTGTACGCAACAAAGGAAAACTCAAGGCAGCTCTTCTTGTTTCTTCAGGTATAAAATTTTCCCACTGTCTCCCTCTTGTTCACCCTCTTCTTTCTCTTGAGTTTGTGGTTAATTACGTACCTTTGTTGCTTATACATGCAGGAATGGTAGTCACTCTTGTTCTTCTCACCCTTCTTGCTATTGGCTTTTGGTTGAATCAAGAACTTGAGATGAGAAAGAAAAGCAAACTCAAGCAGATGTCCTTCAAGAAGAATGGTGGTCTTCTACTGCAACAGCAAATCTCTTCAAGTAGTATAGGAAGTAGCGTTGAGAAAACAAAACTCTATACCATAGAAGAGTTGGAGAAGGCAACAAACAATTTCAATGCAGGTAGAGTTCTTGGAAAGGGAGGTCGTGGTAAAGTATACAAAGGGATGCTATTAGATGGAAGCATAGTGGCCATTAAGAAATCAATTGTAGTTGATGAAAGGCAAGTCGTTGAGTTTATCAACGAAGTTTTCATTCTTTCACAGATTAACCATAGGCACATAGTGAAACTGTTAGGTTGCTGTTTGGAGAGTGAAGTTCCTTTACTGGTTTATGAATACGTCTCCAATGATACTCTCTCCCACCATCTCCATAATGAGGACCATGCATCAACATTGTGTTGGGAAGAGCGCTTGCGAATTGCAGATGAAATTGCAGGAGCCCTAGCATATTTACATTCATATGCTTCTACAGCTATCCTTCATAGGGATATCAAGTCTAGGAACATACTGCTGGATGAGAACTTCAGGGCTGTGGTTTCTGATTTTGGACTTTCAAGGTCAATTGCCCATGAAAAAACACACTTGAGCACATTAGTGCAGGGCACATTTGGTTACTTGGATCCAGAGTATTTTCGGTCGGGTCAGTTTACAGACAAAAGTGATGTATACGGGTTTGGGATGATTCTTGCTGAACTTCTCACGGGTGAAAAAGTGATTTGTTCTAGTAGATCTGAAGAGAGTCTAGCAATTCATTTTAGATTGGCAATGAAACAAAATTTCCTGTTTGAAATTCTAGACAAGGTGATAGTGAACGAAGGTCAGGAAAAGGAGATTCTTGCTGTTGCTAAAATTGCTAAGAGATGCCTGAAGTTGAGTGGGAAGAAAAGGCCAGCCATGAAAGAAATGGCAGCAGATCTCCACCAATTGAGGAGGACTATGAAGCAGCCATCACTTAAGCAGACCTGCCAGGACAACTGCCCTGTAAGTGGAAGGTACTCCTTTTCTTCCGCATCCACAAGTGCAGTTACAGAAGAGTATGCACTTCAAGGCTAGGAGTTTCCTAGACCATATTCCATGACTGCTGAACGCGTCAATTGGATACCGAAAGGTTTGTGAAACCAAGTTCATGTATGTTTCTACTGTCCACTTTATCTAATGGCTGGAAAATTTTAGGCTCTATGACTTTGACTCCATTAATATTACATGTTCGAATTTGTTGTTCTTAATCTGTAGATGTAGCACTTTCGCATTTGATTTCAATTTCTGAACCTGTTTTCATTTTTGGAGCTTTGGGCAAATGCTTGGTACTCCAGCTGAGAATTGATTTCCAAGATACACATAATAATCTAAATTGACCAGCTATTCAATCACATGAAACGGAAATTTACCCATTTAATCCATCTCAACAGATTTAGTTCTTCTCTTCTCTCTAAAGTCCCCTTAAAATGAGCTGTTCATCTATAAGACACTAAAGAACACTTACCAAAGTCTCATTAGACCTTAAGGGCCTCAACTTGAAAGTCTTGAGCCAAACCACACTCCCCGAAGTCGAAAACCAACAACCACTATTTGAAAAGCATTCAAACTTGCCAATTTCATATCATATCATATTAAATCATTAAATTGAGTTGATATTAAATCATTAAAAACATATCATGTATGTTTCTAGACCATACATGATATGTTGTATGTTTCTTCCGCATCCACAAGTGCAGTTACAGAAGAGTATGGTGTAGGAACTCAGTGAGTGGAGCTTTAAAATGGAAAAATATGGATTATGCAGGAGCTAGGTACTATAGGTGATAGGCCTGGGTGGACATACTCAGCAACCTTTTGACTGGTTTAGCATCATAAATGTTCTTTGATAGAATGTCCTTAGAGCAGAACGAAAATTTTGTCTCTAAAATTAAATATGTATAAGCGTTGTATTTTTGCTATATTATAAACTAAAATGGCATCAGATATGACTCTCAGCTTATCATAAAATGATTTGATGAAGCATCTAAATGGTCAGTCATGTTTTGAACTACCTTGAAGAGATAATAAATGGAATGAGAAAAAGAAAAAGGGGTTTACAGTACTTCAAGGGTTATCTTACTTTTTTCCTTTTGAATTTCGTGGTAGAGTACGAATAGTGTGGCCTCTCTAACAGACAAAAATATGATCCATGCTCATAAATTATTATTTGGCTTTTATATGTATTAGTTTATATATATATATATATTCTCCTTTATCCTTCCATATCACATGATTTTTAAGAACCAAGAATGCATTTGGAATCAACTTTCTTTCTTTCTTTCTTTTTTTTTTTTAATAAAATCTTGATTAAACTAGAGATAGAGCAACTGTCTCTAAATCAAGGGACTATGAAAAAACCATTTTGAGGAAGATGAAATGGAAAATTTTGATGAGCTTGTTGAAAATGGGAGCCCATAAAGTACTGGCTCATAGTCGTTTTTACACAAAGGGAAAGTGGATTGTAACAATGGTTCTTGGTCATGACTCAAACGCCCTTAGGAGCCCATGGCTCACACAAGGCATGTTTTGCATTGTCTTCGAGGCCAAGGTTTTGAAACGCCTTGTTGGACCAAAACTCTACCAAAAAGGTGTTTTGGTCATGACTCAAACGGCCTTAGGGGCCCATGGCTCACACAAGGATTATCTTATAAAGAGAAACAAATAGAGAGCCTCTAATACTGATCAGACATTGAGAAATATTAGATGTCTCTCATTATTATATTAAAGGGTATCTTCTTTATAAAAGAAAAGGAATGCCGCATTTGCGAAGTTGAATTCCCAGTCCAGCAAGAACTTGGTACCCGTTTGATTTTAAAAAAGGAGTTTGTCGGCAATGATACATCTTTATTGAAAGTGAAAAAGGAGACTCCTTTACTTTCACATGGCAAAGATAAGATCTTCACATTTTCTAATCAATAGATGACAAACTTGTGATTTCTTTATGGTTTAGAATTCAAAGGATAACAGTGACTACTCTTCGAGACCAATTTAAGTAAAGATAGGTATAAGTGAGACGAGATATTTGAAGAATAATAGAACTCGATAACATTGTTAAAGGGAAAGCACTAAAACTATAAGGAATCTCACTCATTGCGTATCTTTAATAAGTTGTATCTATGTTAATACATAAGTAGTGTACTAAAGTGACCAAAGTTTTGATTATCGATGACCATAATGCATAGCATTAAGCATATGGAGGAGTTCATGGTTATCAGTTACTCTCAAACAAAAAAATATGTCCACATTCACCAAAAAGAGTAGGCTATCTCTTCCTGTTGATTGCAATGCATAATTGTTACATTGTTTAGTGTGACTTGACTTGGTTATAGGAGTCGTTGATCTCATAAGTTATGCTTTCAATTTATTCAACAAAATAACTTTAAAATGTTTACTATACTTCTAATTTCATTTCTAAGAGTTTTATTTTGTATTTTTATAAGTTTTGATCAATTTTAAGTCTATCGATATTTTGTATCAAAATATCTGCCGATATATCCGTAAAATCGAAATATCGATATATCCGTGATTATCGATATTTTCATCCTTATAAATCATATCTTACGATATTCATATCCTATCCAATGAAATATGATATTTTAGGATATACATATTCTATCATATCATTTCCCGTCAACTAAACATAATTCATTATGAATTGAGAAATATTAATAAAAAAAAAATTATTAATTTCTTTTGCCCAAAGCTAAACAGCACAATTACAACAATTTAGGAAATTCTAAAAAAAAAATCAATATAACCACAAAAATTTAGGAAATTCCACAACAATTCAGGTCTCAAATGGAAAACTTTCAATGATTCTTCGTAATTTCATGGTTTTTTTTTTTCTCCCAAAAGATGGCTCCACAACAATGGGTTTTAGGTGGTGAAGATTCAACATCAAAATGAGGAAAAGAAAATGGATCCAGTCCACTTGCATAATAATAAGAAAAAATAAATAAAATCCCAATGACAATAATGAGCAGCACAGTCACTTCGTGGCAAACAAATCCATCTCCAATTGTTAGCATTTTTTTTACTTTTAGAATCAAAAACTAACATAAAAGAAAGTAAAAATGAAAAAAAAGAAAAGAAAAGGAATCAATCAATTTATTTATCCAAAAAAAAATTATATTTGAAAAATTAAAATAAGAGTCCAATTCAAAAAAATAAATAAAAGGAAAAATAAAAGTGGTAGATTGAAAATGAAGAGACCATGAAAGTTAAAGGAGGGAAAGAAATGAGAAACCAATAATGAAGAGAATGAGGAAAGGTAAAGGAAGAACCAAAAAATGAAGAAAACTATAAATTGGTGAAGATTTTGAAAAAGCAAATGATTACAAACCATTTGAATTTAGTAAAAAAAAATGGTAATTTGATTTGAAAGAATGAATTCATAAAATAAAGTGGAATGTATTCAAAATTGAAATAAACTCAATTGGCGGATGGAACTTGCTTGTTTGGGAGAGCATATGGGGAAGTTGGACCTTTATGTAACCTAGGGTTTTTATCTATCTATGGTTGGTAAAGGAACTCGAACTTGGTAAATTCAGAAATCGAGTCAAGAAGTGGAAGGAACTCATATTTCTAAATCTTACGTCATAATTGGACTAGTGTTGTTGGCTTGTAAATTAAATAGAGAGATACAAATGTTGTTGACTTTTATCATTGACGGTGGCAGATCACAAAATGAACATGGTAAATACATTATGGTTTTGTGGGTTGGTGTTGGATTATTTATTTATTCATTTTTATTTTTGGTTTATCAAGCTTTGTTTGGGCTAGATGGGTAGGTTTTGATAGGTTGTTAAGTTTTAATTTTTGGGCTTGGATAGGCTGATGAGATGTTAGGTTGTAGCAGGTTTTAGATTAGGCCAAGCTACATTGGATTGTTTTGTTGAGTAAGAGTAGTTTTGAGATTATTTAGTAGAGTACTGGTATTTTCAAGGAAATTTTTTTGTCAAACACCTCATACTTTTAATAGTAGTATAGATTATTAAGGAATTGAACTTACATGATATTCCGCTAAATGGAAGGCTCATTCACATGGTGTGGAGGTGAGAACAATAAATCCCATTCTAGACTAGACTAGTTGTTAGTGTCAAAAGAGTGGAAAAATCATTTCAATGGTCGTTTTCAAAGTGTTTCACTACAAATAATGTTGGGTCACTCTCCTATTTTACTTAATGACAATGGGATAGGAAGGGGGAAAACTTCCTTCAAACCCCAAAATATGTGGTTAAAAATTGACCGGTTCAAAGATCTAGTGGGCTTGATAAAATTGAAAATTAAATACTAAAAATTATGAGTTACACATTATAAATGCTAAATTGATCGAAGTGAAAAACATTTGGTATCATCTTTGTTTGAGGTACTAAATTTAATTTAATTTTTTGATAATGAAAATAATTGAAGACTAAAAATTATTTATTTTAAAAAGTTAACCATATACTCATTATTTGACATATTTTAAAATATTCTTTCCAAATTCTATATAACTTAATATATTGATCAATAAAAATTATCATGTGACATAAAAGTATCATGTGTTTTGCAATTTTCTTGACTAGTAAATGATTCATTTGCAATTTGTTCATGTAAAATAAACATACAAGTGCATGGATTAAATTATGTTCCAAAACATTTAAATTTTATAGATACTAAATATTTGCTAATAGTTTTGGAGATATAAAATTATAGTTATCAAATTCACTGAAAAATGTATTTAACTATATATTGTTGTTCCAAGGTAGATGTATTGCTACATAAGAAATAAATTTATAATTTTTATATTAATTAATTTATAATTTATAATCAATGATCATAATATACACAATAATAGAAATAATAATAATAATAATAATAATAACAATTTTTTTTCCAATAAATTGTACCTTATATATATTTTTTTCTTGTTATCTTCTTTGAAATTATAACCAACAAGAAATTTTGGAACTCTTTAATAAAATCCTTTTAATAAAAGAGAAATTGTATAAACCAATCAAATTGACTTCACTTAGAATTTTAATTTTGCTACATTAAAAAATTAAAAATAATTATCATGATATCATCTTTTTCAATAAAAATGTATAATTATTGTCCTCATCATGATTCCAACACGCATTGTTTGATCATAAGAAGTCAAAGAGCCAATAAAAGCGAAAATGAAAGAAAAATAAATAAATAATGAAAAAGAGATTTTTTATTTCTATTATATTGAGCTTTTTTATTTTTTATTTATTTATTTTTATTTTATTTTATTTTTATGTTAAATCACATAGGATTTGGATTCTTTCTTGCTTTCTTTCGCTTGCTCGCTTTCTTTGTCTCAACAACTTTGTCATGGGCCATGGCCCCGCCTTCTTTAATAAAGAAGATTCCCTTCAATCTAATAATTTGATGCATCCAACTCTTCGAATTGTGAGGCACATTAGATTTAATACTGTTGTGTCTCTTCATTATAAGACCCTACAGTTTCAGAGTTCAATGTAATACCCCGTAAAATGGTTATGCAAATGATACAAGTTCTTGTGTTCACCATCTTGATCAGCATCATCTCCTTGCTATTCTCATTGAAGGAAACAGCAGCATCCATGGCCAAGCCTGGTTGCCCTGAGACATGTGGGAACGTCAGCATCGTTTATCCATTTGGTATCGGCAAAGGTTGTTACCTTGACAAACGTTTTGAGATCACATGCAACAATTCTAGTCTGCCTCATCCACTTTTCCACGTGGACGAGGAAAATGAAGCTGAAGTTCTGTATATGTCTCTGGAGTATATGAGAATCAAAGATTGGACTTCCCCTGTTTGTTATGCGAATTACACATCAGAAGGACAAAGTTATGCCCTGTTCTCAATTGCGCCGATGGAGCCTTTCAGTTATTCCCACACTGAAAATAAGTTCATTGGCATTGGATGCGACATATTTGCTTATATTGGTTATTCCAATACTACAAATTTCATCAACAAAAGCTACATTAGCGGGTGTGTCTCCATCTGCAGTGGCCAAGGCTGGTCTTGGCTTGATACTAACTATTCTTGCTCTGGCATTGGTTGCTGCCAGACTACTTTTCCCGTGGATCTTTCCATCTTTGAGATACAGAGTGGTAAGATGAGCGCCAGGGCTGACAGCTGGGACCGGTCCTCCAATCAATGTAGACTTGTCCTCATTGCTGAGAATAACTTCTCTGAATTCCACCAATTTGACGTCTCTTTCTCCAATGTAAACAAGACGTACTTTTACCCTTCAGTATTGAATTGGGCAATAGGAAACAAGTCTTGCCACGAAGCTCAAAAAAGAGGAGATTATGCATGTGGCAGCAATAGTCGCTGCGTTAATTCCAAGAAAGGCAGTGGATATACTTGTCAATGCAACTCAGGCTACCGTGGGAATCCCTACCTTCCAGATGGCTGTGGAGGTATATTTCATTACTCTTGGCTTGATATTTGGATGTATAGTAGCACTAGCACTTTGGTGTGATTTCTTGTTTTGAGGGAAGCCGGCAACCCCTCCCCATAGTTTCATTCTCACTAGCATTCCAAAGTAGAAATGATATCATCTTGTATATTGAAAGCGCCTGTTCAGAAAGAAGAATAAGATCCTTCTTTAGGGATATGAATTTATGGTTTTTGAAACGAACGACTAAATTTTTTGCCTTAGACCACAATTGGCATCAACACTGCAACTAATAAGATTCTGTTATAAGACAACAAAACATGATTTCCACACCGTTTCCAATTAACATTAAGAGCACAACCACAATCTTACGCTTAGTCATACCTGAAACACTACCAACTCGACCACTTTGATATATTCCCACTTAAGAATATCAGATTGAGGGACATCAATCTATACCATCCCACCACCTCTATGTTGTGCCTGTAGAAGTGTTAATTTAAATATATTAAAGGAAGAACACAAAAAATAAAGTAAACCAAACAAAAGGTAGATACACACCCTGAACCATGAGCCTTTAATATCGCTGTATAACCCTGGTATTCTACATGGAATTTAAGCCACTTGCCAATAAAGTTGTGTTAGCCTTAGTTTCCTAAGATGCATATTATAAATATATATATAGTAATTAAATACAAGAAAAATATAAATCTATAAATAAAATGATTAATATTTTAAAATAAAAAATACTTATATATATATATATATTAATTTTTTGTTAAAATAACTTCAATATATGTATTATTATTATTATTATTTTATCATTTTTTGAGTTTTTTCTCATATTTTTATGCATTTTTTTCTATCGATATTTTCATCCTTGTTCACTACACATTAGTGAGTAGGCCTCTTGCTCCATTAGGTCTCTCTTACTCTTCTTCACATCATTATCTCGTGTCCTTCTAATAACTTTTTTCCCTCATAACCTAGAATATTTATAGAGATATTTCTATCAACTTTCCTTATCTATAAGAAATTTAATTACAATAACATATAAAGTTAAAAAATATTTTATATAATATTCATTTTACAAAAAAGAAAAGTATATTCTAAATAGGAATTTGATACACCTTCCCGACACTGTGATAGGAGCCTAAATCCAACAATTTCCTATTAATATGTTTCTTTTTCTGGCTTCTTAAAAGATGTTGATGAGTGCATGGAGTCAAACAATACTCTTTGCCAAAAAGGAGCTGTTTGCACTAACACGAATGGTAGCTACTATTGCGACTGTCCACCTGGTTACTACAGAGATGATGACAAACCTGAATATGAGTGTGTACGCGATAAAGGAAAACACAATCCAGCTCTTCTTGTTTCTTCAGGTATAAAATTTTCCCAGTCTCCCTCATGTTCACCCTCTTCTTTCTCTTGAGTTTGTTGTTAATTACGTACCTTTGTGGCTTATACATGCAGGAATAGCAGTCACTCTTGTTCTTCTCATCCTACTTGCTATTAGCTTTTGGTTGAATCAAAAACTTGAGAAGAGAAAGAAAAGCAAACTCAAGCAGATGTCCTTCAAGAAGAATGGTGGTCTTCTACTGCAACGGCAAATCTCTTCAAGTAGTATAGGAAGTAGCGTTGAGAAAACAAAACTCTATACCATAGAAGAGTTGGAGAAGGCAACAGACAATTTCAATGCAGGTAGAGTTCTTGGAAAGGGAGGTCATGGTAAAGTATACAAAGGGATGCTATTAGATGGAAGCATAGTGGCCATTAAGAAATCAATTGTAGTTGATGAAAGGCAAGTTGTTGAGTTTATCAACGAAGTTTTCATTCTTTCACAGATTAACCATAGGCACATAGTGAAACTGTTAGGTTGCTGTTTGGAGAGTGAAGTTCCTTTACTGGTTTATGAATACGTCTCCAATGATACTCTCTCCCACAATCTCCATAATGAGGACCATGCATCAACATTGTGTTGGGAAGAGCGCTTGCGAATTGCAGATGAAATTGCAGGAGCCCTAGCATATTTACATTCATATGCTTCTACAGCTATCCTTCATAGGGATATCAAGTCTAGGAACATACTGCTGGATGAGAACTTCAGGGCTGTGGTTTCTGATTTTGGACTTTCAAGGTCAATTGCCCCTGAAAAAACACACTTGAGCACATTAGTGCAGGGCACATTTGGTTACTTGGATCCAGAGTATTTTCGGTCGGGTCAGTTTACAGACAAAAGTGATGTATACGGGTTTGGGATGATTCTTGCTGAACTTCTCACGGGTGAAAAAGTGATTTGTTCTAGTAGATCTGAAGAGAGTCTAGCAATTCATTTTAGATTGGCAATGAAACAAAATTTCCTGTTTGAAATTCTAGACAAGGTGATAGTGAACGAAGGTCAGGAAAAGGAGATTCTTGCTGTTGCTAAAATTGCTAAGAGATGCCTGAAGTTGAGTGGGAAGAAAAGGCCAGCCATGAAAGAAATAGCAGCAGATCTCCACCAATTGAGGAGGACTATGAAGCAGCCATCACTTAAGCAGACCTGCCAGGACAACTGCCCTGTAAGTGGAAGGTACTCCTTTTCTTCCGCATCCACAAGTGCAGTTACAGAAGAGTATGCACTTCAAGGCTAGGAGTTTCCTAGACCATATTCCATGACTGCTGAACGCGTCAATTGGATACCGAAAGGTTTGTGAAACCAAATTCATGTATGTTTCTACTGTCCACTTATCTAATGGCTGGAAAATTTAAGGCTCTATGACTTCGACTCCATTAATATTACATGTTCGAATTTGTTGTTCTTAATCTGTAGATGTAGCACTTTCGCATTTGATTTCAATTTCTGAACCTGTTTTCATTTTTGGAGCAATAGTCAGTCAGGAAATGAACTTTGGGCAAAGAATGGTACTCCAGCTGAGAATTGATTTCCAAGATACACATAATAATCTAAATTGACCAGCTATTCAATCACATGAAACGGAAATTTACCCATTTAATCCATTTCAACAGATTGAGTTCTTCTCTTCACTCTAAAGTCCCCTTAAAATGAGCTGTTCATCTATAAGACCCTAAAGAACACTTACCAAAGTCTCATTAGACCTTAAGGACCTCAACTTGAAAGTCTTGAGCCAAACCACACTCCCCAAAGTCCAAAACCAACAACCAATATTTGAAAAGCATTAAAACTCCCCAATTTCAAGCAAAAACACTTCCTTGGGTGGTTTCAAACAGCATGGGAGTTTGTTATGACTAAAACACCTTTTTGGTAGAGTTTTGGTCAAACAAGGCGTTTCGAAACCTTGGCCGTGCACACAATGCAAAACATGCCTTGTGTGAGCCATGGGCCCCGAAGGCTGTTTGAGTCATGATCCACAATGCAACACTACTTATTACAATCCACTTGGCCTTTGTGGAAAAACAACTCTGGGCCATGATTTTTCTACATTGATTTTGATTTTTCTCTTTTACATGTTACCTTCATTCTTATCTCCTTTCTATTCTTATTCCAACATACCAAATGCACCTTGATGTTTTAAATCAAATTCCTGCCTAGGTGTCCATGATGTTTTCAACATTTGCCTTTTAAAGGAAAATTTTTAACCCACTCTAAAGTGTTAATTTGGCCAACCCAGGTTAAATGGCCCAGTTTTTAACCCCCCTTCAACCAGCTTACAACTTTAACTCCACATTGATTAGCACTAGATGGATATGAACGCACCTCTTTTATTTCTAATTCCTGTGTCATCTTTCTTTTGTTATTTCGTTCATTTAGTGGGGACTGGAATATTTATAGATCCTTGCCTTTAACCTTGCTCATGGCGATGACTGGTATATCTTAGACTTGTCTAAGATATATTAACATCCTGGCATCATCATAAGCATATATTAATGTTCCAAAGTTAGCAATGTAATTGAATGTTGATGTTTTATTGTCAGTATAAGTCTTCTTGTTATCGTAAATATATATACCATCAAGAAGTGATTTAAGCTAAAATAATATATTACTATTTTTATTTGTTTAATGAGTTAATTCCATCTCATATTTATCAAATCATCTGCTAATAAATTATTTTCACTCTCAATAAATTAATATATAAAATTGAATCTATTCAACCATTCATAAAAATAATTCTCATATCCAATAAATTATTTACATACAATATATTGCAACCTAAACTAAACTATGTATAAATAAATGTGTTCAAAAAAGGTATAATTGCCCTATTTCCCTTGACTTACCTAGTAGAGACATTTTTAGGGTTTAGAGGGGTGTCATCTCTTTGAGATACTTTTTCAATAAGTAACTTGATCCGGGACCTAAACTCGGATTTTTCAAAGACAAATTTTTCCGAAACTTAAGGAGTCATTTTTTTAGGGTTTTTTTTTTCTTGTTTTATTTTTCCTTTTAAAATAAAATAAAATAAGCAGTGACTCTAGTTTTTTAACAAAAATAAATTTTCACCTTAAAAAGCAAGTCTCGCCAATGAGTGGGGGTGCACATAAAAAATGAAGGTCCACACCACCTTCTGTCAGTTCTTTAAACTACCACATTATACACCGTCTAGCTTTGAAAGACAAGCCTAATTGTTTTAGATAGGATGTTCGAAAAGGGCATCCTGGTTGCTCAAGAAAGAGTTGCTCTTATCCAATATTTACCTTTAGCCCATTTCTTGTGTAGGCCTGAGCATCTCGTGTTCCTCCCATTCTAGTCCATGATTAGGAGGAAACATGCACCGACAATTTGGGACCTGCATCACTAGGAATCCGCTTCTCCCTAACTGACAATTGTAGATTGTCTTTGATAGTTGTGGGACTATCGTCACACCCATTATACCCTCTATGTTTTTTATTTATTTTTGTTTTTATTTGGGTCAATGAGTGTAAAATTATCCAGCCCTCATCCAAGAACATTTGGGCAACAATGGATGAATACAACACACAATAGTTATTGGAAAGAAGACACCCAACTTGTGTTATTAACTCAACAAAATGCAAAATTGAAGTGTGTCAACACTTAGCCTTTCACTGACAACATCCCCCTTTCTCTATATCTTTGATGAATTACATAGATTAGATAGTATCTCTGGTGCAATCTCCAAACCATAACTCCCCATTTGAAATCAACCAGTGAGGATCTTACAGCACCCTCTGTTAATTGTAGGAGGTGGGGCAGTTATCTAACTTGCATAACTGCCCAACTACATAACAACCAACCCTTACTTTTATGTCATGCACCCAAATGATCCCTTGGTGTTGTGCCTTACTGCTTCTTGTCTGAGTCAACTGCCTACACAACTCGTGTCTCTTCTCAACAGGTGCAATGCATGAGATGACCCAACTGCCTAGCATGTGCATGCCAAAAAACTCTGAGCATGCTGTCAAGCTAAGTTTTTTCCAGCCTAATCTACTGTAATTCAATCCTGAGGATTCTTGTCCGGTCCAGATCTTAGCTAATATTTGAATCATGAGATTAAGCTATAGAAGAAGACTCATGACTTTGAGATGGTTCTATTATCTAAATATTATTCTAGAATCATGCTAAAGTTTTAGAGTTGAGATATACTACATCCAGATAATGTGGCAATTTGCTAGGATCTGCTATTTGATTGGGCCCTTGATAATCTAAGATTTCCAAAGGAAACTAAATAGTTTGTCGCCTTTGGTCTCGTGGGTTTGACATTACTGTATTGGAATGAAAATGATGGTGCACGGTGGGGATGATCTAATCTGCTGGATACTCAGATAGAGTGGTCATTGGTTGTACAAATCATCACTTCATGTTAAATCTTTAACATGAAATTTTGTATCTTAATCTATGGTTATACTTCTTGTTTGAAAAAATATTTTGCCTATCAGAAAGTTTGTAGTTCTACCGTTTGTATTGAGATTTGCTTTCCTGCTTTCATTAGCTGACATAATAAGAATTACAGGTTATCATAGTGACATTAAAATTTGGTATTTAGAAACACATGTTTAGAACCAAAATGATGATTTATGAGATTGTGAAAGATAACGTTTTTAGAATTACTCATTATCGAATCGAAAAAGAATTGTAAGTTGACGGTTTGATGGTTGAACCATCAACATTATTGTAAGAGGGAGGAGGGGCTGGGTCGGTGGAAAAAGGAAAAAAAGAAACAAAAAGGTTGACGTTAGGTGGAGGAAAAGTGCTGCAAAAAAAATGATTTTTATGATTTTCTTCACTTACTACCTTTTTATTTTCATTTTTTCTTTCTCTCACTTTTGCACATGTCATTTTTTTTTTTTGGCCTTTTTTGCTACATGTTGACTAATAAATCCCTTTTTTTCACTCTTTCATTTTTTTGTTCGTATTATTGATTTTAATCATTTTTTGAATACATTAAACACAAATAAATAAATAAATAATTAATTAATTAATAAAAACAAATAGAATATCAACATAAATATATAATAAACAAATAATATATCTGATAATATTAAATATTAATTATAATGATACATTTGATAATTTAGGGATTGGATTTAAAAGTTATGATTTATGGTATGAATTTTAATATTAATTGTTAAATAAAATATTTATTTATTTTATAAGTTTTATCATATGGTAACATAATAACAATATCTATATAATATTATACTTAAAACTAAATATTTCATATCAAAATTACATTTAATGATGATAGTTTTAGCTCTTTTTTTGTATGGTTTTAACTTGGATCATAGTTTTAACTTTTTTATTAAAATTCTTAATTTCTATATAAAATAAAAAAATATTTTTCATAAAAAATTATATTTTTTATATTTTATATTGGTTTTTTCTTAAAACTAGAATTAAAACTTGTCATAATTCAATACTAAATTTTAATCTTAATAATGTATGCTTGCATAGTTCCCCTTAATTCCCCTTAATAAATATATTACAACCTTTTTATAAAAAAAATTATTTGAATAATTTTTTTTAATCTCTTAGGCTATTTATGAAAAAATATAAATAATCTTACAATATTTATAATTTTATTAAATAATTGGAAATGAACTTTAGTTATAATAAAGGATAAAATGTTATTTTTATCAATTTTTATTATTTTTCTCATCATACTAATTGAGAGTTGAAAGTAAAATAAAGTGAAAAGGAAAATTATAAATTTAAAAAAATAAAAATGAGAAAATTTTATTTATAATAGAATAATGAGATTGAATTCAATAACTTGGAAATCTCCTTTAATAATATTATTATAATTATTGGTTTAGAAAATTATATAATATTTTAAATAAAAATATTATCCATTTTGAACTTCTTTGACCCATCATTTTTCCTCAATTAGTGATATATCCTACTTTTATATGCTTTTATATACAATTCATACTAGTATTATTATTATTATTATTTTTATAAATATTAGTAAAATTTTAAAATTTAGGTTTCTTATTTTTTTAGCATTTAGTTTATAATGAACGAAAAAATATCGAAACACTCTTAAGTAAAAAGAAAATTATTATTATTTTTATTGAAAAACAACTAATTCAATTGGAAAGAGTTTTTTTTTTTTTTTTGTTACTTAATATGAATACAAACCTCCATTTTTTTTCAATATAATCTATAAATTATACTTTTTTTGTTGTCAAATTTGTTTCAATTAAGGTTATTGTAAATTGTACTTTTAACATGCATATTTTTCATAATTATGAAAATATCTAATATGTATTTTAATTACCTGAGATTATAACTTGACTATTAAATGAAAAAACTAACCGGTCACCTCATTTTTCTCATTCTTTTTTTGACTCTTTCATTATTCTCTCACCTATTTATTAGTGGGACTAAGTTGAATGATTTCCCAATCATTTTTCTCTAACAAATTGAACATGAGAGATAAATGGTTAAAAATTATTATTGTCAAATGTATTTTTGAAATAAATAATTTTTAAATGCCTCATCAGTTGTTTTCAAACTTACATAATATATAATAAATATTTTTTAAATACCTTGGAAACTTATATAATATATAATAAATATTATTCTTTATTTCAAACTTGCATTATTTCTCATAAATATTAAACTATTTTTAAACACCTCATAAAATATTAGTATTCTTTGTTTGTTCTAACTTGCAAATTAGACATCATCATTTTTTTTTCAAACTTATAGAATATATAATAAATATTTTTTAAATACCTTAACAAATATTTTTAAATACAAAGAAAGTCTTGAAGCACTTTCATATGGATAAATCACATCTATTAAGTTCTTTGTTGATAGTTCATTCACTTGAAGTGAAAAATGACCTCTTCTGTCTTAAAGAAGATAATGAAGAATTACTTGGTCCAAAAGTACCATATTACAGTGTTAGTGGTGTATTAGTGAATCTTGCAAATTATACACGGCCAAATATTGCATTGCTTGTTAATTTACTTGTGAGATATAGTTCTACACCAACTCAGAGACATTGGAATAAAACCAATCATGTACTACAATAACATAAGTGTATGTTATTTTGAAGGATCAAAATCTTAATTGCTTGAATATGTAGATGCTGACTATCTTTTAGACCCCCACAAAGCTCGATCTCAAATGAGGTATGTAATTATATATGGTGGTACGACAATATTCTGGAAATCAATCAAGTAAATAATGGAAACATGCGGACTACCCTCCTTCAGAGGTAAAGTTACCAAGTTAATAATGTTGCATACATTGCACAGATTAAAGAATGATACATTAAGGGTGATAGAATTAAGCATATATCGCCCAAGTCTTTTACTTTCATTAACTCCAAAGAGTGATGAAATTGCTATTTGACGAATAAGATCAAGTGACAATTTAGTAGATCTATTTACAAAGGTATTGTCAATTACAATACTTAAGAAGCTCATTCGAATATGCTGACTTAAAGATCTCCATGTTGTGCTACTAGATAAAATATAATCATGTCAACATGAGGAGGAGCTAATTGATAAAAAATTCACTACACTGCACTTTTTTTTTTTCCTTCATCCAGGTTTTGTCCCATTAGGTTTTACTAGCAAGGTTTTTAATGAGGTAGTTGTAGTAATCTAAAAGAATATTGTACTCTTTTTCCTTCACTAGGGTTTTTTCTAATAAGGTTTTAATGAAACAAATTTTTTTGCTCATCCAAGAGGGAGTGTTATAAAATATGAGAATTTATCGGATTATGGGAACTTGTGGATGATCATCCATATTGATATATATCTCTTTATAACTTCCTATAAAAGGGAGATACGTCTAATGAAAATTCATATCGTTCTCTTCCTAGATTCTATTATGCTTTTCTTTTAATATCTTTATTTATTCTCTCATTTTTTTTTCTCCTTATTCTTTTATTTTACAACAAATATCTATATTTTTATAATATTTATAAAAAAATATAATTTTTTATTTTATTACATTATTAATATTCATATTTTATTAAAAAAATTTATTTGTAATTAAAAAATTTGTTTTTATTTTTAATAAGACATGTATTTAAAAATTTTAGTTTACATTAAATAAATTGAATTTATAATTTGTACATTTGACAAAATAAAAAATTTATTTTTAAAAACAACTTATCTAAAAGGTCTTTAACTTTTTAATTTTAAAAATAAATAGGGAATCAAAATACCTCATAATCGGATCCATTGAAATCATTTTTGATTTTATTCTCATCATAATTTAAATTATCCAAACATAGGAATCAAGAAAGAAAAAAGAAAGATGTCCATTCTTACTCCTCATTCTCACGTATCAAACACACAATAGTGCACACATCAGTCCCAGATTGTTTTGGGTCCCAACACGCTTGTTTTGAGTCCTACCAATATATTTGATTCCACAACTAAGTAAAGTGAACATGGGAATAAGGAAAAGGGAGTGAGTCCCTACCTTTTGATTCTTAGTGATAGAATTAAATTAGTAAACATGTCCTTAAAAGTTGCGGAATGACCTAATAGTCTTTGGTTTTGAAAAAATTGTGGAAAAACTATTGGTCGACTAGGTGTTGCCTTCAAGTTTCTCTTCCCCATGAAAATTGCCTTTTATCATCAACCATGAAAAAGGCATTCAACATGTTTGTGAAAGAATAACTTCTAACTTTGTAAATATGAACTATTAAATGAATGTAGAGGAATTTAAAAATAATTAATTTTAGGTTTTGGGGTTGTTTTTGTAAAATTTAATACTTATTAGTGAATAACTTAGGTTGACATTAAGTTAAATTATACTTAAATTATTGACTTAAAACTTATTATTTAATTTTTATTTTAAGTATTAAGATTGTTTGATAAAATTAATTTAAAAATTTATTCTAAATCATTAAATTGACATATTATTCTTATAAATTATAATTAGGGTAAAGGAGGTGAATTACAATAAGGGTTATGAATAAATACAAAAGATCATAAAGATAACTAGGATAAATAAAGGTAAAAAAGTAAAATAAAGTTGTATATTTAAGAATAAATTAATTGTTTTTACTTATTACTTAAAGTTGGTTTTGACTTTAAGTCATACCATTAAGTTATTTTCTAATCATACTTAATTTACATTATTAAATTGATTTATCAAACAACCACTTTGTCTTATTCTTCACTTTTTTACTTTAGTTAAGAAATAAAGCAACAATTATTATTTTAACATAAACTAAATGGTATCATTTATGAGAAATGCCATTTTCTTAAATAGAGCTTGAATTCTTTCTAGAATAAATAAATAAAAAATCACTCATTTATTTTTACCGATGTGTTAAATCTAGTTTTTGAAGTTGTTTTAAAAGTAATATAAATCCTAAATTATGTCAAAATATCAAATAGGATTTTATTTTATTTTTGTTAAAATGAATGGACAAATCTATGTGATAAGTGTAAGAAGAATTGAATATATCCAAATATATCATATAAAGGGTATAGCTAATGAACCCTTGAATTTTTTTATTTTTATTTTTTGTAGATATTTAGGGTCCATTTGATAACTGTTTTCTAGAATAGTTTCTTGTTATTTAGAATAAAAAAGCAGGAAAACACGTTTGATAACCAAAAATCATTTTATACTTTTTGTTCTTAAGAATATAAAGTGGGGGTATTTTTAGAGAATATCTTTTAATTGTTTTTTTTTTGTTTCACTTATTGTCTGTTGACTGTTTTAAAAAATAATTATATAAACATGTGGAATGATTAAAAATAAAACACTACATATAAAAATTATTTTTAAAACATATTTAAAAATATTAAAAATAGGTTAAAAATATTTTAGATTTTCAAACAAACTTTTGTTTTACAAAAATCAAAAAATAGTTTTAAATTTTTTTTCTTAAAAACAATTTTTTAGAACCATTTTTGAAAATAGTTGCCAAACAAGCCTTTGGTTTTGACTCTTTTTTTTTTTTTTTTTTTTGTTGATAAAAGTGGCTTAATTTAAATGACGCTTGTATCATATCACCACATGGGAACTATTGGAAACTCGATTGTGGCTTAATTTATCAATTTTTTTTTATTGTTATTTTAAAAAGAACTTTTGAATTTCAAAAAGCCAATTCAAACATGCTTAGGAAGAGTGAGGAATTAGTTAAGCTAATTCACTGTTTTTTCCACTAGAAACTAAGCATGATATGAAAAATAAAGGAAAAGGGGACAATGAAATGGGGTTTAATCATAGCTAAATAATCGTACACTTTGATAGGGATAGAAGAAAAAACAGGAGTAGAAAGAACGATTTAAGAGAAAAGAATGTGATTGCGGCTAAAACTTTTGCCTTTCCACCTGTGTTTGGAGAGGATCCAGTTGAATAGCCAACCCAGTTGAATGGCACAACAGCTGGGAAGCAAGGGAAGAGTGGTGGTGGCAGTAGCCCACTCCATGCAAATTTCATGGGTAATTGAGTTGTTAGGACGCTGATTGATGTTCTCTACTAAGAGAGAAGTCATCATAGGGTTCTCTTTTAATAAAGGCTAGTGCAGTGGCACAGCACACTTAGGATGTTGATTGATTAGGAATTTATTTGAAGAGAGTGAGATAGTGTGTATTGATTTAAAAATAATTACTAATTTGATTTTTTCCGATTTTTTCAAAAGGGTCACACTGACAAATAAAAGAGACTCGAAGGAATAAAAACTTTTTGGGAAACAAAGAATTTTTTTGAAATGGTATTATCTCTTTCTTAGGGGTAAAACCTTCTTATATTGATAAAAAATTATGCAAAGAAGGTTTAAAATTACAATCCCAACATTAGGTATTTACAATGAAGGTATAACAAGCAAATTCCTAAAATCATACAATGAGGTCAAGTACAGAATCTAATAGAAAAAAAAAACTAATATCATGCCAAACAATCTCCCAAGATACTATATTTGACATCCTCCCTCAAATTGATGCTAGTGAATTGATAAACATCAATTTATCAACTAAGAATTCATGTCATGTTTTTGTCAGGGACCTCATAAAGATATTAGCAATTTGAAACTTTGTGGATACATGGATTAGTGTGATAGTACGATTAGCATATCCATCTCAAATGTAGTGATAATCTACTTCCATGTGTTTAATTCGTTGATGAAGAATAGGATTTGTAGTAATTTGAATGTCACTCATCTTATCAACATATAGAGGTGTAAGATTTGTTGGAGGGAAAACCAATTCAAATAGCAATCAACGAAGCTAGATAATTTTAGAACAAGCAGATGACATAGCTCTATATTTTTCTTTTGTAGAAGATTTAGATATCTTCTCTTGTTTATTGCATTTCCATGAAACAAGAACATCACCAAGATGCATAGAAAGATCATTGGTGATAATATCATGTATTGTTTATTGCATTTCCTAATGATGATTATATCATCTATATAAACAAGAAGAATGGTGATACCAATAATAGAACAATGAAGAAACATAGAAAGATCATTGAAACTCTTACCAAAATCCAACTTGTTCACCAATTGGTGAAATTTATCAAACTATGAATGCGGGGTTTGTTGCATTTCATTAAGATGACATTGTAGGCTACATACATGAATTTTAGAATAAGATCTTACTCTAGTAGGACAACTGATGTAGACCTCTTCTTGAAGATTACCATGTAGGAAAGTGTTTTTAACATCCATTTGGAAAAAGGGCCATCCTTGTGAACCTACAATGGCTAACAAAGTTTGAACAATTGTCATTTTAGCTATTGGATAATTGATCCCATATTCTTACCAATTTCCAAGAGCAACCATATGAGCTTTATAATGATCCAAAGGTCCATCAGGTTTCTATTTAATTATGTAAGCTCACTTGCCCCCAATTGACCAACACTAATTTGGATAAGGAACAATTTTATAAGTATGATTTTTTTTTCTTTTTTTTTTTTTGTCAAAGCCTTCAATTCTTTATTCATAGTCGTCTGCCAATGTGAATGTTTAACTTGTGAATACGAATTTGGAATGTCGATGGAGGATAAGATAGTCATGAGAGACAAGCAATCAAGAGGTTTAATTTGTGGAGTGGATCTTCGTAGAGGAGGTGCAACTATCATATTGGTTGTCTTGGATGATTCAAGACTTGGATCAAGGTAAGGAGAAGTTTCTCGATGAGGCCTTCTATTTCTTGACTACTAATTTTGCTCTCCACTAATGCACTACCCTAGATTTAAACCTTGCAACATTAGAAGTGACATGGTTAAAGTCATGAAGATAAGAATATGAAGATGGAGGAGTGTGAACATGAGTATTTTGAAATATCTATATCTATATCTATATATATATATATTCATATTCAACAAAAATGACATTTCGAGAAATGTAAGTGTTATGAGTAATGAGATCATAATAAAGGAAACCTTTGTGATATTTGCATACATAAGAAAAACACATATAGTAGAGACTATGTAGTCAATTTATCCTTGTCTAATGAGGGAAGATGAGCATAACAAAGACATCGAAAAACATGTAATTGAGTGTAGTAAGGATGTTGGTTATACAAACAGAAGTATGGAGACTCATTATGAAGCTTAAATGATGATAAACAATTAATTTAGTGCACAACTATAGACAATGCTTCTACCCAAAATTGAGAAGGTATTAATGCAATAAAACCATTAAATAAATATAAATATTTACTTTCATCTTTATTTTTATAATAATTATCTGATAATAAGTATGAAAATAATATAAATTAATTAATATAATAATTTTAAAAATAATAAGATATATGAATAAAATTAAATATTATAATTTTTCTTTAATCTTAAACATATATTCATACTTACATATTATATATGTTTTTAAATAAAAATTAACTATTATTAAAAATTTTAATTATATATATTCATTATTTTTTATAATTATTTTTATTTTCATATAATATATAAATTATTAAATTATATATTTATGACATCATCGGTTTGATCGTGGTTCAACCATTGTCTGACCATTGAATCATGAACTGATAATTTTTTCGGTTCAATGACTAATTTGGTTATGAAAACATTGCTTTCCTCAAACATCAGTATGAATTAGATCAAAATTATTTTTATGGATTGGAATGGGAAGAGTCTTGCTTTTACCAAGTTTGCAACTACCACAAGTAAAGAACATATATAAAGAATCAACAAAAAAAGTAGAGTTAAATATTATTTTATAAATTTTAAAATTATTAAATAGTTCAACTTATATTATTTTCATACAAGTTATTAAAAAAACCTAAATGCATGGTTAAATAGAAATGGAATGAGGAGAGTTGACCTTTAGAAGGAAAAAAAAAAAAAAGGATGGAAGACAACATGCATGGCATAATTAAATAGTTTTGCTTGGTTAGTCAAAGACATTAATGTAAAAAATGGGTTACTCTTCAATAAAGAATATGAAAGAAGTTAAAATCACAAATATGAGGATTAGTTAATCCCTTTTAACCAATTAATTCTTCCAAATATTCGTGAAAAACATATAGGACTACTCATGTTGAATAGAAATTAATCAAAACTCATATTTTGAAATCTAAACATGCATCTTTATATTCTTGCTTTCTATGTATTTGAACTAGTTGCAAATAAATTATTGAAGGTTTCATACTAAACCATCTTCAATAAAGTAAATGTCCTTTTGAGCCTTTGTGCACTTAGGGATAAAGTTTCTACAACCACTCTTAAAGATGTGTCCTTTCTAAGAAAAATAACAATCTAGCAAAAAAAAAAAAAAAAGAACTCTTAGAGGCTAGGGTTTCTCTAAAGAGAGAGCTTCTCTCTCTCTAGGAATAACTTATTAAGTATTTATCAATTACAAGTTTAAAATATTTTTTTATACAATAGCAACACATGAAAAACCAAAAATGCCTATTTCAAATTTTCACTTGCATTGTAAATTCGTGGTTCTTGATTCTATTACATTCTCAAATTACTTTGATTAATTTCTCAAACCCATTTTTCTTTGCAAAACATTTTCTATAAGCAAGGTATAAATTTGGCGCATTAATATGTACTTAATATTTTCTATAAGATTTTCAGCCTCTATGACTTTGATTCTACATGTTCAAAGTTGTGGTCCTTAATATGTACATATAGCACTTGCGCGTTTGATTTTATGGTTTAAACAATTGTAGGACATCATCAATTTCTGCAGTTGTTTTAATTTTTAGAGCAATAGTCAGTCAAGTAATGAACTTTTATTTGGATGATTAAGCATTAAACACTATCCTGTACAACTCAAATAACCTGGGTAGAATTCATGCATAAATTGACCAACCGATCAATCACATGGAATGGAAATTTACCCATTTAATCCAACTAGAGACTGTTGTTGTAGAACTTATTAGTTTTCTACCAAGCATTGCGTTAATTAGAAGAGAACACCAGGATTGTGAGAAGTGGAAAGCTGAATGGAATGAAACACAAAAACAGGGTAGAATAGAGGTTTCTTGAATCTTCTAAAATCTTTATTTTCTAAGATTCATTCTCTGTTTTTGTGAGTCGTGACTCTACGTATATACATGTATTTGAAGTTAGTTATGTGATTCGTCCCCATTGCAGTCATGCCATTTGATTCTGGCTCAGACAGGTGTTATCAACAAAATTTATGAAACCTAAATCACCTCACACTAAGGTAGCATAGCTAACATAGTATAGTGGCTCTAGGATCGTCCACAGGGATGGGTTTTCATCGTATAGTTGACTTAAATGAAGCAAATAAAATGGTGCTTTTTCTTATGAAAATTACCTTTTAAAGAAAATGGAATTGTGGTTGCAAAGATTGATTTTAAGTTAAGCAAAAACAATAGGTGAAATTAACTACAAAGAAAAGGTCTCTTGGAGCTTTAGGTCACTAGGATCAAGTTCCATAGGCAAAGGGGGAGATTCCGGATCTTCTCCTCGTGTTGGGGAAAATAACATAAAGGATGGTTATCTCCCGAACTGGTTTTATATTTAGTAAAGATTTGATCCAAAGGTTTCATGGAAAATGATAGTTGCTTCCCATTAATGGCTTCAAATACTAAAGACTCTCACCTTGAACCACCTTTCAATGGCTCGTAAATGATAACTAATAGACATCCATAAATCTAGCAATAAGCATCCATGAAATCCGAAAGCTTACCAAGTATTGGCCATTCAAGGTGTTTTTAAGGGATTTAAAGCTAAATCTTGAAATAAAAATCATTGATGGTTAACAACTATTGTCATTTAAAGCAAGGATAACTCCCACCTTTGCATTCAGGTCCTTCACCTAACTTCCATCACTCCAAGAAACGTGAAACCTAGCCACTCATCCCCTGAGAAATCATCCTCAAAGGTTGTTTGGCTAGAAAGAAAAGTGAAGATAAAATGCAAATGAAAGGCAGAGCAAAAGATCTGTATATTTCTTACTACGGGAATTTTACAAGTGTTTTATGAAAACATACATCCTCATCTCCTCTCTCTCTCCTTATATATATATTCTACCTAAAAGATATATAAAAAGATATAAAAGAAAATATCTAGGTTGGTTACAAGGAGAAACTAGGAAATTACACAAAATATCTGAAGATAAAAATCTAATGGAGTCGGTGCATAGGAAGATTTCGCATACCATGCAAAATTTGGCATGGTGTGCGAAATCCTTTGGTGGCCTCAAGTGATTTCACATGCTGTGCGAAATTTTGCATAACCATGCAAAAATGCTAGTTGTTGTATTTCTTCCTCTAGTTTTCCTCCTTACATCTCTGATTGGCTTGGCAAAGGGCTATGAAGTGCTCCAAAGCTTGGATTCTTCATGTATTTGAGCTTTAACTTGCATTGCCATGGATTTCACCAAATTCTCCCTCATTCTTGGCTTGTTTGAATGATCAAATAGCTACCAAAAACACCAAACCTTGCCAAAAACTTATTAGTAACCCTTGCTATGTTCCTTAATGTGCCAATTGAGTTAAAATGTATTAACTACTACTCAAAAGTGTTTAAAACAATTAGTTTCAAGCTATAAAAGAGTACTTTTTGAGTAATAATCACTTTCCCCAATCGACATATTGCTAGTTGATTCATCCCCATTGCAGTCATGCCATTTGATTCTGGCTCAGATGGGTGTTATCAACAAAATTTATAAAACCTAAATCACCTCACACTAGGGTAGCATAGCTAATATAATTAGTGGTGCTAGGATTGTCCATAGGGATGGGTTTTCATTGTATAGTTGACTTAACTGAAGGAAATAACATGGTGCTTTTTCTTATGAAAGTTAGCTTTAAAAGAAAATGGAATTGTGGTTGCAAAAATTGATTTTAAGTTAAGCAAAAACAATAAGTGAAATTAACTATAAAGAAAAGGTTTCTTGGAGCTTTAGGTCACTAGGATCGGGTTCCTTAGGAAAATAAGGAGATTCCAGATCTTTTCCTCGCGTTGGGGACAATAACATAAAGGATGGTTATCTCCCGAATCGGTTTTGTATTTAGCAATTAAGATTTGATCCAAAGGGTTTATGAAAAATGGTAATTGCTTCCCATTAATGGCTTCAAACACTAAAGACCCTCACCTTGAACCACCTTCCAATGGCTCGTAAATGATAACTAATAGACATCCATGGATCTAGCAATAAGCATCCATAGAATCCGAAAAGCTTACCAAGTATTGGCCATTCAAGGTGATTCTCACCTTTAACCACCTTCCAATGGCTCGTAAATGATAACTAATAGACATCCATGGATCTAGCAATAAGCATCCATGGAATCCGAAAAGCTTACCAAGTATTGGCCATTCAAGGTGATTTTAAGGGATTTAAAGCTAAACCTTGAAATACAAACCATTGATGGTTAACAACTACTGTCATTTATAGCAAGGACAACTCCCACCTTTGCATTCAGGTTCTTCACCTAACTTCCATCACTCCAAAAAAAGTAAAACCTAGCCACTCATTCCTTGAGAAATCATCCTCAAAGGTTGTTTGGCTAGAAAAAAAAGTGAAAACAAAATGATAAGGTAAGGTAGAGCAAAAACTCCGTATATTTCTCACTACCGGAATTTACAAGTGTTTAATGAAAAACATATATATCATCCTCCCTCTGTCTCTCTCCTTATATATGTATTACCTAAAAAATATCTAAAAAGATATAAAAGAAAATATCTAGGCTGGTTACAAGGAGAAACTAGGAAATTACACAAAATATCTGAAGATAAAAATCTAACGGAGTCGGTGCACAGGAAGATTTTGCATGGTGTGCGAAATTCTTTAGCTACTTCTTGTGGTTTTGCATGGTGTGTGAAATTTCTTACAGTGTGTGAAATTGTCTTTCACTCAGTCCTGCTCTCAATCCTGCAGCTGCTCCTCTTCTTGATTTCCCATGCTATGTGAAATTTTTGCATAGCCATGCGAAAATGTTGGTTGTTGGATTTCTTCCTCTGGTTTTCTTTCTTGCATCTCTGATTGGCTTGGCAACCTATTTCCAAGCTTGGCAAAGGGCTATGAAGTGCTCCAAAGCTCGAATTCTTCATGTATTTGAGTTTCAACTTGCATTGCCATGGATTTGAGCTACTAAAAACACTAAAACTTGCCAAAAAAATTATTAGTAACCCTTTCTAGGTTCCTTAATGTGTCAATTGAGTTAAAAGCTATTAACTACTACTCAAAAGTGTTTAAAAAAGTTAGTTTCAAGCTATAAAAGAGTACTTTTTGAGTAGTAATCACTCCCCCCAACTGACATATTGCTAGTCTCTTAGCAATGAAGGAAAGATAAAGAAGAATAGACAGTAAAATAATTTGCAAAATCATGCTAATCACTCCAAAAAATAATTTTCAAGTTACATGATGCGGGTTATACTCTCTCATGGAACACCAAAGAGGCAAAACCCACCCTTCAACAAGAGTCATCAAATCTCTTGCCTAATCACAATTTATAAAGAGTAAGCATTATGCAAATTTAAGCATCAAAAGAATTTCCACTCCCAAAGGTCCAATCCTTATTATTCCACAAAAATCTAAGTGTGAAGCTTATTAGTTTCCGATTATAGTATGTCGAACTATTCTCTTCCCCCAACCTAGTTCTTTCTCAAATTTTAGCAAACTGACCAACCTCCAATAGGTTAAGAACGCACCTCTTTTATTTCACAATTTTTTTTCTTGTAGGAGTGCAATGCTGAAGGTATTGTTTTCTAAAGTGTCAATGTAATGGGGATCCATCGATGACTCCCAACCAATCAAGGTTTAGGGCATCAAGCTTTAAAGATCTTTCGACCACTAACTCCTCAAATTTTTCCCCGGACTTTTGAGATTGAAATTCAATACCCAAGCACCTACAATATGTTAAACTCCACCTATTCACCCTCGTAATGAACATTGAGGTCGGTGACTCCCAACCAATAAAGGTTTAGGGCACCGGGTTTTAAAGACTTTCGTCATATACCCCTCAGACCTTGCTCGGGTTTCAAGGCAAGTGAAACACTTTGTTGTTTATTTTTTTTTTTTGAAGGCTCATTGGCCTTTTATAAGGTGTCCCAACACTATTAAAACGAGGTCAAATGTACCAAGTCGAAATTTTCTTAAGTTCAGTGGGTGAGATAGTTTTTCATCTTATAACCAGAACCTAATGTGCACAGTGTGTGGTAAGATTAAAGTGGAATAAATAAGGTTAAATTCAATAGGAGTTTCAAAACTTCATCAACTTCAATAAGCATAATACAAACTCTAAGATTCAAGTAAAAAGGCAAGAACTCAATTTCTCCCATTTTATTTTGAGAATTCCTTAATAACCATGAAAAGTCAATGAAAACTTTTAAAATTAAGCCAAAAAGTAACTAAATTAACAAATTAACCTAGCATTATTAACAAAACTTCCTTCCTCAACTTTCCTCCCAACTAAGATCAACATTGCCCTCAATGTGTCAAGAGCAATTGAAAATAAAGGGAGGAAGTGGTACCTCTTGAGTGAAATGGAGTCTGAGTCGTATAGGAGAAACCACATGAGTCAAAAAACAAAAGGGTAATGAGTAGAGGGAATAGGAAAATGTTAAGTATAGTAAAAAAACATGATGTCTATATATTAATCTAAGAAAGTACAATATGAGATATGATCATGTAATACATTCAATCCCATAATATGAAGTATCAAAACAAGGACAAATCTCCAGTTATATAACATGTAAATACCATAAGATAAAGAGATGTCCTATGATCAAACGGTGGGAGCCTCAAGTGGAGATGATGCCTTCTCTGGCATAGCTATGACTGTGGAAGGCTCATCCTGAAGTGGTGGAATCCGACCCTCTGCTGGTGTAGTGTCCTCAGTTGGAGCTATAGACACTAAGGATGTGGAAAGGTCAGGCTGTGGCAGAAGTAGGAGTCCTAGATGCTGCTGAATCTGGTGGAGAATAGTAATCTGTTGGTCCTGATGGACATGCATCTCAGCCATCTGTTGAAAGAGAGTAGAATGCGTGGTGGTGAGTGTTTGAAAGGTATGCACCAGGGCGTGAAACTCCGAAGCCAATATGGTAATGGACGGCTCAGATGTAGTTGGCGTGACTGGTGAAACATTAGGAGTAGTAGGCGGAGCAGCAAAAGTAGCCTCAAGTGTGGGCACTGCTGGTGTGGCCTCTATCGGGAGCTCGCCATGCTCTGGCTGTGGAGGCACTGGTGGTGCTACCATGGGAGGAGCTCCAAGATGTGCAGAATAGCCCGCCAACTAATTCCATTTGTCGAGAGTGAATCACTCTCGACAAAGGCTGCAACGCTCGAGTCGAGGTTCAGTAGGAAAGCCCAAATACTCCAAGATTTGGCACAACAATCTCGGGAATAGTAGTGGAATGGTGTCGGCCCTCTGGAGCTTCTTCCTATGGACCTTCTCCTCAAAGTGGATGAGAGAGGCCATGATCAGGTGGTGCAGGCCAAAGTAGAAGCCCTCGGATATACAGAACAATGCATCCAAAATAGTTCATCTCCTCTGTACTAAATGCTATAATGGAAAAAGGTTGGAGCGCAGCACCACGTCCACGAGGAGCATCCTAGGCGGAAGCTCCTTCCATAGAAGAACCGAATCAGTGGAGGTCCCCCTGGATAATATGTGGACCATGTCCCTCTGAGCTACGGGGGACCACTGTCGAAAAGCAGATGGATCCTCCGGCTCATAAGGAATCTGAAGAGCCTCTGCAATATGTCTCACCTCGAGGAAACCAGGACGTCCATCAATACTGAAGTGAATCGTGGTAGGACTCTGAACTCCACGAGTAGTCATAGATTGGTAAAAGTCTAGTGCTACTCTGGGATGGAAAAACTCACGAGGAGTCATGAAGTGTTCAAGGTGGTACCTTTCGAGTAAACCGTATGAATCTCGGAGCTCAGGCTGCTGTCGCATGGCCTTCTGATCAAAATGTAGCTCTGAGTGGAAAAGTCTGGCTCTACAATCTGAGTTTCCCTCAATGGGCTGTGCTATGACCATTGGATGTCTAATAATCGACTCGATGACAAGGTAGAAGGTAACTCAGAATCTGCCGGAGGCTCAGAAGTTCTAGAGAGCTCCCTAGGACCTGAAGTCCTGGCCTTCTTGGCCGGAGGGCGACGCACTAAACTCTTGAGGCGCGAAGTAGTCGCCCTTAGGGTAGTGGGTGGTCTCCTCGTCTCCTACTTGCGCTGAGAAGCATGTGAAGAAGGTCCAGTGGCCTCTCCACCTTCGGAAGGTGGAATCCTCGGGGCCTCCGTGGCCTGAGAGGGGGAATCACTTGGCACTTGAGCCGAGGAGGCTCTTTGCCTCTTGGTGCGTCTCTGTGAAGGGGCTCCTCGGGTCTGCACCATGTCAAAAATGAAAGACGAGCCTCGGGTCCATGCGCTGAAGGGGCGCGGTATCGACTCCTCTAAATGAGATGCTCGCGGGGTTCGAAATTGAATGGAGAGGGGTAAGGTCACAAGGTGGCAAAAAAGATTCACAATGACAGGAGTGCTTGGGAAATGAGGAACTAAAGAAATGAGGCGGTCGGGGAAGTTTAAAAAGAAATGGGCGGGTGGCTCTTCATTTTCGTAGGCGCCTCTTAGGTTTCACCTAGTGGGCGAAATGACTTTAGGGGTGCGAAATTACTTCGCACACCCCTTTGGGTTTCGCACAGTGTTTAGGTGTGCGAATTAGGTTCGCAGGGTGTGTGAAATTTCACACCCCATGTGAAATGATTCCTTGATTTCGCATGTCCTGCAAAAATTTCACAAGGTGTGCGAATTGTTTTGCTTGTTCCTTTGTTTGAAATCTCCTGTAATCGATCATCAAAAACCTATGTTAAATCAAACCAAAATAAAATTAAAACGAGAAATCGAAATAAAAACAAGTAATAATACAGGAAAACTCTTAAATCAGAAATAACATAAAAAGATATGGACTCGATTAGTCTTTAGAAAGACTAAGTCCATAAAAAAATTGGTGTTGTCACCCTTGATGTGGATTAAGGAGGATGAATTCCTCCTTGTCGCTAGAAAACGGCTCCACAAAGGGCTTGAGACGGTGGCCATTCACTTTGAAGCTCTTAGTGCTGTTGGAGTTGAGTAGTTCCACTACTCCATTTGAATGCACTTGGTGAATAGTAAATGGACCTATCCACCTTGATTTCAGCTTGCTCAGAAAGATGTGGATCTTAGAGTCATAGAGCAAGACTCTTTATCCCTTTCAAAATTTCTTACGGGAAATCAACTGATCATGTCACCTCTTCAATTTCTCTTTTGCAATTTTTGAATTGATGTAGACATCATTTCTCAATTCCTCCATCTCATTGAGGTCTAAGAACCTCTTTAACCCAGCTCTGCTTAGATCCATGTTGAGTTGTTTGATTGCCTACCAAGCTTTGTATTTCAATTCCACAGGGAGATGGCATGCTTTGCCATAGACTAGGTGATAAGGAGACGTCCCAAGAATGGTCTTGTAAGCTGTTCTATATGCCCATAGTGAATCAAGGAGCTTGACTGACCAATCTTTTCTGTTTGTGTTTACCACTTTCATCAATATGTTTTTAATCTCCATGTTTGCTAACTCAACTTGACCATTAGTTTGAGGGTGGTAAGGTGTAGCTACCTTATGCTTCACCCCATACTTGGCTAGGAGAGTTTCAAAAGGCTTGTTACAAAAATGAGTACCTCAATCACTAATTATGGCTTTGGGCACCCTAAATTTTGAGAAGATGTTCTCCTTGAGAAACTTGAGAACCATTATATGGTCATTGTGTTTGTATGGGGCTGCCTCAACCCACTTAGAAACATAATTTACTCCTACCAAGATGTAACAATAGCCAAAAGACATAGGGAATGGTCCCATGAAGTCAATACCCCAAACAAAAAAAAGACCAACTATCAAAATGGGGTTCAAAGACATCATGTTCCTACGTGTCAACTTCCCAAGCCTCTGGCATCGATCACAACTCTTGCATATGGTGTGGGCATCTTTGAAAAGTGATGGCCAATAGAAACCCGATTGCAACACCCGCATGGTTGTCTTCTGAGAAGCAAAGTAGGCCCACATGCATTTCCATGGCAATGACTGAGGATCCCCTGTTGCTCTTCTTCAGGAATGCACTTCCTTTTTATTTGATCGGCATAGTACTTGAATAGAAATGGCTCTTCCTAATAGTAAGCATGAATTTTTGCAAAGAAGTGCTTCTTATCTTGTGTTTTCCACTCACTTGGAATTTCTCCTGTGACTAGGTAGTTCGTAATGTGAGCATACCAAGGGGCAACTTCCACCAACATGAGAGACTCCTTTGGAAAATCATCATTAATGGGCATTCCATGGGAATTATGTGCGATAGCTAGCCTTGAAAGGTGGTCTACTACCACATTCTCCACTTCTTTCTTGTCTTTGATATGGAGATTGAACTCTTGAAGTAAGAGAATCCATCTAATCAACCTTGCCTTAGCATTTTGCTTAGTCAACAGATACTTCAAAGCAGAGTGATCAGTGAAAACCACGATGAAAGACCCCACCAAGTAAGCACGAAACTTATCCAAGGCAAAAACTATAGCTAACAATTCTTTCTCGGTCGTTATGTAGTTTCTTTGAGCCTCATTCAATGTTTTGCTCACATATTAGATCACATAGGGTTTTCCATCTTCTCTTTGCCCAAGAACAGCTTCTATAGCAAAGTCACTGGTATCACACATTACCTCAAAGGGTAGTTTCCAGTTGGGAGCTCTCACTATTGGTGCGATTGTCAGAAATAGCTTCAATTCTTCAAAACTCCTTTGGAATCTATCATCCCATATGAATTTAGCATCCTTGACCAATAGTTCACAAAGAGGTCTTGCAAGTTTAGAGAAATCCTTGATAAACCTCCTATAGAACCCGACATGGCCAAGGAATTGCCTTATTCCTTTGACATTTGTTGGGGATGGCAACTTAACAATGAGTTCAACCTTTGCTTTGTCAACTTCAATACCTTTCTTGGAGATGATGTGTCCAAGGACAATCCCTTGGTGTACCATGAAATGACACTTTTCCCAGTTAAGCACTAAGTCTTTTTCAATGCATCGGTTCAGAACAGCTTCTAAGTTGATCAAGCATTCATCAAATATACTTCCATATATGGTGATATCATCCATAAAGACTTCCATAATACGCTCCACCATATCACTGAAAATGCTTAACATGCATCTTTGGAAAGTTGCGGGTGCATTACATAAGCCAAAAGGCATTCTCTTGTATGCATAGGTTCCAAATGGGCATGTGAAAGTGGTCTTCAACATCAATTTCTATCTAAAAGTACTCGAAGTAGCCATCCAAAAAACAATAGAAAGGATGCCTAGAGACCCTCTCAAGAACCTGATCAATAAAGGGCAACGGGAAATGGTCCTTCCTTGTCACCACATTCAACCTCCTATAATCGATACACACCCTCCAACCTGTAGTGAGGCGTGTAGAGACCTCTTCTCCCTTATCATTTTGCACCACCGTGATCCCAGACTTCTTTGGCACAACTTGAATGGGACTCACCCATGGGATATCTGATATGGAGTAGATAATACCGGCCTGAAGTAGCTTAAGAACTTCAGCTCGCACCACCTCTTGCATGTGAGGGTTCAACCTTCTATGAGGTTGGCGAACTAGCTTAGCATCGTCCTCCATGTAAATATGATGGATGCAGATTAAAGGGATGATCTCTTTCAAATAAAAAATTTTCCACCCTATTGCCTTCTTAGATCTTCTCAGGACTTCAAGTAGATAATCCTCCTGATGAATGGTAAGAGCTGAAGATATAACAACAGGGCACTTCTTGTAGTCTTCCAAGTATGCATACTTCAACTCTGTGGGTAGTGGCTTAAGAATAAGCTTTGGTAGTTCCTCGTTAACAAGTCTTTGCTTCTCCTCCTCATTGAATAAGGGTATAATTTCTTCTCTCCTCCTCCATGGGAGCAGGTTAGCAAGCAAATCTGAGGGTTTAGGTAACCCTTGATCAAAATCCCCAAAATTCTCAATCAAATCCTCCTGTATTCTCTTATCACAATGCTTCTCCACTAAAGTGTCAATCATGCACACTTTTTCTGGGTCTTCCTCTTCTTTCGAATGGAGATGCTTCTTGTACAAATGGAAGATGTTGAGCTCCAATGTCATGTTGCCAAACGTGAGTTGCATGACTCCATTCCTAAAATTAATTATTGCATTTGATGTAGCTAGGAATGGTCTTCCCAATATGATATGAACATAATTAGTTTCTTTGACAACCGAATCCGTATCAAGAACAACAAAGTTCACTGGATAGTAGAATTTGTCAACTTGAACCCAGACATCTTCGATCATCCCTCTTGGAATCTTCACTGATCTATCTGCTAGAGATAGAGTGATGGATGTTGGCTTCAACTCTCCAAGTCCCAATTGTTTATAGACAGAGTAGGGTAGCAAATTCACACTTGCTCCCAAGTCCAACAAAGCTTTCTCCACACAAGTTCCTACAATACTCACTGAGATGGTAGGGCAACCCGAATCTTTGTACTTCACCGAAGACTTGCATTGTATTATGGCACTCACTTGCTCAGTCAAAAAGGCTTTCTTGTTCACATTCAACCCTCTCTTTACAATGCACAAGTCCTTCAAAAATTTTGCATATGTCGACACTTGTTTAATCATGTCTAGCAAAAGAATATTGACCTTCACTTGCCTCAACACTTCAAAAATTTCTAATGCATTATCGGTTCCCTTTTTGCCATGCAAAGCTTGAGAGAAAGGCGGAGGCATGTGTTTCTTCACCGTATCTTCCCTGATCACTATCCTCTCAGGTTCTTCATCCACATTAGAATCACGGTCATCTTTCTCTATACTTTTCCCTTTTCTCTTTCCTTTCATTTCCTCACTCTTTCCTTTTTCTGTTACACTCTCTTCATCATGCTTTGGCTTGGATGTGGGTTGATCAACCTCTTTACCACTTCTCAAGGTGATAACTACTTTGACTTCCCTCTCCTTTGAAGATTCTCCCTCTTGAGCCTCCACTTCATGGATACCCTTGGGATTTTGATGAGGTTGAGAAGGAAACTTTCCTTTCTCTTACACTATATTGAGGTTGGTAAGCCTTGAGATTGCGTATTGGACATTATCTATCTTCTGAGACAGATCATTTTGCATCACATCCATCCTTTTGTTCAATGTACTCTCCATACTGTCAATTCTTTGATTCAATTAAGCATTAATGGACTTTTGATCTCCCACAAAGTCTTCCACAACCTTGCTAAGGTTCACAATAGCTTGTTCAAGATTCAAGGCTTGCTGAGGTGCTTTAGCAAGTTGTGTGTACTAAGGCGGCTTTGGTTTCCAAGAGAAATTTGGATGGTTCCTCCAATTCGAATTGTAGGTGTTGCCATATGAAGCATTGTTATTGGGTTTGAATTGACCAATAACATTGGCTTGATCACCAAACATCTCTCTTACTGCTGGAATTGTAGGACACTCATCCACTAAGTGCTCATAAGATTGACAAATGGAACAAGGCATAGCCTACACTGGTGTCTCAGAAATGGCTTGCACTTCTTGTACCTTCTTCATTTCTAGCTCTTCCAATCTCCTTGCCATAGTTGCAAATTTTGCCTTCATGTCAATGTCTTCATTCAAAACATACATCCCACCATTTGTATTAGGCTAAGACTTCATTCTTCCCACCTCTCTAGCATTTGGTTCATCCCATCCTCTTGAAACTTCAACCACATAATTCAAAAAGTCCATGGCTTCCTCCAGATTCTTACTCATGAAGTCTCCTCCACACATAGTTTCTAAGAGTTGCTTCATTGAAGAAGACATACCATCGTAAAAATAGCTCACTAAGAGCCATGTGTGAAAGTCGTGGTGAGGACAAGCATTAATAGCTTCCATGTACCTCTCCTAACACTCATAGAATTTCTCATTCTCTTTAGTCGAGAAATTCAAAATTTGGCTTTTCAAACCATTGGTCCAATGAGTAGGGAAGAACTTCTTAGGAAACTCGACTTGCAAATCAGTCTAAGTTCGGATACTCCTTGGCCTTAGATAATTAAGCCAAATCTTGGCCTTATCCTTCAAAGCAAAAGGAAATAGCTTGAGCCTCATCAAATCAATTGAAGCTCCTCCTTCTTGGAATGTATTACAAACCTCCTCGAATTCCTTAATATACGAGTAGAGATTCTCACTTTCCATCCCATGGAAAGTAGGTAGGAGTGGCACAATGTGAGGTTGGATTACTGGCTGCTCAGTGGGAGGCACTATACATGATGGTGCACTCATATGAGTTGGATGTATGCGGTCCCTCATGGATCAGTATGCGTTGAAATTATCCTCTTGACCATGTTGGCTATTCTGGTCTTCAGGTGGAACATCCATGATGTTTAAGCACACTTCCAACTCAGTTTCTCGAGGAGTTTCAATCTTCACAAGTCTTCCCTCAATATCTCTTATCCAATAAGGCATGCACAACTAGAGATCACTGAAACAAAAACAAAGAAAACAAAAGAAATACAATACTAGGAAAAAGTTAAAGTTAGCTAAAAACTAAATAAAAGATAAGCTAAAATAGAGACAAAGAAAAAGAATTAGTAAAAGAAAAATCACAAAACTTGTGATGAAGATCACAAGTGTTCACCAAAGGTCATGTCAATGTACTTTGGCACCATCCCTGGCAACGACACCATTTGATTCGTCCCCATTGCAGTCATGCCATTTGATTCTGGCTCAGACGGGTGTTATCAACAAAATTTATAAAACCTAAATCTCCTCACACTAGGGTAGCATAGCTAACATTGTATAGTGGCTCTAGGATCGTCCACAGGGATGGGTTTTCATCGTATAATTCACTTAAATGAAGGAAATAAAATGATGTTTTTTCTTATGAAAATTAGCTTTTAAAGAAAATGGAATTGTGGTTGCAAAGATTGATTTTAAGTTAAGCAAAAACAATAAGTGAAATTAACTACAAAGAAAAAGTCTCTTGGAGCTTTAGGTCACTAGGATCAAGTTCCATAGGCAAAGGGGGAGATTCCAGATCTTTTCCTAGCGTTGGGGAAAATAACATAAAGGATGGTTATCTCCCGAACCGGTTTTATATTTAGCAATTAAGATTTGATCCAAAGGTTTCATAGAAAATGATAGTTACTTCCCATTAATGGCTTCAAACACTAAAGATTCTCACCTTGAACCACCTTCCAATGGCTCGTAAATGATAACTAATAGACATCCATAGATCTAGCAATAAGCATCCATGGAATCCGAAAAGCTTCCTAAGCATTGGCCATTCAAGGTGTTTTTAAGGGATTTAAAGCTAAACCTTGAAATAAAAACCATTGATGGTTAACAACTATTGTCATTTAAAGCAAGGATAACTCTCACCTTTGCATTTAGGTCCTTTACCTAACTTCCATCACTCCAAGAAACGTGAAACCTAGCCACTCATCCCCTAAGAAATCATCCTCAGAGGTTGTTTGGCTAGAAAGAAAAGTGAAGACAAAATGAGAAGGAAAGACAGAACAAAAGCTCTGTATATTTCTTACTACGGGAATTTTACAAGTGTTTTATGAAAACATACATCCTCATTTCCTCTCTCTCTCCTTATATATATATATGCTACCTAAAAGATATATAAAAATATATAAAAGAAAATATGTAGGTTGGTTACAAGGAGAAACTAGGAAATTACACAAAATATCTGAAGATAAAAATCTAACGGAGTCGGTGCATAGGAAGATTTCGCATTCCATGCGAAATTTGGCATGGTGTGCGAAATCCTTTGGCTGCCTCAAGCGATTTCGCATGGTGTGCGAAATTTCGCATAGCCATGCAAAAATGCTAGTTGTTGGATTTCTTCCTCTGGTTTTCCTCCTTGCATCTCTGATTGGCTTAGCAAAGGGCTATGAAGTGCTCCAAAGCTTGGATTCTTCATGTATTTGAGCTTTAACTTGCATTGCCATGGATTTCACCAAAATTTCCCTCATTCTTGGCTTGTTTCAATGATCAAATAGCTACTAAAAACACCAAACCTTGCCAAAAACTTATTAGTAACCCTTGCTAGGTTCCTTAATGTGCCAATTGAGTTAAAAGGTATTAACTACTACTCAAAAGTGTTTAAAACAGTTAGTTTCAAGCTATAAAAGAGTACTTTTTGAATAGTAATCATTATACCTTATAACTAATTATCTAATAATACCAAAACTAATCATCTAGTTATAGGTTAGTTACATGTTTCTAACTAATGTTGTTTAGTTACAACTGTGTACATGGCTTAACATCTTCCCTCAAACTCAAAGGTTTAGTTAGAATAGTGAGTTTGTTTCGTAGATTGAGAAATTGTGGAACAAGTAAGGCTTTGGTAAGAGTATCAGCAATCTAGTCACAAAATGACAATCTAGTTCCACATGCTTAACTCGAGAATGAAAAATAAGATTGGCAGCAAGAAAGGTGGTTGAAAGATTGTCATAGAACAAAATAGGAGAAAAAAAAAGATGAGATAGAGAGCTCCTGAAGAAGATGTTGAATCCATTGAAGTTCAGAAGCAACACTTGCTAAGGCCTTATACTCAACTTCAGTGCTGGAACAAGACACAACTTTCTGCTTACTAGAGCTTCAGGAGACTAGATTAGAGCCAAAAAATATGCAATGACCACTTGTACTTCGACGATCATCAGGGCAACCAGCCCAATCAGCATTAGCATAAGTAGTAAGTTGAAGATCAAGAGAAGAATGAAAGGAAAGACCAAAGGAAGTAGTGCCCTTAAGATAGTGCAACAATCGTTTAACAGCTTGCCAATGTAGATCAGTTGGTGATTGCATGAATTGGCAAAGTTTATTGATAGAGAAAGAGGTGTCAAGCCTTGTAATGGTACAATATTGACAGGCTTCAACAATGCTGTGATATTGAGAAGGGTCAGCTAAGAGGGAACCTTTAAAGGCAAATAAAGTGTGAGAGGTAGTCATTGGTGTAGCAATAGGTTTACAATCTGTAAAACCAACACGATTGAACAAGTTCTGAATATATTTGGTTTGGGAAAGATGAAGGGAAGATCCTTGCCAAGATACTTCAACACCCAAGAAGTAATTTAGAATACCAAGGTCCTTGATAGCAAACTGAGAGTGTAAAGAAGAAACCATTTGGTGGACTAACACGATATTAGAACCAATAACAATAATGTCATCAACATATATGAGAATAATGATCATGTCAGTTCCTTTCCGAAGAAGAAACATAGAGGAATCAGATAAAGAAGAAGAGAAACCCCAAGCAAGTAAGGAGTTCTTTAATTTGGTGAACCATGCCCGAGGAGATTGCTTTAGACCATACAAGGCTTTGTAAAGTTTACAGATAAAATCGGGTTTAGAATTATCAACAAAGCTTGGAGATTGAACCATGTAAACCTCTTCTTTTAACTCACCATTGAGAAAGACATTATTAACATCTAATTGTTTCACTAACCAATCTTGAGAAATAGAAAGAGAAAGAACAATTCGTATAGTAGTTGGTTTAACAACAGGGCAAAAGGTTTCAAAATAATCAATACCATATGTTTGATTAAAACCCTTTGCAACTAAGTGGGCTTTAAAATGATCAACTAAGCCATCAACTTTGAGTTTCAGCTTATATATCCATTTACAACTAGTAATGCGTTTATTAACAGGTTTAGGAACCAATGTCCATGTGGAATTGGTGAGAAGAGCATCATACTCAGTCTTCATAGCAGCTTGCCAGTTAGGATGCAACATTGCTTCTTTGAAAGGGGAGGGTTCAACAACAGTAGTTTGGACAACAAGGCTGAATATTTTTTTGGGTTTAAAAATACCATTTTGGCTACGAGTAACAATAGTTCGATTTGGAAGTGAAGGAGGATCAACAATGGAGGTTGGAACAGAGGATTGTGGTAAAGTATGAAAGGAAGATGGATGAGATGGAATGATTCATCCCCATTGCAGTCGTGCCATTTGATTTTGGCCTAGACAGGTGTTATAAAAAAAATTTATAAAACCTAAATCACCTTACACTAGGGTAAAATACCTAACATAGTATAGTGGCTCTAGGATCGTCCATAGGGATGGGTTTTCATTGTACAGTTGACTTTAGTGAAGGAAATAAAATGGTACTTTTCCTTATGAAAATTAGCTTTTAAAGAAAATGGAATTGTGGTTGCAAAGATTGATTTTAAGTTAAGCAAAAATAATAAGTGAAGTTAACTACAAAGAAAAGGTCTCTTGGAGCTTTAGGTCACTAGGATCGGGTTCCTTAGGCAAAAGGAGGAGATTTCGGATCTTCTCCTCGCATTGGGGACAATAAAATAAAATATGGTTATCTCCCGAACCGGTTTTGTATTTAACAATTAAGATTTGATCCAAAGGGTTCATAAAAAATGGTAATTGCTTCCCATTAATGGCTTCAAACACTAAAGACCTTCACCTTGAACCACCTTCCAATGGCTCATAAATGATAACTAATAGACATCCATGGATCTAGCAATAAGCATCCATATAATCTAGAAAACTTATCAAGTATTGGCCATTCAAGGTGATTCTCACCTTGAACCACCTTCCAATGGCTCTTAAATGATAACTAATGGACATCCATGGATCTAGCAATAAGCATCCATAGAATCCGAAAAGCTTACCAAGTATTGGCCATTCAAGGTGATTTTAAGGGATTTAAAACTAAACCTTGAAATAAAAACCATTAATGGTTAACAACTACTTTCATTTAAAGCAAAGACAACTCTCACCTTTGCATTCAGGTTGTTCACCTAGCTTCCATCACTCCAATGAATGTAAAACCTAGCCACTCATCCCCTAAGAAATCATCCTCATAGGTTGATTGGCTAGAAAGAAAAGTGAAAACAAAATGAGAAGGAAAGATAAAGCAAAAGCTCTGTATATTTCTTACTACAAGAATTTACAAGTGTTTAATGATTTTCATCTATTTGTGTGTCTCTCTCCCTGTCTACAAAAGATGTTACCCAAAAGATATAAAAAGATATAAAAGAAAATATCTAGGTTGATTACAAGGAGAAAATAGGAAATTACACAAAATATCTGGAGATAAAAATCTAACGGAGTTGGTGCACAGGAAAATTTCGCATACCATGCGAAATTTCCCATGGTGTGCGAAATTATTTGGCTGCTTCTTATGGTTTTGCAGGGTGTGCGAAATTTCGCACAATGTGCGAAATTGTCTTTCACTCAGTCCTACAACTGCTCTCCTCTAAATTTTCGCATAGCCATGCGAAAATGCTGGTTGTTGGATTTCTTTCTTGCATCTCTGATTGGCTTGGCAAAGGGCTATGAAGTGCTTCAAAGCTTGGATTCTTCATGTATTTGAGCTTCAACTTGCATTGCCATGGATTTCACAAAATTCTCCCTCATTCTTGGCTTGTTTCAATGATTAAATAGCTACCAACAACACCAAAACTTGCCAAAAACTTATTAGTAACCCTTGTTAGGTTCCTTAATGTGCCAATTGAGTTAAAAGGTATTAGCTACTACTCAAAAGTGTTTAAAATAGTTAGTTTCAAGCTATAAAAGAGTACTTTTTAAGTAGTAATCATGGAACAGAATCGATAGGGACAGTAAGGGGAGAAGAAAAATTAAGTGGAGGATGATGAGGATTCCTTGAAGATGGTGGAGGAATAAAGAGAATACTAGAATCAAAAAGTGTTGAAGAAGAGTTGGATGATGATACTGGTTGAGAGGATAAAGACTTCGTTAAAAATGAAAATCGAGTTTCATCAAATACAACATGGCGGGAAGCATATATCCTAGAGGAAGCCATATCCAAATAGAGGAATCCCTTGTTTTTAGCACTATGACCCAAAAAATAGCAAACAACAGATCTATTTGCTAACTTGTGAGAAACATAAGGGCGAAGATAAGAAAAACACAAGCATCCAAAACTTCGAAGAGATGTATAATCAAGTAAACGATTATAAAGAACTCCATAAGAAGAATTTTGTGAAAGAACAACATAGGGAAGCCGATTTATGAGAAAAATGGCAGTTTGAAATGCAAATGACCAATATTTGAGAGGCATACTAGCTTGTATTAACAAAGAAAGACCAACTTCCACAACATGACGATTTTTCCTTTCAACTCTTCCATTTTGCTGAGGAGTATAAGGACAAGAGACTTGATGAAGAAGACCATTTGTAGCCAAATAATTCTGAAAAGCCTGAAACTCACCCCCCCCCCCCCCCCATCAGACCGAACACATTGAATTTTAGTATCAAATTGTCTTTCAACCATGGCTTGAAAACGTTTGAACATAAGTAAAGCTTCATCTTTAGTTTCCAAAAGGTACAACCATAAGAATCTGCTAAAATCATCAATTAGCAAGAGAAAATATTGAGCACCATTGACAAAACTATAGGAGTTGCACCCTAAAGATCAACATGGATGAGACCAAATGGTTTTATTGCTCTAGAAGTGAATCTTTCAAATGGAAAATGATGGCTTTTAGACAACTAACAAGACTCACATACAGAGTTATTATTGTCATGTTTCAAAGGTATTTTACAAAGAAATAAAATTTTGGAAACTACATCAACAAAGGGATGACCAAGTCTATTATGCCGGAGCCTTAAAGAACCAGCATCTGAAGTACTACAAGTAAAGTAAAATGCTAGTGGATGATCAACAACTCTTGGTGCAGTAGGAAGTTTATAGAGACCCTTCTCAATTTTTCCTTGAAGAAGAGCAAGTCTCGTTTTTTGATCCTTCACCACAAAATGAGAAGGATGAAATTCAATAAAGGTGCCATTGTCTAAGCAAAATCGTTGGACACTAACTAAGTTGGTGGTAATAGAGAGAACATGTAAGACATCATTGAAAACGAAAGAACCACTTGAAGAGGCAAGAGAAAATTTACCAATATTTGCAATGGATAAACCCTTATTATCTCCAACAATTACTTTGTCTTCACCGGTAAATGGATTATGGATTGTTAAATTGTTAAGATCGGATGTGAGATGATGGACAACCCCTATATCAAGAAACCAAGAAGTGTCTCCCATTGTTGTAGAAGTTGCAGTCATAGCCTGAGGATTGTTAGAGGTGGAATGTTTATAATCTTTTGGCTGATAATCAGAGTTAAACCGATACTAGCATTGTAAAGCAGTGTGTCCGAACTTAGAACAAATCTAACATTGAGGCTTGGAAGTTCTATATGAGTTACCATTATTATTTATGGTCTGTCCAGTGGTAGAATTCTTTAGTTTAAATTTCTTATTGTTATCACCAAAAAATTGACCATTTCTTGACATCTGTCCAGTATTTGGATGAAAATTAGAATTGTAGGTTTTCTTCATGTTCTTTTGTTGCTGAAACAAAGCAACATTTTCTTGGATCAGAGTCTGTTCTTCTATAGATCTTTATCGTTCAAGACGTCTTTCAAAAACCATGAGGTGACTTTGCAATTCTTCAACAAAGATTGATTCAACTCGTGAAGTAATGGTCACTACAAAAGGATTGTACTTAGGTGCTAATCCACCCAGAATTGGCATAATCGGATCTTGCTTTGACACTAGTTCTCCAACAGCAGTCAAATTGTCACAAATATTACGTATTCATAGCATGTAGTCAAGCATGCTTAAGCCACCTTTGTGTATAGTTTGAAGATGTAGATGAAGCTCCATTATATGAGCTCGAGAAACAGAAGCGAAACTTTGTCGTAAGGATTCCTAGATTTCATGAGCTGTGTTGTCACTCATGATCTGAGTCATCATTGATTCGATGAGTGAGAAGTAAATCCAACTCATCATTAATCGATTTTAACGCTGCCAAGTGATGTATTCTGGATTTACAACTAGAGATTCGAATGTTGTGGCAGAGATCGAATTTGTATCAGGTAGAAAATATGGTAGACATGGTTGGGTTCCATCAAGAATATCATCAAATCCACTGGCAATGACCACATTAAGCATTTGATTGCGCCAAATGAGGAAGTTATTGTGATTGAGTTTGATCGTAAGAGATTGACTGAGTGATGGAATTGATTGATTCGTCATTTGAGAAGTAGTTTGTCCCGTAATCATACCAGATCCAGCAGTTGGAATCTCTCCAGAATCTTGCAATGGAGTCACATTGGTTAAGTGATTTGCCATTGTTGATTGCTCCGATACCATATGAGAAGTGGAAAGCTGAATGGAATGAAACTGAAAAACAGGGTAGAACAGTGGTTACTTGAATCTTCTGAAATCTTTATTTTCTGAGATTCATTCTCTATTTTTGTGAGTCGTGACTTTACATATATACATGTATTTGAAGTTAGTTATGCCTTATAACTAATTATCTAACAGTACCAGAACTAATCATCTAGTTACAGGTTTCTAACTAATGCTATTTAGTTATAATTGTACATGGCTTAACAAGGATTACCTCTAATAATAATAATAACAGACTGCTTACAAAAATATAGCAAGATCAAACATCGATAGGAAGGACTATGGCTAATTCTGATTAAATCTAAAGTAAAGTTGGGCCGATATCTATTATGTTTCCTTTTTACACATGTAACTAATATTAATCTTATTTATTATGTTTTCTTTCAAAGTTTATACAAGCTTCAAATATTTGTTGGCAGTTGAAGTGACAAAAGTCATCCAATTAGCTAACTATTATGATTAATGGTGGAGTGAAACTTAAGTGATCATGCAAGAGCACGGTAGTATATTCACTGAAAAGAGTGCACAATTCATTTGTGATCAATCATCTTTGCAATGAATCTAATAAAGACCTCAATCTATGGAAATTCGTTGTGATTAAACTGTGAGAGATGGGTACATTAATTCATATCGATTTCAATTTCAATGCCACCATTTCCAAGTTCCAACTGAAAACAAGTCTATTTCAACCTTTACAAGGCTTGATTGACAACTAGAATTCTCTCTCAGGAGAAGCTATAAAATGATATCTCTCTAAAGATGCAACAATTTAGGTTATTCTCTTCTCTCTAAGGTTTCCTTAAAATTATTTGTTTGTCTAAAGAAAAACTGGCAATAAAGGTCTCATTGGACCTTAAGGACCTCAACTTGAAAGTCTCGAGCCAACTCCTAAAGAATTAAAATTGGCAATTCAAGCAGTAGCAAGGTAGTATGTTATGACCAGAAGCTCCTTTTTGGTAAAGCTTTAGTAGAACAAGGCATTTCAAAACGTTGGCCATTTTTTTTAGACCACAAATGCAAAACATGTACGTCAACATGCCACGTGTGAATCATCTGCACCTAGAGGCCGTTTGAGTCATGGCCAAGCAACACTACTTACAATCCACTTTTCCTAGGTGGAAAAAAGAAGAATGGAGTAGTGCTTTTTGAGAACGAATAGCGATAACCAATCAAAGATGACATTTTTTAGGTCTCATTTATGCTCTTTTGTTGGGATTTTCATAAGTTGTCAACTCTTTTTAACCATGATTTGTCCTTACATACTCTCCCCACTTTTTTAGTTTGATTGGTTTTCTTTCTTGTAGTATTTTTACGGGTTTGGATAAGTTGGCAAATTCATGATTCGAGAAAGATGTAAGAATTGGACGGTTGGGCACAAATACTTGAAATCTAGAAGGGAGACAAATGAGATCAAGCTTGGGTCTGTTAGAGCTTAAGTGCATATGAATAAATTTATAACTATGCCTAGACGTAGAGGGCTCAAATGATCGATTAAAGCCTAGAAATAATCATAGTTCAATATTGAGGGTGTGTTTGGCACACCGAAAATAACATCTTATTTATTTTCTCATTCATTCTTTTGTTTGAATAACTTAAATAATAATGAAAATGAAATTAAAGTGATTCCAATAGAAATAAAATTCCACTTTCAATTCATTCTACCTAGAAAGTATTTTAATTCTCTAGTGCAAGTTATTTTTAAAAATACTTTTCAAAAAGTAAAAAAACTAAAGACTTTATAAGATAAGTTGTTTTTAAAAATAATTTTTTATTTTGATTTTGTAAACAACACAAATTGTAAATTCAATTTATATAATGTAAACTAAATTTAATTCACATCCTATTATGATTTAATTTTTCTTTAATAGGATAGTATCTACCTATCAGTTTTTAGACTAGAGGAGAGACACTATCTTGCATGTATGATGCCTATAAGGGTAGGTTACCACAGTTGGTATCAGAGGTTTGGTTATAGGTCTTATAGACTTGATATTATGAATTCTATTCTAGAAATAGGATGATGATAGTTAATATAGTTTTTTAGTTTTCCAACTAACATTACCAAGTTAATGTTAGCTAGCAAGATAAGGAGTTGATTCATCTTTGTGAAGTTAATAGGGCCCAACATTCATACATCTTGGGAGAAGGAAAATTCAAGATACATAGACACTTTGTAACAAATCATACCCTTTTTAGAACTTGAAAAGAACTTAAAGCTTTTTCTAAGTTTTTTGGTGATTTTCTTAGAAACCTTTGTGTTTCATACAAAATGGTATGAATCATGGAACTATTAAAGCTTGAATAGAGGAGCATATATAGTACTTATCCTTGCATCTCCTATAGAGCCTTAAAGGCTATCCGTTACATGTTAGGATAAAAAAGTGTCAATTTTTGTCAAATAGTGTCACATTCTTATGACACATTGTCTTTCTTGAAAGGATATCCATTGACATACTTAAAGTGAAAGTCATCATGATGTGGAGCAACCCAACGTAGCAATCCTCAATTAGTAGCCTTGATCAAGGTAACCCATCATGGAGATGACACCAACTATATGGATGACAAAGTCATCATTCGATATAGATCACACCTTTTTATACATGATATAAAGGATTTGAGAAAAGAGTTTCTTGAGGAGGCTCACTAATCTCAATACACTATATGCCTAGGAGGAACAATGATGTATCATGACTTGAGAAAACACGCATGGTGGATGGGAATGAAAATGGATATAGCCAACTTTATGTCTTGTTGCCTTATATGTCAACATGTTAAGGCTGAGAAACAAAAACCATTAAGATTATTACAGCCACTCCCAATGTCATATTAGAAATGGGAGAATATCACCATGGATTATTTTATGAGATTATCAAATTTATCAATAGGTCATGATGCAATCTGTATTGTAATGGATTGATTGGAGACAAAATATGTAATTATGGAAAATATGTGCTCTAATAGTAAATATTCAATATGATTTATGCAGCATGAGACACTCAAATCATTCGACTTGACCGAAATTGATGATAAGGCCCTAGTCATGAGTTTAACTTTTATTTTAGAGACTTATCTTAGATTTCAAGGAAGAAAGTGGTGCAAGTTTAATCACTTTAGATTTTGAAAGATCAAGAAAGGGTTAAATGAGGAAATAAGCGAGTCAAGACTCATGGACTATGAGGAAAGGCAAGACGAGGATATCATGAGTTTGGGAGATGAGTAATGACCATTATAAAGTAAGAAAGAAAGCACACAAACATAGGAAATGAGGCATGAAGCCAGATTCATCAAGTTTGCATGAAAATTTGGAACTCAAAATCTGGTGGCAACATGTACTCTAACTTTGAGGTGACATTTGGAGAATGTCCAAAAGTCTATTTTAGGAAATCTATATATCATTTCGCATATCTGGAAGTCAGGAATCCAACGCTTTAAATGGTACATAAATTAGAGCTGAAATTGTGTGTGTTTGAAGAAAACTGGTTAGAAAGGAAAGTTGAGTTCGAACTTAACAATTTGAATTCGAAATGGTTTTTGGCCATTTAAAACTCAAAGGAATGCAAGGAAAATTTTGGCAGAGGCTAAGTTCGAATCCTACTACCTATTTCAAGCAAGAGACATGCCATTAAACTCGAAAATATGGATTTTTTGCTTGGGCAGTGGGTGAGTTTGAAATTCATAATGAATTTCAAACTCACCTTGTTGATTTTGAATTGGTCAAATTTTCTCCCACTTGTGAGTTTGAAATTGATTTGGAACTCACCCAAATTTTGAATTCAACCATTGGTGATCGAGTTTGATCCTTGAGACATGTCGAAACGAGTTTGAAATACCTCTATCCAATTTGAAATGCTTTATACTCATTTAGAACTCATAATTTTTGAAGTTTTTTTTTTTTTGTTGATGACTTTTCCTTTTAATAAGTGTTCAATGAGAGTGTGCCACATGTTAGGTTATTGATGATACTATATAAAATCTCTTAGTTCTAGGGTTCAGACATCTTGAATCTTTTTGGGAATTTAACATTTTGTTGAGAAAAAGACAAAAACTTTGGTTTGTTTTCTTTTCTTCTTTATTGGATATATTGTTTTTAGTTTCTTTTGATTCAAGTAATGGATTTATCCTATTATGGATTGTGAATGTGACATCACCACCATGAGAGGCTAAAAAACCAACTTTGGGCTTGAAGCATGAAAACCTAAGGTTATAGGAACAATGGGTAAATTGTTATTACAATACGATTAATTATTGGTTGAGTTACAATTTATTAATTTTGTTTTTACCCTATCTTTGTGAGTTAGTTTAAGGAATGATATAGTAGGTTATTACCCGATACTAGTGATTCTTGCTAACTCTTGATCATTAATTATCCTAGTCTTCCTTATCGTTATTTACCCCATAACAAAGTTATAAGAAATAGGAAAAGTTAAAAAGATAAATCTTAAACTAGTAATTCATCTAATTTATTTGATGGTTTTAGGAATCTATTTTAAAAAGGAAAAATTAGATTCAGATGGAATTTTGAGTAATAGAACTCAAGTTGATCGCGAGCGGTCGAGGATCCTAAAATCATAAGATCACTTTACTTAAGAAACCCTTGTTCTCTCTATTTCTATACCTTAAGTTAGATTGTATGGAAAGCCCCAAACTTGAGTCAATTTAATTAAAAATTAATATTCATTTTATTATTAATTTAGTTCTTTTACTTACTTTCACTTCATAAAAGTTACTTCATAAAATTAATCTTCGAGTAGCTTAGAACATGTAGAAAAGCTATGTTTATATTTGTTATGGAGATTTAGAGTTTGAAGAAGGAGACCATATGTTCTTACGAGTCTCACCACAAATAGGATTTTTTAGGTTTGCCCAAAAGGAAAAGTTAAGTCCAATGTATGTAAAACAATTTGAAGTTTTAGAGAAAGTTGAATTAGTTTCTTATCTAGCCACCTTACCACCTAGTCCCTTATGTATTCACAATTTATTCCATGTATCCTTCTTAAGGAAGTGCTGATCAAATCCATAACACATCCTAAACACAAAGGATAAAGAATTAAGAGGAGAGTTATTTTATGAGCAACTTGTCTAGATTCTAGATCTTTAAGAAAGGGTGTATACATCAGTTGATGTTTTTAGTAATGTTCTTGTGACACAATCATTTTATTAAAGAGGGTACTTGGGAGACATAAAGTGGGATGAGGAAATGATAGCCTCACTTGTTTAGGTAGAATAATAAGAAATTCCAAGGAAAAAATTTATTAAAAGGAGAGAGATTGTCACTACCTTAGTTTTTTAGAATAATATTTTTGAAGTTTTATTTTTTAATCACCTTATTACTTGCTCTTTACCAAGAATAAAAGTGCATTATCTTCTTTCTAGTTAAAATCATGCAATCAAGCATGAGGTGTCGAAAAGCATGCAACCAAGTATGAGGTTTCAAAAGGCATGCAACCAAGTATGAGGTGTCAGAAAGCATGCAACCAAGCATAAGGTGTTGCAATGCATGCAACCAAAGAATGAGGCATTGCAATGCATACAACCAAGAATGAGGTGTTGAAATGGATGCAATGAAAAGGACACTAAGCCTCTTTCATACCGTGACACTTAATTGCATGGTGACTCATGGAACTCCTTTAATGAAAGAAACTACAAGAATTAAGCACACCATTCTATGTCATCTCCATGCAATAAGAAAGATGCTAGGAATCTTGGATTACTCCATTCCCTGGCCCGAGATCTTTAGATCTAAGCATAGTGGAAATATGACATTCAAAAACCATAATAAAGACTAGATCTATAGATTAGGTATCATACTTGCAATCTAGATTTTCCTATATCAAATCAAATCCAAAGAAGATGTACCATAAGCATCATAGATCTTGTTGACCCCATCTTCTACCCAATCTCTCATTTCATAAATTTTGACACAAGAGAATGGTGGTGTTCTCTTTCTCTAGAGGGTAGCTAGACTTTTCTCTGTGAAATCTAGAAGATAAGATGCAAAAGTGAAGTATTAAACCCTTAAAGGGTTTATATAATCTTCTATGTGGGCTTAAGTAACTTGGGCCCAACTTGAGCGTATATAGGTCATTTAATTAATCCCACTTGGGTGCTAATTAATTAATCAACTCTATTGAGCTCCATTCATTAATTAGACCAATCTAGAAAGTCTAAACATAAGATTTAATGCAAAACCTTTTTTTTTACCAAAACGTCCTTATGCTCACTTATGAATTACAAACCCAAAATGTCCTTAAATAAATGTGCCACCATGAACCAAGAGCTTGAATGAGGACCAATAGGACCCATAGGAAAATATTAGCTCCCTCATAATCCAATTTTGGAGTTAATTCAGGACTCGTACTACTACAAAAATACTAAACAATGACGTTTAATTTCTTAACACTTTTAAAAAACGTCAATAAATTAGACCAATAATGGCGCTTTCTAAACAATGACACTTCCTGGATATTTACATTGACACTTGAAGAAATTTGATTAACATTGGCGTTTATGTATATAAAATAATGACGCTTTTAATAAGATGGCGCTTGAAATGTGTCATTGTAAAATAAGAACAACCTTGGCTCTTGTTACAAGTGTCATTGTCTCCTCTGTATGCATAACTGGATTCCTTGGCACTTCTTCTAAGGGTCATTATCTCCCATTATATATATACTGGCCGTAATTTCCCTCCACTAACATCTCATTTTCACGAACCCATCTCAAATCAACAAACCCTCATTTGTATAGGAAAACTACCTACCGACAATTTCATCGACTAACACATCGGCGACCACCAAAAGCCAACTAGTGACCACCAACAACAAACTGGTGACGACCAACCATTACTCAAAAACTTTATTGGAAATATTTAGAAACCTATCAATGAAGCCCTAACCCATTATCTATCTGAAGAAGACGGCATGGAGCTCTGGCCATGACAACATCGTCGGAGGAAGATCATTCCACCCAATTGGTCACTTTTTTGGGCAAAGGTGGTTCCGACAAGACCACTTCCGCCATCTTCGCGGCTCAGGTGATTTTCCTCTCAATTTCTTCCATTTTTCTCGCATTTTGAGTTTTTGGGATTTTTACAAGAGAAGTAACGGTTGTATATATCTGAATGGGATTTTTTTTTGGTGTGATTTGGAGTTGAAAACACTTTAGTTAAGCTGGTGTTGTCTACCAGCAAATTCAGATCCATAACTTAATCCAGCCACATCTCTAGGGGAAATTTGGGCTGGGTGTGGGGATATGTAATTATTTGATGGAAATTCTTTACTTAATTATGGGGAAAATGCAGCCATTTGATGGATTATCTTTGTCATTTTTATTTTGTGACGCTGAAATTGTTTAAGCTCCATTTGGATCCTGAAAAAGACCAGAGAAAAAGAGAAAGGAAAAGGGAAATGTTGGATACTGTTTGAGAAAGGAATATGTTGTTAAGTAATTTTTCAGCATTTTCATTTTCTCTCCTGAAATATGTGAGATCCAAGCGCAACCTTCATGTTTTAAATCGGTATTCTAACGTATCTTCTCTCCTGTGTGTGTGTTTAGCATTATGCCATGACAGGGTTTAATACATGCTTGGTGATACATTCCCAAGACCCAACTGCGGAATATCTTCTGAACTGTAAGATTGGAACTTTTCCCATAATCTGCAACAACAACCTTTCGGTTGTTAGGTTGGAAACCACTAAAGTGTGTTTTTTCCTTCTTTTTATTTTGCTTATGCTCTATCTTGACTTGAACTGAAGTAGTTAGCTCAAGAAGATCTATTCTTGATCATGCAGATGCTTCTTGAACCACTACATCTACTGAAGAAAGCAAATGCAGAACTTAATATCACCCAAGGGGTTCTCGAAGGAGTGGGTATGTAATAAATACATAGGTCTCTTGATCTTAATTATCTGGTTGAATTTCATCTATAAGGGATAGTGGACTGAGTATTTCACTTTCATCTGTGAAGGAATTTCTTATGCATTTGTCTTAATTATGTAGTAGGTGGTGGGAGAAGAGCTTGGAGTGCTTCCTGGGATGGATTCTGTGTTTACATTGCTTGCACTTGAGAGGCTGGTGGGATTCTTAGGGAATTTGGGTCGAAGAAATCTCTGAAAAGATAAATATGACATAATCATATATGATGGTATTAACATTGAGGAAACCCTATGCATGATAGGTGTAACCAGTAGAGCAAGGTTGGGGAACTGTCTCTTTTTCTCTTTCTCTCACTCGGTGATTTTTATGAAATCGCATGACTCTACACAGATTGTACTTGAAATATCTGCGCAACATGGCTGAGAGAACTGATATTGGAAGGTTGGTTGGCCCTTCACTCTTGAGGCTTGTCAATGAGGCCATGAGTTTAAGCACCAGGGGATCCAATCTCAATGGGAAAATGAGTTCCGAAATATGGGACATACTAGAGCGTGCTCTTGAGGTGTGACTCCCATTTATTTTATAATTTTACTGGGGTTAATGTAGCTCAAATTAGATTTTGCAATGGTTATATGCTTTGCAGAGAGGATCTTCTGCTTTTGGAGAACCACGTGAGTTTGGCTACTACCTTGTGGTGGACCCAAACAATCCAACATCAGTGATCTCTGCATTATGATACTGGGGTTGTACAATTCAAGCTGGTGCACAGGTTTCTGGTGCATTTGGCACGGCTTCTCCATATTCTGATGTTGAATAAGAGGAAATAGTCAAGAACTTTTCACCCTTGCCTTTTGCTTTGTGCCCACATGTCCCAATGGGTTCCCTACCTAATTGGAATGAAATCATATCAAGCAATCCCAGTGAAGACGCACAAGATCTTCTTTCTGCACCAGCAAGTAGCAGCAATAGCAATGTTATGGAGCCAGTTAAGTTTGATCCATCCAAGAAATCAGTCAGCCTTCTCATGCCAGGTTTTGACAAGTCAGATCAAACTATACCAAGTCTATATCTTTCCATGTTTTCGCCTATCAAGCTATAGAAATTTGATGCCATTTTGAGGATGATTAATTATTCTTCAACATTATTGAAATTGCAATATAGGGGAGGATCTGAATTGCTGGTGGAAGCAGGGGACCAGAGACGTGTCATTCGTCTGCCACCAGAAATTCAAGGAAAGGTCGGAGGTGCCAAATTTGCAAACAGAAAACTTGTCATCACAATGCAATAGTTTAATTTCAAATTTTTTTTCTCTTGCTATAAAGGTCAAAGCAAGTAAGCACTGCAAATTATTGTTAATTGATAGTATGGTTACCATAGGAATTCAAGAAGCTACAGAAAGACCCTATTATTCATGGCTAATACCTACGTATCCTGCAAATTGCTCACACTAAGATTTGAGTCATCCTTTAATCTAACTAGGTTCAAGATGATAAATGTAGGGGAAAATTATCAGATATTGATATGTCAAAACACCTGATTTCATATAGAGAAAGGAAAGGTAATGAGAGGTCAAAGAAGGGTAGAGTTGGAGGGATTCTAAAAAAAGATTGTTACTGGTAGAATACTTTTAACCACATTGTGAGAGGGGTCAAAGTTGCATACAATCTTTTGACTTTAAATAGGACGAATGCAATTTATAAGTTTGAATTTGATAAATTTTCATCCATTGTTTTTTTTTCTTCACTACACTGATAATTCTAACCTACATAGATTTTCAGTCATTCCTTATTGTTTGTTCTTTTTATCCCTGTTTCTTTCTCTTTTTTTTTTTTAATCCAAAATTTAATTTTGGAGGGTTTGTTTTTTATTTTATTTATTTAATTATATAGGAAATCATTATTTTAATAACAGAATACAAATATTATTTTTAATAAGAAATGTTTAAAAATGGCGTTTCTATTAAGTGTCATTGTTAACATGAATCAAAGATGACACTTTTGAAAGTGTCATTGATAAAATATATTAATGATGACACTCTTATAAAGTGTTAAGATAATCAATTTTATAAAAAATATTTCTCTAGAAAATGTTCACAGATGACGGGTTTTACAAGGGTCATTGTTAATGTTATTCAAAGATGACACTTTTTTAAATGTCATTAAAGGTATTCATCAAAGATGGCACTTCCTAAAAGCGTCATTGTTGGTTAAAACATACAATGACGGGCCAGAAGATGACGGTTTAGAGAAGCGTCATCTTTTACATTTCTTGACACGTAAAAAGCATCATTGTATCTCATTTTTCTTGTAGTGTCCATTAAAGAAAGTCAACTACACTTCAATATCTTAAGATATTATAATAAGGCAAGGGTCAAATTTGTGACTTATTATCCACTGCATGCAAACTCCCTATGAACCGGTACCCATAATCTAATGAGGTATGTACTATCGACCTCTCATGATTACCTCTCCAACCCATGAGTTACAAATCCTCCTATTATGTGATCACCTGATATGCTTTAACTCACGAAAAGCTCTCAAATTCCACTTAAGGAGTTACTATAACCATAGTTTTCCTAATCACATGTCCTTAGGTTCACCCAAGGGGATACATCGTCTCAATCCCATGAGATATCATGGTTACTCTACTAAGAATATCTATTACCAACAGCTTCCATCAATAGTGATCTAGTCCGTAGGGAAAATATGACCACCTTAATGTCTAACCTATAAGTTAAAGCCTCTTGTTGTCTTGAACACAAGCTCAATATCCACTTAAGATTGAAAGCCCATGTATTATAGTAGCTTGGTGAATTACGAATACTCGATAGTTAATGTCATGATTCACTATAGGTCTTGTCCAATGTGTAACTATACACAATGGTGCACTCACCACGGGAGAACCATCTCGATGACCAAGACAAGTCATCCTTCCATTTAGCAAGCAGTGTACTACAGTCTTTGTTGGATTGCCTAAATCCATGAATCAATTGTGAACAACTTATCATCTTGTAAGGAACCATGACTTGTGTTTTCTATGTAACTCCTAATACAACCAAGTCATGTTCAATGTAAGTGATAAGGGTGTGAATGCTTAGAAAACCAATTAATGCAAATAGGATAATGAAGGGAACCTAAATCATAAATAAATAAATTTATTAATAGATCTAAAATCTATTACATCATATCATGCTTTCCAAGGCTCTATACTAACAAAAGATACTAATCATTTCCCTTTAATTGACACCTATAAGCCATGCAATAAGTCACCAATAAACCCACTTACTTTTGGTTCCTTCTTACCCTTATAAATAAGATTATCACCAAACAAGAAAGGAGAAAATAGAGTATGAAGAAACTCTTATAGTGTTAGTATTTCAAAGTTGGATCTTTAAATCATCATAATGGAAGTGCTACTACAATTCAAGTTTAGAGTTCTTATTGTGAGTGATCCTACAATACATGATTCTACTTGGTTTTAGAATTACATATCTCATGCTTATAATGCTATATGTATGCATTCTTTTCCAATATCATGAGATATGCTTAAAAAATGTGTTTGTCAAATGTTATATTTATAATGAATAGGTTCTCCATATATCCTTGATATATATGTATATTAATAGTTAAGATGGTTTGGTGATCAAGAAGGGATGAGTACAATTTAGGGAAGCTTTTCTTGAGGAGATTAGGTTTTAGTTGTTCTATATAATTATTAGTGAATGAGTAACTAATTTAAGTATAGATAGGTACAAGTGAGGCAAGACATTTGAATAATTAGAAACTTGATATGCCATTGTTAGAGGAAAGCATTAAAACTATAAGGAACAATCAATAGTGATCATTATGGATTTCATTATGCATTTTTAATAGTTCTATCTATGTTAATACATAAGTAGTGTATTAAAGTGCCCAATGTTTTGATTTTAGGTGACCATGGTGCATAACATTAAGCATATACAACTAGGAGTTCATGGTTATCAATTCCTTCAATTTAAAAATATACCCACATTCACAAAAAAAAGTAAGTTATCTCTTTTTGTTTATTACAATAGATAATTGTTATATTGTTTAGTGTGACTTGACTTGGTTATAGGAGTCGTTAAGCTCATAAGTTATGCATTCACAATTATTGCATAGAACTTTGAGCTGCATTTTTGCATGAATTTTTCTCATCTCATAATAAGCACAATCAAAAGAGAAATTTCAATCTCAATAGGAAAAGATGGATTTTTTTTTTTTTTCATTTGCTAAGATCCTTTCAAGGAAGCAATTAGTGCATGCCCGCATCATGAATTTGGAGATATGGATTCCTCATAACCATTCTAATTAGATGTGTATTTTTCTAGAAAAATAGCAAGTAATAAAAAAAAAAACTTTAGAAGGCTAGAGAGTGAGTTTCTTTAAATTATTATTACTTTCTTCCTTTTTAAAAAGAAAAAGTATTTTCCCACCAAACCTTTTTATATAGTATAAGAAAGATTATCATTCTAAAATGTCTTTTATAAGAATTTTAGAATATTCACATAACATTATTTTGTAAATGTCTTAACATGACTTTTAATAAAATCTAATACTTAATTTATTCTTAAGTGGGAATAATTTATTAGATATTTATAAATTATAAGTTCTAAAACTTTCTTTTTATAATAAGTCAACAATTGAGTTAAGCTCTCGCATAACTTTAAAATCAACAACATCCTCCCTTAACTCACATATGACACAAAGTTGAATCTCTAATTTTATTGATTGATTTCTCCTTTTGGATTTCAATTCCTTTAGGCTATGTTTGGTTGGCGGGAAAGGATATGATTGAATATGTATATCCTAAAATATCATATCCCATTGGATAGGATATGAATATCTTAGGATATGATTTCCAATGGAATATGACATCCTTGGAAATACATATCCTACAAATATGATATTTTAAGGTAGTATATCTAATGGGATATGCAATATTATATTATATTTATATTTAATTTGTAAAATGAATAAAAATTGGTATGAAATATATATTATTTTCAATGTTTAAAATGAAAATTATGTGACATTCAAATATTTTCTATTTAAAAAAAATGAAAATTTTGTTATGTTTAATAATATTCATCATTAAAATATTTGAACTTTACAAATAAATTTTTTTATATCATGTTATTTAATATATAAAAATAATTTATATATCATATATTAATATTCTTTTATAAATATTCTTTTAGTTTTTCTTTTTTAATCATAAACTTAATTTATAATAAAAAAAATTATTTTGTAAAATGAGTATATTAAAAAATAAAAATTTGATAAAAAATAAAATTTTGATATATGAGATATGTATATCTCATATCTTATCGTCGAATTAACATATCCCATGTGAAAGCATAGAAAAAAAAAAGTGAATAATATATCTCACTACTTATCATATCCTATATATGGTTGAATATAGGATAGGAGAAGTGATGGGATAACTTATCTTATTCCATCACCAACCAAACATGGGATAAGATATAATATCCCCTTTCTTATTCTATCTCATGCTATATCTAGCCAACCAAACATGTCCTTAATCTTTTGCTAAGGATTGGACTTCTAAACCTTGATTAACGTTGTACATCCCTTCTTGCAATTGAGTTTGGTTCTTCTCTTATTCATTCCTTTGCATTGGGTCATCTTAACTTTTTGACACATCAACAACATATTCAAGGAATTGAATAGCTTCTACAAGGTTTTTGCTCATAAAATCTCTTGCACACAAGGATTCATCCAACTGCTTCATCTAAAGTAATATACCCTCATAGAAATATGAAACAAGCATCAAGTTGTCAAATCCATGATGGGGACATGCACTAATTGCTTCCTTGAACAGATCTTAGAAAATGCAAAACTTTTCTTCATCATTTCGTATGAAGTTTGAAATCTCTCTTTCGATTGTGCTTGTTTTGTGGGCTGAGAAAAATTCATGCAAAAATGCAGCTTGAAGTTCTATGCAGTAATTGTGAAAGCATAACTTATGAGATCAACAACACCTATAACCAAGTCAAGTCACACTAAACAATATAACAATGTTATCGAGTTCTATTATTCTTCAAATATCTTGTCTCACTTATGCCTATCTGTACTTAAATTGATCACTCATTCACTAACAATTATCTAGAACAGTAGTCATTGTTATCCTTTGAATTCTAAACCATAAAGAAATCACACGTTTATCGTCTATTGATTAGAAAATGTGAAGATCTTATCTCTGCCATGTGAAAGTAAAGGAGTCTCTTTTTTCACTTTCAATAAAGATGTATCATTGCAGACAAACTCCTTTTTTAAAACCAAACGGGTCACCAAGTTCTTGCTGGATTGGGAATTTTCCCTGAAAGATATTGTTTAATAATAGCTGAAAGGGAATGGAGAAATTAACAACAGGATTCAACTTCGCAAATGCAGCATTCCTTTTCTTTTATAAAGAAGATTCCCTTTAATATAATAATGAGAGACATCTAATATTTCTCAATGTCTGATCAGTATTAGAGACATCTAATCCTGCAGTTTCAGAGCTTAATTTACTGCATACAATGGTTGTGCAAGTAAAACTAGTTCATCTGGTCAGCATCATCATCAACATCATCTCCTTGCTATTCTTATTGAAGGAAACAGCCACATCCATGGCCAAGCCTGGTTGCCCGAAGACATGTGGGAACATTGCCATTGTTTATCCATTTGGTATTGGAAAAGGCTGCTACCTTGACAAACGTTTTGAGATCACATGCAACAACTCCTTCAATCCTATTCTCCACCTCAACCAGATGCGTGATGCTGAAGTTTTGGATATGTCTCTGGAACATTTGAGAATCAGAGTTCAGACCAGGCCTTTTTGTTATACCAATTACACATCCGAAGGGGAACGTTATGCGCAGTTCACATTTGCACCCATGGAGCCTTTCAGCTTTTCCCATACTGAAAACAAGTTCATAGGCATTGGGTGTGACATATTTGCTTACATTGGTAATTCCAATAGTACAAATTCCACCATAAAAAATTACATCAATGGGTGTGTCTCTGTCTGCAATGGCTATGTGTAGTACAAGGGTGCAGTACAAAGGTGTAGTACAAGTGCAGTACAAAGGTGTAGTACAAGTGTATAGTACAAGTACTATACAAGTAACCTAACTGGGCCTAGAGCCCACAATACAATATACTTTAACAGCCCCCCTCAACTTCAAGGTGGATGTGAGACCAACTTGAGGTTGTCAACTAAATCACGAGTGCATCTCTTAGGAAGAGACTTGGTGAAGATATCTGTAAGTTAATCTTTGGAGGAGATGGAGAAAAGCTTAAGAGCACCATGGAGAAGATGATAACGGATAAAATGACAATCAATCTCGATGTGTTTAGTCCGTTCATGAAAGACATCATTGTGAGCAATATGAATAGCACTCTGGTTGTCACAATAAAGAGGAGTAGCAGAGGAGGTGGATACACCCAAATCCTTAAGAAGCCATCTTAGCCAAAGGAGCTCAGATGTGGTATCAGCAAGGGCACGATATTCTGCTTCAGTACTGGAGCGGGCCACAAAGGTTTGTTTCTTACTTCGCCAAGAAATCAAAGAAGAACCAAGGAGGAAGCAATAACCTGTAGTGGACCTGCGATCAGTAGGATCTCCTGCCCAATCAGCATCTGAGAATGCACGGAGTACAAGAGGAGATTGAGCTGAGTAGAAAAGGCCATGAAAAAGGGTACCCTTCGGGTATCGAAGAATGCGCAGAACAGCAGCATAGTGAGTTGATCGTGGAGCAGACAAATACTGGCTCACCTGATGAACAGCATAGGAGATGTCTGGGCGAGTAACTGTGAGGTAAACTAAGCTGCCAACCAATCGTCTGTAAAGAGAAGGATTAGACAATGGTTTCCCCCCCAAGGGTGTCAGATGCGCATTAAGTTCAACTGGAGTGTCAACTGTTTTGCTGTCAGTGAGCCCAGCTTGAGACAACAGGTCAGAAGCATACTTGGCTTGAGTAATATAAAGACCATCTGTGGAATGAGTAATTTCAAGACCCAAGAAATAGCTGAGATGTCCAAGATCTTTCATCTCAAACTGCTGACTGAGAAAATCCTTGAGTTCTTGAATGCCACTAAGGTCATCACCAGTTATGATCATATCATCCACATAGAGAAGAACCAAAATAGTGCCGTTATCAGTACGACGAAGAAATAAGGCAGAATCATATGGACTGGCGGTGTAACCCAAGCGAAAAATAGTGGAGCTGAACTTGGCAAACCAAGCACGTGGGGCTTGTTTGAGACCATAAAGTGCACGTCGAAGATGACAAACCTTGTTTGATTCAATAGAGAGACCAGGAGGAGGTTGCATATAGACTTCTTTACTCAGATCCCCATTAAGGAATGCATTTTTAACATCCATCTGAAAAAGATCCCATTTACGAGCAGCAGCAACAGCTAAGAGAGCACGAACAGATGAGATACGAGCAATTGGAGCAAACGTCTCTTCATAATCAATCCCATACTCTTGTGTAAAACCTTTGGCAACAAGACGAGCCTTATAGCGCTCAACGGATCCATCAGAGCGAGTCTTGATCTTATAGATCCACTTACAACCAACCACAGACTGTCCAGGAGGGAGAGTAACCAGGTCCCAAGTATGGTTTTTGGTTAATGCATCAAGTTCCTCTTTCATTGCAATCTGCCATAAAGGGTCAGTAGAGGCCTCACGATAGGTTTGAGGCTCGTGAAGTGTAGCAAGGGCAGTGTAACAATGATAGTCAAGGAGGTGTGGAGGAATGGATCTTACCCGGGTTGAGTGGCGAGGTGGAATGTCTTGTGGAGGATCTTCAGGCAGAGCAGGAGCAGGGGACCCAGGCTCAAAGTGGGGTAGCTCGTGAATAATCTGTTCATCTGCAACCTGTCTAGGAGAAGCATCAAAGATATCTGGAGAGAAGTCTAAATGAAGATCAAAAGTATTTGCAGAAGGAACAAGAGACTCATCGGGAAAGATTTCTAAAACCGAGGAGTTAGTCAAGGAAGAACGAAAGTGAGAGAGTTCAACAAACAATCGATGTTCCCAAAAGACAACATTACGAGAAACGCGAAGACGATGAGAAACAGGATCATAACACCTATACCCCTTTTGAGTTTCGCCATAACCAAGAAAACAACAGAGTCTAGATCGAGGCTCAAGTTTGTTGTGCTCATGAGGCTGAACAAGAACAAAACAAGCGGATCCAAAGGAGCGAAGGTGATGATAGTTAGGGGGTGACCCAAAGAGACGCTCATACGAAGTCTGATTATGGATGACAGTACTTGGAATGCGGTTAATTGCATGAACAACATGAAGACTGGCTTCACCCCAAAATGGGGCAGGAATTTTGGCAGAAAGAAGTAAAGCACGAACAGTGTCAAGAATATGACGAAGTTTTCTTTCGGCTCGACCATTTTGCTGAGAGGTACCTGGACAAGTTAGATGATGGATAGTGCCATAGGAATGTAACAAAGCTTGAAATGCATGTTGAGTATATTCAAGAGCATTATCAGATCGAAAGGTTTTGATACGTTTGGAGAATTGAGTTTCAACCATTTTTGCAAAGTTGCTATATATTGATAAAATTTCAGAACGAGATTTCATAGGAAAAATCCAACTATAACGAGAGTAATCATCAATAAAAACAACAAAATATCGAGATCCACCAATACTAGCAACAGGAGAAGGTCCCCAAACATCAGAATGAATTAACTCAAAAATACTTTTAGAAATGGAGTCACTGTTATTGAAAGACAAAGCTGGTTGTTTTCCTAACTGACATGAAGTGCAATCAAAATTGTCTTTAGACACAGAACCCAACAGACCTCTAGACACTAACTGTTGTACCCGAGAAGATGGTGCATGACCAAGACGAGAATGCCAAGCGCAAGAGAAGGTAAGGAAGAAACTGCAATTGTTGCAGCAGCAACAGAAACAGGAGCAACAGGTGGAAGATGAAGATTGTTCACGGGAAACATACGCCCAACTCTAGGACCTGTCCCAAGCTCCTGCCCTGTCCTCGAATCCTGTACAATACACCTAGAATAGTAAAAAATAAGGCGATAACCTAGTTCAGCTAATTGTCCCACAGAGCACAAATTATAAGATAGGTCAGGTACATGGAAGACTCCAAGAACAGAAAGGGTAGAGGTTGAAACAAAACCTAGACTATTTTCATGCATGGTGGAACCATCGGCTATATGAATATTTAGAGGATGTGGTGCAGGGTCAAGGTTGGTGAACAGGGATGAGTGAGGTGTCATGTGATTGCAGCAGGCAGAATCAAAGAGCCAAGTTTGAGACTTACCAGGTAGAACAGATAAGGCAGTGGAAAGAGATATTACCAACCATACGAACAGCCTGAGCTATGATCTCCTGTAGTTCGGTGGAAGAGAGGTTGATAGTAGATCCAGAAGACTGGGACGTGGAAACCGTTGGCGGAGTAGGTGCAGTATTAGCAACAGCAGCAGTAGATTTGTTACGACGGTAACAAGTCTCAATGGTGTGGCCAGGACGCTTGCAATAGTTGCAGAACTTCTTGTTGGTTTGCTTGCGACGATTGCTAGAGCCAGAAAAATCACCTAATTGCTGAGGTTGCTCTATGAGTGGAGTAGATGGAGTAATAGCCAAAATATTAAGCTTATTCTGGGCTTGAAGGGTTGCAAGACGAGCTTCTTCTCTAACCAACTCATTCACAGCAGTATCAAGAGAGGGAGCAGGACTGCGATTTAGCAGCTGACCACGAATGGGCTCAAAGTCCTTGTGAAGTGACAGCAAGAATTCATAGAGGCGAAATTCATTTCTAATGGAAGCATATTGCTGAGCATCTTTTGAGCATCCCCAAGTTGGATCAGAAAGGTCAATTTGGTCCCAAATGAAGCGAAGCTGATCATAATAGTCATTGATGGATTGCCCCGGTTCTTGCCTGAGTTGATGCAATTCAACCACTAACTGATATTTCATGGATCCATGAGTAGTGGAGTACCTTTTGGTCAACATATCCCATGCAGATTTTGCATCGTCAAAGCTGCCCAATAGGTTGGAAATAGAGGGAATGGAAGTGTTCCGGATCCATGTGAGGATCATGTGGTTATGACTATCCCAATCAATCATGCGACTAAGAAAGACAACATCTTCTTCACTTGCTCCTTTGACAGGAATAGTCATTGCACCAGTACAATAATGCCAGAGCATGCGGCTCTTAAGAAAACTGCGCATAGCTTGAGACCAGGATAAGTAATTTTTAGTACCCTCCAATACAGTATGGATGGGGCGAGGAAGAAAAACATCCTTCTTATCCATTTAGGGACACAATATGCAAAAACCGACTGCAGAAATGAAATCTATACGAAAAACTGGGTAAGGAGAACCTGGCCGGGGGAAAAGTCAATTGGACGGTCAACGGTCAAAGTCAACGGTCAACGTTCGGTCAACAGCTGGTCAACGGTCAAAGTTTTGGTCAACGGTCAATGCTGGTCAACGGTCAACGACTGGAGATGACGTCAGCAGATCAGTGGATGCTGACGCAGCTAGGACTGACGTGGCAGCGCGTGGAGGCTTGATGAGCTAGGGTTGACGTGGCAGCGCGTGGAGGCCTGACGAGCTAGGGCTGACGTGGCAGCGCGTGGAGGGCGCGTGAGGACGCGTGGAGGCGCGTGGAGGCGCCGCAGAATCTTTGAGCGGAGCGTGCGGTCTCCGATGGCGGCGAGATATCCACGAATGTGTAGATCGGCGCTGGACAATCTCAGTGGTACCTTCAAAAGTGAAATCGGAGCAATATTCGCAGTAGTGATGCAAAAGGCAGTGGTCTGTGAGTGTGAGACTTCTTAATGACTGCGGTTGCAGGTCCGGAACCCAGGGATGACGACTGGATGACGTCGGAGGTTCAACGGCAAAAGGCTACAGCGGCAGTTGTGATGGCGGAAGCGCTTAGTGAAAAAAAAAAAAAGGAAGTCACACTAATGAAGACAAGACTGCTAAGAAAAAGGTCAGAGCAGTGGCTCTGATACCATGTTAGAAATATAGAATAATTGTATTCTATTCTGTAATTAAAAGAGTATACATCAGTGCCTTTATATAGGAGGCATAACTATACAAGTAACCTAACTGGGCCTAGAGCCCACAATACAATATACTTTAACAGGTTGCTGCCAGACTACTTTCCCCAGCGATCTTTCTAATATTGTTTTACGGGTTGGTAACATGAGCGTCTGGCATGAGGCCAGCAACTGGACCTCGAATCATTGTAGCATTCTCCTTATTGCAGAGAAGAACTTCTCTGAATTCCACCAATTTGAAATCTCGTTTTCCAATCAAAAGAAGTACTTTTATCCTGCAGTTATTAATTGGGAAATTGGGAATAAGTCTTGCCTTGAAGCAGAAAAAGGAGGAGATTATACATGTGGCAGCAACAGTGGTTGTGTTAATTCCGAGAAAGGCAGTGGATATAGGTGTCGTTGCAATCCAGGCTACAGCGGGAATCCCTACCTTCCAGATGGCTGCATAGGTATATTTCTTTCTCTTGGCTTGGCACTTGGATGTATAGTATCACTACCACGTTGGTGAGATCTCTTATTGTAGGGGATCTCTCTCTTGTCTAGGTTACTTCACTCACACTGCCACTAGTATTTCAAAGTAGAAATGATATCATCTTGTATATTGAAAGCACCTGTTCAGAAAGAAGAATAAGATCCTTCTTTAGGAATATGAATTTATGGTTTTTGAAACGAACGACTAGAATTTTTGCCTTTGACCACAATTGGCATCAACACTGCAACTAATAGATTCTGTTATAAGACAACAAAACATGATTTCCCTCACGCTACCACTGTGATAGGAGCTTCAATCCAACAATTTCCTATTAATAAGTTTCTTTTTCTGGCTTCTTAAAAGATGTTGATGAGTGCATGGAGTCAAACAATACTCTTTGCCAAAAAGGAGCTGTTTGCACTAACACTAATGGTAGCTACTATTGCGACTGCCCACCTGGTTACTATAGAGATGATGACAAACCTGAATATGAGTGTGTACGCAACAAAGGAAAACTCAATCCAGCTCTTCTTGTTTCTTCAGGTATAAAATTTTCCCACTGTCTCCCTCATGTTCACCCTCTTCTTTCTCTTGAGTTTGTTGTTAATTACGTACCTTTGTGGCTTATACATGCAGGAATAGTAGTCACTCTTGTTCTTCTCATCCTACTTGCTATTGGCTTTTGGTTGAATCAAAAGCTTGAGAAGAGAAAGAAAAGCAAACTCAAGCAGATGTCCTTCAAGAAGAATGGTGGTCTTCTACTGCAACAGCAAATCTCTTCAAGTAGTATAGGAAGTAGCGTTGAGAAAACAAAACTCTATACCATAGAAGAGTTGGAGAAGGCAACAGACAATTTCAATGCAGGTAGAGTTCTTGGAAAGGGAGGTCGTGGTAAAGTATACAAAGGGATGCTATTAGATGGAAGCATAGTGGCCATTAAGAAATCAATTTTAATTGATGAAAGGCAAGTTGTTGAGTTTATCAACGAAGTTTTCATTCTTTCACAGATTAACCATAGGCACATAGTGAAACTGTTAGGTTGCTGTTTGGAGAGTGAAGTTCCTTTACTGGTTTATGAATACGTCTCCAATGATACTCTCTCCCACCATCTCCATAATGAGGACCATGCATCAACTTTGTCTTGGGAAGAGCGATTGCGAATTGCAGATGAAATTGCAGGAGCCCTAGCATATTTACATTCATATGCTTCTACAGCTATCCTTCATAGGGATATCAAGTCTAGGAACATACTGCTGGATGAGAACTTCAGGGCTGTGGTTTCTGATTTTGGACTTTCAAGGTCAATTGCCCATGAAAAAACACACTTGAGCACAGCAGTGCAGGGCACATTTGGTTACTTGGATCCAGAGTATTTTCGGTCAGGTCAGTTTACAGACAAAAGTGATGTATACGGGTTTGGGATGATTCTTGCTGAACTTCTCACGGGTGAAAAAGTGATTTGTTCTAGTAGATCTGAAGAAAGTCTAGCAATTCATTTTAGACTGTCAATGAAACAAAATTGCCTGTTTGAAATTCTAGACAAGGTGATAGTGAACGAAGGTCAGAAAAAGGAGATTCTTGCTGTTGCTAAAATTGCTAAGAGATGCCTGAAGTTGAGTGGGAAGAAAAAGCCAGCCATGAAAGAAATAGCAGCAGATCTCCACCAATTGAGGAGGACTATGAAGCAGCCATCACTTCAGCAGACCTGCCAGGACAACTGCCCTGTAAGTGGAAGGTACTTCTTTTCTTCCGCATCCACAAGTGCAGTTACAGAAGAGTATGCACTTCAAGGCTAGGAGTTTCCTAGACCATATTCCATGACTGCTGAACGCATCAATTGGACACCAAAAGGTTTGTGAAACCAAATTCATGTATGTTTCTACTGTCTGACTTTATCTAATGGCTGGAAAATTTAGGCTCTATGACTTCGACTCCATTAATATTGCATGTTCGAATTTGTTGTTCTTAATCTGTAGATGTAGCACTTTCTTATTTGATTTCAATTTTTGAAGTTGATTTCATATTTGGATGATTGATCACTAAACACTACTATCCCCTACAACTCAAACCTGTATAAAAAATTCATGCATGATTAATGAGCAAAGAATGGTACACATAATAATCTAAATTGACCAGCTATTCAATCACATGAAACGGAAATTTACCCATTTAATCCATCTCAACAGATTGAGTTCTTCTCTTCTCTCTAAAGTCCCCTTAAAATGAGCTGTTCGTCTATAAGACTCTAAAGAACACTTACCAAAGTCTCATTAGACCTTAAGGACCTCAACTTGAAAGTCTTGAGCCAAACCACACTCCCCGAAGTCGAAAACCAACAACCACTATTTGAAAAGCATTGAAACTCGCCAATTTCAAGCAAAAACACTTCCTTGGGTGTTTTCAAACAGCATGGCAGTTTGTTATGACCAAAACACCTTTTTGGTAAGAGTTTTGGTCAAACAAGGCGTTTCAAAACCTTCGCCGCCCAGACAATGCAAAACATGCCTTGTGTGAGCCATAGGCCCCTAATGCCGTTTGAGTCATGACCAAGCAACATTGTTACAATCCACTTTCCCTTTGTGTAAAAACAACTATGAGCCAGTACTTTATGGGCTCCAATTTTCAACAAGCTCATCAAAATTTTCCATTTCATCTTCCTCAAATCTTATGTTTTTTCATAGTCCCTTCACTTAGAGTCATGTTTCTAAATCTTTCGTCATAATTGGACTAGTGTTGTTGGCTTGTAAATTAAATAGAGAGATGCAAGTGTTGTTGAGTTTTATCGTCGATGGTGGCAAATCATGAAATGAACATGGTAAGTATGTTATGGTTTTGTGGGTTGGTGTTGGATTATTTATTTATTCATTTTTATTTTTGGTTTATCAAGCTTTGTTTGGCCTAGATGGATAGGTTTTGATAGGTTGTTGAGTTTTAATTTTTGGGCTTGGATAGGCTGATGAGATGTTAGGTTATAGCCGGTTTTAGATTAGGCCAAGCTACATTGGATTGTTTTGTTGAGTAAGAGTAGTTTTGAGATTATTTTGTCGAGCATTGGTATTTGCAAGGAAATTTTTTTGTCAAACACCTCATACTTTTAATAGTAATATAGATTATTAAGGAATTGAACTTACATGATATTCTGCTAAATGGAAGGCTCATTCACATGGTGTGGAGGTGAGAACAATCAATCACATTCTAGACTAGACTAGTTGTTAGTGTCAAAAGAGTGGAAAAATCATTTCAATGATCGTTTTCAAAGTGGCTGACTACAAATAATGTTGGGTCACTCCTATTTTACTTAATGACAATGGGATGGGAAGGGGGGAAACTTCCTTCAAACCCCAAAATATGTGGTTAAAAATTGACCGGTTCAAAGATCTAGTGGGCTTGATAAAATTGAAAATTAAGTACTAAAAATTAAGAGTTACACATTAATTATAAATGCTAAATTGATGGAAGTGAAAAACATTTGGTATCATCTTTGTTTTAGGTACTAAATTTAATTTAATTGTTTGATAATAAAAATAATTGAAGATTAAAAATTATTAATTTAAAAAAATTAACCATATACTCATTATATGACAAATTTTAAAATATTCTTTCCAAATTCTATATAACTTAATATACTGATCAATAAAAATTATCATCTGACATAAAAATATCATGTGTGTTGCAATTTGCTTGACTAGTAAATGATTCATTTGCAATTTGTTCATGTAAAATAAACATACAAGTGCATGGATTAAATTATGTTCCAAAACATTTAAATTTTATAGATACTAAATATCATTATTGTTGCTAATAATTTTGGAGATATAAAATTATCGTTATCAAATTCACTGAAAAATGTATTTAACTATTGTTGTTCGAAGGTAGCTATGTATTGCTACACAAGAAATAAATTTATAATTTTTATATTAATTAATTTATAATTTTAAATAAATGATCATAATATACACAATAATAGAAAAAATATAAATAATAATAATAATAACAATTTAAAAAAAAAATTCTACCTTATAATTTTTTTTTCTTCTTGTCTTCTTTGAAATTAAAACCAACATGAAATTTTGGAACTCTTTAATAAAAGAGCAATTGTATAAACCAATCAAATCGAATTCACTTAGAATTTTAATTTTGCTACATTAAGAAATTAAAAATAAATAAAAATAATTATCATGATATATACATAATGACTCAAAAATTTAAAAATAAATAATATGAAAAACTAATTCTTATGAATCAATTAAACAAAGATTATTTAGGATTCTAATTTTATTATATTGAAGAATAAAATTGAAAGGTTCTATTTTAAAAGAAATTCATTAAAAGTGAATATCATAAATCAATTAAAATAGACCTTCTTTAAAATTTTATTTTATTGTATCAAAGAATTAAGAATATAAATGTTTTAATTTAAATAAGTGTTTTGATTTAAAGAAATATTTTAATTTGAAAGAAGTATTTTAGTTTTAAAGATGTAAACTTTTACAATAAAGGATTTAATAATAAAAATCATTATTTTACAAAATATGGTATGGAGTAAAAAAGTTATAAAATTTATAATCAGTGAATTATGTTTTTTGTATAAGTGATTAGGTAGATCTCTATTGCTAAATGAAAAAGTAGTCTTTTTAAGTCATCTTTATTTTTAAGCGACTTAAAATTTGCTTTTTATAAGTGGGATCCACCATTTTTCACTATTTAGAGGTTAGTTGTTTTATCGAATAGCCTCTTACTAAGGGGATAGTGGGTGAGATACAGGTTAGTTTAGTTGGTCTTATAGCTTTATTTTGGTTTCCAAGTTAAAGGCTTTGAAGGTGTGGAATCATGAGGTGTTTGGAAATGCATGTCTCCCTAAAAAAGGAGACAACTTTTAAAAAAGAAAGGGCTTTTGGGATGTAAAAAAAGTTATGCATAATGTGGATGGAGGAGTATTATAAGTGGGCCTTATTGCAGGAGTCTTAATGGAGGCAAAAATCTAGGGAACTTGGTTGAGTGAAGGGGACATACACGCTAAATGTATGTACATCAATTTTATTATTCGTTAGAGGATGTTATTAGTGCTTGATAGTTCCTTGACCTCTGATTAATGCTTGTGGTGTGGTATTAACTCTTGGAGCTAATTAAGACTAAGCTATCATGCATTCCCATACTTGAGTATAGGCTAGGTGTTCGTTGAAATGTTTAAGTGAGATTTCAAGCGCTTATGGTTCACTTGCATTCATTGATAAAGCCTTGGGTGTGTTTAATTATGATGGCACAAAAATTCATGGTAACATAGTATTCTATACATCATAAGGCATAACTTGATTAGAAGAAGAATATATGTATTAGAAAAATGAAGAGGATGTTAAAATAGTAAATAGGAATGAAAATGAACTTTTAAATACTAGAATGTCATTCAATGTATCCTAGCCATAATAGGTAAAAAACCTTTATCAGGAAATTAATTTTTTAACCAAGTTCTCAACTAAACAATTAATTAGTTAGTTTAAAGAGAATTATCAATATAATCTTCAACATCATAACATCGGCTCAATACAATAAAACTAAAAGGTAAAATAATGTTCAAATCTCGAAAAAGAAAAATAAATAAATAATTAATGTTCAAGTGTTTTGCAAGGGATATTAAATAAGCAATTGTCATTTCTATTGACGATAAATCTATTTTTATCATGCATGTTTCTCACAATAAATCATAATTTTCAAAAGATATAACATACAAATCATATTCAACATAGATTGTTCCCATATTAATTATAGGTAGATAAAAAAAATTGCTAGTTTTAGTAACCTCTAAATGAACTCTTACAAGTAGGGTTTCAATCTATGATATCCCTTATTAAAAGAATGTGGAGGTCTCTAGGTTACCCTCTGTCATCCAGTTTAATACATAGGTGATGTTTGTTTTTTAGTTGAATGTTAAATAAAAGAAGTCAAAATATTTAGTTTTTTTCTATTCAGCTAAAAGTAATATATTAATATCAAGTAACATAATTAAAACGAACTTATTGAGAATAAGTTCACTTTAATTATATTAATTGATATTAATAAGTTACTTTTAACGTAATAGAATAAATCAAATATTTTGATTTTTTCTATTCAACCAAAAAACAAACACTACCATAATCAAAGTTAAAAACACATGATAAGCTATACATGTTTTTTTAATTATTTTTTAATAAAATATTTTATTATAACATATGCAAATATATGTTGAATCATAAATCATAAATATGAACATTTCATACACAAATTGATTCACATGTGGAAAGAAAGTTCATAATATATTGTAAAATAAATAATAAACATTTTTCCTTTTTAGCAAAATACATTACATTAATACCTCTTACATGGATGCATACAAGAAGAATTTAAAAAAAAAACAGGAAATCCACCATGTGGACATTTATGTTACAATAAATGTGACAAGGACTCTAATATTAGACGTAATCATCATTTAAATTTTCTTTTTACTAAACAATATTAAAAAATTTTGAAATAATTTTATTGCATGACACCGTAATAGTAAGAAATATCATTAATTAATTGTCACTTCTCATTCAAATCTTATATCAATTAATTTATAATATTGTCCACACTTGTATTCATACCTTATGTATACCCATTTGGAATGGGATGAGATAATATTTAAGTTATTCAATTATTCGTATATTTATTTCAATTAACTAAGATAATTATTAAAGAATAGTTGTGCAGAACATCAGATATTTTGATGTGATCTTCTATTCAATAGCCAATGCCACCGTCTTATGTCTGCCACGTTAGTCTTCTTTTTATCTTTTTTTCTTTCTTTTTTCTTTTTCTCTTTCTTTTGTCCTTTGGGTATCATCTTTTTCAATAAAAATGTATAATTATTGTCCTCATCATGATGCCAACCAGGGATTGAAAAATCGGAAAATATCGCCGATATTTCGAAGAAATATCGGATATCGGGCGGCATCGAAACGATAATCGTCACCGATTATCGATCGACGGAAAAATCGGCAAAAAATCGACAAAATCGTCGATATATCGGCGAAATATCGGTGAAGCACCGATTTATCGGAGAAAAATCGCAAGTGGACTGACGCGCGGAGCAATCGGAGGAGAATTTAAAAAAAATCGCCGAAAATATCGCCGATATTTCGGTATTTTTACAGATTTTTCGGAAAATTTCCCGATATTTCCTACCAATCCATCCCGCACATAGGATACAAAATCTGGCTCAAAAATCGTGGATTTAGGGTTCGTGAAATTTAAATCCAATGGCACAACAACAAAGAAACCCTTAAAACAGATCCAGAAATCACAGGGAGCAAAAGAAAAGCAAATTTTTTGGTTTTCTTTGGGGGTTTTTAATGGATTTTCTCGGAAATCAAACGAGGATGAATTTTCCCGGAAATCGAATGGGGGATGGATTTTCTTGGAAATCAAACGGGGGTTGCAAAAAAAAATAATATCAATTAGTACCTGCGAGGATTGAGAGTGGCAGAGGAAGATAGGTCCTTTTTAGGAAGTCTCTCGGCTGGAGGGCAACTTCAGAAAAGGGAAGAGAAAAGGGGAATTCTCTTGGCTGGAGGGCAACTTCAAAAGTGGTGGCCCTTTTAATTTTTAGATTTAGTAGAGGTAAAAAAAAAAACCAAATCATGAACGATTTTCCTCTATCCATATAAATAATTATAAATTATCAAATTTTATTTTGATTATTAAATAAATTAATATTAATAAAAAAAAGTTGTTACTATATATTTTTAATAAAGTTTTAAAAATTAAATCTCTAATAAAATATTTATATAAATTAATTTAATTTTCATTTAAAATATAATAAAACATGTTTTAAGAAAAATATTTTAAAATATTTTAAATAAATATTATCTTCAACAAATTGGGTCATCTTCATCTAACAATATAATGAAATCACATTGATCTTTTCCTTAATATAAGGACTATTGTAATATCATATGTATTATATTTATGTATAAATTATTTTTATTCAATAAAATCAAATATTTTTTAACTCAATTCTAACTCTATATACTTTCAAAATTCATATATATTATTTTTAAAATTCAAATATCGAATCTACCAATATATCTTTGTTTACGATATTTTTCTTCTTAATTATATATATGTCAATTACACTTACAAGATAACTTTAAAATATGTATTTTTACTTATTTTATCATTTTTTGAAGTTTTTTCAAGCATTCCTATTAATTTTAAATAATTTTCACTCTATCGATATTTGTGAAAAAATATCCACCGATATTTCTCCGATATTTCCGATATATCCGTAAAATCGAAGTACCGATATATCCGTAAAAACCGATATTTCAATCCTTGATGCCAACACACATTGTTTGTTTATAAGACTTTAATTTGGATCATAAAAAGTCAAAGAGCCAATAAAAACGAAAATGAAAGAAAAAATAAAAAATAATGAAAAAGAGGTTTAAACTTAACAAAAATTTGTTTTTTCTAAATTTATTTAATATCTTTTCTTTTCTTTTATATAAAATATAATTTTTAAAAAACTTTTAAATAATTATTTTATTTTTATGTTAAATCCCATATAGAATTTGGATTCTTTCTTGCCTTCTTTCGCTTGCTCGCTTTCTTTGTCTCAACAGCTTTGTCATGGACCATGGCCCCACCTTCTTTAATAAAGACGATTCCCTTCAATCTAATAATTTGATGCATCCAACTCTTCGAATTGTGAGGCACATTAGATTTAATACTGTTGTGTCTCTTCATTGTAAGACCCTACAGTTTCAGAGTTGAATGTAATACCCCGTAAAATGGTTATGCAAATGATACAAGTTCTTGTGTTCACCATCTTGATCAGCATCATCTCCTTGCTATTCTCATTGATGGAAACATCAGCATCCATGGCCAAGCCTGGTTGCCCTGAGACATGTGGGAACGTCAGCATCGTTTATCCATTTGGTATTGGCAAAGGTTGTTACCTTGACAAACGTTTTGAGATCACATGCAGCAATTCTAGTCTGCCTCATCCTATTTTCCAACTGGACGAGGAAAATGAAGCTGAAGTTCTGCTTATATCTCTGGAGTATATGAGAATCAGAGATTGGACTTCCCCTATTTGTTATGTGAATTACACATCAGAAGGGCAAAGTTATGCCGAGTTCTCATATGCGCCGATGGAGCCTTTCAGTTATTCCCACACTGAAAATAAGTTCATTGGCATTGGCTGTGACATATTTGCTTATATTGGTTATTCCAATACTACAAATTCCATCAACAGCAGCTACATTAGCGGGTGTGTCTCCGTCTGCAATGGCCAAGGCTGGTCTTGGCTTGATACTAACTATTCTTGCTCTGGCATTGGTTGCTGCCAGACTACTTTTCCCGAGGATCTTTCCATCGTTGACATACGGATTGGTAACATGAGCACCTGGCCTGACGGCCGGGACTGGCCCTCCAATCAATGTAGCCTTGTCCTCATTGCTGAGAATAACTTCTCTGAATTCCACCAATTTGACGTCTCTTTCTCCAATGTAAACAAGATGTACTTTTACCCTTCAGTATTGAATTGGGCAATAGGAAACAAGTCTTGCCACGAAGCTCGAAAAAGAGGAGATTATGCATGTGCCAGCAACAGTCGTTGTGTTAATTCCAAGAAAGGCAGTGGATATACGTGTCAATGCAACTCAGGCTACCGTGGGAATCCCTACCTTCCAGATGGCTGCGTAGGTATATTTCTTTACTCTTGGCTTGATATTTGGATGTATAGTACCACTACCACGTTGGTGAGATTTCTTGTTCTTAGGGACCCCGGCAACCCCTCCGCTCCGTAGTTTCATTCTCACTAGAATGCAAAATTTGAAATGATATCAATGTTATATATGGATAGCACCCATTCAGAAAAAAGTTATATTAAGATGCTTCTTTAGGAATATGAATTTATCGTTTTAGAAACCAAAGGACTAGAATTTTCCCTTTATACTAAAGTTGCTTCGAACACTGCGATCTACACTACTGCTACTGGTAGATGCTGTACATAGACAATAACCAACATCTTTTCCATGGCGTTTGCCATTATCACGAGCACAAATACTATCATAATGAAAACACCACCACCTCTACCACTTTGATAGAAGCAACACCTGTTCTCTCTCCCATCCATCCGAATCAGGGACACCAGTCTGTACCACTCCACCATCTCTAATGGCCAACACCACTTCCACCATTGTGATATGAGCCTCAATCGAACAATTTCCTTGTTTAAAATTACTAATAATTTTGTTTTATTGGCATACCTTAAAAGATGTTGATGAGTGCATGGAGCCAAACAATACTCTTTGCAAGAAGGGAGCTTTTTGCATTAACACAAATGGTAGCTACTATTGCAACTGCCCACATGGTTACTTATACAGAGATGATGACAAAAATGAATATGAGTGTGCACGCAACAAAGGAAAACTCAAGGCAGCCGTTCTTGTTTCTTCAGCAGGTATGAAGCTTTCCCATTGTCTCCCACATGTCCACCGTCTTCTTTCTCTTGGGTTTGTAGTTACATGGGTGGCTTACACATGCAGGAATAGGAATCGCTCTTGTTCTTATCATCCTACTTGTTATTGGCTTTTGGTTGCATCAAGAACTCGAGAAAAGAAAGAAAAACAAACTCAAGCAGAAGTTCTTCAAAAAGAATGGTGGTCTTCTTTTGCAGCAGCAAATCTCTTCAAGTAGTATAGAAAGTGTTGAGAAAACAAAGCTCTATACCATAGAAGAGTTGGAGAAGGCAACCGACAATTTCAATGCAAGTCGAGTTCTTGGAAAGGGGGGTCATGGTAAAGTATACAAAGGGATGCTATTGGATGGAAGCATAGTGGCCATTAAGAAGTCAATTATAGTAGATGAACGGCACGTAGTTGAGTTTGTCAATGAAGTTTTCATTCTTTCTCAGATTAACCATAGGCATATAGTGAAATTGTTAGGTTGTTGTCTAGAGAGTGAAGTTCCTTTGCTGGTTTATGAGAACGTCTCCAATAGCACTCTATCCCACCATCTCCATAATCAGGATCACGCATCAACATTGTCTTGGGAAAAGCGCTTGCGAATTGCAGATGAAATTGCAGGAGCCCTTGCTTATTTACATTCATATGCTTCTCCAGCTATCCTTCATAGGGATATCAAGTCTAGTAACATACTGTTGGATCAGAATTTTAGGGCTGTGGTTTCTGACTTTGGACTTTCAAGGCCAATAGCCAATGAAAAAACTCACCTGACCACATTAGTGCAAGGCACATTTGGTTACTTGGATCCAGAGTATTTTCGATCAGGTCAGTTTACAGACAAAAGTGATGTATATGCATTCGGGGTAGTTCTTGCTGAAATTCTAACGGGTGAAAAGGTCATTTCTTCAAGTAGAGTTGAAGAGAGTCTAGCAATTCATTTTAGATTGGCAATGAAACAGGATTGCCTGCTTGAAATTCTAGACAAGGTAATCGTGGATGAAGGTCCGAAAGTGGCAATTCCTGCTGTTGCTAACCTTGCTAAAAGATGCCTGAAGTTGAGTGGGAAGAAAAGGCCAACCATGAGAGAAATAGCAGCAGAACTTGACAAATTAAGGACTATGGAGAGTACATTACTACAGCAGACTTCCCTGGACAACTACACTGGAAGCGGAAGGTCCTATTCTTATGCATCTACTAGTGCAGTTACAGAAGAGTATGTCCTTCAAAACCAGGAGTTTCCTAGACCAGATAGCATGACTGCTTAAAACACCAATTTGATATCATCAGGTCCATGAAATGAATTTTGTGTATAGTTCTGCTCTCCACTTTTATCTAATGGGTAGTTAAATTCTCTATAATTGTAAGTCTAAAATTTGTTCAAAGTTTTAGTCCTTAATGTGTAAAAGAAGCATTTGTCCATTTGATTTGATGGGTTAAACAGATAGTAGAATATTGTCAATTTCTCCATCTGTTTTCATTTTTGGACTGATAGTCACGTATTGAACATCCATCCATATGTGTTACAGACTCTTGATGTATTTTGGACCTAATGCATATATATCTAACCCCAACATTTGGATAGAATTTTTATCCTACCTCCACATTGGGATAATACTTCATTACCAATTTTGGGTTTTGTCCTTTTAAATTAATTATTTATTGAGAGCAATTAATGTCATATAAATATAAAATCAATCACACAAATGAACACATGGATATAACGTGGAAAAACCACCTAACAACCTATTAAGTGCAAAAAACTACATGTGGTCTCTCGATCGCTAAAGAATCCACTAATTATAAGAAAATGGTATGCAATTTTACTTAATCCGATGCGCCTACTCCCTAAAGTCTTATATCAAAGTTTTACAATCAGATCTCTAACTTTTGTTAGAGTTGAAAGTTACTTTAAAAAAAATAAAAATCTTGAAAATTTTATTGACACTTTTATTAGTCAATGATTACAATAGAAATTGAATAAGGAACTACTTATGAGACTACTTGAGGCAGCTAAAGAATAGTCTATTGAAAGTCTATTTACTACTCTACTACTCTAACTTTAATATGCATCGATAAAAGGGTTTTATTTCATCCAAGGATTGCCACGGATGACTTAACTTTTCTTTTTAATTTCCTTACTTAAGACACTTGTGAAATTGTCTTTTCTAAATCGACCTTTTATTTGGTTTGGTAAAAAGATAGATGATTCTACTTACCTTGATCATCTTCCTGTTCTTGACTCAAACCATACTCTAATTCTTCCAAAACTAAATCCAACTTGTGCTTTCAATAACCCCCTTTTTTAGGCTATGTGGCTTATAACGTTGAATTTTAAAGAAGTGGTTTTGAGGCTTGGAAATATTGTTATAAAGGATCCTTCAGCTATCAATTTACGAAAATAAATTGTAATAACTTCAAGTACAAAGCTATAAACTGTCACAAATTTGTCTTTGGTAGTATTTCTAAGAATATTAAAAAATTGGTACATGAAGCAAGAGTCACTACAAAATTCTATGGTCTATAATGAACTCGTCTACCTCCACCAATATAATAACCCATGATGGCAGTAGTTATTTTCTTATTATCATAACGCAATGTTGCAACAGGCACTACTAGAAATGCCATAAGAGTTCTAGAAATTATTACAATTGGCACATGATGAAAAATAAGGCTTCTGGGTTACCTTCTAAAATGCCCAAGAATTCTAATTGATTGTTTTATTGAAAATTTTCTCGCTTCAAGTCATGAATGTAACTACGAATAGGAGAACCATTCTTTTCTCACAGCACAAGAGTCTTGACCTTTGTTTTCACGGAGAAAAAATAGGAATAACTTTAAGAGAAAAGACTTTTTGTTTCTTCAAAAGAATTATTTTCTTTTGTTTTGTTTTTTGGGAAGAGAACAAAACGTATTTCTTCACTTTTGTTTTCAGAAAGAAAGAGAGAGGAGAAAGCGTATTCTTTCTCTGTTTTCTAGGGAGAGAGAATTCTCATAGAGAGAGAGTAAATTTTTTATATTTTTTTATATTTTAATAGTGGTAGTTTGTAGGTAGTTTTAAAACTTCTAGAAATTGCTTCCCTTATTTCTCCCATTTATTTAGGTTGAGTAAGCCCACTTGGGCACCCAAACCCAACTCCAACATCTCCCACTTGCACAAGATGGGCTGATCTAGCCCAATCACTAATCCAAGTCCATTATTTTCCACTTTTGAAGGCCATTCATACAGGCAAATAGGTCGTGTGACCATGCGAGCACACCTGCAATTTGGGAGCTATAAACTTATGCACCTATTAAGGAAACACAGGAGCTCAACCCCAAAAAATTATGAGTGAACAATAATAATCATGTCTTGTTATACCCCAAACTTATTTAGTTACATTTTAATGTATACACTTAATCCCTTAAAACTGTATAATATCCAACATTATAAATGAATTCATAATTATATCAACTACAAAAGCAATATAATCGGACGACTATGAACACATTTTTATCAAAGTAACTCAAAAAAGTCTTCCATATGAGCTCATGCCTTTTAAAACTAAATTAACTGTTTGCCCAATATGTCCCATAAGGATAAATTATTTCATTTCCATCAGAAACATACCAAAGTAGCAACATTAATTTGTGACCTCAAAACATAGTCAAAAAGTACAAAGAGTACAATAATGAGCTATTATAATTGTAATAAGCCCTAAGGATCTCACACAATGAGAATGTAGAGATTAATCACTCACTTTTCTTATTAGTCACATTCAAACACATGTAGTATAAAATACATGCTATGGTGGTTTCTCTCCACCTAGAGAATGTATGTCAAACTACCACCATACAGACCTCAACTAAGAGCTTCACACTAGTAGCTTGTTTAAGTTTTGCATCTATGGTTCTCCTTAAACCTTTTATGCTAAAAATCAAGTCTAGTTCAAATAAGCAAATGTAATTGTGGGCGATTACATTCGGTCAAAATGTTATTTATTATAAACCTCATCTTGATACTTAATCAAGGTGACACTCGTCATCTCTTTTATACTTCTTACTCATTTATCATCATTAATATACTATGTCTCATCACAACTCATAAACATATTGACTAGGGCAATTGCTCGAGTGAGAGAGCCAACCTTTGCCTGTTGACATACATACATATGTAAGTACCAATTACATATTCAATTATATGAATAACAAATACTCATATCATTTTATCATATATATAAAGTATCTTATATCCAATCAATAATGATCCAAGACATATGATCCACATAGATCATAACCTACACAGTCCTAATGAGTTAACATGTACAAAAAAATGTTTCTTAGAATGGATTTCATGAATGGATCAACAGTCATTTCACATATAGGTAAATATTCAGGATCATTTCCTCTTCGTGCAATAATATCTCTTTAAAATTATTCTTGGCCTCTAGATGTTTAGTTCTTCCATGATATTTCGGATCTTTTACATAAATGGTCGCAAATTGACTATCACTAACGACTGTCATTGGCTCAAAAGCATCCTTGACTATTCCCAAGCTTTGCAAAAATCTTTTCAACCATATAGTTTCTTATATTATAGCTGGACAAACAGTAAACTCAGCTTCCATGATTGATTGGCACCATTATTAAGTAAGAATGTGTATCTAGATGTTGATTTGCGCTCATCTAGATCACCTTCCCAAAAGACATGTGAATAACCCACTAAGCACAATTTTTTGCCTTGATAACAAAAGGAATAGTCCACAATGCCTTTTAGATACTGAAGAATTCTCTTTACTATTTTCCAATGCATCATTCTAGGATTTTTCTTGGTAACGACTCACCATCCCAACAACATAGCAGGTATATATAGTCTTGTACACATCGTAGCATACATTAGACTCCCAATAGCACTAGAGTAGGGAACATTAGTTCTTTTTCTATTTTCTTTTAGAGTCTTTGGACCTATTTCTTTACTTAGATTTTCACCTCTTGCAAATGGAGTGTCAATGGGATTACAATCTTGCCTATTAAATCATTCAAGGATATTCTTAATATAGTGCTCTTGTGAAAAAGCCACTAGTTTGTGAGAATGATCAATATGGATCTTTACTCCAAGAATGTAAAATGCTTCTTCCATATCCTTCATCTCAAAAGTAGATGGCAACTATCTTTAAATGGTTTGAACAAACTCTAAATTATTTTCAGCTATAAGTATATCATCCATGTATAAAGATAATAACACATTTATCTTTATTTTGCTTAATATAAACACAATGGTCCTCATCAATCATTATGAAAATATACGAAGTTATTGCACAATGAAATCTTAAGTACCACTGCTTGGATGATTGTTTAAGGTCATAAATCAATTGATTTAACTTGCACACTTTGTGCTCTTGGGATTGGATAATAAAACCTATTGGTTATTCCATATAGATTTCTTCATTCAACTCTCCATTAAGGAAAGTTATCTTAACTTAACTTCCATGTCATGTAGCTCTAAATCCATATGAGTTACTATAGCTAGAATGCGTCGAATTGAGGCAAACCTAACTATTGGAGAGAAAGTTTCCTTATAGTCCATATCCTCTTGTTAGGTATACCACTTAGCCACTAATTGAGCTTTATAATTTTCAATGGATCCATCTGCCTTTCGTTTTATTTTAAGAACCCATTTGTTCCCAATATCTTTTCAATTTGAAGGTAGATCAACCAAGTCCTAGACTTGATTCTTTCTCATCGACTCCAATTCTTCTTCCATTGTTTTTCTCCATTCATCCTTAACTAGACAAGTAAGAGTCTCTTGAACCAACTTAGCCTTAACATCATCATATTGAGTGACAATACGAACTTCCCCTTCGATCTCAAATCGTCATTGAGGAATAATTTATTGAGGACTTTTTCTCAACATCGACTCTTTTATTATACTTGCTACAAGTACTAGTTTAGTCCCACTCGATTCAAGCATCAATTGTTGTTCGGGTATGGATCTTATGTCGGGATCCATCATTTCATAAAGATGTAAATCCCTATCAATCTCACCCGTACATGGGAAATCGTTCTCTAAGAACATGACATCTCATGATTCTAATTCAGTTACTGTTTCATCTTCATTCTCACCTATGAACATATACCCTTTGAAGTGTTCATTGTATCTTATAAAGATACATTTCTTTTCTTTAAAACTAAATTTTCCATATTTATGAGAAGGATGTTGAACATAAGCCACTAACCCCCAAGGTCATAAATTTCTAGGATCAGGCTTTTGAATATTCCATAACTCATATGGAGTAGATAAAACAAACTTTGAGGGTACTTGGTTAAGTACATGAAAAGTAGTAAAAATGTGTCTCCCTAATATGAAATGAGAGGATTTGTTTGCATCATCATTGACCTAACCATGTTGTAGACCCCCATTAGGGGCACGTTTTTTTCTCTCATTTTGTGCAGCTCACTTGCCAGCTAGAGGGCTCCTTGAAAGCCAAGTGCTGCCTCCTGGTTGGTTGCTATGGAATCAGCTTAGTGGAGTTGATGGACGAATGGGAAAGCAACACGAATAGGAGGATATGCTGGGGACCTGCAGGCCGTTATTGGGTAGCAGGCGAGCTGCAGGTGGAGGAGGTGCTTTTGGTTGTTGTTTTCTGGCATAGAGGAGGAGCGGATGAGTGGGGTGCTTTTGAGAAAGGAAGGAAGAGATATTTTGGTGGGGGGAGGGGGACTTACAGAGATGCGGATCCGGTAAGGGAAAGAAGGGAGGATACTTTCAGCTGAAGAGGGTAGCAGGCTGCTTGGCTTAAGAAGGACTTACAGAGGAGTTTATTTAGCTGCGGGGAGCTAGAGGAGGGACTTTTTCTGGCGGGGGATACTAGTTGAGGAGAGGAGAAACACAACAGTCTCCTTGCTCATTTCAGCTGGAGGGAAGCCTTTTAGGTGCGTTTTCTGGACCATATACTTGTTGCAGTAGATTTCCTTGATATTGTTGTGATTGTGTTATAAATAATTTGTGCCTTGTTCTTCATGAAAAACTGATTTAAGAGTGATCTGATTCCTTTTTATCTCTCCATTGGGTGTCTGAGTCATGTATTTGGGTCCTATTTCCACTGACTTTCCCACCTATACATGAGCCTATTGACTCCAATATGAAATAGAGCTCGGGTCGGTGTTTTCTTTGGTTCAGTTGATACTCTGTTTTTGTGCTTGCATCCTTGCTGTCCATGCTCTGTTCTTGCTTCTTTTCTCTTGCTCCTCTGTTTTCCCTTGAAAGAGACTATCAGGCTTTAAGACCGTGAATCTGGGAAAGAGGTTAAAACATCTATTGCTACCAGAACCACTGATGAAGATGTTTTGATCTATGAAAATGAGGCATCTATTTCCCATGGCACTTCTGACAGGGATGGCCATAAATAAAAAAGAGTGCTGGTGGTGGTGTTGATATTGTTCCTGAGAGTGGCAAGTTTCAGAAAGAAATGCCTCCACTGAAAATCGATGAGTTTGGACGGTTGGTCAAAGAAGATGCTAGTGATAGTGATTCTGATGTTTCATGCTATGCTAGGAAACATGGTAAATCTGAGAGTTGTGGAGATGCAGCTACTCAGGTGCTGGAGATGTAAGAAGTTCAAGAGGGGCCTGCAAAGGCTGCCACTCATGTTCTTGATAATGAGAATTTTCTGGTACCAGGGGAGACCCATTAGCCATTTTCAGTTGAGTGTTTTCCCTCTCAACCTGCAACTGATGCCAATAACCTGAAGTTAGCTGGTGATACTCCTCAATGCCACAACCAAGCTCTACAACAAGCCAAACCATTCCATCATCCTCACAGAACCTATTCTCCATACCCATTCCATCAATTCTCATGCACATTATTCCACCCTTCCCACTAACCTTCTACCATCCATCCAACGTGCCACCCCACTAACCCATCTCACACTAAATCCGACCACCCAGTCCACCAAGCTCCAATAACTGCTTAGCTTCTGGTCCTGGCTTCCTGTGCTTCTCTTGAAGGGTGAAATGATAGCTTTGCTCCATATTCCTTCAGATCCACTGAAGAAACTCCACATGATTATGGGTATTCTGGAGTATCACGCTGACTACTACAGGAAGGTGGGGATGTTGAGGATTATGCTGCCAATATTCCTCTATCGATTGAGGTTCAATGCCACTCTCAAGGTTATGGGAACTCACGTGGCTAGTACTGTAAATGGATCAAACTGCCACTTTGAACTGAATGTATTCAAGTCAGTGACTGCTAGTGGTTTCCCAATATCGATCAGGTTGCTAGTTGATGTATCCGCTTTTTTAGGAAGAGAGTTGTTGACAGATGGGCAATGATGATAGGAGAAGAAGACAACTGTAGCAGCAGGTTTTTGAAGAAGCATCTCTTTGAGAATTTGTTAAATCATCCAGAGTCCATGACAAATACTAAATTGGCTATAAGTGAAACATATCAACAAGCTGACATGATTTTGTCTGGATATTGAAAGAGTTACTTACCGAGATGATGGTTTTACTGCTCCCACAGCAGTGGTTGTTGGTAACCATCTCTATGTTGCCAATGTTGAAGATTTGAGGGGTAGAGTTGGACGTACCAAAGTGTTTCAATAATGCCATTTTGACTGATTCATCATATTCTTGAATGAGAGCTCACTCAGACTCTCTAAAGCCCTGATTTGCCCTAACGACCTTCAAAGATTACCAGAAGAGAGAGTGACTTGAGAGAGATAGAGAGAGCTTGAAGGACAAGTTTTCTGGCTAAGTGAAGACACCAAACAGGAGTAACGGGAGAGAGCTTGAGGGAGAAGAAAAGAGAGATGGCGTCCTAAGTCCAGGTTCTGCAATATCCTTTGGGCCCTCAAGAAGCTTTTAAGATAAACCCATTGAGAGGCCTCCATTAGGTCCATTGCCAGCTGGATTCCACTCGCGTTCAAGAGGCCATGGTGTCAGTTGCAGCATCCGTGGAAGCAGATTAGAATACCATGAGAATTAGGGAGAAAGTGCAGCTGCATCAACAAATCAGATAGAGTCCCCATGAGGAAAATGCCCGTGAGAAGAGAAAGTCAAGCTCCAGTAAAACCGATGTTCCTCTTCTCTTGGACCTGCAGGTGGAGGAGAGGAAATATGTGTTTGAAGTGAAGACGATTTAGAGGATAGAGCTTCTGGTGCTTTCTACTCTTCAGTGGAAGGTGAATCTAGTGACCCCAACTTCATTCTTTTGATCACATTATAAGGAGGCTTGGATTGAAGACCCGCTTGCATTGGCAATTTCTGGAGAGGTGTGAGCGCCTTCTCTTCTCTGTCATTACTGATTCGAGGTTCTTGTGTTATCTTCCCTCCACCTTAGCTACTGCAACCATGCTGCATATAATCACAAAGTTTGAGCCTTGTAATCCATTGGAATACCAGAATCAGCTCCTGAGTGTACTCAAAATCAGCAAGGACGATGTGGATGACTGCTATAAACTTATCCTAGAATTTTTGGGTAACCATGGGCATACCTAAAACCAGATCCGCAAACATGAGCATGCATCTTACTGTAATCGCTACTGGGGAGAACCAATTCAAAAAGTTTATCTTGATGATATTAACTGCAAATGCAGCAGTGGGGGTAATTACAGAAACAAATGCTGAGAAAGCTCTTGAGGAGTTATATGCCTACTAAGCTAATATTGCAACTGAAATTGGTACTGGACTGTTGTTCCTCCTCCAGACTAAACCAGAGCCACTAGTGCACCATGACCCAGAATCCTAGAGCTCAGACGCGCTTCAGTACAACAGAGGCTCCATACTTCTCTCCATTTTCCCTCCCAGATTATTCAGAGGATCCTTTCATGCAGAAGCTGCGAAGCATCTTCTCAACACCATTAAGGTTTTCCACCATCTCCAGACTTGCAAATACCAGTAGTTTCTCTGAATAAGGATGGGAAGCCTTACATTGAAGTTAAGATCAAGGATGGGGAGACCAAGGTTTAGCCCCGAGGAGATCAATGCAATGGTTTTAACTAAGATGAAAGAGACAGCTGAAGCATTCCTTGGGAATAAGATCAAGGATGTTGTGGTTCCTGTTGTGATGGTTTCTAAGGATGAGGAATCTGGAAGGATTGATGAGGAATTAAGACCAGCAGCTGTTCCTTGGTGCCGTTCGTTATTGTGATGGCAGTGTGCACCATTTTGGTCATGATTGCAGCCACTGAAGTGGACAGTGGGCACCCACTACCCTTTTCATTAACCTCCTTCATCCAATCCATTGATTCCACGCCTACCTTTCTCCCATGCTGTTCACATCCTTTCTTTCACACCTATCAAGCCCATTTCTACCACTCCACTTCCACTCATCCAACTAATCCATACCCACGCTTCTCTCCTCACCTTCCATACCCATTTTCCCATTCCACCATTCAGCCCATCTCTCTTACAGTTTCACCATCTTTCCCATTGGTCCTCGTCATGCATGAATTCATACGTATATATCTCCATGAACCGTTCCGTTAATCATTCTCTATACCCATTTCTATCATGGTGCCACTCATTTCGACGTGTTGTTGTTTTCATTGCTGAGGTTGATGCCCTTTGAGCCAGAACCTGATAAGAGACCGCTAAGCCATGGCTCATCCTCAGACATATCTAGCTGCAGTATGCTTCTTGGCATTCATGCTACAGTTTGGCATGCAATTTGTGTAGATGTAAATTTCAGGGGATGGTTTGGACCAAAACGGAGATACTTTAAGCTTCACGATTCAGGGGCCTCATTGATGCACTATATGTCATTCTTGTGGAGACTCAATGCAAGGGTTAAGGGAATCGATCGAGGTTGGGCTGCTGCTCTCAAGTTCCCATTGAAGGATATATGGTGCAACCCTAGCATCTCTTTGAATGAACAGCTTCATGCATGGAGTCTTGTCATTGTGGTTGCAGTTAAAGGTTCGTCAGCTTACCTTATGCCTTCAGCGCACTAGGTGGAGGCTCGAGCTCAATCAAAGAGTCAATATTTCTGGGGAAAGTAAAAAAGACCTGACGAAGTCATTGACATCTTCCATTTGATGCGTGTTGATTGTCGTATATGTACCCAGACACTGCTGCATACCTCCTCCACATATGAATGATCTTAAATCCTCGACACAAGGGTAGTTTGAGCACATGCTAACTGAAGATGATGATGTCCTTCTACTGATAGCTGATGATGAGATAAAATTTGAAGTATGGTGTATTGGTAACAGTGAATTAGGAATATGCTATGAAGCAGGGTACAGTTGCCAGTGGTGCTCATCATGTGACTGATTCGAGAGTTGATGGGCTTGGTGTTTCATTTTGCATTGGGGACAGCCTTGAAGATGCTAATGTCACTCGTCCTATTCCAACTGAGCAAGCAGTGCTGAATGCTAATTCATCATCACATGGAGAATTGGTGTCCACTAATGACTCCTTGATAGCTACAGGCAGTGAAGGGTGAGCAGGGTCCTCATAACAGGTGACTATCCAAGCACCCAATCAAACCTCTGAGGCAGGTATGCATGGCCACCTCTAGCATGGCCACTTATTGAGCCATGTACCACCCCCTCAAACTTTTTCCCTTTGATTTCAAAATAATAATTTCCAACAACCCGTTTTGAAGTGATTTTCCAATTTCTGGTTTTTAAATGATTTCAAGTCATCAAATTTTCCATCCTTAGGGTTTTTAGATACCAACATCTCATTTTTAATAAAATTTGGTCTCCTTTTTCTTTTTGGCGAGCCACTTTCGAATTTTCTTTGATTTTCAAAATGTTTTAAAATAAGTGTGAATTTATTTTTCGTAATTCTTGGTGATAGAATTTACGAAATTAATTCATACAAAAATAAATGGGCTTTGGTGGGGGCCCAACATCAAATAAATTTTCTTTAAAATAAAAATGAATTTTGAGTGAAGTGCCATTGCATGCCTTTGATGATTTTGTACTCGATTTAGTGACATGTGAGCTATGTTTATGCTCTTTATTTTGCACTAACCCTCTCTCTTGATAGTGCATAGTGGCTCGCTGCTCAGGTACACACTCATTCCCACTCTGGTTAGTCTATATGCATTTTCTAACTTTCATATGTGCATGATTGATTCGAGTATTCATTTTTTTTCGCATTGATTGCCATGTCAGCTTCATCTCATTAGTAGAGACCTGATTTTAGGGACTTAGAGGGGTGCTACGGTCTTTACCGTACCTTCCCGATAAGTAACCTGACCCCCGAACCCGATCCGGTTTTTCACAGACCACCTTTTCCAAAATAAGGAGTCACACTTAGGGTTTTTCTTTCTTATTTTATTTACCCTTTTAAAATAAAACAAAAATAAGTGGCGACTCCAAGTCATTTTTCTTAATAAATAAAATCAAATTTCAAAATAATAAAAATCGAGCTCGCCATCGAGTGGGGAACGCATTGAGCCGAAATGCAGGGTCCACAAAATGGCGACTCCGCTGGGGAACGTTTAGAGGGTCAAGCTTGAACTTAAAGTGAAGCAAATGTGGCGTTTGGTGAGTCTATCAGTGGGTACTCATCTCTTGATTGCATATTGAGAGTTCCCGAGTTTTCACTTTGGGACATTGACATGTTGATCATGTTGGTTGATTATTTTGGTTGGGGATTATGATATAGCCAGTTTCTTCATGCTTCATTGATATATTTGTTTGAGATATTTGACATGCTGATTATGAGATTGATTATCTTGATTGAGGATTTTGATTTTTTCTGTGCTTCATTGCCATGTTTGTTGAGTACATTGACATGCTGATTATATTGATTGATCATCTTGCCTTGCTTAGCATAGTCATTCTATTTTGCCAGGATTGTTCTGTTCACCTCACATGCATGGATTCACTAGTGTATATCATTTGACTTGATATGTTGATTCTCTGGCTTGTATATTGCCTTGATCGTCTTTTGAGCATGATGTCTATATCACTATTCGTCTTGATCGTCATAGTTTGTGTGGATTTGAGTGATATACCTATACTCTGCTTGACTGTATGGTGCATGACTACCCTTCCTTTATGTGATTGCATGTTGCTTGTCCGTGTGGGCCGCACTTCTATCCCCTTACCTCTAACCCTCTGGTTTTCGGTCATTTTTTTCATTTCGGCTCTCACTTTTGTAAGTGTGAGGCCTTGTGTGTGCTTGATTCTCCGACCGAGCCAGATGTTAGGAGTAGGGTCTAGCGACGGGCTATATCGATGTTTGGGAGCGTTTTGGAGGAGACCGACATATCGATGCTGATTGGAGTCCGATCATTGAAGACCTGTATAGCCCCGAGCTAGGTTTCATGGATAGTTGTTCAACCGGTGTGTTTCCTCTTCTACTTTAGATTCATAGGGTTTTCGGATGCACCCACACCTTTCACTGTGCACTCTAGTTGACCATTGAGCGTTGAGAGTTTGAGAGGTTTCACCATAGGAACCCCCCTGGGATGTCGAGGTAGTGCATGTGTGGAGGTGATGACCACCTTGCATGGAAGCGCCCCGCCTCTTCAGAGGCATGCAGAGAGTTGCATACCGTCGGAGGGTATGATCGCTTCTGCTAAGGATCCTCTAAAGTCCACCCATATCCATTCAGAGCCACCTTGACCTCGTAGGTTGAGCCGTAGATCCTTCGATTAGGACTCCCTCCCTACACGTGGGTGCATCTGAGGGCTTCCAAAGCCTCTGTGGTTATAGTTCGGATCCAGTATTCCCTCTTTTTATTCTCTAGTTGAGGGTGCTCGGAGATCGGTATGAGTTTGAGTATCGGTTGGATCACCTTTCGTCTTGTCACCTTAGTTTGTGTTTTTCACTCGATGAGTTTAGCATGTTTTCTCCCTATGGCTTTTGTTCTTATTTCTTGGCTCGGCGCACCTCTTCACTTTGTTGTCACTCACTCGATATTTTGGGATATGTTCATTGATCATCTTTTTACATTGTACACCTATCACGGGCTCAGTACCTCCTTCTTCGTTTGATCATTGGTTCGATTTTTGACTCGATGCTCATATTTTCATTACAGAAAGGTGAAAGACACATTTTCATATTCACACATTTTTCGAGAGATTCGCCTTGATCACCTTATCATTTTGTCTCTTACGGAGCTCGAGTTGAAGGTCGAATCCAGGGAATTTTGTTATAGATTGAGTATCGATCTCGTGATAGTGTTGTTCCTCACACCCCATTCATTTTCTTCACGCCTCGATCATTTTTTGGATCATCGATAGAAATTCTTTAGTCATATTTGTAGTTGTCTCACACTGGACACTCATGTGACTCTAGAGATTCTATCGTCTATCCAAATTTTGATTGTCACCATATGATTGTGTGTCGCACCCTGTCATGTATTGGGTTGTAGTATATCATGCATTGGTCATTGTTCGTTGCATCTCGTGTCATTGCATGAGTCGTGTTTGAGTCGTTTTGATTGGCTCTTCTGTAGGAGTCTATTTGTAGTCCCAGTCTTGGTTCAGTGCCCAGGGTTGAGTGGGAGAGAGGTTGATTTGTATTGCTGAGCTGCTATAGACGGATTCACAGTCAGTTCCAATTGGTTAGCTTATCGCTTCTATGGTTTCGATTCAAGAGGCATTGACTAGTTTGAGTTAGAGGATGGATAGTCAGTAGAGTAGGCATGTAGTGCCCGAGGACACGTCATCTGATTTAGCACCACCACCTGTTCTACCTGTTCAGATGCCAGCCACATAGACGTTGCCTACTGTTTCACATGATCATGCTGCTGTCATTCCACCCATTGTCACACCAGTTACCATTATTGAGGATCCTCGTTCTCGTATGGACAAACTCGAGCGAAGGATTGGACAGATGAGAGATCCTGATGAGATGATTTCATGGGATGACCCTGATGACATGCCAGTGGCCACTTTGCCAGTCGGTTTTAGGATGCCTGATATAGAGAGATATACGGGTATTAGATGTCCTCGTATTCATCTCAGACTTTATAGCACAGTTATGAGGGCCCTTGGTCTAGATGAGGCATAGTTGCTCACTTTGTTCCCATTGTCATTGAGCGGCATGACACAGAGGTGGTACGCTTCATTAGAGACATCTCGTCGGAGAACTTGGGAGGACTTAGCACAGGAGTTTCTGAGACAGTATTCATTCAGTGGTGATACGAGTGTTACACGTAGAGAGCTTGAGTTTCTTAGACAGAGATCAGATGAGTCTGTTTCTTCTTTTATCTCCCGCTGGAGGGAGAAAGCTGCGGAGATGATTGAGCGACCTACCGAGAGAGATCAGATGAGCATGTTTTTGAGGAGTTTTCACCCAAGGTTTGCTCGGCATTTGACAGGAGTCCCATTCCAGGATTTCAGATCATTGGTTCAGGCTTTATTCGATGTAGATGATGGCATATCTAGAGGATTATGGTTAGATATTATTCCTTCTCCGGATACTGAGGGGAAGGGAGTTGTTGGATCATCTGAGAGCTATGGAGGCGTATGTTCTGCAGACTTTCAGCATCGACGACCTGGTTATCATCCCTATGCGAGATCATTGCAGATACCCAGGAGTGATTTCCCGCCTTTACAGCATCGTCATCCTCATTCAGTTCAGCAGTACCCTTCTATGCATCCTCATACTATCACGGTGCGACCTTCATTTCAGTTTCAGTGTCCATAGACTAGTATTCCACGACATGAGCAGTCTCGTCCCCATCGGCGACATCAGAGGACTTATTCTAATTTGGGGATGCCTTTGGATAGAGCTTTTGAGCGACTCAGATCTACTGGTTTTTTAGTACCATTGGCCCCTAGGCCACCCCCGAGTACCTTATCTCCGCGTTTTTGTGCTCATGAGTTCTGTGCATACCACCAGATGGCAGGCCACTGTACTGATTATTGTGCTTCTCTACGTCATACCATACAGGATCTTATTGACAGTTGTGCGGTTAGCTTTCCTGTATCGACTACAGACACTGATCTTGGTCTAGATATGACTGCTGATTCCTTTCCAGTTTATTCCGCGCATACGGTTCCTCCTCCTTCGGGCTTATACCATCACGTTTTGGACACCCAGGGCACTGATATTCACAGGACACTTTGATACCTTATTGGTGTATTTTGGGACTACTTTGTTAGTTGGTCATTTGAGTTTTTGTTCTTTTTTATTTTTTATTTGAGTCTTGTTTTATAGTTAGTGATTCGTGTTCGTACCCTATGTTCCGAGAGTAAACCTTATTGTTTTATTTCTCACATGATGTACTCTCATTTCACCTAATGATATTGTTGTTTTCTTGGGTATGTGTTTCTGTCTTCTTTTTATTATCATTATTGTTTCGTATCATGCACTCTATGTGTTGTTATCTTGGGTAGCATTCTGTATTGCTTTGTTTTTGTCTCTTGCATGTGTTTGTCTTAGAGTCTTGGACAGTTTTAGTGTCATGACTGGTCCCCGGGCAGATATTGATGGTATGATGGTTATGATACAGAGCACCTTGAGATTAGACTTCTTTAGTTGAGGTTCGCCATGTCGGATGAGATCGCACCCATTACTCTTACTACTCTTTACGAGATGATGGTGGATTTGACACGGAGGGTTGAGAGGATTGAGCTTATTCTGTCAAAGCATCCATCGTCATCGAGAGGAGCTCCAGGAGTAGCGATGCCTTCACTGCCACATTTGACTCTATCGATGTTTGCTACTTTGGGTGCCTCGCATCCACGACCTCACTCACATTCAGTGCTCCAGCAGCATTCCTCATTCATTTCATTGGCTACGTCGACACGACCTCCATCCCGGGTTCGGGGTCCTCCGGTCATTACAGTTCCTCAGGAGCGACTTCACCCTCGTCGACGATGTTAGAGACACTTTTCAGATTTGGGTACATCCCTAAGCAGAGTTTTTGAGACATACCAGGCCATGGGATTTTTGGCTCCTCTGGCTCCTAGGGCACTGCCAGATCCTGTGCCTTCACAGTTTCGGCTTGATTTATATTGTACGTACCATCAATCAGCAGGACATCACATTGATCGTTGCACTGCTCTACGACATGCCATATAGGACATTGTTGATTCTGAGAAGTTTGGGCATCCTCAGTCCGATATGTTTCCTATTCCTACCTCAGCTCAGGCCATGCATGCAGATGCCCCTTCACCAGCAGTCCCTGATCTTATTGACTTGGGCGATTGACTCGTGTTTGGCTTACCTTGGTATAGTGGCGCTCAGATTTTGTTCCTTCTATGGCCAGAGATGTGATGACCGGACCAGTCACTGTTTTTGTTTTTGTTTGTTTGGTCTTGTTTTACTTTTGACATTTAGAGACTATAACTCGATTCTTGAGTATTGTCTTTGTTATCCTTCTTTTGCATGATGTACTCATCGAGTTATCTCATTGGATGTCTTTTTCTTTATGGACATATGCTTATGTTTTATGATATGATGTGTTGTTCTTTCGACTTGAGGCATCTTTTCACTTGCACATTGTGGTCTTGAGGCTTGACCTATCATGGGGGATATTGAGCCTATTAGCCTAGGATTAGAGATTTGACTTAGGGAGTTCGAGACTGTGACACATCTTCTTATGATTAGAGTCGTACCTTGCTCACTTCCCGCACTTTGACTTTGCTTTGACCTACATCCATCCACTGTGAGCTTTGCACAACATCACCCTTGAGACCATTACACGACCTTTCCATCCTCGGTTTTTCTAGCTTTACACATCCCTTCTCTGATTCGACCATGTAGAGTGTGAGGAGTTTGAGCCCAGGGTTGATCTCGCATGGCGAGGGATATCTTATGATCTTTGGGTGGTTTACGATATGTGGATTGGTCGATTGCTTGATGAGACTATCATTTATTTTGTCGTAAGTATAGAGATTGATCTTGTATGATGAGAGTTGACTTGTGATGGGCAGTCGCGCCTGATGAGATTACCGTTTACTTTGCCTTGAGAGGATCATCTTTGAGATTATTATAGGGCATTTGGAGTACGGTTGGTGCATGATTCTAGAGGGTTGACGTGGTTATATCAGATAGACATCGGTCTTTAGTATTGATCATTTGAGGACTTGATAGCATGATGTTTGAGACCGTGGCCACAGGATGGGTGGCTTTCATTTCGGTTAGCTCACACCCTATTACCTTTATTGACATCTAGACCATTGCTAGCCCTTTGAGCCTCGCATGAGCATCATAGCCTTTTATTTCTTATAGCCTTGCTCACCTTCTACACCGGGATAGGGGCCCTTCAGTGTATGCATGCATTGTTTAGGAGTTTCATGAGCCTTGGACCGAGAGGCACATCTTTCTCATTATCTTTTCCTATCATTGCGTCATTGCATTTCGTCACATCTCGTTGGTTCTTCATCCTCTTCTTTATTATATCTATCGTTTGTTCCGCTTCATCTTCTCCCACCCCGAGTGGTGATCATCCTCAGTTCATTACATGGGGGGTAGTCACGTCATTTTCCACTATCTATCTTACGGACGTTGATCCAGGGATCCTTGGCTTGAGAGGGTCACATCATTAGAGAGAGTTTATGCTACATTAGCATTTGAGGGTATGTTTATCCATTTTTGACCTCATCTTTGTGGTTTCTTGGTTTGCGTTTAGAGCATGTATATTTGTATATATGTAAAAAAAAAAAAAAATGAAATGATTAAAAAAAAAAGAATGAAAAATAAATAGGTGCATGGGTGTATGATATTCTCTATCATTGAGTGTGTATATCAGTGTTCGAGGGTTGCTTTGCTGGATATGTCTATTGATGGGAGTTCGTATGTGAGCTTCCCGGGACCTTTCATTCTTCGTATTCATTTTGTTGTACATTTTGAGAGTGAGATGAGTGACCTTCTCTTAGGAGCTCTGAGTCATTGTCCATTCCATCACTGTGTTCGTTATTGACGTGACCTCATTTCATATTTGATTTGAGTGGATCATCACTTGTTCTCGTATTCTATGCTTCATCATCATCCTAGTTTTCACTTTTGATTCATCATTTTCATTTCACCCCTTATTCCGTTCTTACAGTGACCTCATTTTCAGGTTTGATACTCCCTTCGCACCATCATTATACATCTCGTCATCAGTTCGGTTTTTCTTCATTGCATCATCATTGTTACCATGTTCACAGTAGGCATCTTCAGGTCCATAGCTCACGATATTTTCTATATATGTTGCATGTTATACATGAGGGCATAGGTTTTGATCATTGGGTATTTGGGCCTAGTTTCCCTTCATTTCTATCGCCCTATCACCCTAGCCTTCGTTACGTCCTGAGTCTTAAGACCACCCTGAGGCCATGACATCGCACATTGTGTTTGATAGCTCTTATGTGAGCGATACTTGGGATTGATTCGAGAGCATTCTGATTGTGATGGACCGGGAGTTATGGTATGACCTTACACTGGGGCATAGTCATCTCAGAGAGTTTTTTTATCAGATGACCATTATGTCGAGGCATACTCTTCTCAGTCGATGACAGATTTTTGAGCCATGTCCATTCCTCAGAGGATATTAGATGTCCTTTTTCACATTGGAGCATGAGACATGATTGACGCATTTCATTTGGTGTACTTTACACAGGGGCATACCCTTTTCGGTCGATGATGGTTTTTAGGCATAGATGTTCCTTGGAGACGATTAGATTCATTTCACATTGGAGTACGAGATATGACTGGGTGATTTCTTTGATGTGATCATAGGAGCATAGCCTTCTCATCATTGTTGGCATATTTATGAGATGATTGGATCAGGACACGGGCACTTATGAGAGCATGTAGCGGAGTTTAGTCATTTCAGGGTTTGCCCTACACTGGGGCATAACCTTTTCATTGGCGATTGATCCTAGAGATACCAGCTTACATCGGGGCATGATCATGTCTGGGCGCATTTTTGTTGAGGCATAGCCACCTTGCTTGATCTTTTTCACATTGAGACATGTTTTTTCTTTAGAGGAGGTCGGATACTCTCTTCACATTACCACGATGACTTATTCATAAGTTCACATATTTATTTTACATTTTTACCTCCATTTGTTGTAGTTACCTCCACAACCTCTTCTATTATTCCACAACTTGCATTGTTTCTTGACCTTCTTTACCCTAGTTATAATTTATGAGGATAAATATGTCAATTTGATGATTTAAAACAAATTTTAAGTTAATTTCATCAAACATCCTTAATACTTAAAGTAAGAATTAAGTAATAATTTTAAGTTAGCAACTTAAGTATAATTTAACTTAAAATCAACTTAAGTCATTAAGTAATAAGTATTAAGTTTTACCAAACACCCCCTTAATCTTTTACTAAATGGGTCAATGATAGATATCAGGTTAACAAGAATTAAAATATTGTTATAAAATAAAAAATAATAAAAAAGGTTTGAGGTCTAGTTTAATGAGAAAAAGGATCTTAAACATGCCAAGGTTAGTTTAGTTCAATTTGAAAATCTAAGATTTTTCCCTAAACTTTAGCTGCTTCTTTGCTATTTGACGTGACAAATACGCCAACAAGAATTTGTAGTGGAAAAATGAGAATAAAGGGTTAATGATACCTAGCCAACTAGAATGCTTTGTCTTTTATTTTTTATTATTGTTTTTTTATATTTCGTTATGCTCCAAACATGAGATGAAATCAAATCTATCTAAAATTCTTTATTTGATTTTGAGATTTTCAACTTCGATCGTGGAATTTTTTATAGAATAATTTCTGGACAAATAGAAGCAAAATGCCTAACATAATTGTTGAATAAAGAAATAGCGTATCATTCGGTGCAACAGGGGCTCATTCTTTATTATGTCAGCATGATCAATAAAAAAGGATACCGATTTAAACAACATTACATATGAATTGTTGCACTCTTATAATATTCCTAAGGTTAAGCAACTCATAACATTCCTAAGGTTATGTGGATAAGGATACCAGAGTTGTTGCACTCTTACTAATATTCATAAGGCTAAACAACATTACATAACATTCTAAATTTCAAAGAAGATGAAAAAAAACTCCATTCTCTATTTCATAAGTCAGTAAATAATCATGCCAAAAATCACCAAAAAAAAAAAACAGAAAAAAAAACTCTTTCTATTTCAAATCATTGAAAAACTTGTTGAAATTGATAAATGGTATTTTTTCATTCATATTTTCATTCATTTGTGTACAGAGTATATATAGAGGGTAATCACCATTCTAAGAATGGGAAAGAATGATATAAGGAAATAACAACTAATATCCTAATATCTCAACTTTCCTAATATCTCAATATTCCTAATATCTCAATATTCCCAATATCTCAATATTCATAATATCTCAACTTTCCTAATATCTAAACATTCCTAATATCTCAACACTAAATGATATAAGGAAAGAATGATATAAGGAAACATTCCTAATATCTCAACACTCCCCCTCAAGTTGGTGCATAGATGTCACACATGCCCAACTTGTCTAAAGATTTTGAGAACACTTGACTTGAGACAGCTTTGGTAAGGATATCGGCCAATTGATCTTCTGATCGAATCTTAGGCAATTCCACAATCTTATCATCCAACTTTTCCTTAATGAAGAATCTATCCACCTCGACATGCTTTGTACGATCATGTTGTACTGGATTATGAGCAATGTCACATGCGGCTTTATTGTCACAAAACAATCGGATTGGTTGCCTAGATAGGTAACCTAAATCCTGTAAGAGGAGTCTTAGCCATAATGCCTCACAAAGTCCTAGAGCCATACCTTTAAATTCCGCTTCTGCACTTGAACGAGCGACGACATTCTGCTTCTTACTTTTCCATGTCATAAGATTACCACCTACAAAGGTAAAGTAACCAGATGTAGATCGCCTATCATCCACTGCACCGGCCCAATCAGCATCAGTATATACTTCTATACTCTGATGATCAACATTTTTAGCGAACAAAATTCCCTTCCCAGGAGCATTCTTCAAATACCTCAAAATACGCATGACTGCATTCATATGTTATTCTCCAGGATTATGCATGTATTGACTCACTACACTCAATGCATACGCAAGATCTGGTCTTGTATGAGCTAAGTACATTAATCTCCCCACAAGTCTCTGGTATCTTCCCTTATCGGTTGATACTTGATTAGGCTCAACACACAATTTCATACCTTTTTCTATTGGTGTATTAACAGATTGACATCCCGACATTCCAGTCTCCTGTAAAAGATCTAAGGCATACTTTCTTTGAGACAGAAAAATTCCTTCACTTGATCAAGAAACTTCAATCCCAAGAAAGTATTTCAGAGGACCTAGATCTTTCATTTCGAATTCTCTAGATAGATAATTTTGCAGAGCTTTTCTTTCTTCAGGATTATTTCCTATAACTACCATGTCATCCACATATACGATGAGTGTCGTAATCTTACCATGTTGCTTTTTCAGGAACAAAGTGTGATCTGAATTACTTTGACGATAGCCAAAAGCTCTCATTGACTTTGTGAACCTTCCAAACCATGCTCTCGGGGATTGCTTCAACCCATATAATGACTTCTTCAATTTGCACACCTTTTGACATTGCTTTTCTGGCACCATGCATCCTGGTGGAAGATCCATGTATACTTCTTCAGATAACTCGCCATGCAGAAAGGCATTTTTCACATCGAATTGTTGTAATGGCCAATCTAGGTTTGCAGCTAAAGACAATAATACTCGAACTGTGTTGATCTTAGCTACAGGTGCAAATGTCTCTGTGTAGTCAATTCCATAAGTTTGAGTGTACCCTTTTTTTACCAGTCTTGCTTTAAATCGTTCAATACTACCATTTGCCTTGTACTTCACAATATAGATCCAACGACACCCAACTGGCTTCTTTCCTGGTGGACATTCTACGAGTTCCCATGTTTCATTCTTTTGCAATGATTTCATCTCTTCATTCATGGCTGCTTTCCACCTTGGATCAGCTAAGGCTTCCTGCACACTGTTAGGAATAGCTACAGTAGATAATTGATTTACAAATGACTTATTTGATTCAGACAAATGATGGTTAGACACATAGTTGCTCATGAGATATTTGACTTTGGTAGACAATTCAGGTTCATATGTGGGTTTAGGAATACCTCTATTATGACGGTGTGGTAACCGTTTCATGAATGGATCAGGTTCCAAATTAAGAACACCCTCAACAGACGACGATTGGTTTGGTATTTCAATGAAGACATCTTCGGACCCAAATTGTTGACCACTCATATCCAACTCACCCACTTCCTGGTTCACTAGTTCAGATTGTCCAGATTCATCTTCCTCAGAGATATGATAATCATAATCAAGAGTCTGAATTTCCTTACGGTACTCCCCTTGAAGTTCAGACTCAGATGAAAAATACATCGAATCTTCATGAAAAACCACATCCATTGTAATATACATTTGTCGAGTTGGAGGATGGTAACATCGATATCCCTTTTTGTGCAATGCATATCCAACAAACACACATTGCAATGCATGGGAAGTTAACTTGGTGCGTTGGTGCTTGTGTAGATGCACAAATGGCACACAACCAAAAACACGATGAGGTAGATTTGGGACAGTTAGGGCAACTACGGCATTAGTAAGAGCTTGGAGAGGTGTTTGAAAGTTAATTGAGCTAGAAGGTACTCGATTGATCAAGTATGCGGAAGATGTGATTGCTTCTCCCCAATAAGATATCGGTGTTTTTGCTGCTATCAAGGAAGCACGAACAACCTCTAACAAGTGCCGATTTTTTAATTCAGCGACTCCATTTTGATGGGGTGTATTGGAACAAGTAGTTTGATGAATGATGCCATGTCCTTTCAAATACTTTTGAAGATCAGAACTTTGATATTCTCCACCATTATCACTACGCAGAACCCGAACCTTTGCATTGTACTGAGTTTCAATCACTTTATGAAATTTTTTAAACAACAAGTTCACTTCATCTTTGGTCTTCATCAAGCATAACCATGTCATTCTGGTACAATCATCAATAAAAGTAACAAACCAACGTGAGCCACTCAAAGTTGGGACTTTGGATGGACCCCAAACATCAGAATGTATAACCATAAAAGGAAACGGACTTTTATTTAAAATTAACGGAAACGAAGCACGATGGCTTTTAGCCAATTCACAAATATCACAATAGAAACCAGAAATATCACTCTTTGCAAACAAACTAGGAAACAATTTTTTTAAATAACCAAAGGAAGCATGTCCCAGACGTCGATGCCACAACCAAATTTCAGATTTTTTCTTCTCCCCCTTAGATCCATCTGCCATCAAGGCTTGTTGCAATTTATTTGAATCCTTTGACTGCAAGTCCAAGTAATAGAGTTTTCCCTGCTTAATACCACAACCAATCGTCTGTCTTGTTTGGATGTCCTTAATCACACAAAATTCAGGCCAAAAAATGACAATACAAGATAAGGCTGCAGTGATTTGAGAAACTGACAAAAGATTGTAATCTAAAGATGGAACAACTAAAACGGAATCCAAATTCAAAGTATCAGTAAGAGTTAAGGATCCTTCCCCAATGACTGGGGTTGTGTTACCATTGGTTGTGGAAACAATTTTTTGTGAGGAAGGTCTAAGGGGTGAAACCTGTCTAGAATCAAAAGTCATATGATCTGTAGCACTAGAATCAATTATCCATGCACTATTAATAACAGGTGTAAAAGTATTTAAAAACTTACCACCATGATCTGTAGCGGCTACCAATGTAGAGGCTTTCTCAGCAACATTAGCCTCTGTTTTTATTTCGGCAACAGTTGCAGTCGAGGTTTTCTTGGAATCCTTCTTCCATTGATCACGATTATTATCATTAATAACAAAGTGTTGATAACCTAAACATGATCTAAAGGTCCATGGTTCAAACCCTCGGTTCCTCATTTTTTTCCTAGTCATACCAAGAGTCGTTGCTTTGAAATTGTGGGATATCTAGACTGGTGGGATCGGTCTTATTGCATTGAGTGCATTTGAAGGTTGACTTATCAATATTAGGGCTTGTCTTAGGATGGTTGATCGCTGTCGGACTACCATAGCGACAAAATATCCAAGATTTCAGTTCTCTGGCTCTGATACCATGTTGAAATTGATAAATGATATTTTTTTCATTCATATTTTCATTCGTTCGTGTACAGAGTATATATAGAGGGTAATCACCATTCTAAGAATGGGAAAGAATGATGCAAGGAAAGAATGATATAAGGAAATAACAACTAATATCCTAATATCTCAACTTTCCTAATATCTCAATATTCCTAATATCTCAATATTCCCAATATCTCAATATTCATAATATCTCAACTTTCCTAATATCTAAACATTCCTAATATCTCAACACTAAATGATACAAGGAAAGAATGATATAAGAAAACATTCCTAATATCTCAACAAAACCTCTATGTAACTTCTAGATCGATGAAATTGAATCTTTTAACAACTAATCTTTTCCAAACCTCTAAATAAATTTATTTTCATTAATGATTTATTATATATTATTATTTTATATTTAAAGTATCCATAAATGATTAAAATCAATAAATATAAAAATATGAAATAGTGAAAATTTTTTTAAATTAAAAAGAATTCATGAAGCTAGCATATTAAAAAAACCAAATAAAAATAAAAATAAAAATAAAAATGGAAACATTATGGAGGAGAGGAAAAAGAATAATAATGAGGTATGGTTGAGTGTCATGTGTCAAAGCTTTTTTTTTTTTAAATAATAATAAATATGATGACCACGTGTCAATTTTGTTTTTTAATTAAATTCATAACGATGAGCTCTTTGACTTATCATATCAAAGTTCAAAAAATAAAATAAAATATGAAAAGAAGAAGAATTGGCTAAATTGATATTATTGATGTTGAAGTGTGTATTTATACAAGAAGGTTTGAGATCTTTTTCTACAAGTCAGGAATTAGCTTACCATATTCTAGACTATCCAGCTATAAGTCAGGAATTACAATATGAAATGAATTACAATAGGAAAACTAACATATATAGATCATCTATTCTTAATATGGAAGATTTAGGAAGATTGACTTTCCAACAAAATTTGTAGTTGACCACAAAAGGAGAGGAGGCTTAAAGGGTAGTTTTCGAAGTATGATGATTTTTCATTAATAGAGTCAAGATTATTTTTTCCAAAATGTATATGCTTTGAAATTGAAGAGTTAAACTTCTCAAAAAATTTATATTTTTTAAGTGGCGCGTGTGTTTGCATGATTTTCCCATAAATATACAAATGCTTTTAGTTTACAAAAATTAAAAAATTAAAAAAAAAATTATAGAACAATTTATCATACACATGGAATGATAATTTTGGAATTTCAATTCAATTAGGAAATCAATTTTTTTTCCAATTGAAGAAACACATGGTTGAAGGTTTTGAATTTTTTATTTTTTTTTAACATATGCTTTGGCTTTATAAAAATATATAGAACATGTTAGAATATCAAACTTAAAACATGGTTTCAATATATAAAATTAATTACATTTGGCCTGAGCTTGGGTTAAAAAAAAATGCTAGGAAAATTGCAAAAAAAAAATAAAAAATTGAAATGGATTCCATATTCTTTTATTTGATTTATCATGAATATAATAAATAAAAAGAGGGAAAAAAAATTAAATTTTAAAATTTTATTAATTTCAAATTTATTTTTTATTGTTTTCATTCATCTTCTCTAATTTCTTTACTCTCTAATTTAAGATTGAGAGGTGTGGAGAAGAGTGATTCTTTCACTAAATTTCAACAAGATCAATTAGGGCCTGAGGTTTAGCTAAAACTTAAATCATCATAACACTAACATTGTAGCACTAATTACTAAAGTCAAAGAAACCCTTTAATAAGTTGTAATGATAAGATTCAAAGATATGGAATGGATAGCATCCAACTTTTAATCTCCTTGATATAGTAACTAAATTTGTGTGGTTAAATAAAAGTAGAAAGAAATGCGATTTAGATCCAAAAAAGACATAAATATGAATACATATAACTTAAGAGGTTAATTAAGAAAAAAATTTCATTTTCCTTTCGTAAAATGATTTTGAAGTGAACGTAACCACAATCAATTGATTTGTTAAGAATATCTCATGATCTAATGCATATTTTTGTTTGCTATCGACATACATTTCTCCACTTCCTAAATATTCTTATTTGTTTGTCTCTCGATAAAAGAATTATCATAGATTCATAGTACTTTAGCTAATGGGATAAACATAAAATGTGAAAAAAAAATGGTTTGGAGAGATTTTAATTAAAAAATGAACTTTAAGGATAATAATATGTTTTTTTAATAGGTACCTTAATTACATTAAAAAAAATAGAGCTTAAAGCATTGCGTGGAACTCCACCTTTATTTAAAAGGTAATTACAATTAGGGTCATTAGAATAAGAAATGAGAATGAGAATTTTATTTTATTTCTAGTATTGTTATTGGATTTTTTTTATTAGAAATAAGAACTAAAATCAAAATTATCATCGAAACCAAAAGTTATTTTTATCAGGATTTTGATTTTATCTATCATATTGTATTGTGATTCACATTAATTCTTATTTTATTTCTATTTATATACTAAACATGCTTTTATGGTACATTTATATTGCACATGAAAATATGAATGAGAATGAAAGTAGGAATGAAGATAAATAATATTATTATGTAGAAGAGAGGAATTCATATCCTAGTATGAGTAGGTTTTGGATGAATATTTTATTACTATTATCATTTTGAATAGGGCATTCAAAAAAATAATGGAAGTGCTATAAATGTACTGTAAGGTCATATTTGATCTCTTCAATATAACATAAGATAAAAAGAGATGAAATAATATATTTTATTTTATATTTAATTTAACTAATTCATTATAAAATATAATAAGTGAGGAGATAATTTATCCAATATAATTTAAAAAAATATAATAATCTCAAATTCAAATACAAGACATACACATATGATAGATTATAAACTCATTCTCCTTGTCCATTCTCTTTCATTTTCAATTATTTTTCAAAAGAAAATTTAAAATTTCAAAGCATATTTATAATATATATATATAGTATAATATAACTTAATATATATTATTTATACAAATAATTTAACATATTTTTTATATATATAAAATTCTAAATTTTTTAATCATGAATATTACTAATAAAAAATAAAATTATAAAATAATATAAAAAACCATGGAAAGATTGTTTAAAAAATATTTAATATATGAGATATTTCCTATTTTTAAAATATTAATGTTAGAATGCAAAATATTTTTTTCTTTTCGAATAATCCCCAACGTGAAAATTTAATATATTTTTCATGTGGATTTTCGTTTCTTCCATGAACTAAAGATGAGTACACGTCATTTAATTAGAGGATATAAAGATATCACCCTCAATTATCCATAAGGAAAAATAGTTTAATAAGAAAAATAAAATATAATACACAATTAAATCTTAAAAGATATCATATTTTCATAAAAATCAATCAACAGGTAAGCTTATTTAATTTAATAATCAAATTCACTTTTTTTTGAAAAATTAAACACTTTCAATTTAGAGATAAAAACGATATAATACATTTTTCATAATTAATTCATATTTATGAGAATTTCTTAAACAAATATTTTACTCAAGTCCATTAATAATAACATTGTAGTGAGACTTGTTCTATATGACTAGCCTCAATTTATTCGTCTTATTGGTGGATGGAACAATTTTCAATCAATAATATATTATGACCAATGACACTCGTATTGGTTAGGGTTAGTCTGCACCACTCCTATAAAGGGTAACGAAAGTGGACAACTTATCTTTTGTTGACCAATATCACTAACAACCAAAGTTATAAAATTATTACGATAAGTTAAAATATAATATTTACTTGTATGACAATTAAGCAAATTATAAGATATTCATAATTTATTTTATAAGTCAAGGAACACAATAAAATACATTTAAGAAAAATATTACTTGATCCACTTAAAAGAATTCAAATATTTTAATACTTTTAAAAAGGATGAAAATAGATTAAAAAAAAATATTATAAAAAATCTTAATGCACTATTAACCCTTACTTGAAAAAGTTACTTAAATTTCAAATAGACTTCATTCACAACTAACATAAACATAAATAAAAATAATGATTATTAAGAACTTGCTTTAGTTCCAAACTCTCTTTAAAGAATCTATTTTGAAACTCTCTTGTCTTGAAAGAATTTATTTTGAACTTCACATAATTACACTAAGTGCATTTCTTAATTATTGTTGCTGTTGCTGTTGATTATTATTAACCCAACATGCTATTGATTTGTGTGTAACAATTTCATTATTACACTTCACTACTTCTCTCACTTCTCCCAATAACCCACACCCCCACCAAATTGTTATTGTCTTTTCCAGCACCACAACCACTACACTTCAGCCCATTACACTATTTTATTTTTTTATTTATCTCCGGCCACCAGCCAAACTATAACATAATCGCTGTACAATACCAGCTATGCAGTATGCGTGACCACATGCATGCTTCCTAGCAAGCCATGCCTCCAGCGATGTAGTATGCGCGGCCATGTGCTTCCTGGAAAACAGTGCCTTTCAAGTTTCAAGCCATGAAAACAATTTATTTTAGTTTTAACCAATGTTTTCAAAACCAGATTGGTCATTGAACCAAAAAAGTTACTGATTCACGGTTCATTAGTCGGACCGACGGCCGAACTTGTGACATCATAAATATATAATTTATATATTATTAAAATAAAAAAATAATTATAAAAATAAAAATAATATAATTTATATATTATTTAAAAATTAAAATTTTTATTTGAAAATCATAAGATTATTTGAAAATCAAAAAACTAGTTTCAAATTAGAAATTTCAAAATTTATTTTTAAATAAAATCTTTAAAAAAATAACAAATATAAACAAGGTAAATAAAAATTTCAGAAAACAGGATCGAAGGTGGCGACACAATGTAGAAGGGGAGCGGGGAAAGACTGCTGGTGATCTGTGATAGCTGCAGGAAGGGGGAGGAAAGACTGTTTTGATGCTGTAAATATATATATAGTTGAATCATCTGGTTTGTTCGGTTCATCGATTGGACTATCGGTTCACCCGATTCGATTCTGATTCAATTATCTTCCGACCTAATTCACCGGACCGGATCGAAACCGTGATCGGCTGATGATCAAATTGACGGGTCCGATCCAATTTTTAAAACTATGGTTTTAACATGGCCATCCAAACCCATCAAAATATTTCCTTTCCCTTTTCTTTTTCTTTTTCATTTCCCTTCTCCTCCAACCATGTAAGAGTCGCATAACCAATAAATCAATAAGACATTCAAGTTTGTACTCTTTCCTCTTATTGTCCAATAGACTTTTTTTCCACTAACCTAGACATAAACAATTTTTTTTTCTTTCTCCATGAATAGATCAATCTATCAATATATCATTTAAAAAAAAAAAAATTCGAATCTTTTCAAAAGAATGTCTAAAAGATTCAAGGTTATTTATTTTACATAACCGATAAATTGAAATTAAAATATTAAATTTATAGATTAAATGCTTACCTTAAAGATTACTCTTAAAAGTCTTATTTTCTGCCTCTTTTTTTTCATCTTTTAACCAAGATGGGGAAGTGTTAGAGAGAAAATGAGAAGGGGATAAAGATCCATAACGGGTAGTTATTAGGACAAAAAATATCTCACTTTATCTTCTCTCTTTTATTAAGACAACCTTGTTAATTACATCATGCATATCCTCTCCAATAATTGGCAAAGTGAACAGCCAAGTGATTTAATGAGAATATAACAGAAAACACACCATCAATTCATTTTCAATTCAATCCAAACATGCCCTTAAATTTTTTATCAGTTACTCTTATCAATAATAAGAAAAGAGTAACATTTTTCTTTATAAACTGTTATATAATTTTACATAATTTAGCAGGTAACTAATTTCTTTTAAATGCAAAAATATCACTAATACAATTACATGAGAAAACTAAAGCATAAAATATCGCTTCCATCACTAGTTTTACTTGAAAATAACTGTACTTAGTATGGTAAAACTTAATACTTATTATTTAATAACTTAAGTTGATTTTAAATTAAATTATCATTAAGTTGTTAATTTTAAACTTACTAATTAATTATTATTTTAAGTATTAAATTTATTTGATGATCTTAATTTAAAATTTATTCTAATTAAATTATAATTAGGGTAAAGAAGGTCAAGTAATAATAGAGGTTGTGAAGTAGCAAAAGGGATCCTGAAAATAATTATGACAAATATGAATTAAAAGATAAAATGAAAATGTGGATTTAAGAATAAGTTAATTGTATTTATTTATTACTTAAAATTATTTTTAACTTTAATTCATACTATTAAGTTATTTTACCAAATATATTTAATTTATTTAATAATTTAAGTTAAGTTTTAAAGTCACTTTAAGTTATTAAATTGAAATATTATATTGTAGAATGAAAATAAAAATTAATTTCATCACTTTTTATTTATTGTATTTAAATTATTACATTCGCCTCTATTAATTCTGGTTGTTATTCTTACATGTCAAGCACAAGATAATTCGTTGTCTAGTCAATTCAATCACTTGGGTCATGGATTATCTTTTAGTGAAAAATGGTTTGGATTACATCTGTATTATCAGATGGGGCATCGTTTGGAATACATCCTTTCTAGAGAAATGACCCTTGTCCTTGAATGTGTTTAATTAAGAGACTCACCTCGCACCATATGCCATGATCGAAGTAGCTCCTCAGACCATGTTGTTGTTGCTTGTTTTCCTTATGGTTCTCCCTCTCTTTCTTCTTTGGAAACACAGAGTCAATGGGGGAAAACTCCTTCCACCAGGTCCTCCAGGGCTTCCCTTGATTGGAAGCTTGCATCAGCTTGAGAGATCAGCCACGTGCGCTTTTTTTCTTGGCGCTTATATAAAGTGCCATTATTTATTCTCAAAAATGGGTATTAATGACGCTTGCATTATCTTGGCGCTTTAATGGGAGAAATAATGACGTTTTTAAATAATGGCGCTTTTTTAAGCGTCATTGTACAATGAATTTCAAATAATGACGCTTTTTTAAGTGCCATTGTAGGAGAACCTCAACCTTGGCGCTTTTAAAAGCATCATTGTACAATGCATTTCAAATAATGACGCTTTTTTAGGTGCCATTGTAGGAGAACCTCAACATTGGCGCTTTTAAAAGCGTCATTTTCTGTTCATTTTATAATTACTCACATTTTTCAATTAAAAAAAAAGAGATAAATGTAATAAAGCCTTTTCCAATACCCGATGCCCACACTCAAGTTTCATTACCAAATCTGTCTCTAACTGAACCAGCAAGTTCCAACCAATTTCGATTGAGAAAATGAAGTTCTTACTCCAAATCAAGAAGATAGCATTCATGGATGTTCCACCGATTTGACTATTTGGGTGCTGGATTGAGAGAAAGGAAATGAATGGAGATATGAGAGAAAGCTAGGGTTTTTTTAGATTCATAGGTTGGGAGAGGCAAGAGGCAGCAAAGGCAGATGCCTTCTGTTGAAGAGGTAAGCAAGGAGGAAAGGTCGAAGAACCAGAGGAACAGAGGAAAGAAAAGAAGGGAGAAGAAAAAACCCAGAAGAGAGAGTTGTCAGGTACGAGCCCATATGTTCTCGTTTTCCCATGGATTCACATTCTTCACTATTGATTTCTGGGATTTGAGTGTGAATGCTTGTAAATCTATTGTGGTTTTTGTTTATTATCAGTTATTTTCTTAGTTTGCATCTCCGATAAAAAGATACTATACCTCTGTTTTTAGGCTCAGTTGTGTCTCTCCTCTGTTTTTGTTCTCTGGTTCTTATGTTCTCTAGAAGATTTGGAAATGGTTCTGGTGTTGTTCCATTTGTGTACAATGGTTCATGCCGAAAGGAGCTTGCTTTCCATGGAGTTGTAGGTACTTCCTATAACTTGTTTGATGAAATGCCATTTCGAGATATGGGCTCTTGGAATGCATAGAAAGTTTTTCAACAATTACTACTAATTTAAGCTTCACAATCTGACATAGGCTTCATTGCTTATGTTACAAAAGATGCTATTCAACTTCATTTTTAAATGGGTTACACAACATGTTATCTAATTAATAATAACTTCATGTTTGGTTCATCTATTCAATAAACTAATTGAGATTTGACACCCCACTTATGACCACAAACTAGAATGGTCACCCCCAACATAAGTAGAACACATGTCAAGGTGCGGCTTAGCTCTACTTTAGCCTTACTTGGGAAATCTACCCAAGTCTAAGCTTAAAAACAAAATGAAAAAAATATCATGATATTATATTAATACAAATTATATGTATCTATATTGATTATCTAATTAATCAAGACTCTAAAAAATGAGTAACTTTGATAAATCATTTTGGGGGTTGGAGATGAACCAATTTTAACATGAACTTTATGTAGTGGGTCTTTAATGGATTTAGCCAAGTTTGTGAACTTAGGCCTAAAATGTGATGCTTACAAACAATATTTTCCTATTCTCACCATTGCAATTGATATGAATAATTTATAATACATAACTAGATGTAATATTTTAATAAGTATTTATGTTTTAGTTTTAATCAACTATGCATGCATGAAACCTTAGAATTCCCATTCAAGTATCATTGTGAGACAGAAGTTTCTCTTATTACATACTAAGACAATAAGTTGTCAAAATGTGAAATGTGGGTATATTTAAGCCAGTTTCAAGTTGACAACTACTAAATTTGTCTTCCATGTGATAAAGATCTTTTCTCTGCAAATGATGTTTGAATTGTCCAGTTGGACATTATAGGAAAACATGATATCTATGAAGTTAATTGCTTGTTCTTAATTCAATTTTTAGAAAATTTGGTAGTCTTTCTTCTTGTTCTCTGGGTGCATATTTGGACAAGGTCACATATTGTGCCTTATCCATTTTGTGTACTTGGAGAACTATAGGGAAATGCTACCGAAATTTCTTTAAAATGAATTTAAGTATATTGGCAATTGACACATAGGGATTATGTATTCCTATATAAGATAGGAACCACCACCTAATTAAGGATGTTGGAGATGTTAGAATGCCTAAATCATGTATAAATCACTTGCTTCTATTCATTCGAATCTTAGTTTCATTCGTTAATTGTTTTAGTTCATGGTATCATTATCTCATGTGGTTATGTGTTTTTAAAATTTTCATACTTGGTGTATTCAATAATATAAGAGAAGACTAAAAGTTAGATCTTGATTTTCATTCCTATTCATGAATAAAGCAAACATCATGAATGAACTAAGATCCATTTTTTATGCTAATATTGAATAACCTAATATACTAATTATGTTTCTTGTCATATTGCTTATTGTTAGATGACTTGCACATTGTCGTTTTTTGGATTGGTCTAAGTTTTGTGACAATGTGGGAAATTTTAATAGGATTTTATTAATAACTTTAGTTGTTGGTGGTATCTAGGAGTTGTGTTTATCTCTTGTACATCAAATGGATCGTTCTTGGATGTCAAAGGATAGGAGATCAAAGGATTATGCAGATGGGGTAGAAAGCTTTATCGCATTTGCATTACAATATTCCACATATAAAAACTCCATTAAATGTCCATGCCTTCAGTGTGGTAATATGATATTCCACACTCCTCAAAAAATTAGAGAACATTTATTCTTCTATGGAATTGATCAGAGTTACCATACATGGTATTGGCATGGAGACGCTACTCCAAGTGGACCACCAACTAGTAGGGCAGAATGGCATCATAAAGTTGAATTTAACGATGTGGATAGTACAATAAAAATGGTTCAAGTTGCATATGATGATAGTAAGAATGACCCAAAATTGTTTGAAACATTACTTGAAGATGCTCAAAAACCTTTATATCATGGTTGTAGAAACTTTACAAAGTTATCTGCATTGGTCAAATTATACAACCTGAAAGCACAATATGGATGGTCTGATAAAAGCTTTTCAGAGCTTTTAAGTATTCTTGGAGATATGTTGCCTCTAAACAATGAGTTGCCTCTATCTATGTATGAAGCAAAAAAAAACATTGAATACATTGGGAATGGAATATGAGAAAATACATGCATGTCCCAATGATTGCATATTGTATAGAAATGAGTTGAAGGATGCAACTTCTTGTCCTACTTGTGGAACTTCAAGGTGGAAGTTAGATGGAACAGGTACTAAAAAGAGGGAGGGAGTCCCTGCAAAAGTAATGTGGTATTTTCCTCCTATTCCAAGATTTAGAAGATTGTTTCAGTCCCCAAAAATTGCAAAAAACCTCATATGGCATGCTCAAGAAAGAGAATTTGATGGTAAAATGCGTCATCCATCTAACTCCCCATCATGGAAGCTAGTTGACCACAGATGGCCTGATTTTGCTTCAGAACCTAGAAACCTTAGACTTGCCATTTCAGCAGATGGTATAAATCCTCATAGTTCAATGAGCAGTAGACATAGTTGTTGGCCTATTATAATGGTCATTTACAACCTTCCTCCTTGGTTGTGCATGAAAAGGAAGTTTATGATGCTATCTTTATTAATATCAGGTCCACGACAACCTGGAAATGACATTGATGTTTATTTAGCACCATTATTGGATGACTTAAAAATGTTGTGAGATGTAGGGGTTGAATGTTATGATGTGCATCAACAAGAGGTCTTTACATTAAGAGTTGTTCTACTATGGACAATCAATGATTTTCCTGCATATGGAAACTTATCTGGTTGTGTAGTTAAAGGATATTTTGCATGTCTCATATGTGGGGAAGATACATTCTCTCACAGATTGAAGCATGGGAAAAAGAACTCATATACAGGTCACAGAAGATTTCTTTCTTGCAACCATCCTTTTAGGAAACAAAAGAAGGCATTTAATGGTAAACAAGAGTTTAGCTCACCTCCGCAACCATTGAGTGAAGAGGAATTCCTAAGGAAAATTGATGTCATTTCTAATTCATGGGGAAAAAATAAAAACTCCCGAGGCAAGTTGAATGTCAATACTACAAATTGTTGGAAAAAAAAGTCCATATTCTTTGATCCTGAGTATTGGAAATACCTACATGTTCGTCATAGTTTGGATGTAATGCACATAGAGAAGAATGTTTATGAAAGCATCATTGGTACCTTACTCAACATTCCAGGTAAGACGAAAGATGGACTTAATTCTCGCCTAGACCTGCTAGAGATGGGCTAAAGGTGTGAATTGGGGCCAAGGTTTGAATCAAATTGAACTTATCTCCCACCTGCATGTTATACGTTATCTAAAGTGGAGAAAAAGGTTTTTTGCCAAAATTTATCACAATTAAAGGTTCCTGAAGGTTATTGCTCTAACATGAGAAACCTTGTGTCAATGGAAGACTTGAAGCTTTATGGTCTTAAATTGCATGACTATCATACATTAATGCAACAGTTATTGCCAATGTCATTACTATCCCTTTTGCCAAAGCATGTAAGGCATGCTATTTGCAGATTGAGTTTTTTTTTCAATTCTCTATGTAGCAAAGTGGTTGATGTGTCTGCACTGGATAAGTTACAAAATGATTTGGTGGTGACATTATGCTTGCTTGAGAAGTACTTTCCACCTTCCTTATTTGATATCATGCTTCATCTTACTGTACATCTTGTAAGGGAGGTGAGACTTTGTGGACCAGTTTACCTAAGGTGGATGTACCCATTTGAAAGATTGATGAAAGTTTTGAAATGGTATGTACGAAACCGTAATCGGCCCGAAGGTTGTATCGTTGAATGCTATATTGCAGAGGAAGCTATTGAATTTTGTACAGAGTATTTATCAAATGTAGATGCGATTGGGATTCCTATTAGTGCAAACATTGACCAAAAATTTGGGGCACCAATACCTAGAGGTCAAGTTGTGACAATTGATTCCAATTTGTGGTTACATGCACATCATTATGTTTTAGAGAATACAACTATTGTTCAACCTTACATTGAGTAAGAACCACTAACACTTAATATTTGTGTTTGATACTTAAAATAACTTTAAGACATTAACTTTGAATTTCTTATAAATAATTACATAGAGAGCACATGGAATGGTTGAAATTGAAAAATCCGCGTCAATCAAAAAGACAAAAGTGGCTCCAGGATGAACACCTACGGACTTTTACTTATTGGTTGAGAAAAAATGTATTGGAATGGTGTTAAAATGTGAAGTATTCTTTTTACTAATGTTTAACATACATAATAACTATTATTTATAATTACATATTGAAGCTGCAATTGGTAATAATGAACCTATATCTGAAACCCTTAAGTGGATAGCTCATGGTCCTAGCCATTATGTCTCTAAATATCATGGATATGTCATTAATGGGTGTCGATACCATACCAAGGAACGAGATGACTTATGAGCTACCCAAAATAGTGGAGTTAGTATTGTAGCTTAACCAATGCAAATCGCAAGTGCAAAGGATCAAAATCTAGTGTTTGGTGAGCTTTGTTTCTATGGCATTATTACCGAGATCTGGGACCTTGATTATACCATGTTTAGGATACCGGTTTTCAAGTGTGATTGGGTTGATAATAAAAATGGCATAAAAGTTGATGATCTTGGCTTTACATTAGTTGACTTTAGCAAAATTACTCATAAATCAGATCCTTTCATTTTGGCATCCCAAGCTAAGCAAGTATTTTATGTGCAAGACCAACTTGATCCAAGATGGTCGGTTGTTTTGTCAACTCCTCAAAAAGATTTCTTGGATATGGAAGGAGGTGAAGACTTTGTTGACAATTCGATTGAACACCATCCCTTTATAGGGGCATTGCCACAAATTGAAGCGTTTGATGTAATGGATGACTCAGATGCAACATGTATGCGAGGAGATTGTGAGGGGATTTGGATTGAGAACAAATCCTCTATGTAGCTGTATTTTAATGCTAATGTATGAATAAAGGCCATGGAATGGGTTGCAACAGCCACAAAATAGGTAATTTTATCCTTTCTTTATTTTTTTACACAAAATATTGACCATTCTTTAACATCTCCCAATAACGTATTTACTAAAACCTTTTCCCTAAATTGTGCATGGAAGATACTAAATTAGTTATGTTTGTGAGTAAAAAAATTATGAAATTTTTTATTATCAATATGCATGTTGTGTTTTCCAAACTTAATGTAACACAAACCGATAGTCCAAAAGCTTTCATAAGTTCTTATGGACTTGATGAACTTGTTGAAACCACGTTCTCCTTCCATGTTGATTCTTATAGGAAATTCCTACTGCAAATTTAGCTTTCTTATACAAATGACCTTGGGTTGCTTAAAATAAATGAAATGTTAAACAAAGCGGGAAAAAAAAAAAGTTTAAATGAAGTGTTATCCTTGTTATATGATGAACAATTCTAAAAAGATCTATTGAATTCATGATCTATTGCATTTCATTGTGCAATGATTATGGATTTGTTTCTTTGAAAAGTTATGTTTTACAATTATTCTTTGACTAGGTTATATGCAATATAATTTTAACTAATCTTTATCATTTTTTTATTTTTTTTTGTTACAAGAATGGAGACAAAGGAAGGAGAAAAACCCATAAAAAGGAAGTACAGAGGGATGACACGGAAGCATATGATTATAAAAAACAAAAGCAAGGGGGTTAAGTTGCCGGTTAAGTACAATCTTGATGGCATTTTCATAGGAGAATCAACAGTTCATCTAACAAGCTACTTAGGCATGTTAGCACGCACTATGGTGCCAATAAGATATGAAACTTGGCATGTTGTACCTAAACAGTTGAAGGATAAGTTATGGGACAGCATTGAGGTAACCATTTCTTATTTAAATCACTTTGATGCAAAATGTCTATCATTCTTAACCTCTTGAAATTACTAAAGTTTGGTATTAATGTGCATACTGCTTTTTCATTAAATCATAAAAGTAGGAGGAATTGTATGTTAACAATGGGAAAATGCTTTCGGTCCTTTAAGAACTTGCTAACAGTGAAGTACATTATTCCTTTCGAAGACCAATCGGAGCTCCTCAAAAGACCACCAATTCAATATACTTTTATTGAGGATGAAGATTGGACAATATTTGTTAAAGATAGATTGTCTGACAACTTTAAGGTATAATTAAGACTCTTTACATACCTCTTATTCACATTCATTAATTATAAAATTTTAATTTATAGGAATATCGAGAAATTCAAAAAGAAAGAAGAAAGATAAACATTTATAATCACCATCTAAGTAGAAAAGGATATGCCGGTCTTGAGGAAGAGATGGTAAGTGTAAGCCTATTAATTGTTTTTTATTTATTTTATGCATAATACATAATAGGGTTATATGATAATTATATTATACATTGTCCTATTTTGAAAGATGGTTGCAAGTGGATCAACTGAAACTATTGATCGAAGCATATTATGGAAGAAAGCAAGGGAAAAAAAGGACGGCACCTTTGATGAAGTGGCCATACCAGTAATTGAGAAAATAGTAAGTGAATATTTTTCAATTTTAATTACATATATTTATAATAAGTTATTTACAATAACAAATTTTCAATTTAACTTTATAATTAATATTTTTTAAGGACAAGCTATTGAAAGAGTCTCAAGAGAATGGTAGAAGTGTTAGTGGAAGTAATGATATACTTGTGGAAGCATTGGGTACTCCTGAGTATAGTGGTCGAGTTAGGGCCAAAGGGAAGCACTACACACCTCGGCAATATTTCAATAGTGCTACAGATCGTGTTGTCAAGGATTTCATAGCAGCATCTAAAGAAGAACAAAGAATATTTCAGGCAGAAATGCTAACAAAACTGTCTCAAGTAGGAGCTGTTACTTCCCAATCTGATGTTAGCAGTTCAAACATGAAGCAAAAACAACTTCTCCTACCAGAAGCAGTGGATAAGCCAATCCGTAAAATTGAAGATGTGACCCCACCATAAGCAATAGAACCACAGAAGAAGGTATTTATTCAGTTAAGCTAATTTGATGACAGTTTCCTCTAATACGAGAAATAATTTAATTTAATTTTGTTGTTTGAATTGACTTCAAATGTTGGTGGCAACATATATGGTCTTCTTTGATGTTGCAACATATAATAGGATATGTCTAAATTATGGGTTGAGTTATATGCAATGGACTGAAATGTTATCATGCAAGTTTGTTGCAATTGAATGTAAATGAAATTGCATTTATCATTGTAATAGGAGCTATAAGGTGATTGATGATGATAATGCATTTATGTTAGTTTTGTATAAACCCACTAATATTGAAGTGATTATTGTGAATTGAGTTTTGTAGGTTAGAAAATGTGAGCTGGCCATAGGCACCAAGGAAAATATAGTGGCAGGTGGAACAATTATACTTGAATGTGGTCCCAACTATTTAGTAGTTGTTGATGTTCCTTATGATTCAAGTGCACCCCTTCCCATTCCTATTCCTGGACAAACTACTACTGTTGGGGCTGCAATTGGTTACCAAGTTTTGTGGCCAACTGATTTGGTCATCATCCGTACTCCCATCTTAGTAAGTAAATTTAATTACCAAACTTTATAGTGACTTTATATATATATATATATATATATATATATATATATATATATATATATATATATAAACTACTTAATTTGATTTGTACCATAGTTCTTAATTGTACAGGCATCTAAGAAAGCAAAGAAACAAAAAGTAAATGAAGTTGAAGTCAAATCCAAGGGTGAAAAACCACAAGATATGAAAATTTTTGAGACATTGGTTGGCCTCATGCTGAGTACATCAAGAACACACCCTATAAACTTCCTAGATGATGTTTTTAGTGAGAGTTTCAAGACCTTCATGATGAAAGAAGATATGGAAATGATAATATCATCAAAAGAAGTGTCATCCAATTGTATTTTATACTACATCTGGTAAGGGATTTTATAATTTTTGAATGACTTTTCACAAGATTATGAGATAGAAGGTTATTTTCTAATGACCTATAATGATTGTTGATAACTTGTCATGTGGGTTATAATCAGGCATTTGCATAGAAAGTTGATTGATGCAAAGCAGGCCGAACGATATGTTTTTGTCAATCCAGCATTGGTCTCAAAAGCTGGAATGGGAGAGGGAAGCAAGGAAAACAGGTCAAGGGTTATTGCAGATCGACTAAAGAATACAAAGCATGCTGAATATATGCTTATTCCATACAACCCAGAGTAACTTTTTATCCTAAATATCAATATGGTGTTTGTAAGTTAGTTTGTGATGTTTGAATTTGTGGATACTATATTACAATTTTCATTTCTTTTCTTTAGTTTCCATTGGGTGTTAGTGGCATTGGAGATGAAGAAAATGATTGCATATTACCTTGATCCAATGGCCTGTCAACCATGTGATGATCTTAAGGACATAGGTAACATGTAAGTATATATTTTCTCCTATTTTAATACAATTGATAGTGTCTAAATAACATCTTTTTAATTCTTTTTGTAGGGCAATGAGAATCAACCCACCGGAAAAACAGAAAACATCAAAGAGGGAGCCAACTTGGGTGAAAGTGGTTGTAAGTACTTATTTGTTTAGATTAAAATATATTGCTTCACCACTTAATTTATGACAAAATTAGAAAATGGATGGTTATTAATATGATCATCAATAAGATGCTAAAGAAGTAAGAACATCATTCTAGTGTTTATTGCAATTGTTGATACTTTTCCCATAGTGCCCAAGACAACCAGGTAGTGTGGAATGTGGGTATTACGTGATGAGATATATGAAGGAAATCATTGCTAATCCAAACCAACTAACATCAAAGGTTTGCACTCAATTCAATTCATATGGTTGGTCATTTTACTATAGCCTTTTTTATTTTTTATTTTTGGTCAATTGAACTTAGTGAATTGTATATGTCACTCCAATTCAGTTTTGCGGGAAGAAATCATATAGTGAAATGGAAATTAATGAAGTTCGATCAGATTGGGTTATGTTAGTGACTCAGTTAATCATTACTCATGTTTGAAGGTACCTCTTATAACTTATAGTCTAATACAACTTCATATTCTTTTAAAGATGTAGTCAATATTTTGTTAATGTTAATTTTATAATGGATTTATTCACAATGATAATTTGTTAATGTATATCTTTGTACTCCTAGTTGGCAGTGTTTTCAATATGGATCATTTTGGGGGTTGCTCTATTATGATTGATGTATAGTTGGCATATTGAGAGGTGAAGCCAAGTAGACATGGTAGGTGTAACGACAACTTTTGTATATTTCCTCTACAAATTATTATCAGTTAGATTTGGAGAAATCCTACAATAGCATAGCTACAAAAATTCCTGCATGTCCAAGCTCATTTTTGTAGAGCCTTTAGTTTCATTACATGTGCATGAATTAGGAATTTGTCTATTCTCTACAAAAGCATTTTTGGTCTTTAAGATTACTAGCTTTATAAACTTTTTTAATATAAATTTATAAAGGTCTCCTACTATACTAATGGGCTTAAAGTCTATAATATCTTGTACTTCCATTTTCTTTTACATAAAAAATAGGAAGTTAGTTTAAGACTTCTTACAAATAAGCCTATGGAAGGAAATAGCACCTCTTACTAATTGGTCGTTAAATTGTTTATTATATATTCTTCAGGTTGTACAAAAAGGCATAGGTCATTCTATTAACAACGTCACTACTGCTCTTGATGAAGGACACCCACAAACAATTCAAAATATATCATCAAAAGAATTTTGAGGTAACATGTTGTGGTTATTGTAAGTTTTATGAATCAATTCCATGTTTAGAGATCATTTCATGCAAGTTCCATATTTAGATAATAGATATCCTCATATTATTAAATGTTGATATACTAATACAATAAGAAGAACATAGATATTTGAACACAATTTTATAATTTTACATAAATATGTTAATTTACAATTTTATAATTTTTCGGACTTCTAGTTTTTTTTGTTTTTTTTTTTCATTCCTTAGTTCCTTCTCATGCAAAACATCTAATGTCTTGTACAACCTATAAGAAGAATGAGAAGATGTTAATGGTTGAAGTTTCATAAATAAGATAAAAATCATACCAAAATAGTCAATGAGATAAAAACTTTTTTTTTTCTGTTTTTTTAAAAAAATAGAATAAGAGTTCTAAAATATTTAGAAATTTGGTGTAATAAAATTATTGGAGTTTGTTGAGTTCTTTTGATATTTTGAAATTTATTGCAATGGAAGAAAGATATTTTGGAAATATAAAAATTGGCATATACACATTTCATTTACAAAGTTGCTTCTTAACTATTTGTTAATACTAATAAATATGTAACCCTCTCAATTATTTTGCAGATTGAGCATCTAGAAAGTGAGTTACAACCATCCTTTTGCACTTGGAAGAAAAATGATGTAAAACTAGATGTAGTGAAGGTTATGAACAATTCAAAGTTGAAGAAGAAGTTGTAAAATTGTTGGTTTTAGTTGTTGATTATGTATGATGTTTATGGATAAATTGTAATAGTGAAAAAGGAAGACCATATTTGATACTTTTTGTCAATGGAGATTCTTAAATTAAGTTTTCATTATTAATTTAATTGTTGATAGAAAATGATAAAACAGGGCATAATTAGGACATTTTAATTTCTGGGCTATTAAAATTTTATATGAGATAAGATGACGCTTTTTTAAAGAGTCATGCTTTACTTGAATAAACAGAAGATGACACTTCTCAAAAGTGTCAAGGTTGATGTTAAAAAAAACATGGCATTTTTTTTTAGTGTCAAGGTATAAAATGCTATATGATGACACTTATTATGAGTGTCAATGTTGCTCCTACAAAAAAAAAAAAAGCTATAAGATGACACTTATATTGAGTGTCAATGTTGCTTCTACTTATACAATGACGCTTTATTAAGTGTCAACGTTGCTCCTACAAATAAAAAGTTATAAGATGACACTTATATTGAGTGTCAATGTTGCTTCTACCTATACAATGACGCTTCATTGAGTGTCAATATTGACATGAATGAAATTATTAATATATGATGACACTTACAAAGCTTCAATGTTTCAAATAATGACACTTACTATGAGCGTCATGGTTGACGTGCAAAGAAGATGACGCTTCTAAAAAGTGTCAACGTATGCGATTTAAAAAGATGACAGTCTAATATATGACGCTTTTAAAAAGCGTCATCTTATATCTATCTTGACACTTAAAAAGCGTCATCTTTTGACATTTTCCTTGTAGTCACTCACAGATACCTATGGCATCTCTCTAAACAATATGACCCCCTCATGTTCTTGCACCTCGGTTTTGAGCCAATCCTGGTGGTTTCTTCTCCAAGAACGGCAGAAGTCATGAAAACACATGATCCTGAATTTTCTAGTAGGCCTTCCTTACTTGTGATTACTACCAAAAAGTGCTATTTTGTAGACCTAATTATAATGGTTTTAAGCACCTTTGAGTAGTAATCATATTCATTTAACCCAATTAATTCATTAAGGTCCTTAGTAATTGGTTTTAACCATTTTGTGGCAAGTTTACATGTTTTTATCAGCTTATAAATCAATTCAAGCATGCCAAATGATGGAGGATCTACTTGGACAAGTTATGGCAAAGCTTTTGGAAGCTCAAATTCATGAAGAACCAAGCTTTGGAGCTCCATAGCCCTTTGCCAAAGTTGTTCAAAGTATGCAAGGAGAGAAGCAAGGAGAGAGGAAAAACAGAGTGAAGAAAACAGAGGACAGCAGCTGCAGTCTTCTTTAGCACTTTTTGAGCACTTTCCGAAGTCCATTTTCTACATGCTATATACCATTTCAAAGCTCAGGAAGTCAAGAATCCAACGCTTCAAACCGTGTATGATTTGGAGCTGAAATGAGGAAGTTACAGCCTTTGGAAGATGACTTCTCCAAGCTGAAGGAAGGATTCAGCAAAGTGTTGCGAAATCAGCCTTTTGTTACGAGAATTTCGCAGCCTTTTTGCACAGTGCTTTGGATTTCCCCTGAAGTTTCACGCCGCGATGGAAGCCAAACACCACAATATGAAAGCCAACTTCGTAGAGGTGTGGAATCAGCCTTTTGCTGCAAAGAAATTTCGCAGACCTCCTTGTGCACCTGCGAAATTTCGCAGACCTCATTTTTCACCTGCGAAATGGTTCCTGGAGCACCCCGATATTTGCGACCGACACTTTGGGATATTTTTCTTCAGATATTTTTGTATGAATTTCCATTCTTCTCCTTGTAATCCACCAACCATAAGATTTCTTAGTTGGGAAGGTTGGAAAAACATCTCTATACATATTCCCTTGCATCCACTGTAAGAAATCATATATGTAATATCGATCAATATATAGAATATACAGAGTCTTGCTCTGTTTTTCCTTCTCTTTCACTTTTCATTTCTTTTTATTTCTAGCCAACCAAACTCTGAGGATTTTTCCTCAGAGGATTCAGATATTTTTGTATGAATTTCCATTCTTCTCCTTGTAATCCACCAACCATAAGATTTCTTAGTTGGGAAGGTTGGAAAAACATCTCTATACATATTCCCTTGCATCCACTGTAAGAAATCATATATGTAATATCGATCAATATATAGAATATACAAAGTCTTGCTCTGTTTTTCCTTCTCTTTCACTTTTCATTTCTTTTTATTTCTAGCCAACCAAACTCTGAGGATTTTTCCTCAGAGGATGAGAGGCTAGGCTCTTTGTCTCTTGGAGTGAGGAAAGTCGGGTAAGTTTCCACATGCATAATTTGGAAGTTTTGTTGTTTTAGTTTTTAATGAAGAGAAAGTGTGACCCGTTAATGGTTTTTATCTTTTTAGTTAACTTAAAACGCCTTTAAATCACCTGGGCCAACACTTGGTAAGGCAAGTGATCTCCGTCCATGGAGATTCACTAGTTTATCTCTTGCGAGCCTTTGGGAGGTGACTTGAAGGTAGGATTTTCTAGAATAGCCAACACTTGGTAAGCTTTTGGACTCCAAGGAGACATCCATTAGTTATCTCTTGCGAGCTTTTGACGGGTAATCCAAAGTTAAAGATCACCTTGAATGGCAAGTGCTAGGTGAGAGGTATGAGCCATTGCAAGGTGCATCAGTGAGAGGGATTTAGTGTTTGAACCCATTAATGGGAAGCATCTGTACAACACCGGTTGGAGAAGGAACTATATGTTAATTCTCTAATGCGAGGAAAAGAAACAAGTGACCGGAACTCCCTTTTTGTATGAGGAACCTGAGCCTAGTGATCTGAACTCCAAGAAACATCTTTTCTTTGTAAGTAAAATCAGTTACTATTTTTGGTTAGTTTAAATCTAAACCTTTTTCATCCAATGCAAGTTTATGTTTTCTTTTAAAGATAACCTTGAAATGAAAAGACACCAATTCAACTTTGAATTAATATCATTTGTGAAGTGAAAACCCATTCCAGTGAACGATCCTAGAGCCACTATGCTATAGTAGCTTTGTCTTTGCTACCCTAGTAAATGGTGTAATAGGTTATAAATTTTGTTGATTACTCCCTCATTAAAGGAGCACCAACTGAACATGAATCAGCTGAGACACTAATTGGGCACGAATCAAATGGCGTCGTTGTCGGGGATCGAACCCCGAATCAAATGGTTCCGTTGCCACTGCCGTTGCTAGGAATGAATTAAATGTCACCCCCCAACCGACTCATTGCTAGTCCCTTAGCAATGGAGGAGATGAAAACTAAGTAAACTATAATAATATCCATAAAAGGGATCATGCAAATCACTCCAAAAAATGATATGAGTGGCATGATGGACATCCATGGATCAATAAAGATGTGAAACTCAACCTATAATAAGAGTTGTCAAAGCATTCACTTGATCTTAGAGTACAAAGAATGGATATTATGCAAGTTTAAGCATCAAAATAATTTCCACTCTCAAAAGATCCAAATCAAATTCTTCCACTAAAAGCTAAGTGTTAATGTGATTAGCTTCCGAGTATAGTATGGATAACTATCATCTCCCCCCAACCTAAGTCTTTCTTTAAGCTTAGCAAAATTAACCATCTCTTGATAGGCTAGGAACGCACCTCTTATTCACAATTCTTTTCACTTACTAAACTTAACCAATTCACTCATGTAACAAGCAGAGGATCGGTGACTCCCAACCAATAAAGGCTTAGGGCACCAGGCTTTAAAGGCTTTCGCCACCCCTTCGGACCATGCTCAGGTTTCAAGGCAAGTAAAGAAGTTTATTCTATATTTCTTTTTCTTTTTCTTTTTCTTTTTCTTTTTTTTTTCTTTCTTTTTTTTTTCAAAGACTCATTGGTCTTTATGAGGTGTCCCAACACTATTAAAGAGAGGTTAAAGGTGTCAAATTATGATTTCTCAAGCTTAGAGGGTGAGATAGTTTCACATCTTATAACCGGAATCTAATGTATGTGTGTGCGAATAGCTTAAGGTGGAAGAGATAAGTTTTCATGCAATGGGAGTTTCAATAATTCATCAACTTTTAGAAGAGCATAATACAAACTCTAAGATTCATGTAATCAAGTTGAAACTCGACTTCTCTCATTTAATTTTGAGAGTTAATCCTTAATATCCATGGAGTTTAAAGCAAAAATTTTAAAATTTAAACAAAAAAGTAGCTAATTTACCAAAATAACTTAGCATTAATAACAAAAACTTCCTTCCTCAACTTTCACCCCCAACCAAGCTGAACATTTTCCTCAATGTGACAAAAGCAATTGAAAAATAGGGAGGAAGTGGTACCTCCTGAGTGACATGGAGTCTGAGTCGTATAGGGGAAACCACATGTTTCAAAGAAAACATAAGAGTTAGTGAGTAGAGGAAATAGAAAAATGCCAAGTTTAAACAAAAATGATGTCTATGTATGATGTATCATCAGTAATACATCCAATCCTAGAATATAAGACATCAAAACATGGAATATAATAAGTAGAGACAAAAAGTAAAGAGATGATCAAGTAATGGTAGGGTCATGTGGAACTGATGCGTCTGTGGTGGCCTCTTGAATGGGTTGGATCAGGACTTTGGCCTCTGTTCTGGTAGTCTCCTTAGGTGGCATAGTCTCCTCAACTGGAGCTCTCAGTTGGTAGCTATGGGATTTGATGGTTTAAGGAGGTCAGAAATGGAGTGAGAGGCTTTGTGTGTGTGATCTCAAGGTGAGTGGGGCTTTCATCTTTAGATGCATGGTCGCGGGGCTCTGTTGGCATTTTTGCAACTTCCCTTGGCTTTGCAAAGTGTTTTTACAAATCACCCTCCATTTCACAAGTCAATTTCGCAATTTCCAGGCCATTTCTAAGCTTGGAGGTGATTTCGCAACCATTTTGAAGCTTGGAGATCATTTCGCATAAAAGTGGCATGTTCACTGACCATTTTTGAAGCTTGGAGCATTTTCGCAGCGGGGGGTGGATTTCGTAGAGGAGGGGAATTCTCGCAGCCCATTTCGTAGCTTAAAAGTGATTTCGCAGCTCATAGGTGATTTCGCAGCCATATCGAAGCTTGGAGATCATTTCATAGCCATTTCAAAGCTCAAAAGTGATTTCGCAGGTGTATCGCAGCTTCAAAATGAGGAGAACTGTGCTACAAAATGGCACTCGTGTGCCAAAGTTGGTTTCGCAGCTGCGAAACACCCTTCCAAATGGCGTCTCGGCTGCGAAATTTCCGCTCAGCTTTATGTGCTTGTCTTCAAACGACCATAACTTCTTCATTTCACCTCCAAATTGAGCACTGTTTAAAGCTATGGACTCCTGACTTCCCAAGCTTTCAAACAAGATATCGTATGCATAATTTGAGCTTCAAAAAGGGCTTCAAAAATGTGTCCAACAGTAGCAAAATGGAGGTGCGACATTTCCGTTCATGGTTTGCACAGTCATCTTCAAATGGCCATAACTTTTCCGTTTCAAATCCAAAGCGAGCACCGTTTAAAGCTATGGACTTGTGACTTCCCAAGATTTGAAACGAGATATTGCATGCATAATTTGAACTTCTGGAAGTGATCAAAATGTGTCCAACAATTGCCGAAATGGGGGTGCGGCTGTGAAATTGGGATTTTTCACGTTTTGGAACTTCGCAACCATTTTGCAGCTGTGAAATGAGGGTCACTGTGCTGCAAAATGGCAATCGTGTGCCAAAATCGGCTTCGCAATTGCGAAATACCCTGCGAAATGGGACTTTTGGTGCGAAATCAGGCTTTACCACTTTGCAATGCATTTCGCAGCTGCGAAAATTTTCGCAGAGAGGGCAATTGGGCTGCGAACTGGTTTCGCAGCAAAGTGCCAATTTCGCAGAGGCTGCGAAATCTCATAGACCCCTGTTTTTGCCCTGTTTTTGACCCGTTTTTGCTCCGATTTCGCTCCGAAAGACTTTCTTCAATTTCTTTGCAATTCCTCTTGATTTTGATCATCCAAAAACCTATATTACATCAAAACAAACTAGAATTAAAGCATTGAAATCAAAATTAAAGCATTGAAATTAACAAAACAAAAAGATATGGACTAGCTAGTCTTTAAAAAGACTAAGTCCATCAAAAAATTTGATCCTGATTTAGCTTGCCCGGATCCCATATGAAGTTTGCATCCTTCAATTGAGACTTGGTTTGTATGATTTTCCCATACAAAGCTTGGAGAAAAGGCGGAGGCATGTGTTTCATCCTTTCTTCCTTGATGACTATCCTCTGTGGTTCTTCATCTATATAGTCATCTTTCTCTGTACTTTTCCCCTTTTTCTTTCCTTTGATTTCCTCCCTCTTTTCTTTCTCTGTTTCACTCTCTACCTTATGCTCTAGCTTGCATGTGGGCAGATCAGCCTCTTTACCACTCCTCAGAGTGATCACTTCTTCAATTTCCTTCACCATTGAAGATTCTCCCTCTTGAGCCTCCATTTCATGGATACTCATGGAATTTTGATAAGGTTGAGAAGGAGAGTTTTCTTTCTCTTGCATTGTGTTGAGGTTGGCAAGCCTTGAGATTGAATCTTGGAGAATATCTAACTTCTGAGATAGATCATTTTGCATTTCATCCATCCTTTTATTCAAAGTACTCTCCACTCTGTCAATTCTTTGATTGATTTGAGCATTGATGGCTTCTTGCTTTCCAACAAAATCTCCCACGACCTTGCAAAGATTCACCATAGCTTGTTCAAGGTTTGAGGCTTGCTGTGGTGCTTGAGCAGGTTGCTGATACTGAGGTGGCTGTGGTTTCCAAGAGAAATTTGGATGGTCCCTTCAATTGGAATTGTAGGTGTTGCAATCACCAAACATTTCCCTCTCGGCTAGAATGGTAGGACACTCATCCACCAAGTGCTCATATGATCGACAAATGGCACAAGGCATAGCTTGCAATGGTGTTTGAGAGATGGCTTGCACTTCTTGCATCTGGTTCATTTCTAGCTCTTCCAATCTCTGCCTTCATGTTCATACCATCATTCAAAATTTACATCTCACCCTTAGCTTTAGGTTGAGACTTCATTCTCCCCATATCTCGAGCATTTGGTTCATCCCATCCTCTTGAGACTTCAGCCACATAACTCATGAAGTTCATGGCTTCCTCTTCTATGGTATTCAATATGGCATGCACAACTAGCAACTTGTGAATTAAAAACAGAGAAAACAAAAGAAAACAAAAGAAAAACAATTCAAAGAAAGAAAATTAAGGTAAACTAAAAAACTAAATAAAAGGTACACTAAAATATGAACAATAAAGAAATAAAAAGAGTTAGCAAAAGGAAAAAAAAAGTCACCAAACTTGTGATGAAGATCTCAAGTACTCTTAAAAGATCATATCACTGCAAAGTGGCACCATTTGATTCGGGGTTCGATCCCCGGCAACGGCGCCATTTGATTCGTCCCTAGCAGTGGCAGTGGCAATGGCACCATTTGATTCGAGGTTCGATCCCCCGGCAACGGCGCCATTTGATTCATTCCCAGCAACGGCAGTGGCAACGACACCATTTGATTCAGGGTTCGATCCCCGGCAACGGCGCCATTTGATTCGTGCCCAATTGGTGTCTCAGCTGATTCGTGTTCAGCCGGTGCTCCTTGATTGAGGGAGTAATCAACAAAATTTATAACCTATTACACCATTTACTAGGGTAGCAAAGACAAAGCTACTATAGCATAGTGGCTCTAGGATCGTTCACTGGGATGGGTTTTCACTTCACAAATGATATTAATTCAAAGTTGAATTGGTGTCTTTTCATTTCAAGGTTATCTTTAAAAGAAAACATAAACTTGCATTGGATGAAAAAGGTTTAGATTTAAACTAACCAAAAATAGTAACTGATTTTACTTACAAAGAAAAGATGTTTCTTGGAGTTCAGATCACTAGGCTCAGGTTCCTCATACAAAAAGGGATTTCCGGTCACTTGTTTCTTTTCCTCGCATTATAGAATTAACATATAGTTCCTTCTCCAACCGGTGTTGTACAGATGCTTCCCATTAATGGGTTCAAACACTAAATCCCTCTCACTGATGCACCTTGCAATGGCTCATACCTCTCACCTAGCACTTGCCATTCAAGGTGATCTTTAACCTTGGATTACCCGTCAAAAGCTCGCAAAAGATAACTAATGGATGTCTCCTTGGAGTCCAAAAGCTTACCAAGTGTTGGCTATTCTAGAAAATCCTACCTTCAAGTCACCTCCCAAAGGCTTGCAAGAGATAAACTAGTGAATCTCCATGGACGGAGATCACTTGCCTTACCAAGTGTTGGCCCAGGTGATTTAAAGGTGTTTTAAGTTAACTAAAAAGATAAAAACCATTAACGGGTCACACTTTCTCTTCATTAAAAACTAAAACAACAAAACTTCCAAATTATGCATGTGGAAACTTACCCGGCTTTCCTCACTCCAAGAGACAAAGAGCCTAGCCTCTCATCCTCTGAGGAAAAATCCTCAGAGTTTGGTTGGCTAGAAATAAAAAGAAATGAAAAGTGAAAGAGAAGGAAAAACAGAGCAAGGCTCTGTATATTCTATATATTGATCGATATTACATATATGATTTCTTACAGTGGATGCAAGGGAATATATATAGAGATGTTTTTCCAACCTTCCCAACTAAGAAATCTTATGGTTGGTGGATTACAAGGAGAAGAATGGAAATTCATACAAAAATATCTGAAGAAAAATATCCCAAAGTGTCGGTCGCAAATATCGGGGTGCTCCAGGAACCATTTCGCAGGTGAAAAATGAGGTCTGCGAAATTTCGCAGGTGCACAAGGAGGTCTGCGAAATTTCTTTGCAGCAAAAGGCTGATTCCACACCTCTACGAAGTTGGCTTTCATATTGTGGTGTTTGGCTTCCATCGCGGCGTGAAACTTCAGGAGAAATCCAAAGCACTGTGCAAAAAGGCTGTGAAATTCTCGCAACAAAAGGCTGATTTCGCAACACTTTGTTGAATCCTTCCTTCAGCTTGGAGCAGTCATCTTCCAAAGGCTGTAACTTCCTCATTTCAGCTCCAAATCGTACACGGTTTGAAGCGTTGGATTCTTGACTTCCTGAGCTTTGAAATGGTATATAGAATGTAGAAAATGGACTTCGGAAAGTGCTCCAAAAGTGTGAAAGAAGACTACAGCTGCTGTCCTCTATTTTCTTCACTCTGTTTTTCCTCTCTCCTTGCTTCTCTCCTTGCATACTTTGAACGACTTTGGAAAAGGGCTATGGAGCTCCAAAGCTTGGTTCTTCATGAATTTGAGCTTCCAAAAGCTTTGCCATAACTTGTCCAAGTAGCTCCTCCATCATTTGGCATGCTTGAATTGATTCATAAGCTGATAAAAACATGTAAACTTGCCACAAAATGGTTAAAACCAATTACTAAGGACCTTAATGAATTAATTGGGTTAAATGAATATGATTACTACTCAAAGGTGCTTAAAACCATTATAATTAGGTCTACAAAATAACACTTTTTGGTAGTAATCAACTTGCCCTGCAAAAACTATCCTACAATGGTCTAGATTTGGCTTTTGCCTCCTACGGTGCCTACTGGAGGGAAATTAGAAAGATTTGTGTTCATCTTTTTAGACATTGTAGACATCTTACTTAAACTACACAAGGATCGTTTGTTCACAGTTGATCTATCTTGGAATCACATTAAAGCAGTGCTCATGGTAATCTATTTTTCCTTTTCGGATACTGCCCTTGAAAATAATTTTTTATTCTTTCAAAAGAAATTAATCTTTTAATTTTAAAAAAAGTTCGGCAAAATTTTTATTTGAACAAGTTTTTGAGAAAATTTTCATGCTTATTTATTGATTTTTTTTGGTATTTTGAGAAAGAATTAGAAACACTAAGAATGGACCAAAACTTTTGTAACCCATATAAGTGTGTACAATGTCTTCACCGAAAAACAATTAAAAAAAAAAAATTGTTTTTCATATTGAGATTTTAGTACAATTTTGCTCCTGAAAATAAGTATTAACTATATATTTTTAAAAATTACTCCAAAAAGTTAGGGCCTCTTTGATAACTTTTTTTTTTTTTAAAAAAAAAAAAAAAGTTTTTGAGAACAATTTTTGAAAACTATTTTATGATGTTTTATAAAATAAAATTCTGTTTGGAAACCTAAAATATTTTTAACCTATTTTTAATATTTTTAAAAATAATTTTTAAGTTTAGTGTTTTATTTTTAATTATTCTACATATTTGTATAATTATTTTTTAAAATTGTCTTTAGAAACAATTAAGAGATGTTATTTGAAAGCATCCATTTTTTTTTTTAATTCTTAACCCCTTTTTGTTGCCAAACGTGTTTTCATGATTTTTTGTTCTGAAAAACAGAAAATGTTCTCGAAAAGCTGCCTAAGTAAACTCTTATTTTCTGTAACTGTTTTTGAAAAAGTTGCAATATAAAAACAAAAACAATATCCAACTTGAAAGTGAGTGTCAATACAAATAATAAATACTTATATTTTTTTTCTTAACTTTCTTTGCAGGAACAGATACAGTTGCAGCTACTATGGTTTGGACGATGACAGCTCTGATGAAGAACCCTAGAGTGATGAAGAAAGCACAAAAAGAAGTCAGAACTTTAGTTGGGGAGAAGTGTTTTGTGGATGAAGATGATATTCAAAAGCTTACTTATATGAAGGCATTGGTGAAGGAAAGCATGAGATTGTATCCTGCAGCACCCTTGCTAATCCCTCGAGAAACACTTCAAAAGTGCAATATAGATGGGTATTAGATACCGACCAAAACCCTAGTGTTTGTCAATGCATGGGCAATTGGAAGAGATCCTGAATCCTGGGAAAACCCAGAAGAGTTCATGCCTGAGAGATTTTTGGGTACTTGTATCGACTTCAAAGGACAAGATTATAAGCTGATACCATTTGGGGCCGGCCGGAGAATATGGCCAGGGATGAATCTTGGAGCTGTGACAGTAGAGCTTGCACTCGCTAATCTTCTTTACTCATTTGACTGGGAAATGCCTGCTGGCATGAAGATGGAAGATATAGATACCGATGCAAAACCTGGTCTTACCATGACAAAGAAAAATGATCTCTACCTTGTGGCTAGGAATTATATTTAACATATGGGCAGTCATATAATACATGTTCTTATGTAATAATTATCTAAGACAATGTCATTTTGATTGAGGAATTTCCCTTGTTTGGAGTGCTTTGGTAATACTCGAGAAACAAAAATATTAATTTGAAAATTAATTCTATAAGGACAGTCCTTTGAAGTTAATTGTAAGATAATGGTTACATGATAATTTATTAATTTGTGATTAAAATTTTTATAATAAGCGATTTAAAATTAAGTATATATTTCATCACATCTTAGATAAATGTACGACAGTGGGTGCTTTGTTCGAACCACTCATTTTAGCAATTGTATATAGAATGTTAAACTTTTGTATATATAATGGTCCAACCCTCTAAACTAATATATGAAAGTCAAGATCGACTTCATTGTCTTGATTAGAGAAGTTATTTGTTTCAAAAAGATGTCTCAATGTATAAAATTATAACTATATTTTACTGCATTAGAGTTTGATCCGCATAAATGCGAAGTATAATTTTTTTTTTTTTTTTTTTATCTTAGTTGGTATAGGTGTAAAGTGCTATTGGGTTAAACTCTATAGGTCACCTAACCCCAGTGTAGTAAATTTATTATTGTGATTAAGACCAATGAAACAACACTTCAATGATTGAAGTCTCCCACTCACGGAAGAAGAAATTTCAGGTTACCATTTGAGATGCCTAAGAACTTTGACTGATAGTTTCACTAGTTAACAAATTTTCTACCCCATTGACCCTGGAATTACATCTAACACCAATGCTATCCCTATTTCCATCAAAGACTCTAGTAGATAAAGTCTTAGTGAAAGGATTTGCCAAGTTTTTGGAAAAAGCAATTTTCTCCATTGCAACATCTCCTCTCATTACTATTTCACATATTAAGTGATATTTCATCTCTTTGTATTGACCTTTTTAGTGGTTTCTTGGTTCTTTAGACCATGCCACCGCCCCATTATTGTCATAGACGAGTAAAGGAGATATAGCCAAGGCACTACCCCAATTCTATGAAGAACTTCTTGAGCTAAAAAACTTCTTTGTTGCTTAAGAAGCAACAACATACTAGGCTTCTATAATAGAGTCAACAATATATGATTATTTCACACTTCTCCAACTTATAGCCCCACCACCTAAAGTGAACATAAACACAAAGGTAGTTAGACTTATGAGAGTCTCTGTTAGATTGAAAGTTTGAATACATATACCTAAGGGGTACCAACTCATCACAGTGATACACACATATATAATCCTTCATTTTTTGAAGATACTTGAGTATATTTTTTATTGTTGTCCAATGATCTAGTCTTCGATTGGACTGATATCTATATACCATCCCTACAAAAAGCCAAATATCTTATCTAGTACACAACATCATATACATAAGGCTACTTGATATTGAGGCATAAGATATTTCTTTTATATGATCTTTCTCCTCAGACATCTTAGGACATTAATATTGAGAATGAGGTACTTCATGTCTGAAAGGTAATTGTCCCTTCTAAGAGTCCTACATGACATACTGGACCATAAGCTTTTCAATATAGGTGGCTTGAGATAATATAATTTTTCTTTTGTTGCAATCATGAAGGACCTCGATCCTAAGAATATATTGCACCTCCCCCAAATATTTCATTTGAAGCTAAGTAGATAACCAAGTCTTGACTAATGATAATAACCTTGCATCATTCCCAATGAGTAAAATGTCATCAATATAAAAGATAAAAAATACCACCATACTTCCCTACATCTTCTTGTACACACAAGGCTCATCCTTGTTTTAATCAAAATCAAGAGTTTTTATTGTCTAATCAAAATGCTTATTTCATTAATGAGATGTTTGTTTTAATCCATAAATGTAGTTATGTAACTTACACATGAAGTGCTCTTGACCCTTTGCTATGAAGCCATTTAGTTGCATCATATGGATTCGCTCACATCAACATAGCCATTTGCCATATCTCATAATTGAGATATGTAGTAATGGATAGGAGTATTTGAGCATGACTATTAACAAGAATGTTTCCTCATAGTTAAAACCAGGTTTCTAACTTCAGCCCTTCTCTACAACCTAAAGGTGGTTGTAACCCATGAGGAGAAAAAGATACAATATAAAATTACATGAAGGGTGCTACTCACAGGAAATAACCACTATTATGACTAATGCAAATTTAAGGGCTGAACACACATTGAGCTTAATTACTAAAACCTCATATCATTTATGCAACCCAAAAAAAGGAGAAAAAAATGGCTAAAACGTAGTGGTTGTTTCAAACCTATGTGAAGTTTAGGCCATTGTGGTTGTACGAGGCTTTCTTTCAAGTGGCATCTCTTCTTTTTATTTATCTACTTATTTATTTGCTATTATCTTTTCATGTCCTTGGTATATCAAACAGCCAAGTTAGTATCAAGTTACAAAATTATATGAGAGCGTGATTCTGGGTAAAGAATCCGCAACAAGGAATTCTAATGACATAGTAATTGAAATGCCTTCAAATTTTGTTTTCATTGCTAAGTTTTCAAGATCTAAACACCTTGGTTATAATCTACTAGTGGAGAATTTATTTGGAAGTCAATCTTCATATCCAATTAAAATTTATTATATATTTATGTAATTTTTTTTATTATTTTGATATCATTTTTCACTCTTTAGTTTAGATTTTCAACAGAGATTTCCTATGAAATCAATGACATCTAGTTAAGAAAATTAATTAAATAAACAGAATTTTTTTTTTTTTTTTTTCATAAAAGGATTGTGTTTTAATTGTCACAACCCGACAAAAAGTTAGAAAAGCAATTTAACTCCAAGTCGAAAATGGCATCATTCCCTTCATATCCGTTTTTTTTTTTCGTTTTGAAGTCTATAATGAATTCCAATCACATCACATTTAGGGAAGAACATGCAAGAGGAACATGGTGTGCCCAAAACCGAAACCCAACCCATCAATTTTATTTTCCCGGAAAGTAAAAGAGAAAGAGAAGGAAGACACATGCAAGAGGAAAATGACAAGCATGAGAGTGGAACCTCATGGCCACATGCGTGTGACATAAAGAAAATGCAACCTTCTCAAATAATTATCATTTCTTAAGGGCTTTACCCATTAGATACGAAACATAATAGGGAAGTGAAAGTGGCGTCATTTTTCACTTTTGAGAGGTGTTTTTGTTTTCTTTCGTTGGTTTTTTTGGCTTTTTCTAGTAAGAAATCAATCAAGGATTTGGTTTAATATTTGGAAGTCGCCATCTTCATGTCCAATTTATTCTTCAGCTTCAAATTTGCCAATTACATCCAAAAAAAAGTATGGATACATGTGAAAGTGGCGTTTCAGCAATTCCATGCAATTCCATTATCCAAATATGGGGTCATGACATGCGATTCTCACCAACTGTGTGGGGACTCTTTAGAGATATGGTTTGAGTAAAAGAGTAAAGAGCGTCTCAAAGAACATCGGGGTTTTCTCCCCACGCCCCTTTTTCCATGGAAGTGGCTGAGAGATAAAAGAACCATAGATGAAGGTTAAAGCAGGCTATTGAAACAGATGCACAAATAAACAAGATGGTCCTCTATTTGATAAATAAAAAACAAATAAACAAGATGGGCCTCTATCTGATAAATCAAAAACAAATAAACAAGATGGGCCACTATCTGATAAATGAAAAATGCAAACCCCCGATTCACACATAGTGGTTCCCATGCTTAATATCTAGGGGCCATATATGTAATCCAAAAGAAAGCCCAAGAAAAGGGAAAGTGGGGTCTTAAATAGCAAAGAAATCGAAGAAACATAAAAAATAATATGGAGAAAATAAAAGCACTATGTAAAAGAGGTGTATTTTGCTTACTTATTGCAGCTCACACTTTACATTCATAAGGTTCCCGTTCAACAACTGAATAATCTCCATAGATGTCCTTTGCAACTTGAATAACATTATCTAGGTACGCAGATTCAAACCTGCAGAGACGGGTAGTAATTTTTTATCATTTTCCCTCTTACAGAAAGACATTCATATTAGCCAATCGTATTAGCCAACCAGGTGCAATAAAGAAGATAATGGTTAGTTTACTTATCAGAGAATGTTTTCAATTTTTGAAACATTTGGAGGAGATGATAAGTTCACTTCTCAGAGAATATTTTGAATTTTTAAAGTTGGAAGAAGAAGAGTAATTTTGCCAAGGTAGAGATTTATTGGTTTTTTGCTCAATTAAGCGTTTGATATATTTTTAGAATCCTTGTGCCACAAGAATTATGATTCAGTAATTTGTTATATGTTAGGAATCGTTATCTCATATGGATTATGAATTCGTTTTGTTAAGGCTTGGAGACATATTTAGGTCCAATAAATAAATTCAACTCCTTTGGTGAGTGATAGTGAATGACTTTAGCCAATGTAGTTAGAGTGGTTTTAGTTAATCTTTGTGGTTTTAGCCAATCTTAGTTGGTTTAGCCAATTTTGTGTGGAGAAAACTCTTCTAATTTGATTTTATAATTTTTATTTGAAGATTAGAGGATTAATCATCATTGCCCGAGGATGTGGGCAAGACATCCTTATCGAAGCTCATAAATATTGTGTCTCCTCTTTTATCTCTATTTCTCTTGCTATTTATTATTTATATCATAAGTTGGTTTGATTTCTATTTTATTTTATGCTTTTGGAAGTCATGTGAGATTAGGCTAAACCACAACATTTTCATTATCCATAGAAGTAAATATGTGTCTTTTGAAATTTTTTATTCACAAATTTTTTAGAACACATAAATTTCAATTATTTCCTTCTTTTCAATTTCCAACTACTGTTCAACAACTACATAGGCTTAATATACCATGTTGTTGTTTGGAATACCTGGCTATCTCCATTCCAATCTTTAGACCATTATGGTACATACAAATCTATCCTAGGGTTCTTTAGATTTATGAACAATGGAAGCAATAGCATATAAAAATTTGACGTAGAGATGAGATGGTCATACCTATGATCTGGATGTTCCTAGCTAGAGCAAATCCAATCCGAAGGAGAAGCATCATAGATCTAAAAAAACAAAGAGTCTTCCACTCTATGACTCTCTTTCCTAGATCTTGGCATGGAAGGGGGTGGAGGCTAGGGTTCCTTTTGAACTTTGAATGATAGAAGCTAGTATGAAGTATTAACCCTTAAAGGGTTTATATAGGCTTTCCTATGGGCTTAGGTAACTTAATCTAGCTCATTTGCATCCTAATTAATTAATTACCCTAATCTAGAAAGCCCATTTGTAAGATCTAAGGCAACCTTATATTTTCACCAAAATGCCCTTATGTACTCATATGAAAAAGGAACCTAAATATCCCTTAGTAAAAGTACCACCAAGCATTTTGAGTTAGAGTTGTATCGTTGAGACCTATATGAAAATATTGGCTCCCTCAAAATCCAATTTTGAACTTGACTCAACTTCCTATTATAAAAAGTCAACTACACTCTAGTATCCTATGATATTGTAATGAGATATAAACTTGTGTCCATGACCTACTATCCACTACATGTAGACTGCCCATGAACTAATGTTCATAATTTAACAAAATATATGCTATCAACCTTTCAAGATTACCTCTTCAAGCATTGAGTTTTAGATCCTTCTATTATGTGATCAATTAGCATAATATAGCTCTCTAAGAGTATATGTCAAATTTTAACCAAACAATTACTATAACCATAATTTCTTTAATCACATGTCCTTAGGATCACTCAAGGAAATACCTTGTTTTAAATCCATGAGATATAATAGTGTCTATATCAAGAATATTTGTTGTCATCTTCGACAGTGACGTAATCCATAGGGAATATATGACCACCTCAAGGTCTTATTCATAGGTAAAAGCCATTGAACACCTCTACACCAACTTAATTTTCTCTCAAAGTTGATAGTCCATGTAGTATGGTAGTTTGGTGAATCATAACCCTTGAGCAACTTCCTAAGCCAAACAACTTCCTTTGCTACTTCAAATGTAGCAACATACTTGACTTCCATAGTGGAATCAACATTGAAGGATTGCTTCATACTTCTCTAACTAATAGCCCCATCACCTAGAGTGAACACAAACTTAGAGGTAGTTTTGCAAGAGTCGTTATAAGAGTTAAAGTATGAATTTGTGCACCTAAGGGGTAGCAAGTCACCACAATGACATACCAACATATAATCCCTTATTCTTCAAAGATACTTGAGTAAGTGCTTAATTGTCATCCAATGCTATGGTCTTGGATTGGACTGATATCTACTCACCTTCCCTACAACAAATCAAATATTTAGTCTAGTGCATTGCATCACAACAATCTTTTTCCTCAAATGTCTTAAGACACTAATCTTGAGAAAGAGGAACTTCACGCTTAAAGGGTATCAGACCCTTCTTGAAATCCAACATCACATGCTTAACCAAAAGCTCATCAATTTAGGTGGCTTAAGATGACAAAATTTTCCTATTCTTGTAGTTCCTAAGGACCTTAATCCCAAGAATATATTATGCATCACCTAGATCCTTTATTTGGAATTGAACTAATAACTAGATCTTAACTACTAAAAACAAACCTACATCATTTCCAATGGGTATAATGTCATCAACATACAAAATTAAAAACACCACATTCTTTCCTTTTGTACACACACACACAAGACCCATCCTCATTTCGATTAAAATCAAGAGTCTTGATTGCCTTATCAAAATGTATGTTCCATGAGCGAGATGCTTGCTTTAATCCATAAATGGCTTTATGCAACTTGCAAACTAGCTTCACTTGGCCCTTTGTCATGAAATTGTCCAGTTGTATCATATAACTACTCTTATCAAGATAGTCATTCAAGAATGTTGTCTTAAGATCTACATGTCATAACTCATAAGTAGGATGTGTTGTAATGGATAGGAATACTTTTATGGATTTGAACATGGTTACTAGCAAAAAGATCTCCTCATAGCAGAAATCATCTTTCTTACAATAACTCTTAGCTACAAGCCTAGATGGTGTACTGAGGAACAATTTCACATCCCTACAAATATCTTGCAAAAGGCCTTGGACGTTGTACACCCGATCCATCATATCTACCATAGTACTCACCACCATGGTCAGCTTTAACAACTTTAATTTTCTTTCTAAGCCGACTTTCAACTTCAACTTTAAAGGATTTGAAAACATCCAATGATTGAGACTTCTCATGAATCAAGTATAACAAGAACAATCCTCCATGGATGTAATAAAATACTACTGACCATTCCAAGAAGCCATAGGGAATATACCACAAATATCACTATGAATTAATTTCAAGACATCTAAACTCCTATTGGCACCAACTTTTCTGATGTTTATTTTCCCTTAATACATTCAATACATATTTCAAAATCTGAAAAATCAAGGGAATGAAGAATTTTTTCTAACACAAGCCTTTCAATTATTTGTTTAGAAATACGTTCTAAATGTTTGTGCCACACATGGAAGAATTATCATTAATTAATTTGCGTTTTATACCATGATTGCATGCATGGAAGGTTTCAATAATTTGCAAGGCATGAAGATACAATTTATATAGATTAATCAACTAAAGAATTGATATCAATAACATTTAAATACTGAAAGAGACCAAATTTTCCGTTTCGAAATGAACTAGAATACCTGAATTTGTCCAAACAAGGAATATAAATCAAATTTTGTCTAAAAGACACTACATAAAATGTCTTATGCAAATCCAAATAATAACCAAATTCTAACTGCAGTTTAAATTATCCAACCACCTCTATAGGAGCCTTATTGCCATCACCCACATAGATGAATCTTTCAATATCAATTGGTAATCGACTCCTTGAACAACCCTGCATAGTCATATGTATGTGAGTAGTTGCACCTGTATCTATCCACCAAGTATGATTTGGACTAAGGCTAAATTAACTTCAGAACAAACAAAGTTGAGAAGTTTATCTCTTTTGGCAAGCCATTTTGCATACTTAAGACAATTCTTCTTCACATGTCCCATTGGTTGTAGCTTCTTTTCCTTTATTGTTCCTTTTTCTCTTCCTGTTGGCAACATTATTATTGGAATAAGTTGCTAATGAGCACTTCTCTTGTTTCAATCTCTCTTCCTCTTGCACACACTAAACAATGAGCTCATTAAAAGTTCATTTCTCCTTTTCAATATTGTAACTTTTCTTAAAAGGACTGAATAGTGCAAGAAAATAGATCGAGACTAGGTGCACGAGAATGTCATCAGACAACTCTAACTTTAGTGCCCTTAGTCTTATAACAAAGATTAGACATTTCTACGATATACCCCCTTATGTTTCCATTGCTTTTATATCACATTGAAACGAGCTTAGATAGAATGGTGCTCGTTTTTTACCAGTAAATTGGTCTACTATTTGGCTCAAGAAACTCTTAGCATTTTCTTCCTCAAGCATTACACCTTTGATGGCATCCAGAATAGAATGTTTCATGATCATCAAAATCACTATGTAGGAGTAGTACTTTAAGACCGCAACTATAGGACCATAAAAATAAGATCTCCATCCCACTATAAACCTTGGCGGGCAGCTTTCATACGTTCCACCAAGACCTTCAGGTGTGGTTAAGCTCTGATTGTGATTGTACATTCTCTTTGGTTGAGGTTTTTTCTGGCCTCTACTAAAGCCTTGTGACAATTTCATTGTTTTCTTGCAGTGTATAGAATTGCTTATGTTTCTCTTCATTGCAATTTCAATCATATTAAATATTTTTAGTTCTTTTGAATTGAAGACAAGTGACAGGTTATAGTTGGTGTATAATAAAATGAACAATAAAGAAAATTACATGAAATGAGTTTACCTTAATTGTAATAAAATAAGTGTTGTAGTTAATAAAATGAAAATAACATAGAAAATAGCAAAGTGAGTGCTGAATTTAACGATTTATGACGGGTTGGAAATGAAATGAAGATGAAAACGAGAGGAAAATTTTGAATTCCATTAAGTAAAAAGAGACAAGATGAAATGGAAAAGTTATAAATCTTTAAAAATTAAATCGAGGAAAAATTTATTTTGGTGCATATATCCATGAAGCACATCTTAACCTTTGTAAGGGACGCTGTATACCCTGTATTCATCATGGTTCTTCTCAAGTTAACAACACAATTAACCGTGTTGTGGATTAGGAGGTAATTTAGTTATTCAATTGTTTTTATATTTCCTAATTACCTCTGATAATGATCTTCATATAAATCACAGTGAAACAACTATAAATTAATAGCCTAAGTGAATATCATGAAAAATGATAGAAATGACAAGGTTAAAGATAATGGACCTACCATGAAACCTGTCTTGTGCAAAGAAGCATTCAATGTGACATAAAGAAGCACGCAATGTGATATAAAGAAGCACTCAATGTGATGTGACATTGAACAATTTCTTGTTGCAATACAAGAATGTCGGTCTACAACCACATTACAAAAATCTAAAGATGAGATACAAGTCATGTAAATTTCAAGAATAAATAAATGATACTTGGTATATATTTTACGAAAGTCTAATAGATAAATCATATGGATTTAGTTGCATATTAGAAAATTATTAATTTATGTAATAGTTAAGTTGGTCTTATATAAAACTATATAGATTGGATAATATATTATCTTATAAATTGATCGAGTTATTAATTTAACATGTTTGCCCCAAGCAGGAATTGACAAAAAAATATTATTTAATTGAGCTTCTCAATTTATATGGTATTAAGTTATGGAGGTTTTGTGACACTCATTTATATCTCAATAATGGAAGAACATAAGATAATTGTAGGTGATCTTCTATTGATTGGGCAAAGCCACCATCATGTTCGACATGTGAAATTAAGTTTCTATTTGAGAATGTTTTCGAAAACAATAGTCTGATGATTATTTTGAATAAAACTTTATTTAGGATTCTTAACCTATTTTTTGTATTTCCAAATATTTTTTAAAATAACTATATTTGTAGTGCTTTGTTTTCAATATGTATAATTGTTTTTTAAAACAGTCTCTAAGAAACAAGTTAAAATAACTTAAAATAATTAAAATATATTTTTTTTAAACACTATATTTTTAAAACTATTTTTAAAAACCTGTTTTGTAAACAATTAATAACCAAGCTTTTTTTATTTTTGTTTTTTCTTATTCTAAAAAAAAAAAAAATTGTTCTTAAGAAATAGGTCCCAAACACAATCTGTTTGTTTCAATACTTTCTTTTTTTCTGTTATTTTTTTTTAAAAAGAAACTAGTAATAAATTCTATCTAAAAAAATTATAGTTTTTTATGAATACTTTGGAAAATTATTTTCTAATGTTCACAAAGTCCGTTATAAAACTTGAAAGGTTAAGATCTATTTTCTTTATTTTTAAATATTTTTTAAAAATAACTTTATTTATAATGTTGTATTTTTAATCATCCTCAGTATTTATATAAATATTTTGTAAAACAATCCTGAAAAATAAGTCAAAAAAACTAAAATATATTCTTAAAAAATATCTTATTTTATATTTTTAAGAATATAAAACTATTTTTTGTTAAAAGGTTCCAAATAATTTTCTTTTCTTAAAATCATAAAACCATTTTTGAAAATAACTTTCAAATGCACCCAAAACATCTTGATTAACCTTTTTCTTTAAATATCACTTTTAAAGTCTTATATATGAGGTAGTAAAAATTCTTTTATATCATAATTTAAAAATTATTAGGGCCTGTTTGACGGTGTTTTATAAAAATTGCTTTTGAAATAGAGAATAAAAAACAAATTTTTAGAATTTTTTAAAAATTAGTGTTTGGCAAGATGTTTTAAAAAATAGTTTTTTAAAACAAAAACGAGAAACTTGTTTGAATGAAAGAATTTGCATTGTTTTTAAAGACAATGTATTACTTTTATTTTATAAAAATTCTATAAAACTAATTATAATAATATGAAATCAAATTCAAATTAAGTTTTATTAAAAATAAATAAATTTACAATTATATATGAGTTAAAGATAAATAATTTTCTTTTAATTATCAAATAATTTTTTTATTGTAGTTAAAGAAAAAATTCTATAAGATAAAAATAATTTTAATAATCATTTTTTAATACAAGTTAAATAAATACTTTAATTACTATTTTTAAAATTTTTTTGTTTGATTATGATTTGTCATGCTCTTTTTTTTTTTAAGAAACTTTTTTTTTTAAGTTAAAGAATAAAAAAAAATTAAGGACATTTGGTAAGTTATTTTTATAAAAGGATTTTAAAAATAAAAAATAAAAAGACTTGTTCGAATAATTTGTTTTTTTTTTTTTTTTTTTTAAATGTTTTGAATTTGTAAAAACATTTTAAATTCAATTTATATAATACTAACTAATTAAATTTAATTGAAGTCTTATTGAAAATGAAAATAATTTTTTAATTACAAATAAATTAATATATAAATATTTTTTAGTAAAACATAAATCGTAATATTATAATAAAATCATAAATTATATTTTTAGTAGAAAATATACTATTTTATTATATGTTAAAAGAAAATGATATTTGATTATATTCATAACTTTCTAGTATGAATGAGTTTATTATTTAAGTTTTTAATTATTTTTAAAACTTAATAGACTTGTTAACAAATTCAACGCATTAAGTCTTATTTGATTTAGAGTTAATTTGGCTAGTAAAAAAAATGAAAAATAATAATTCTATGTAGAAGTTAAATAATAGAGTGTATATGTCTTTCTATTGTTTTTAAAAATGATGAAAATAACTTCTACTTGTTTTCTAAAAAGTGTTCTTTATTTCACATTATTTTTAAAAATTGAAACTAGAAAACAATAATCAAACAGTGTTATGAATTTTTAAAAATTGTTTTCTGTTTTTAAAAATAGAAAACACTTTTTAAAAACTCTACCAAACAAACTCTTATTTTTTTCATTGTATGTTTTAAAGAGTTATTGTATTTTATATAAAGTTCTAATTTTCAATATATTTAAATATTAAAATCATTTTCAGTATATTCTAATTTTCTTCATATTTTTCATCATAAACGAAACAATAAAAATTAGGGTTCTTCCTATTTTTTTTTTTTTCTCCTATACTCTCTATTATTCAAAGCTTATCTACGGGATTTGTACCTATCCAATCAAAGACTGGTGGTGGGTCAAAGGAGGCCAAAGTGGATGCAATATGAATAAAGTTTTGAAGCATTATTGAACTTCAAAGGGAACGCTGACTGATGTTTGCTTCGCATTAACTTTCACTTCGTTGCTCATGGCTTTATCATTGTCCCCCATTTTCATTTTGATAAGAAAGAAGATTCCCTTCAATCTAATAATTGGATACAGCCAGCTCTTGAGTTTTGAAGCACATTAGAGGCGCCTTTTTTTTTATTTCTATAATGATATGATCCAGCAGTTTCAAAGCTTAATTTACCGAATAAAATGGCCATGCAAGTAATAGTAGGTCATCTGGCCGCCATCATCATCATCATCTTGCTATTCTCATCGAAGGGAACAGCAGCGTCCATAGCCAAGCCTGGTTGCCGAGAGACATGTGGCAACGTCCGCATTGTTTATCCATTTGGTATTGGGAGAGGTTGCTACCATGACCGAAATTTTGAGGTCTCATGCGACAACTCCTCCAATCCTCCAAGGCCTTGTCTTGTGGTGATCGAAACTGAAGTTTTGCAAACGTCGCTGGACAATGTGAGAATTATTGATTGGGTTTCCCCTTCTTGTCATATCAGTTCCACAAAAGGAATGGGAATGGGTTTTTACTCGATGGAGCCTTATAGTTATTCCCACGCAGAAAATAAGTTTATAGGCATTGGGTGTGACATAGGTGTTTATATCGGTGAATTAAACATTACAAATCCTAGCCAAACAAGGTACGCCGGCGGGTGTGTGTCTGTTTGCCACATACCTGGAGGTCAACCCTGGTCTAATCGTACTTCCTGCTCTGGAATTAGTTGCTGCCAGACTACTTTCTCTAACGATCTTTCAAGCATTGATCTATGGGCTGTTAACATAAGCATCAGGTCGACCTCCAATCCATGTAGCTTTGCCATCATTGCCGAGAAGAACTTCTCGGACTTTGACCAATTTGACACCACTTTGTCCGGTGAAAACAAAACCTACTTTTACCCTGCAATATTGAATTGGGCAATCGGAAACAAGTCTTGCCAAGAAGCCCGAAAAAGAAGCGATTATGCATGTGGCAGCAACAGTCGTTGTGTTGATTCCGACAAAGGCAGTGGATATAAGTGTCGTTGCAGTCGAGGCTACCACGGGAACCCTTACCTTCGAGATGGCTGCATAGGTACTATGTTTTTTTATTCGTTTATTTATTCTTCGCTTGGTAGTTGGATACGTAGGGTTATTCTGTAGATTTTCTCCAGCACCATTTCCACAAGCGTTACACAATAGATCTGTTCAGAAAGAAGAATATTAATATGCTTATTAGCAACATGAACTTATTGTTTGTGAAATCAAAAGACTAGAATTTTCCCTCTCACGGTCAACTGCCATGTCCATATAAACAACGCCTCCATCAGAATGAGGGACACCAGTCTGCACTACTCCAACACCACCTCCAGCACTGCCATAAAAACCCCAATCCAACAATTTTATGGCTTACAATTATTATTATGTTTTCTTTTTTTTGACTTCTTAAAAGATATTGATGAGTGCATCGACTCAAACAACACTCTTTGCAAAAAGGGAGCTGCATGCATAAACACATATGGAGGCTTCTATTGTGCCTGCCCACCTGGTTACCACAGTTATGATAGCAAACCTGAACATGGGTGTGTACGTGACAAAGTAAAACTCAAGGCAGCCATTCTTGTTACCTCAGGTATAGACTCTACCTAGATCTGTTCACCCTTTTCTTTCTCTTCAGTTTGTGCTTACCTTTGTGGCTTATATATGCAGGAATAGGAATAACTGTTGTTCTTCTCATCCTACTTGCTGTTGGCTTCTGGTTGCATCGGCAACTTGAGGAAAGAAAGAAAAACAAACTCAAGCACAAGTTCTTCAAGAGGAATGGTGGTCTCCTATTGCAACAGCAAATCACTTCAAGTAGTAAAGGAAGTGTTGAGAAAACAAAACTCTTTGCCATAGAAGAGTTGGAGAAGGCAACAGACAACTTCAATGCAAGTCGAGTTCTTGGCAAGGGAGGTCATGGGACAGTGTATAAAGGGATGCTATTGGATGGAAGCATAGTAGCCATTAAGAAGTCAATCATAGTTGACGAGAGGCAAGTAGTTGAGTTTGTCAATGAAGTTTTCATTCTTTCACAGATTAACCATAGACACATAGTGAAGTTGTTAGGTTGCTGTCTAGAGAGCGAAGTTCCTTTACTAGTTTATGAATATGTGTCCAATAGCACTCTCTCTCATCATCTCCATGATAAGAACCGTGAATCAAAATTATCTTGGGAAAAGCGCCTCCGAATTGCTGATGAAATTGCAGGAGCCCTTGCTTATTTGCATTCCTATGCTTCTCCAGCCATCCTTCATAGGGATATCAAGTCCAGCAATATACTGTTAGATGAGCACTTTAGGGCTGTGGTTTCTGACTTTGGACTTTCCAGGTCAATAACCCATGAAAAAACACACTTGACCACATTAGTGCAGGGCACATTTGGTTACTTGGATCCAGAGTATTTTCGATCAGGCCAGTTTACGGATAAAAGTGATGTGTACGCCTTCGGGGTAGTGCTTGCTGAACTTTTGACAGGTGAAAAAGTCATTTGTTCTAGTAGATCTGAAGAAAGTCTAGCAACTCATTTTAGATTGGCAATGAAACAGAATTGCCTGTTTGAAATTCTGGACAAGGTAATCCTGGATGAAGGTCAGAAAGAGGAGATTCTTGCTGTTGCTAGGCTTACTAAGATATGCCTCAAGTTAGGTGGGAAGAAAAGGCCAACCATGAAAGAAATAGCAGCAGACCTCGACAGATTAAGGAGGACTGTGGAGCAGCAATCACTTCAACGGACTTGTCAGGACAACTCCTCTGTAAGTGTAAGGTCATATACTTATGCATCTACTAGTGCAGTTACAGAAGAGTATATACTTGAAGACGAGGACTATCCTAAACCATACCGCATGACTACTTAAAGCCTCAGCTAGATATCAAAAGGTTTGTGAAACCAAATTCATGTATGGTTCTGCTGTCCACTTTATCTGATGGTTGGGAAGATTTTCAGCCTCTATGACTTCGATTCTACGTGTTCAAAGTTGTAGTCCTTAATATGTACATATAGCACTCGGGCGTTTGATTTTATGGTTCAAACAATTGTAGGATATCATCAATTTCTGCAGCTGTTTTCATTTTTGGAGCAATAGTTAGTCAGGTAATGAACTTTTATTTGGATGATTAACCACTAAATACTATCCTGTACAAGCCAAATAAGCTGTGTAAAATTCATGCATGAATTGACCAGCCGATCAATCACATGGAACGGAAATTTGCCAACTTAATCCAACTAGAGACTGCTGCTGTAAAACTTGTTAGTTTTTTTACCAAGCATTGCATTAATTAGAAGACAACACCAGGATTACCTCTAATAGTAATAACAACAGACCGCTAATGAAAATGTGGCCAGATCAAACACTGATAGGAAGGACTATGGTTAATTCTGATTAAATCTAAAATAATGCTGACCTGATATTTGTTATGTTTTCTTTCAAATTTTTATACAAGCTTCAAATATTTGTTGGTAGCTGAAGTTATAAGTCATCTAATTCGTTGATTATTATGATTAATGGCGGTGCGAAACTGAAGCGATCATGCAGGAGCATGGTAGTATAGTCACTCAAAAGTGTGCACAATTGATTTATGATCAATTATCTTTGTAATGAATCAAATAAAGACCTCAATCTGTGGAAATTCACTGTGATTAAACTGTAGGATATGGGCACATTAATCCATATCAATTTCAATTTCAAGTCCATCATTTCCGAGTTCCCACTGAGAACAAGTCTATTTCGACCCTCACATGGCTTGATTGACCAATGCAAACCTAGAAATCTATCTCAGAAGAAGCTATAAAACGATCTCTCTCTAAAGATGCAACAAATTAGGTTCTTCTCTTCTCTCAAAGGTCCCCTTAAAATTATCCGTCTATCTATAAGACCCTAAAGAAAAATTGGCTATTAAGGTCTCATTGGACCTCAAGGACCTCAACCTGAAAGTCTCGGGCCAACCCCTAAAGAATCAAAACTGCCAATTCAAGCAAAAACTAGCATGGCGATTTGTTATGACCAAACCTTTTTGGTAAAGCTTTGGTTGAACAAGGCGTTTCAAAACGTTGGCCGTCTGTTTTGAGACTACAAATGCAAAACATGTACGTCAACATGCCATGTGTGAATCTTCTGCACCTAGGGGCCGTTTGAGTCATGGCTAAGCAACATTAGTTACAATCCACTTTTCCTACGTGGAGCAGTGCTTTTTGAGAACGAACAGCGATAACCAGTCAAAGATGACATTTTTGAGGTCTCGTTTATGCTCTTTTGTTGGGAATTTCATAAGTTATCAACTCCTTTTGACCATGCGTTGTCCTTACATAGTCTCCTCACTATTTTAGTCTGATTAGTTTTCATTCTTTTAATATTTTTATGGGTTTGGATGAGTTGGCAAATTCATGATTCGAGAAAGATGCAAGAATTGGACGGTTGGGCACAGATACTTGAAATCTAGAAGCGTGACAAGTGAGTTCAATCTTAGGCCTGTCAGCGCTTAAGTGTATATGAATAAATTTATAACAATGCCTAGACGTAGAGGGCTCAAATGATCAATTAAAGCCTAGAAACAATGATCGTTGAACATTAAAAGTAATGTGAATCACTAACTAGAAATAGTACAATTAATCTTTCTTATCAAAAGTATCCGTTGATATTGTTGGAGTAATATGGCTGAAAGAGAAACACAAACAATTAGTAAGAAATATAAAAATTGGAAAAAAATTTAAACTTTATTGTCTTAAACTACTTTCTCTTATTCAAATATTATATAATCCCTTATTTATAGATTTTATACTTAAAAAAATAACAACTCCTAATAATAAAATATACTTTTAAGGACTTGATTACTAAAAAGTAGATACTAAAATAGCCCCTTGAAATAAAATATTATCCTTGACTTTTGAAGAAGCCCCGAAGTCTAGTAAGGTAACATGTAGAGCAGGTGAATGGGTGTATTTACAAATTCAAATAAATATTTATATTTATATGTATTACCAGCTTTTTCCCTATGACTAGTTAGGGATTATCAATTCAATTAAAGATAGACAATACAAGCAAGATAATCAAGAATATAAGCAATGCGACATAAGGATTTTTGTGTGGAAAGCCCCCACGCTAATTGTGGAGATAAAAAATCACAAGGTTTAGGACCATTAATCTAAATCCACTATATAAGATTAAGTTACATATATTTATTACCTGATCACTTTACCCTAAAGACTTACTCTCCAATACCTACAACTTGATCCACATCTGCGATGCAACAACCTCCAATTACTCTACTGAATACACTTTAGCCTCGCTAAAGGGATCAAGGTCTTCAACCCAAGATTCAAAGATTGAATCGTTGAATGAGAGATTGTGAATGGTGTAACTTGTTAGACTTTCTTTCTAAAGAAACCCTTTCTAAAGAAATTAAGATTTCTTACCTTCAAGGGATTATAAGAAGGTATTTATAGGCAAAAACTCGAAGAGTTCTAAAATAAATTTAGGTGAAAAATCTTAGTAGAATAAGTATGACTACTTAAGCTAACCGAAGGACTACTTGAGTACCTCGGACACTTGAGCGGTGTAAAGAGCTTCATAACTTGAGCACTTTAGGCTACTTGAGTAGTCTTGCCCTTATTCAAAACAATAATTTAAAGCATTTTAAGTTCAAAAAACAAAACCAATTCTCTTTATTCCTCATAAGAGTCTAACTTGCCACAAGCCAAACATTTTTAGATGTACTTGTGACCTTTTAGTTGGACGAACAACAATCATTGATCTTCAATGGAGAAAAAATCACTATTTAAAAGGACTTCTATGGCGAAACATTAAAAGGAACAAGATTGCCAAGTACAAGCCTCAATGTCCTACCAATCTCCCTCTTTGGCAATTTTGTGACAAAAACATTGTTACATAAACCCACACAAACTCTCATAACGGAGTTTACATAACATACATCAACGCTCAATTAAAAATAACTTAAGAGAATGCTTTTCACCATCTCGTTATGCTTATCTTCTAACCTTGTAACTTGCTCACATACAGAAAATTATACTAAAGGTAAATCAATGTGTGGGATAAGATATGATCAAAGCAACAAAATAGGATAGTCAGAGATTTTGCTTGATGCATTATGAAAGCATGAAAGAGGAATAGATTCCTGTGGCACACTAATGTACAAAGCTAAGCTCGAGAGGAATATATATGCATGCAAATCAACCAAACATAATCGAAGCTTGATAAGACACAATAACTCAGCAATAAGTCTTGGAGGTTTATCTTTTAATTGCCTAATCTACAATTCTAGGAAGAAGGTTAGTTCACCTACCATGTTCATTTAGAATTCAGTCTTCATTTCCTCGGTAAAACTAAGGCCAAGGTTCCTAGAGGTAGCTTTGAAAACAATATCATCAATGTAAATTTGTGCCACTAATAACTTACCCTTGGACCTATGTATAAATAGGGTGGTTTTGTTAATTCCTCCTCTCAAACTTTTTCTCCAAAAGATAGGTCGTGAGCCTCTCATACCAAGCTCTAAGAGCTTGCTTTAATCCATAAAGGGTTTTCTTTTAACCTATAGACATGATTGGGGAATTTCGAATCCTTGAAACCCTTCGGTTGCTTAACATAAACCGTTTCACTCAAAATCCCATTCAAAAAAGCACTTTTGTCATCCATTTGGTAAAGTTTTATCCTCAAGGAGCATGCTATTGCCAAAAGTATCCTAATTGACTCGTGTGCAAATGTTTTTAAAACTACACAACCATTGTGTGTAATAAATTAGGCTCTAATAGATGTCAAATATCCTAAAGGTTTACTGTTTATTTCAAACCTTTCTGGGCGATGTCAACCTTTCAATCGACTTATGAAGAAGGATGTCCCATTTGTATGGGACCAAGCTTATCATAATGCCTACGAAATAATTAAGAAGTACTTTGCTAATCAACCAATTTTAGGTGCTCTTATGGCAGGGAAGACATTGATACTCTACATCATTGCATAAGAATGCTCTCTTAGAGCATTACTTACACAAGAAAATGTAAAGAACAAAGAAAGAGCATTGTATTAATTAAGTTGAGCTTTAATTATGCTAAAACTAAATTATTTCCCAATAGAGAAGACTTGTCTTACCCTAATCTTCTTAGCAAAAAAGCTAAGATATTATATGTAAGTGTACACCATATATCTAATAGCACGTGCTGATCCCATTAAATATATGTTGTCAAAGCTAGTCTTTTTAAGAAGAGTGGCAAGATAGTGGCTTTTACTCACTAAGTATGAAATAATCTACATTCCTCAAAAGGCATTCAAAATACAGACACTTGTAGACCTCCTCGTAGATCATCCTATTCCTACAAATTAGGAAATCTCAAATGATCTTATTGACGAAGAGATCTTTTACGCTAACGGTTTTCCTCCATGGATTATGTTTTTTTATGGGTCAACACGCTATGATGAAACTAGTGCAGGGGTTGTGTTTGTCTCACCACAAAAACAAATACTACCATATTCGTTTGTTCTTAGTGAGTGATGCTCTAAGAATGTTGTTGAGTATCAAGCCTTGATTGTTGGACTACAAATGGAGATCGAAATGAAAATCACAAGCTTGGAACTATGCGAGGAATTTAAGTTTATAATTAATCAACTTTTAACTCTATAAGACATTAAAAGTGATGACCTAGTTTCTTACTTCCAATATGCTACCCAATTGATGGAAAAGTTATAACAAATCTCATTAGTTCATATTCCACAAAAAGAAAACCAAATGGCAGATATTCTTACTAATTTAGTTGCAAGTTTAATACTACTTAAGGACAAAATAGTAAATATCCTAGTTAGCCATAGGTGGGTATTGCCACCATTATCAATTACACAACAAGAAGATGTTAATGCTACTCCAGTGCTTACTATTAACACCAAAGATTGGTGTTAACCATTGATTGACTACTTAGACTATGGGAAGTTACCGATGAACTAAAACATTGAATAGAAGTACGATGTTGAGCTCCACGCTTCATTTATTACAAATAAACACTTTATCATCACTCATTTGATAGAGTACTTCTCTGATGCTTAGGAGAGGAAGAGGTGAATCAAGCAATTGAAGAAGCTCATTTCGGGATCTGTGGGATGAGTTATTGTTGGTTGACTATGGTTAAGGATTACATGGAATATGCTAAGTTTCAAGCATGTCAATTCCATGCAAACTTTATACTCCAACCCCTAAGCTACTCCATCTAATAGTTGCATCATGGCCATTTGATGCATGAAGTCTTGATGTGGTTGGACCCATCACTCCTAAATCCTCTACTGAGCATGCTTATCTATTGATGGTAATAGATTATTTTTCTAAGTGGAAGGAAATTGTGCCACTTAAGGAAGTGACGAAAGAAACTATGGTGAACTTCATTCATAATAACATCATTATCAGTATGGGGTACCATGATACATAATCACTAACAATGGGAAACCTTTCTACAACAAATTGATGAGCAATCTTTATGAGAGGTTCAATTTCAAACAACACAATTCATCGATGTATAATGTACTGACCAATGGTCTTGCAGAAGCATTTAACAAGACCCTTTGCAACTTATTGAAGAAAATTTTTGATAAGTTAAAGAAAGATTGGCATGAAGGAGTAGGAAAAACACTCTCGGCATATTGAATAGTATATCGAACGCTTACACAAGCAATCCCTTACCTCCTCATTTATGGTGTAGAAGTTGTACTGCTCCTTGAGATTCAAATCCCCTCATTAAGGATTGCTATACATGAAGGACTTACCGATGAAGATAATGCCAAGTTATGTCTTCAAGAGTTAGAAGCATTGAACGAAAGGGTGCTCCTTCAATCCTTTCAAGTTGGTGATCTAATTCTCACAATTCGTAGACCCATCATCACCACACATAAGATTGGAAGCAAATTTACATCAAAATAAGATTATTGCCAAAGATGGATTCAGAGTTGGTCCTATTAATGAAAAATTCTTAAAGCATTATTATGCTTAAGTCACACCACACTCCTTGCCCATATGAGCTTAAAACTGCGAACAACACCAATAAATAAATAAATAAATAAATAAATTCCACTAAGTTGAAATCCTAAAAAGGCGACTTAGGTAAAAGTTAAAACTTATGCTCATAAGATTAAATTCATTAGTATTGGCAAAAGTTAGAACAAAAAAGAAAAAAAAAATTACATTTGACTTGATTCTTTCTTCGTGAAGGGTACATAGGTAACTTGGGGAAATTACCTCAGCTTAGTCACCACCATAAAAAAAATAAAATAAAATAAAATAAAATAAATGTCTATTTTTTATTAATATGTTTGACTAAGGCTAGATTTATTACATCTCAGTAAAAAATGAATGATAAAACTAAATAAGAAGGCACAACAATCATATCCACACCAAGCATGCAAGCTCATCATGTTGAGTCCTTAAGGCTTCTTGAAGTGTTTCCAAGGTCTTGAAATTAGCATTAGTGAGCACAAGAGTCTTGGAAATGGTGACTTGTTTTTCCCTCAGACAAGAAATATTGTTTTGTTTATTAGCTAAATTCTCATCAATCTCCAAGAGTGAGTTATGAAGTTGCTCCCTTTGCATACATAATTGCCCCAAATTCCCTCTTAGGTTTGCCCTGCATCGTGTCAAGAGTAACTAAGCCAAGTTTTAATGATTGACGATGGTTCACCTCTATACTCTCATAGTTTAAAGCATTAGCAATTTGGGATGCAACAATAGTTAAATGTTCGCTTTATCCTTCTGAAAATATCTTCATGGAGTAAGCACATCGTGCTGTATTAAGGTGATTTACACCTACCATTTACTTCTCAATTTGTGACTTTAATGGTGAAGGGTCCACTCCAATCTTCATAATAACATTGAAAAACTCATCAATTTTTCCTTTTAGAAATAGGAGACACTCACTAGAAGTTTTGAGAATCATTTTTTTAATGCATTCTCTTATCATACATGTTGTCTGATGTTGCATTATAAGTGTTTTTTAACGCTGCACATTAAGGATGATTTGTTCCACATCAAATGTATCAATGGAATCAGGAGAAGCCATAGGAATGGTAGTAAGATATAGAGACTGTTGTCTAGCAATTAAACTCACAACAATTAAAAGTGTCAATTCATTATATGTTGTATTTTCAATTATGGTCTATTGACCTTGAGATTTGATCAAAACATCACTTGAGATGTTAGTAATAACTTCATTACCCAAATGGGAATAAGGCACAAATAGTGGAATGATAGAGTGATTTTTTTTTAGATAGTTGAGTCAAGAGTCGTCGATCCTTTAGTACCAAAAACATTTTCAAATTGGTCCTTAAGAGAAATCTCATCACCCCCATAGACAAACTAATCGTCATCCTCCACCTAAGGCAAGATATTTATTTTTTATTTGTGTCAATGTAAAATAATAATAATAATAATAATAATAATAATAATAATAATTACCTTTTCACCACCAAGTTCCATTGGTTGAGTAAAGGTTGAAATGTCAGCAAAGAAGACATCTACATCAAGTGGATGAGAGTTAGCCTCATCATAGTACACAGGGTTAGATCTAGTCTTTCAACATTTGAAGTAACATTCACTTGTATCTTCAAAGTTGTCATTTGATACATTGAGGACCTTTGCATTGTCATCTTACTTAAAATCTTGGTAGTAGTGACCATTATCACCATAAAAAATAGTTCCCTCATGCTCTAAATGTGTTGAGGAATTAGCTTGATGGCCACCTACTTAGCACTTAGAAGAAGCTCTTGAATCATCAAGTATATCATCCTAGCTCCTTGTGACATTGTCTCTAACATTCCTCTTGCCATAGACATTTGAGTTGACCTTACGTGTTCCACTCTTTAGAGACTTTGAGGGTATTTTCCAAGAAGAATCAAGAGGATGCTTTGCATAAGCAGTGAGTGTTTCTTTCTCATAATTACATACTTCAAACCACCAATTTGCATAAGATCCTTGGTGGTGGAGACCTCTTTAAAGTTGTGACAATCTAGTATAGTGATTTTGGAGTGGGTACCTAGCTTGATGCATGACTCCCAATGTCGATACACTTTCTCTACAGTTCCAAAGAGGAAAACCTCTAGCAAGCCTCTTAGAACATCTTGAGGGTACCCAAACTGCCTATAAAATTAGTGAGGATAATATGGTTAGATTACCAAGATAGTTACCTTGTTGCAAAGATAAATAGTTAGAGTGAAGACTTATGAGATAAAAGCTCTAATAGTAGTAATATATTTGTCATTAGTGAAGTCCACACACTCATTTTGTCTTAGTGCTAGATGGTTCAACTTTACGCCCTTGCAAGACATTATCAAATCCCATGCTTATGAGTCTTCAAAACACTTAGCAAAAAACTTGCAAATCCATAGGGAATGATCCCAAGGAGTGATGAAATGGGTATCAAAATATTCGCTTAATCATCCATATAAATAGTGAATGAGGAAGATAGATGTATTAATCCTAGGCTTGGAAGCCAGCAGGAGCGCTATATGTAACCTTTGACTTAACAAATGATTCCATTCAAGCCATTGCTAATGCTTGCTAATATCGGAAGAGCAAGGCTAAACATCTGAGACTTTTAGCCATTCTATTAGCTACCTTAAATACTCGAGAGTGAATCAAAGTGACTTTCTTCCTAGGAAGAACAAACTTGCACAATTAACATGTAAGGAAAGCAGCCAAATAAGTTTCCCCAACATCTTCCTCAACCACACCAAGGTCATCAATCACCTCCATCTCCAATTGACTATGAGATTCAATAAGGTTGATATCCCTAAAAGGATTATGAGTCTTTTTCAGCCTCTATGCCTTATTCCTTGAACTCTTCTTTGGGGGTTTTGAATACTTTATTGGGCTTTTGTACCAAAATGACACACAGGAGGACATTTTAACTTATCTTTTATATTTAAAATTAAATCCAAAAAAAAAAATGATAGAATAACATCACTAATATAATATTTCTTAGTTGTAAGAAGTAAGATTTTATTTGCTTTATATTTTTTTTTATTTTTTAAGTTTTGAAGTCTTAGGACTTAAAAGACATTTCTAAGGTTGTTTCTTTTTAACTTACCATTTTCACTCAATTTTATCTCAATAGAAAAAAAAAGTAAAAGTTATTTTATTTTTAATTTAATAGAAAAAGTCACTTCTCCTATTTGTTTTTTTTTTTTCAATAATTTAACTTTGTTATGGTTCTCAAATCCAATTTCTCAAACAAAGTAAAAATATTTATAAGAATTTTGGGCAATTCTTAACTGAAAAATAAGTTGAATTATATAATTGTTATGCATTTTAAATGAAAAATGAATTTACCATGAACGAAAAAAGTTATAATCATGAATAAAACCAAATATGATTGATATATTTTTTTTACTATGCAGTCACTATTTTTTTTCTTATAACTCATCAGGTTTTTACTAATTTAATTTGTAGGTTCTTGGTTCAAAAGTAAAAACAACAATATTTTAATTAGAAATGATTTTTGCTATAATTTTTTAAAATTCAATCTCCTAGATTACATCAAAATTAATCAAAATAAACAATCCTTAATTCTAATAAAATGTTTACAATTAGAACTTCAAAAATAATTTACACTCATCTAAATACTAACTAGAATCAATAATTTCAATTAATTTTGAAAAATGAAAAGTTAGGATTTGATACTCTTTCCCAAATTGAAAATGAAAAAATAAATATAAATATGAATATGTACCAAATAAAAACTACTGAGCATAAATGATATTTAACTAATTAGAAAAATTTTAACATTTTCCTAACAACTAAACAAAATTGAAAACCCTAATTATTATTCCATTACCAACTTCTTAGCTAATTATATAATTAATCATTGCAAAATATTTATTATTGTGATAAACTTTGGTACTTTGGTATTTCTAGATATTTGAAAATATATTATATTATAATTATTTTCAAAGTGATTAATTTTTATATTTTTATCTTAATTATTTAAAATAAGAAGAAATATGATCATTAATTTCATTAATAATTTTTGTATCTAAAAATAAATAGATTTAATATTTCATAGTATTTAGATATTTATAAAAAAACATAATATTTAATAGCATTCAAACATCAATAAAAAATAAAGTCTAAATACTTAAATGACATCCCTTTTCATTTAGATTAAAATTAAATGAAGATTATTGAGATTTTAGTTAAAAAATAAAAAATAAAAAAATAAAAAATAAAAAATAAAAAACAAACAAACACAACAACACAACGTAAAATAGTGTAATTAGTTTCACTTAACCGATGATGAAGCACTTTAAGAATGATTAGAATCCAATTTGCCCTTATTTTCATAAAATTTCTTGGTAAATATTATCTAAGAAAATTTAAATAATTCAAATTACACAATGATTTTTTTTCATACACAACCAAAATGTATCCAATTAATTAGAACAAAATTTATGCTTATAATTAGTAATCAAATAACACAATGAGCTTCCTACAATTATCACAAAACTTGTACATTTCCTTGAAGGACCTTGCACTAAGAGTAAGCTCATATCTGACCTTCTAGAGTAGAGGAGGCATACCTTCAAGATGCAAGCACAACGAAATTGGAAGATGTTCAATTTTTTATTTTTTATTTTTCTATATGACAATTAAATAACTCAATAACGAAGATGTAGGGCCTAAGATTCAAGGAAGAGATGTTTAGTGGAAATTGGGTTAGGAGGCTGTTATTATGTACAAGCAAAAGCTATAGATAAAGAAACAGCTTTCCGTAAGTATTGTTGTAAGTATTTTAACAATAAGGACTTAGCTAAGGTATAAGATTGGATTTATATTGATGAGAACTCATTTTCACTTTATGATATAGAAATTAAAAGAAATTTGTCCTAAACTTATTTTTTACTTTAGTTACAAGTTAAAATTAAAAGCAAAATGATAATTTTTAAGAGGTAATATAAAAATTCTATTAAATAGAAAAGAACTTATTATGTAAGCCAAATTGGCTTTTTAGAATAAGTAAAATTTTTTTCATAATAAATCCTTTTTTAAGTCATAAGGTTTTTTGAACAAAATGAATTAAATACGTATAGACTTTCTTATTAAATTTAAATAAGAGTTTTTAGTTTCTTAGAAGTCAATTCAAAGAAGGTAATAATAATGTAGATAAAAGAAAATTAAACCATAAATATATACGTTGAGAAGCATTTTTTACTAAAATAAGGACAAAAAAAGAGGAGGGCGGGGGGAAGGAAGAAAAGGATACATCCCTATCTTGGTTATTGCCTTTATAATAGGTTAGATTCACCAGCTTCCATAACACAAAAATGTAATGGGTGGTGATTTCATCAATGCTTGGAGGTTATTCTTTACCTTAATAGATTTTAAATGAAATAATTGTACAGATAATCATGACATACAAGGGACAAAGAGAAAGAAGAAAGAAAGAGAGGAGAAAAACAAAGATTTTTTATGTAATGAGTGATGATTTGATCGATGCTTGGAGCTTATTATTCTTTATCTTTATAGATTTTAAATGAAATAATTGTTGAGAGAATCATGGCATAAATGGGGACAAAGAGAAACATGAAAGAAAGAGGAAAAAAAAATACAAAGTTTTTTATGTGATGGGTGGTGATTTAAGGAAGTTCTACTGTGCTTTTCTATGTTTATCTTTAAAGATTTTAAATGAAATAATTGTTGAGATAATCATGACATAGAAAGGGACAAAGTTTTATATCTTTTATAGATTTTAAATGAAATAATAGTAGAGATGATCATGGCGTATAATGAGGAGATGATCATGGCGCATAAGGGAATCTTTTCTCATGATCAAGAGAAAAAAATAACGGTCATCCCAACCTTAACTCTTCCCTTGCTTTTGTTTTGTCCCATGGATGATGAAACTGTAAGTTGAATACACGTTCACACGTTCTCACTTCATGATATGGTCCAACACTTTGACCACGTCCTCCACCATCTCACTTCCACTGCGATTAAGGAGCACGTTCCACCAACTGCTCAACATGGTGGCAAGAGGCAACGTGGTTTGATGGAAGCCACTGTTATAAAGTTTTTCAGAAAATGGTCCCGAACTCGCTCTGTTATTATCTTCAGAAAAACACCATCTAAAAAAAGGAGAGATCAGAGTTTGGAAATCTGGGTTTTTCAAAACCAACTACAATGGCTGGAGGTAAGTAGACTATTTTTAGTCTTTTCGGTTTTGATTCATATTGCAAGTACATTGGAATCGAATATAGCATATAAAATTTCTTACATTTGGTATCAGAGCCATAAATCTTGCCTCTGCTTTGTATTGTTTCTGAGTGAAAAATTCTTGTTTTATGATCTCTTGATAATTATTTAAACGATTGCTGCTGGAGATCCATATATAGTTGGCATCATTCATTTATAAAAGGCCATTACAAGCGTTCAAAAGATGCCATTTTCTGGCACTCCAGCAGCGCTATTAAGGCGTCATTTTCAGGCGCACCAGTGACTCCGTTTCAGGTGCCATTTTAGATGCTCTTCAGGCCCCATACCTGGCCTTGTTCAGCTGCCATTTTTGGGGCTGCAACCAGCGCCATACCAGCGCCAATTTTCAGGCGCGTTGAAGTGCCATTTTTTGGGGCTACAACCAGCGCCGTTCAAGCGCTGTTCGCAGCGGCTGGAAGTCACCAGTGAGGCCTTACTCGCTGGTGATGCTGGTAGCCGGTGGGCACTCGTGAGGCTCTTCTTGCCTCTGATGCAGGCTGCTTCATGGCTTGAACTGCATCCGGCCAGGATGCAGTCCACGTGGGTGGCGGCGAGAACGTCGCTGCCGGTGTTGAAGCAGTCCACTGGGTGGCAAAAAAAAAAAAAAAAAAAAATAGGATCTTGGGTTTGGGTTGCAGGTGATATTAAAATAGTGAGGAATCTAGAGAGAGATGGGGCTCCACTAAGGTTATGGGCCTTTATATAACTGGCTATTGGGCCCATTAGGTTCAAAGCATGGGCAATGGCCCATTTTACAAAAATAAAAGGCATTAAATTGGGGCATGTATAAATGTAAAAATTGGGCCAGTTTATGCTCTTTTTGGCCTGATTTGAAATTTTTTTTTTTTTTTTAACTATATTGGGCATGGAATTGATTGTGTTTTATTTGGATTTAGGCACTCATTCATAATCCAAAACCTTTAAAATTATCATGTAAATTTTATACATGCAAAATAAATAATTATATACTGCTTTATATGTTTGTAGCCTAAATTAAAGTTGTAGCTTTTAATGCATGCAATTGTTGCCTAAAATTTAGTTAGATATATTAAAATTATATCATATAGTTTTAATGTCTAGTGAAACCATGTGATTTTTAAATAATTAAGGAATAGCCACAACATCCTTAATTATATAAAAATTATATATTAAGTAAATAAGGATCACATTATGGACATTAATTGTAATTAATTATATAAATATGATGATTTTACCCCCACAGGGTTTTCATTATGTTTATATAATTAATTAGGATAAAATATTAAAATTAATTTTTTCCTAATTTACCCACAGGAGTTAGGAAGAATTAATTTAATAGGTTTATCATAAAGATTATAGACAAAAAATATCAAACTATATTCATAATTCAATAAAATAGTTTGATAAAGTCTATCATAAAGATAATTAATCTTATTGAATTAAAGATTTAGCCCACAGGCAATTTTTAATAAAATTAGATTCAATTTTAAGCATGTTCTACATTGGTAAAGCATGAATTTATATTAAAGCCTAAAATTTTTAATAAGCTTGTAATCCTTTTGTGCAGTTTTACCTAGCATATCTGATATTCGTTGTGAGGTTCCCGAACTTAGAGGAGATAACTTTAAGATATGGAAGGAGAGAATTCTTCTTCAATTAGGGTGCATGGACATAGATTATGCTATAAGGAAAGATGAACCACATAAGATCATTGATACCAGAACACCTGAAGAAATATTATTGTACGAACGCTGGGAAAAATCTAATCGCCTTAGCGTGATGTACATTAAGACAAAAATCAGTGTTGGTATACGTGGTTCAATCGAGCAACATGAGAATGTTCGTGAATTGCTAAAGGCTATTGACGAGCAATTCGTCACTTCAGATAAAGCTTTGGCAAGCACCCTAATTATGAAGTTCACATCCCTGAAGCTCACCGGTATAAGAGGTGTGCGTGAACATATCATGGAGATGAGGGACATTGTGGCTCAATTGAAGAAACTCGAGGTAGAAATGTCTGAATCTTTCTTGGTGCACTTTATCCTTAACACTCTTCCACCTCAGTATGGACCTTTCAAAATCTCTTACAACACACATAAGGATAAGTGGTCTATCAATGAATTGATGACCATGTGTGTTCAAGAGGAAGGAAGGTTATTGATGGAACAGGGAGAAAGTGCCATGCTGGTGACGCAAAGGAAAGGGAAGAAAGGAAAATCTCAAGCTAGTCAGAAAGGAAAGCAACAAATTCCTCCTAAATTTGACATTAAGAAAGACGAAAAGTGTTTTTTCTGTAAAAAGAAAGGACACGTGAAGAAGAAATGTCTGAAATTTCAGAATTGGCTTGAGAAGAAAGGTAACCCTACCTCATTTGTTTGTTATGAATCTAATATGGTTAATGTAAACACCAACACATGGTGGATTGATTCTGGATCTACAATCCACATTTCAAATTCCTTGCAGGGTATGCAAAACCTAAGGAAGCCAGTGACAAGTGAGCAATTCATCTTATCCGGAAACAAGATGGGCTCGCATGTGGAAGCAATAGGGACATGTTATTTAACTTTAAATAGTGGTTTTGTTTTAGAATTGCAAAAGACTTTTTATGTACCAAGTTTCTCACGAAACTTGATTTCAGTTTCTAGACTTGTACCGTTTGGATATTCCTTTCATTTTTCAGAAACATCTTTCAGTTTGATTTATAAATCTGAATGTGTTGGGAATGGTATCTTGTCTGATGGTCTTTATTGTATATTCTTACAAAATGATACTGCTCATAATTCATTGCATGTCCAAACTGGCATTAAGAGATGTGTTGTAAAAGAGGATTCCTCTACATTGTGGCACCGGAGATTAGGTCATATCTCCATAGATAGAATCAAAAGATTGGTGAATGATGGGGTACTTAGTACTCTAGATTTTACTGACTTTGAGACTTGTGTGGACTGCATTAAGGGTAAGCAGACCAATAAGTCAAAGAGAGGTGCTACTAGGAGTTCCACCATACTAGAGATCATACATACTGATATATGTAGTCTTGACATGGACTCTCATGGTCAGAAATACTTCATCTCTTTCATAGATGATTTCTCACGATACATGTATCTCTACATACTTCATAATAAAAATGAAGCTTTAGATGCCTTTAAAGTCTTCAAGGCAGAAGTAGAGAAACAATATGGTAAACAAATTAAGATTGTGAGATCAGATAGAGGTGGAGAATATTATGGTAGATACTTGGAAGATGGACAATCACCTGGACCATTTGCGAAGTTTCTTCAAGAGCATGGGATTGTTGCCCAATACACCATGCCTGGTTCTCCAGACCAAAATGGTGTAGCAGAAAGAAGAAACCGAACTTTATTGGACATGGTGAGGAGTATGCTTAGCAGCTCAAAACTTCCTAAATTCTTATGGACTGAAGCACTTAAGACAGCTGTGTATATATTAAACCGAGTTCCAACCAAGGCTGTCCCAAAGACGCCATTTGAGTTATTGAAAGGTTGGAAACCGAGTTTGCGACATATGCGCGTTTGGGGATGCTCGTCTGAAGTGAGAATTTATAATCCACAAAAGAAGAAACTGGACCCAAGGACTATTAGTGGGTATTTCATTGGATATGCTGAAAAGTCTAAGGGGTACAGATTTTACTGTCCATCTCACAACACTAGGATTGTGGAATCGAGAAATGCTAAATTTCTTGAATATGACTTGGTCAGTGGGAGCGATCAATTTAGAAACATAGTTTCTGATATTGATCATACAGAGTCTCAACCTTCCACTTCAAGTGATAGATTGTTTATTGTTCATAACACCCCTCAAGTACAATTGGGTGTAGAACGAACAATCACTGAAGTTCAACCAGTCGTTGAAGTTCCACAAGTTGTTGACAACATTCCAGTAGATCAAGTTGATCAGGAGTTTCCTGATACTTCTGGACAACAAGTTGAACCTCATACTTCCTTAGAAGATATTGGTGCAACCTTAAGAAGGTCTACTCGAACTAAGGGGTCAGCAATTCCTAATGATTATGTAGTGTATCTACAGGAATGTGACTACAATATAGGAGCCGAAAATGATCCCGAATCTTTTTCACAAGCCATGAGTTGCAAAGAATCAGAATTGTGGTACAATGCCATGAAGGATGAGATGAGTTCCATGAAGTGCAATGATGTTTGGGACCTTGTTGAGTTGCCTAATGGTGTAAAAACCATTGGTTGTAAATGGGTTTTTAAGACAAAGAAAGACTCATTAGGCAACATTGAAAGATACAAGGCCAGACTTGTTGCAAAGGGGTTCACTCAGAAAGAAGGAATCGATTACACGGAAACCTTTTCTCCTGTATCTAAGAAAGATTCCTTGCGCATTATATTGGCATTAGTAGCCCACTTTGATTTAGAATTGCAACAAATGGATGTGAAAACAACATTTCTTAATGGAGAGCTAGAGGAGGAGGTTTACATGAAACAACCTGAAGGATTCCCCTCTAGTGATGGTGAGCAATTGGTTTGTAAGCTTAAGAAATCCATATACGGTTTGAAGCAAGCATCCCGCCAATGGTATTTAAAATTCCATAACATAATTTCTTCATTCGGTTTTGTTGAAAATGTTATGGATCAATGCATATACCTTAAGGTCAGTGGGAGTAAAGTTTGTTTTCTTGTTTTATACGTGGATGACATCTTACTTGCAATCAATGATAAGGGTTTACTTCATGAGGTAAAACAATTCCTCTCTAAAAATTTCGACATGAAGGATATGGGCGAGGCATCTTATGTCATTGCCATTAAGATCCATAGAGACAGATTTAAAGGTATCTTAGGTTTGTCTCAAGAAACCTATATCAATAAAGTTTTAGAGAGATTTCGGATGAAGAATTGTTCACCTAGTGTTTCTCCTATAGTGAAGGGTGATAGGTTCAATCTGGACCAATGCCCGAAAAACGATCTTGAGAGGGAACAAATGAAGAACATTCCATATGCTTCTGCAGTCGGAAGTTTGATGTATGCTTAGGTCTGCACAAGGCCTGACATTGCATTTGCTGTTGGAATGTTAGGACGATATCAGAGTAACCCAGGTATAGACCACTGGAAAGTTGCAAAGAAAGTGATGAGATATCTTCAAGGAACCAAAGATTACAAGCTTATGTACAGACGAACAAGCAATTTAGAGGTAGTTGGCTACTCAGATTCAGACTTTGCTGGCTGTGTTGATTCACGTAAATCAACATCTGGATACATTTTTATATTGGTCGGTGGAGCTATATCTTGGAGGAGCGTTAAGCAGACCATGACTGCTACTTCTACTATGGAAGCTGAGTTCATATCTTGTTTTGAGGCTACTTCACATGGTGTATGGCTTAAGAGTTTCATTTTCGGGCTTAGAGTTATGGATTCAATATCTAGGCCATTGAGTATATATTGCGACAATTCAGCTGCAGTCTTTATGGTGAAGAACAATAAAAGTGGAAGTCGAAGCAAACACATCGACATTAAGTATTTAGCCATAAGAGAACGTGTTAAAGAAAAGAAAGTGGTTATTGAGCACATTAGCACTGAATTGATGATCGCTGATCCTTTGACTAAGGGCATGCCACCATTGAAATTCAAGGATCATGTAGTGAACATGGGACTTAGTTCCCTTATGTAGTTTCTATTGTACAAACTCTTATTATGATGTTTTCTCATATTAATGTGCACTTTTTATTTAATTTTGAGAAAATTCAACTTCATTGGACCAAGAATGAACATAGGGTTTATTCATTAAGTAATATTGCCACAAAAAGTATAATGTTAAGAAATGAGTACATTGTAATACATGGAAGGTAACACTCGTTAAATAGAGGACTTATCGCCATGATTCATGTATTTGTTACTTAATGGGACAATTGATGGACTAAATTAGGACATTAGGTTAAAGGTGTGGACCAAGTGGGAGAATGTAAGCTGAATACACGTTCACACGTTCTCACTTCATGATATGGTCCAACACTTTGACCACGTCCTCCACCATCTCACTTCCGTTGCGATTAAGGAGCACGTTCCACCAACTGCTCAACATGGTGGCAAGAGGCAACGTGGTTTGATGGAAGCCACTGTTATAAAGTTTTTCAGAAAATGGTCTCGAACTCGCTCTGTTATTATCTTCAGAAAAACACCATCTAAAAAAAGGAGAGATCAGAGTTTGGAAATCTGGGTTTTTGAAACCAACTACAATGGCTGGAGGTAAGTAGACTATTTTTAGTCTTTTTGGTTTTGATTCATATTGCAAGTACATTGGAATCGAATATAGCATATAAAATTTCTTACAGAAACAAGTCTCCATATCGGGTCGAAAATCGACTTTGATATTATTTGTAAAGACCTATGCCCATTCTTCCCTTGCTTTCGTTTTGTCCCATGGATGATGAAACAAGTCTCTTTATCGGAATCGAAAATCAACTTTGATATCAGTTGTAAAAACTTATATCCAATCGTGCAAATATTGTCTGTTCTAAGCCAAAAAGAGATTCTCATAACTTTAAATTGTATTTATTGTGTTAAAATGAATTCATACTCATATACCATAAATTTTTTTCTCTTTTATCTGATATTGGATATCACAATTCATGTAACTCAACAAAATCGAAAAAAGCAGAAATATCGGGCAAAAAAAGTAAGAAAATTGAAAAAAAAAAAAAAAAAAAAAAAAAGCACATGCATGGTAATAAAAGGCTGGATTCTATTATCCGGGATTTCGCAGAAAATCCGATTTTTCTCTCCATGTTGTGTATATATAATCATGTGTTGGCTGTTGGTGGTGGCTCCGGAGGTTGCAAGTTGATTCCCGACCTGGGCTTGGGCTTTCTATGGCCATGCAACATCTATGGTGGCCCAGGGACTCCAGCTAGATGCACAGGAGTGCTTATTTTGATGGGGGTCCGGCTAAATAAACACAAGTGCTTATTTTCATTTTTCTGTGCTTTATGTTGTTATCAAAACTCAAATATCATCTCATGAGTGGCAATAAAAGTAAATAGTACAGGTGCAATAATCAACTTTAACCTGTCTTTTATATTTAAAATTGAATCCGAAAAAATGATAGAATAACATCACTAATATAGTATTTCTTAGTTGTAAGAAGTAAGATTTAATTTGTCTTTTTACTTAAGTTTTAAAGTCTTAAGACTTAAAAGACATATTTCTAAGGTTGTTTCTTTTTTAACTTATCATTTTTAGTCAATTTTATCTCAATAGAAAAAATAGAAGTTTTTTTTTTTAACTTATAATTTAATAGAAAAGGTCACTTTTACTAGTTTTTTCGATATTCTAACTTTGGTATGGTTCTCAAATCCAATTTCTCAAACAAAATAAAAATATTTTTAGAAATTTTGGGTAATTCTTGACTGAAAAATAAGTCAAATTATCTAAATTTAAATATTTTAAATGAAAAATGAATATACCATACACATAAAAAAGTTATAATCACGGATAAAACCAAATATGATTGACATATTTTTTTACTTCATGGCTAATTTTGTAGGTTCTTGGTTCAAAGGTAAAAACAGTAAGATTAAAATAATAAAGTTTTAATTAGAAATGATTTTTTCTATGCTTTTTTTGAAATTCAATCTCCTAGAATATTACAACAAAATCAAAATAACCAATCCTCAATTCTAATAAAATGTTTAAAATTAGAACTTCAAAAATAATTTACACTCATCTAAATGCTAACTAGAATCAATAATTTCAATTAATTTTAAGAAATAAAAAGTTAGGATTTAATACACTATCGCAAATTGAAAATAATAATAATAATAAATGATACTTAGAAATTTTTTATCATTTTCTTAGCAACTAAATATAATTGAGAACCCTAACTACTATTCTATTATGGACTTCTTAGCTAAATATATAATTAATCATTACAAAATATTTATTATTATGATAAATTTTGGTATTTTGGTATTTCTCAGTATTTGAAAATATATTATATTATTATTTTTTTAAAAATGATTAATTTTTATCTTAATTATTTAAAATAAGAAGAAATATAATCATTAATTTCATTAATAATTTTTTGTATCTAAAAATAAATAGATTTAATATTTAATACTATTTAGATATTAATAAAAAAACTTAATATTTAATAGCATTAAGATACTAGTAAAAAATAAATAGTCTCAATACTTAATGTCATTCCTCTTTATTTGATTCCTTTTTATTTAAATTAAAATTAAATGAAAATTATTGATATTTTAGATAAAATAAAAATAAAAATAAAAAACAAACAAATCAACAAAGAAACACAACACCACAAAGTGAAATACTGTAACTAGTTTCACTTAACTGATGGTCAAGCACTTTGAGAATCATTAGAATCCAATTTGCCCTTATTTTGATCAAACTTCTTGGTAAATATTTTCTAAGCAAACTTAACTAATTCAAATCACAATGAATTTTCTTTTAATACACAATCAAAATGTATTAAATAACACAATGAGCTTACTACAATTGCCACAAAACTTGTACATTTCCTCGAAGGACCTTACACTAAGAGTAAGCCCATATCTGACCTTCCAGAGTAGAGGAGGCATACCTTCAAGCTAGGGTACATCCCTATCTTCTTGGTTATTGGCTTTATAATAGGTTATACAGATTCACCAGCTTCCATGACACAAAAAAGCAATGGGTGGTGATTTCATCAATGCTTAGAGGTTATTATTCTTTAATTGTTGAGATAATCATGACATACAAGGGGACAGAGAAACAGGAAAGAAAGGAAAGAATGAAGAAACGAAAATACAAAGTGTTTTTTATGTGAAGGGTGACGATTTAGGATTTAAGAAGTTCTACTTTGCTTTTCTATCTTTATTTTTATAAATTTTAAATAAATAATTCTTCAGATAATCATGACGTATAACGAGGAGATGATCATGATTTGAATATTAGAATTGAAACAGAAAAGGATGAGAGAAAAGAAAAAAAAAGGTCACCTCAACCTTAACTGTTCGCTTGCTTTTTATCCAATACTGCGAGGTTACATTAATGCTCTAAAAAAGACATCTTAAAATAAATTAAAAAGCATATTTCAATGACTTTAAAGTAGAAAATTATGTCAAAAGTTAATTTTAGAATACCAATTTAACTTTGAATTATATTACTTTATTGCAGCTGTCTACCTCACATATTGGGTCTCAACGTCCCTAGTGAATTGCGACATATGCAGCTGCATATGGATCATCACTGCAACTTTTTAAAATACAAGTAGTAAGAATATGACAATCACCACCAACAAGGCTCTCGTTTGTGGCGCAGACACTCATTTCCACAAACCTCAACAATATAGGACCCTCAGACACGTATGAGAGCAGACCTTAATAACATTTGGTCAATAAAGATGAAACCGCATAAGGATATGTCAAATCACAAAAGCTTATATGTTCTTAACACAAACGATATTTTTATAAATATGAAGAGTAGGCAAACCTTATAGAGGCTCTTTACAATTCAACTTACTGACACTACTTTGTAATGATCCACACCCAATTATATAGATATTGTCTACTTTGGATCCAAAGGGGTCTTTACGACTTTAAAACGCGTCTATAAGGTTACAAGGAGTCTATACTTATATAGTGTCAAAAACTTTCCTCTCTATTCAATGTGAGATGTCACAAACACCCCCCTTACCATGCAGACGCAATGTCCTCGTTGTATCCTACAGGATTGTGGAGCCAAATAGACAAACACCCCCTACGGGGCCAAACAAACCCCTATACCACAGTTGGGGATCATCTCTGATAAGTATTAGAGTTCTTACACTAAACATATTTGGTGTAATTTGCATTTGTTTCAAAGGTTAGATACATCTTACTCCTTAGAGATCCATGACTTGATGATTGGAACTCCAACAACAGGAGCCTTGAAGCAAATACCCTCGTGATATTGAGGTTTGGGGCCATGAAATTTTTTGCTCTAACAAGTACTGCTGATCATAAACACATCATTGCTGATAGAAGAACCCCAATCCGTCTAACCAAACTTCATAGTACGTATGGGATAAAAGTAATATTCCTCAATCAGCTCTAAATGATAAATAGTCTAACCAAACTTCATACTACCGGATAAAACTAATATTTCTCAATCAGCTCTAAATGATAAACAGAACATTATACCATTGGAGACAATATGGTTGAATGTGTTTTAGTTTCCAAGGTCATTTCCTATTCAAGATTCACATCTCAAATTAGATCTTGACACAATTATCCTTGTTTGAATCACATTCCAAATTAAAACTTTAGTAACATTCTCAAAGCTCTCCCAAATTCAATGTGGCATGAGAGGAGCCATCTAGTGTCTCTGGATTCTCAACAACCCTTGATAAACCAAGGCTCACAGTACAATCATCTTACTTTGACACAAGCTTAGTTTCCACTCAACTAAATGTTGCCTTTTATTAGAGGCCTTGGCGTAGCTCATCACTTTAGTAGATAATGAGACTCTACTAGAAATATTAGAAGATGTGAAAGATGATCCCAAATCCACAATATTGATAAACAATGGGCTTCTAGTTTAGAATGTTCTCAACATTGCTACTGATTAATTAATTAGCTAAGTCCAAAGAAACCATTCATAAGCTCCTATATAATTTTGTGTATTTACCAAACTCTCTTATACACACATGTGAATAAAGAACCTGACTATTAATTAGCACCCAAAACTACTGGGTGTTTTTCTATTTAAAAACAAGTTTTTAAATAACTCTTAAGTATAGATCATTATCTTTTAATGTTGGTGCAAGTGAACAAATTTTATTACCTTGTAGATTTTATAGTTTTGGACACTGAACCTTTAAGAAAAGGGATGAATTCAATTCTAATTATCTTGAGATGACCATTCTTAGTTGTTGCCAATGTACTCATCAATTGCTGAAATGAGGTCATGCAACTATCATTTGGGAATATGATTTTGGGGTTAATCATGTGTTTCATTTATGCAAGCAACCAGTTGATCATGAAAAGTTTGCATCTAAATAGGTATGCTTAATTAACACTTAAGAAATATGATGAAGAATGAGAGACACCCAATGAAGTGATTGTTGGGAAACCCTAGATTACTCCATTCCTAGGCCTTGGATCATTGGGGTGCATGCAATCCTATCCTAGGCTCTCTAGATCTGAGCACAACAAAAATCAGTTAGCCCTTAATGAAAAAAGGTGACTCCAAATAAATAAAAAATCGGTTTCTAAATAAGCAAACTAAAATGGTTTCTTATTGTATGGGGCTAAAGAAATATGTTCACATAGTGGATAAAGTGAGTGCTCATGTTTGAGGGTGTAAACACAAAGAATGGGAAAGTGTGGTTCAATAATTATCTCTTTTTTGGTTCATAATAACATTTTTTTTGGTGTAATATAATGATCCTCTCTTGATTCATCCCCATTGCAGTCATGCCATTTGATTCTGGCTTAGACGGGTGTCATCAACAAAATTTATAAAACCTAAATCACCTCACACTAGGGTAGCATAGCTAACATAGTATAGTGGCTCTAGGATCGTCCACAGGGATGTGTTTTCATCATACAATTGACTTAAATGAAGGAAATAACATGGTGCTTTTTCTTATGAAAGTTAGCTTTTAAAGAAAATGGAATTGTGGTTGCAAAGATTGATTTTAAGCTAAGCAAAAACAATAAGTGAGATTAACTACAAAGAAAATGTCTCTTGGAGCTTTAGGTCACTAGGATTGAGTTCCTTAGGCAAATGGGGAGATTTCGAATCTTCTCATCGCGTTGGGGATAACAACATAAAGGATGGTTATCTCCCGAACCGGTTTTATATTTAGCAATTAAGATTTGATCCAAAGGTTTCATGAGAAATGGTAATTGCTTCCCATTAATGGCTTCAAACACTAAAGACTTTCACCTTGAACCACCTTCCAATGGCTCATAAATGATAACTAATAGATATCCATAGATCTAGCAATAAGCATCCATGGAATCCGAAAAGCTTACCAAGTATTGGCCATTCAAGGTGCTTTTAAGGGATTTAAAACTAAACCTTGAAATAAAAACCATTGATGGCTAACAACTACTGTCATTTAAAGCAAGGACAACTCCCACCTTTGCATTCAGGTCCTTGACCTAACTTCCATCATTCCAAGAAACATAAAACCTAGCCACTCATCCCCTGAGAAATAATCCTCAGAGGTTGTTTGGCTAGCAAAAAAAGTGAAACAAAATGAGAAGGAAAGGCAAAGCAAAAGCTCTATATATTTCTTAGTACAGGAAATTTTCAAGTGTTTAATGAATAACCACTACAAGAAAAAAGGCCATTGTTGACAGTTTTATTTGCTGTTAAGATAAGGTATATCTATCAAGATAGGTTACTATTTGTATATGTCATATATGCCAGTGTCAAGAAAAGTCTAAAGCTAGCTTGACATATACATATGTCAAGATTTCTCTATTTCTACTAATGATGAAATCTTAATAGTATGATATCTATCAATGTTTCTTTTACTTCTGTCAATGTTGAATTTAACATATGACAAGATTACTTGATCTTATGTCAAGGTTAACTTACTCTTTTGTTACTTCAACAAGTGTCAAGGTCAGACATCATATATGTCATGATTAATCCCACATATGTCAAGATTTCTAAATATCTATGTCAAGGTTAGATTTTATATATATCATAATTGTTTTATATATGTCAATGTTTGGCATCACATATGTCATAGTTGCCACTGCACATGTTAATATTGGGCATGAGCCATATGTCAATATAACTTATGAAAAATTTAATATTATTTTATTATAATTTTTATTTTTTAATGGAAAATGAACATGTTATATACCATATGAAACCTATTGCAAAATTAAATTTGGTATATTTTTAATTATGATAATCACAATCAAGTCCCTAAAATAATTTAAATAAATTACTATTTAAGGAAAAAAATCATTACATATACATTAAATATTAAGAACACAATTCCATAAATGTTTTTCAAGTACCTCTCTATTTTCTATATACAAACAAAACCTAGCTAAAAACATTCAATTAAAATAATATACAAACTTAAATTGAAAAGTACAACACTATCTTCATAAGAGGTGATCTTTGTTTCTGCATCATTGTCTTCTTCTTAATGTATTTCTCAGATACCTAGTAGAATAAACACAAAATTAATATAAAATTAAGTAACAAATACCAAAAAATTAAAAGATTTTTTTTTTCATAGGACAGTAAATATACTAACCTTCAATATCACAAAGATAAAATAAATACACCTATTGATCTTTAATATCATCAATTGTAATTGAATTGATTTTGTGATTCTAGATTCAATGTAAACACGGTGGATATTCAAACTCGCACATCCTCCAGGATGAAGCCTCATCCATACTTATCTCTTGCTTGAAGCCCAATCAATGGTGAACCATGACCTCAACAATCCTAAGGTTCAGCAAAACTCCATGGCTCTCAAAGAACCAACCTGCTTATGTGTGCCTGATACTCTTATTATTGGGCTCAACCAAATGAAACACAAGGCCCAAGTAATAAAATATTATAACATCAAACCCATGCACCTAATATTTGAAGCCCAGTCATAAAGCAAATGAGACCCAAGCCCATATAAAAATTAAATTAAAACTACCTCAACAAGTACTGTAGAGATCCAAGGAAACTTACCTACGTCTCTTGAAGCCCTAAGATGAAGAACGAAGTGGCAACCAGGGAGATAGTGGTGTTGATCTCAGTCCAACAAAATTCAATGGGTAATGCAGGAGGTACCAAGGTTGTGGGCTGCAACAATGGTGGCTATGATGGTGATGGAACATCAAGAATCGCATCGGGGCTATGGCGAAACAATTGCAACTGTGTCGAGACTGTGGTGAACCATCGGGAAGCACGTTTGAGTTGTAGTGAACATGGGAACAATAGCCATGGGGGGAATATAAAGATGGTGGCATGGTGGGTGTGGGACTCATGGATGGTAACAACAAGGGAGATGGAGGGGGTGGCGTAGAGGCTGCCATGAATATGAGGATGGGAGGATGAAAAAAGAAAGAAGAAAGAAGAAGAAAGAAGAAGAAAGAAGAAAAAAAATAGGAAAAGAAGAGAAAAAGGAAGATGGGGAATATGGGGCGGCTGTAAATGGAAGGAAATGGAATAGAAAGGAAAAAAAAACTTATTTATTAAGTTTTTTTTATGGTTCAGGCAAAAGCATAAATGTAATGGGCCCAAACTAAATAAAATGGGCTTAAAATATTTTAAAAGAAATGGGTCTATGGATTGATTTTGTGGGTCTACAGTTAGTTATAATACCTAAATACTAATTAAGTTATTCTTAGTAGATTTAATGTCTAATTAAACACATAAATAATAACTTAATTACCTAATACTTGTGAGACCCCGACCCAAGTTAGTGGCAATATATTTTAATTCCAACAATTAGAAATATAAAGACATAACTTAGTGTCTTATCCAAAATATTAAAATAAGATTATAGGTATAGTTTTCAATATATTGATATTATTTTTTAAATGGAAACATTATCTTATCCTTTTTAATCACAAATTTCTATTCAAAATAATAATGAATATGCTTGTAAAAACTACCAAAATTTGATAAAATTGCCTTAAATTAGGATTTTGTTTTTCAATAACTCAACCTTAATAAATTAAAATAAAATAGGCTTATTTTCACTTACAAATTACATGTTAAAGTGACGCTACCAAATATTCTAATGTTAAAATATTAATTTATTAAATATTTATTAACTTATAAATTTCTATTAAGGTTGTGTCATTATAAACCATATAAAAATTTAGCAAATCCATGTATGTCATTATTACTTTTATTTAGATAGAAAAGATTAACTATACTTTGACTAATGAATTTTTAGTCAAGATTGCATATCATTAAACCAAGGAAAATTTAGCAAATAATATATATATGTCATTATTGCTTTCATTTTGGTACCTTGACATATGAACATATTAATTATAGATTGACTTATAAATTATTTGTCAAGGTCGCATCATCATAAGTCATGGAAAAATGCAATAACTATTATATATGTCATTGTTGATTTAAACTAAATTGTATATGTCATAATCGCTCATTTAAATAGACAATCTTCATATATATTATCTTAAGTCAAGATGATATATGTCAATAATGACCTTTTTCTTATAGTGAACATACATAATAATCCATCCCTCTGTCTCTCTCCTTATATATATGCTACCTAAAAGATATATAAAAAGATATAAAAGAAAATATCTAGGTTGGTTACAAGGAGAAACTAGGAAATTACACAAAATATCTGAAGATAAAAATCTAACGGAGTGCATAGGAAGATTTCGCATACCATGCGAAATTTGGCATGGTGTGCGAAATCCTTTGGCTACCTCAAGTGGTTTCGTATGGTGTGCGAAATTTCGCACAGCCATGCGAAAATGCTAGTTGTTGGATTCCTTCCTCTGATTTTCCTTCTTACATCTCTGATTGGCATGGCAAAGGGCTATGAAGTGCTCCAAAGCTTGGATTCTTCATGTATTTGAGCTTTAACTTGCATTGCCATGGATTTCACAAAATTCTCCCTTATTCTTGGCTTGTTTCAATGATAAAAAAGCTACCAAAAACACCAAAACTTGCCAAAAACTAATTAGTAACCCTTGCTAGGCTCCTTAATGTGCCAATTGAGTTAAAAGGTATTAACTACTACTCAAAAGTGTTTAAAACGGTTAGTTTCAAGCTATAAAAGAGTACTTTTTGAGTAGTAATCACTCCCCTCAAACGACATATTGCTAGTCCCTTAGCAATGAAGGAGAGATAAAGAAGAATAGACAGTAAAATAATTTACAACATCATGCTAATCACTCCAAAAAATTCTCAAGTGGCATGATACGGATTATACTCTCTCATGGAATATCAAAGAGGCAAAACCCAACCTTCAACAAGAGTCATCAAATCTCTTGCCTAATCACAATTTATAAAGAGTAGGCATTATGCAAATTTAAGCATCGAAAGAATTTCCACTCCCAAAGGTCCAAACCTTATTCTTCCATAAAAATCTAAGTGTTAAGCTTATTAGTTTCCGATTATAGTATGTCAAACTATTCTCTCCCTCCAACCTAGATCTTTCTCAAACTTTAGCAAACTGTCCAACCTCTAATAGGCTAAGAACGCACCTCTTTTATTTCACAATTTTTTTTTCATTGTAGGAGTGCAATGCTAAAGGTATTGTTTTCTAAAGCGTCCATGTAATGGGGATCCATCGATGACTCTCGACCAATCAAGGTTTAGGGCATCAAGTTTTAAGGATCTTTCGACTACTAACTCCTCATATTTTTCCCCAGACTTTTGAGATTGAAATTCAATACCCAAGCACCTACAATATGTTAAACTCCACCTATTCACCCTTGTAATGAGCATTGAGGTCGGTGACTCCCAACCAATAAAGGTTTAGGGCATCGGGTTTTAAAGACTTTCATCGTATACCCCTCAGACCTTGCTCGGGTTTCAAGGCAAGCAAAACACTTTGTTTTTTTTTTTTTTTTTCAAAGGCTCATTGGCCTTTTATAAGGTGTCCTAACACTAGTAAAACGAGGTCAAAGGTACCAAGTCAAAATTTTCCTAAGTTCAGGGGGTGAGATAGTTTTTCATCTTATAACTAGAACCTAATGTGCATAGTTGATTCGTGCCCAATTGGTGTCTCAGCTGATTCATGTCCAGCTGGTGCTCCTTGATTGAGGGAGTAATCAACAAAATTTATAACCTATAACACCATATACTAGGGTAGCAAAGAAAAAGCTACTATAGTATAGCGGCTCTAGGATCGTTCACTGGGAAGGATTAGCAAGCTATCAATGATACCAATTCAAAGTGAATTGGTCTTGTTTCATTTCAAGGTTAGCTTAAGAAATAAAACACAAACTTTGATTGGTAAAGATTTAGACTTAACCTAACTAACACAACAAGTAATGGGAATAACTTAGGAAGAACAACATTCCTTGGAGAGTCAGGTTCACTGGGGTGGTTCCTCATGCAAAAGACATAGCTCCGGTCAGATGGTTCATTTCCTCGCGTTAGAGATTCAACATATAGTCAATTCTCTAACCGGTTTTGTACAGATACATCCTTTGATTAGATTTCAACTTGAATTCTCTCACTGATGCAACTTGCAATGGTTCAAGCCTCTCACTAAGCCTTAACCATTCAAGGTGATCTTTAACCTTGGACTTCCCTTCTCAAGCTCGCAATAGATAACTAATGGATGTCTCCTTGGAGTCCAAAAGCTTACCAAGTGTTGGCAATTCTAGAAAATCCTACCTTAAAGTCACCTCCCAGAGGCTCGCAAGGGGTAAACTAGTGCATCTCCATGGTTGGAAATCACTTGCCTTACCAAGTGTTGGCCCAGGTGACTCTAAGGTGTTTTAAGTTAACTAAAAACATAGAAATCACTAAAGGATTTCACTTCCTCTTCATTAATGGCTGAAACCACAAAGCTTTGCATTCTTGCACTTGGAACCTTCCCCGGCAACCTTAGCTCCAAGGAACTAGAGGTTTAGTTACTCATTCTCTGGGAAAAACTCCTCAGAGAGTTCATAACTTAGTAATAAATAAAAAATACAAAGTGAGAAGGTAAGGCAATACAAAGAACTGAACTTTACTTGCTTACCCAAAACTTTACAAAAGGATCTCCTCTCTGAGAACACGCTCCCGAGAGGTATTTATATGAACATAATATAAAACTAATTATTACATAGATATTTTCTCTTTTTACTAACTTAAAAGCTAAGGAATCTTGTAATTGGTGGCTTACAAGGAGTATTTTGGGATTTAGACAACAAAAATCTGATGTAAAATATCTCCAAATGTCGGTAGCAAATATCGGGATGCTCCAGGAACCATTTCGCAAGAGAAAATGGTGTCTGCGAGATTTCGCAGGCACTCAAGAAGGGCTGCGAAATCACTTCGCAACAACAAGCTATTCTCGCAGGGCTGCGAAGTTGGCTTCCACCTTGAGGTTCTCAGCTCCCAGCTTGCGGCATATATCGGGCAACTTCAGAAGGCAATACACCCTACTGTACAAAAAGGCTGTGGAATCACTTCGCAGCAAAAGGGTGATTTCGCAACACTTTGGAAAATGCTTCCTTCAGCTTGGAGTGATTGGCTTGCAATGGCTGCAACTTCTTCGTTTCAACTCCGAATTGCGCACCGTTTGAAGAATTGGATTGTTGACTTCCTGAGCTTTGAAATGGTATATAGCATGAATCAATTGAACTTCAGAAAGTGCTCCAAAAGTGGCTGCTACGACTGTCATCAAGAATATGCTTCATGGCAGATTCTCTTTACTTTTTCTCCTTGCAATCCGGATTTACTCTTGGCAAATGACTTCTAAGCTTTACCCAAGATTCCTCATAATTCTCCTCAATCTTGAATTGCTTTGGTGATCAAATTACTAACAAAAACACCAAAACTTACACAAAGTGATTAAAATTGCTTTCAAGGGTCCTTAACATGCCAATTGAGTTAAAAGGCCAAAACTACTACTCAAAAGTGTTTAAAAGGATTAATTATAAGCTATCAAATAGCACTTTTTGAGTAGTAATCAATAGTGTGTGGTAAGATTAAAGTGGAAGAAATAAGGTTGAATTCCATAGGAGTTTTAATAATTCATCAACTTCCATAAGCATAATACAAACTCTAAGATTCAAGTAAAAAGGCAAGAACTCAATTTCTCTCATTTCATTTTGAGAATTTTTCCTTAATAACCATGGAAAGTAGAGTGAAAACTTTTTAAAATTAAGCCAAAAAGTAACTAATTTAACAAATTAACCCAAAAAGTAACTAATTTAACAAATTAATCTAGCATTATTAATGAAACTTCCTTCCTCAATTCTCCCATCCAACTGAGATCAACATTGCCCTCAATGTTTCAAGAGCAATTGAAAATAAAGAAAGGAAGTGGTACCTCCTGAGTGAAATGGAGTCTAAGTAGTAAAGGAGAAACCACATGAGTTAAAAAACAAAAAGAGTAATGAGTAGAGGAAATAGAAAAATGTTAAGTATAATTAAAAACATGATGTCTATATAATAATCTAAGAAAGTACAATATGAGATATGATCATGTAATACATCAAATCCAAGAATATAAAGTATCAAAACAAGGACAAATCTCTAGTAATATAACATGTAAATACAATAAGATAAAGAGATGTCCAATGATCAAACGGTGGGAGCCTCGGGTGGAGATGATGCATCCTCAAGTGTAGCTATGACTGTGGGAGGCTCATCTTAAGGTGGTGGAATCTGGACCTCTACTGGTGTAGTGTCCTCAACTGGAGCTATAGGCGCTGAGGATGCGAGAAGGTCAGGCTGAGGCGAAGGCAGAAGTCCCAGGTGTTGCTAAATTTGGCGGATAAGTCATAGGCGGGACTGGTGGAATAGTAGAAGTTGTAGGCGGGACAGCAGAAGTAGCCTGAGGTGCGGGCACTGGTGGTGCAGTCTCTGCCGAGAGCTTGCCCTGCTCTGGTTGTGGAGGCACGGGAGGTGCTACCATGGGAGGGACTCCTGGCAGTGCAAAATAGCTCGCCAACCGATTCCATTTGTCGAGAGTGAATCACTCTCGACAAAGGCGGCGACGCTCTAGTCGAGGCTCAGTAGGAAAGCCCAAATATTCCAAGATTTGGCACAACAATCTTGAGAATAGTAGAGGAATGGTGTCGGCCCTCTGAAGCTTCTTCCTATGGACTTTCTCCTCAAAGTGGATGAGGGAGGCCATAATCAAGTGGTGTGGGCCAAAGTAGAAGCCCTCGAATATACAGAATAACGCGTCCAAAATAGATTTTCTCCTCTATACTAAATGCTATAAGGGAAAGAGGTTGGAGTACAACACCATGTCTACAAGGAGCATTCCAGGTGGAAGCTCTTTCCATAGAATGATCGAATTAGTGGAGGTCCCCTTAGATAATATGTGGACTATGTCCATCTGAGATACGGGGAACCACTGGTGAAAAAAAAAAGGATCTTTTGGCTTGAACGGAATATGTAGAGCCTTTGCAATCTATCTGGCCTCGAGGACACCATGACGTCCATCTATGGTGAAGTGAATCGCAGTAGGACTCCGGACGCCACAAGTAGTCATAGACTGGTAAAAGTCTAGTGCTACTTTAGGATGGAAAAACTCATGAGGAGTCATGAGGTGCTCAAGGTGGTACCTCTGGAGTAGATCGTAGGAGTCTCGGAGCTCAGGCTGCTATCGCATGGTCTCCTGATCAAAATATAGCTCCGAATGGAAGGGTCTCGCTCTACAATATGAGTTACCCTCAATGGGATGTGTTGTGACCATTGGACGTCTGGTAATCGACTCCGGTGACATGTCAGAAGGTAACTCAGAATCTACTGGAGGCTCAGAAGCTCTGGATGACTCACCCGGGCCTAAAGTCTTGGTCTTCTTAGCTGGAGGGCGCTGTACTGAACTCTTAAGGCTCGAAGTAGTCGCCCCTAGGGTAGTAGGTGGTCTCCTCATCTCGTAATCTGAGCTGAGGAGCAGGTGAGAAAGGTCTAGTGGCCTCTCCACCTTCGGAAAGTGGAATCCTCAGGACCTCCACGGCCTGAGATGGGGAATTGCTAGGTACTTGAGCAAAGGAGGCTCTCTGCCTCGTGGTGCGTCTCGATGAAGGGGCGGGAAGGGCTCCGCGGGTCTGTGCCATGTTAGAAATGAAATGCGAGCCTCGGGTCCGTGCTCTGAGGGGGCGCAATATTGAATCCTCGAAATGAGATGCTCGCGGGGCTCGGAATCGAATGGAGAGGGGTGAGATTGCAAGGTGACAAAGGAAAATGAGGGGTTTGCAGGGTGTGGAGTGTTTGCGAAATGAAGAAATGAAGAAGCTAGGGGTTGGGGGGATTTAAAAAGAAATGGGCAGGCGACTCTTCATTTTCACAAGCGCCTCTTGGTTTTCGCACAGTGTGCGAAATGACTTTGGGGGTGCGAAATTACTTCGTAGACCCCTTAGGTTTTTGCACAACGTGAGAAACAGTGTTGGGTCTGTTTAAAATTTTTCACATGGTCTACGAAAATTTTGCACAGTGATCGAAATGATTTCATAATGTGTTTTGATTTTCACTAGGTGTGCAAAATTGGTTCGCAAGATGTGCGAAATTTTGCACCCCATGCAAAAATTTTCATTGATTTTGCATGCCCTGCAAAAATTTCGCAGGGTGTGCGAATTGTTTTGATTGCTCCTTTGTTTGAAATCCCCCATGCAATCGATCATAAAAAACCTAAGTTAAATCAAACCAAAATAAAATTAAAACGAGAAATCAAAATCAAAACAAGTAATAATACAAGAAAACTCTTAAATAAAAAATAAAATAAAAAGATATGGACTTAATTAGTCTTTAGAAAGACTATGTCCATCAAAAAGCTGGGCTTGTCAAGCTTGATGTGGATCAAGGAGGATGAATTCCTCCTTGTCGCGAGAAAAAGGCTCCACAAAGGGCTTAAGACAGTGGCCATTCACTTTGAAGCTCCCAGTGCTATTGGAGTTGAGTAGTTTCACTACTCCATTTGAATGAACTTGGTGAATGGTAAAAGGACCTATCCAACTTGATTTCAGCTTGCCCGGAAAGATGTGGAGCTTAGAGTCATAAAGCAAGACTCTTTGTCCATTTTGAAAATCCTTGCGGGAAATCAACTGATCATGTCACCTCTTCAATTCCTCTTTTGCAATTTTTGAATTGATGTAGGCATCATTTCTCAATTCATCCATCTCATTGAGGTCTAAGAATCTCTTCAACCCAGTTCTGCTCAAATCCATGTTGAGCTTCTTGATTGCCCACCAAGCTTTGTATTCCAATTCCACAAGGAGATGACATGCTTTGCCATAGACTAGGCGATAAGGAGACATCCCGAGAATGGTCTTGTAAGCTGTTCTATATGGTCATAGTGAATCGAGGAGCTTGATTGACCAATATTTTCTGTTTGTGTTCACCACCTTTATCAATATGTTTTTAATCTCCCTACTTGCTAACTCAACTTGCCTACTAGTTTGAGGGTGGTAAGGTGTAGCTACCTTATGCTTCACCCCATACTTGGCTAGGAGAGTTTCAAAAGGCTTGTTGCAAAAATGAGTACCTCCATCCCTAATTATGGTTTTGGGCATCCCAAATCTTGAGAAGATGTTCTCCTTGAGAAACTTAAGAACCACTCTATGGTCATTGTGATTGCATGGGACTGCCTTAACCTACTTAGAAACATAATCTACTCCCACCAAGATGTAAAAGTAGCCAAAATACATAGGGAATGGTCCCATGAAGTCAATGCCCTGATTCGTGCCCAATTGGTATCTCAGCTGATTTGTGTTCAGCTGGTGCTCCTTGATTGAGGAAGTGATCAACAAAATTTATACCTATAACACCATACACTAGGGTAGCAAATACAAAGCTACTATAGTATAGTGGCTCTAGGATCGTTCACTGGGAATGATGAACAAGCAATCAAGGATACCAATTCCAAGTGAATTGGTCTTGTTTCATTTCACGGTTAGCTTAAGGAATAAAACACAAACTTTGATTGGTAAAGGTTGAGACTTAAACTAACTAACTTAACAGAAGTTTGGAATAATTTAGGAAGAAAAGCATTCCTTGGAGATTTAGGTTCACTGGGGTGGTTCCTCATGCAAAAGACATAACTTCGGTCAGATGGTTCATTTCCTCGCATTAGAGATTTAACTTATAGTCAATTCTCTAACCGGTGATGTACAGAGACTCCTTCAATTAGATTTCACTTTAATTCTCTCACTGATGCAACTTGCAATGGTTCATGCCTCTCACGAGCACTTACCATTCAAGGAGATCTTTAACCTTGGACTTCCCTTCACAAACTCGCAAGAGATAACTAATGGATGCCTCCTAGGAGTCCAAAAGCTTACCAAGTGTTGGTAATTCCAGAAAATACTACCTTGAAGTCACCTACCAGAGGCTCGCAAGGGGTAAACTAGTGCATTTCCTCGGTTGGAAATCACTTGCCTTACCAAGTGTTGGCCCAGGTGACTCCAAGGTGTTTTAAGTTAACTAAAAACATTGAAATCACTAAAGGATTTCACTTCCTCTTCATTACTAGCTAAAACCACAGAGCTTTGCATTCTTGCGCTTGGAACCTTCCCCGGCAACCTTAGCTCCAAGGAATTGGAGGTTTAGTTACTCATTCTCTAGGGAAAATTCCTCAGAGAATTCATAACTTAGAAATAAAATGAAAATACAAAGTGAGAAGGTAAGGCAGTAGAAAGAAAAGACCTTTACTTGCTTACCAAATGGTTACAGAAGGAACTCCTCCCTGAGAACAGGCTCCCGAGAGGTATTTATATCAAACTAAAATAAAACTAATTCTTACAAAGATATTTGGTCTTTTTACTAACTTAAAAACTAAGGAATCATGTAATTGGTGGTTTACAAGGAGTATTTTGGGATTTAGACAACAAAAATCTAATGGAAAATATCTCCCAATGTCGGTAGCAAGCTTCGGGAGGCTTCAGGAGCCATTTCGCAGGAGAAAAGTGGTGTCTGCGAAATTTCGCAGACACCCAAGAGGGCTGCGAAATTATTTCGCAAGACCAAGCTATCTTCACCAGGCTGCAAAGTTGGCTTCCATCTTGAAGTTCCTAGCTTCCCTCTCGCGGCATGGTTCGTGCATCGTCAGAAGGAGAAACACCTTACTGTACAAAAGTGTTGCGAAATTCTCGCAGCAAAAGGCTGATTCCGCAACACTTTAGAGTGACTGGCTTGTAATGGCTGCAACTTCTTCGTTTCAACTCCAAATTGCACACCGTTTGAAGCATTGGATTGTTGACTTCCTGAGCTTTGAAATGGTATAAAGAATGCATCATTTGGACTTCAGAAAGTGCCCCAAATGTGGCTGCTACGACTGTCATCAAGAATATGTTCCATGACTGATCCTCTTTACTTTTTCTCCTTGCAATCTGGATTCCCTCTTGGCAATTGAATTCTAAGCTTTGCCCAAGATTCCTCATAGCTCTCCTTATTCTTGACTTGCTTTGGTGATCAAAATACTAACAAAAACACCAAAACTTACACAAAGTGATCAAAATTGCTTTAAAGGATCCTTAACATGCCAATTGAGTTAAAAGGCCTAAACTACTACTCAAAAGTGTTAAAAAGGATTAATTAAAGGCTATCAAATAGCACTTTTTGAGTAGTAATCACTCCCCCCAACCGACATATTGCTAGTCCCTTAGCAATATAGGAGAGAAAAAAGAAAATAAATAGCAACTAATCTAAAATTTACAACATCATGCTAAACAAAATCAATTCTCAAGTGGCATGATGATCTAATTCTCACATGAATCATTAAAGAAATACAAACCCAAATCTCAACAAGAGTCATAACAAACTATGCTAACCACTGTCAATCAAGGGAGTGCATTATGCAAACTGAAGTTTTAAAATCATTTCCCCTTTCAAAGAACTAAACTTCAATCTTCCACAAAAATCTATGTGTATTGGCTCCTTAGGTTCCGAGAATAATATGCTAAACTAGTCTCTCCCCCCAACCTATCTCTTTTCAACACTTTAGCAAACTGACCAAAATCAATAAGAAAATAACACACTTTCATCATTTTTTTTTTTTTTTTTTTTCAAAGTAGCTTTATGGGGTACTCTTTCTGACTTGTCCATGTAATGGGGGTCCATCGATGACTCCCAACCAATTAAGGTTTAGGGCACCAAGTTTTAAGGATCTTTCAACCACTAACTCCTCGGATTTTTCCCCGGACTTTTAAGAATGAATTTCTAATACCCAAGCATCTACCATATGCTAACTCTACCTATTCACCCTTATAACGAGCATTGAGGTCGGTGTCTCCCAACCAATTAAGGCTTAGGGCACCAGGCTTTAAAGGCTTTCACCATATGCCCCTCAGACCTTGCTCGGGCTTCAAGGCAAGCAAACAACTTTCTTTATTTCAAAGGCTCATTGGCCTTTTGCAGGGTGTTTCAATTTTTATCAAATGAGGTCAAATATACCAAGTCTCAAAATTATCCTAAGTCAAGAGGGAAATAGCTTTTCATCTTATAATCGGAATCTAATGTGCACAGTGTGTGGATAGCTTAAAGTGGAAGAACTAACTTCAATTACAGTAGAAGTTTCAACAATTGGACCACTTTAGTAAGCATAATCCATACTCTAAGTCAAGTGAAAAACAACAGTTCAATTTCTCTTGGTTTAATTTGAAAATTTTTCCTCAAAATTCATGGAGAATAGAGTAACACTAGTAAAAAGTAAAATCTACAACTAATTAACCAATATAATTGCAATACCAAAAAGATTTAGAATACTTCCTTCCTCATACCCCCCAACCGAACTGAGCATTGTCCTCAATGTGATTTGAGTGATTGTAATAAAAGGGAGGAAGTGGTACCTCCTTGCTGATATCAAATTCGAATATTGATTGGGGAAAACCACATGTTTCAAAAAGAATAGAATATGTGAGAAAAGGAAATAATAATAACTTAATGCTAACTTTTAACAAGAAATAGTCAACTTGTATTACTTTGAGTTCATTTGATTACAATGCTAAGGACAAGTAACACAAGGAATCCCATATATAGTACCAAAATACTGGGATTTCATTTCAACTAAAAAAAACAAACAAGCCTAAAAACATAAATAGCAAATGTATATAATGTCTGATGAGTGGGGTGATGGTGCTAAGCAGAAGGATCTGCCTCCTCAGTAGGTGGATCAGCTAGGGCTTCGGGCTCTGGAGGATGAGACTCTGAAGGCTGAGAGTGTGGCTCTGGTGGAGTATCAGTGGAGGGCTCTACAGCTTGTGGCAGATCGAAATGGATTTGAAGCTGCCTTAGGATGGCAGCTTGTTGAGCCTGAGAGGCTAACATCTGCTCCTGGCATGCTTTGATGGCTGCCAACTCCTGAGCAAGATTGCTCTGGGAAGCTGTAAGAGTCTCCAATGCTCGACACAACTCTCGATATTCGGATATAGGGATGGCCATCCTCGGCTCAGCTGATGTGGATGGCTGTGATGGGGCAGGTGCAGCTGGTGGAGCTCGAGGGATGACAGGAGTAGCAAGTGTTATACCTTCAGGTATATGTCTTGGGGAGGCTCTCCTTGCTGCTGGCTGAGGCTGCCCAGGCTGATCAACTTTGTAAGCCGTCATATTATTCCATTTATCAAGGGTAAATGGCTCACGGCAAATTCTCTTTCTTTCCTGCTGAGGCTCAGAGGGGTATCCGAGATGCTCCAAAACTTGGCATAGCAGCCTTGGGAAGAGGAGTGGAATGCAATCTGCTCTTTGAAGCTTCTTCTTGTGAACCTTCTCCTCAAAGTATAGAAGGGCTGCCATGATCAGATGATGAGGCCCAAAGAAGAATCCTTCTGACATCTTGTACAGGGCTTCCAGGAGAATTCCCCTTCTTTGGGTCCAATGCTGCAGGGGATAGATATTATGCCTCAAAAAGGCATCAATCAAAAACATAACTGGAGGTAGCTCCCCCCTCAGCAAATGTGATCGATTGGCAACTTCTCTGGACAGGGCGCGAACCATCTCTAGCTCAGTTGGATTTGTCCAAGCTTTAAAATTGTCGAATTGGGTTGGCTCAAAAGGAATTTACAGGGCCTCGGCAATATGTCTTGCTCCCAAAATACCATGTCTCCCATCAATAATAAAATGAATCAAGGTTGGATTTCTTACTTCTTTGGTTGTCATGGTGTGGTAGAAATCCGTGACTACCCGGGAATAGAAAAAATCCCTTGGAGCTAGCAGATGCTCCAAATGATACCTCCTCAGCAGTTGGAAGGATTGGGCAAGCTCTGGCCTCACTCTAAATGTTGCTAAATCGAAGCACAATTCAGAATGGAATGCCCGAGTTCGACAATCCAAGTTTTCTTCGATTGGGGGCTGGGGCAGCATTGGCCTTCGGATCACTTCTTCCAGAGGTGCTTCAGCTGCAATTTGGGGCTCTGGAATTGGCGCTTGAGGCTCCTGAGCTTTTTCTTAGGGTGTCGGAGATGGTACCGGCGATGGAATTGGCAGGGGACTCGGCGAGGGAACCGGCGACGGCACTGGAGTTTGAACCGGTGAAGGGTTTGGTGAAGATACCGGAGATTGAACCGGTGATGGATTTGGGGATTGCTCAGGGGATTGCTCAGTCAAATCGATTGGTTCAGAGCTCTCAACCCTGAGTTTCTTCTTCTTCAATGGCCGACCGCCTAACCTTGTTAAATATCGTCTTGCCGGCGGCTTTGGTGGCGCCGGCTTCACTGGAGAAGGTTTTGGTCTCGACGGCGAAGGCTTTGGAGCAGGTTCTGGAACAGAGCCTGGACATGGCTCCTTTCGCAGACTCTTTTTGTGGTTCGAAGGGGATGAAGACTTTGCCCCTCGCGTTCGTGCCATTTTGGGATATCGATCTTTGGCCGGCGTTGCTAAACGGAGAAGACGACCGGAGACACGAACGGCGTAGCTTGGGGAAGAAGACGAAGGGGCTGCGAGAATGGTGTTCTGATTTTTGAAACCCTTTTCGCAGCACTTTTGACCGGTATAAATAGGAAAAACGGAAGCCCAGGGGTCAGTTTACGTTTCGCAACAAAACGCCAATTTCGCAGCAACTTGCCATTTTCGCAGCAACTTCGCAGTGAATTTCGCAGCTGCGAAATTGATGTCACTGTGCTGCGAAGTGGCACTCGTGTGCCAAATCCACTTTCGCAATTGCGAAATACCCTGCGGAATGGGACTTTTGGTGCGAAATCACGCTTTTCCATTTCACAACGCGTTTCTCAGCTGCGAAATTGATGCCACTGTTCTGCGAAGTGGCACTCGTGTGCCAAATTCACTTTCGCAGCTGCGAAATACCTTCGTAGAGAGTTCTACAATGCTGCGGAATGGTTTGGCAACAAAATGCTCATTTCGCAGAGGTTTCCTTCACTTTGCGAAATTTCGCAGAGCTCTGTTTTTGCTCTGTTTCAGCTCCAATTTGGCCCGATTTTTTTCTTTTCAATTTCCTTGAAATTTCTTCTACCTGGGATCATATAAAACGATTAAAACACACCTAAAAACATGATTTAAGATCAAAAACTAAGATCGAAAGTATGGAAACAACTTGAAAATTTACAAAATTTACAAAAATTTTGGACTGTGGTAAAACCACGTCCAGCAAACCCTTTTTCACTAGGCTTTTTGAGGTTCAAGGAGGTTGATTGCCTCCTTTTTTGATTTGAATGACTCCATGAACGGCTTAAGACGATATCCATTGACTCTAAAGTTGTCCTTGCCATTGGAATTCAATAAGTCCACCACTCCATTGGAATATACTCGGTGAATAACAAATGGACCAATCCACCTTGACTTGAGCTTCCCAGGAAAGATATGGAGTCTTGTGTCATACATCAAAACTTTTTGCCCTTCCTGAAATTCCTTGTTGGAGATGAGTTGATCATGCCACTTCTTCATCCTCTGTTTTGCAACTTTGGAATTGATATAAGCATTATTTCTCAATTCCTCCATCTCATTAAGGTCTAGAAATCTCTTTTCTCCGGCCTTGATCAAGTCCATATTCAGCTTCTTTATTGCCCACCAAGCTTTGTATTCAACTTCCACAGGGAGATGGCATGCTTTACCATAGACAAGACGATAGGGAGACATCCCAAGAATAGTCTTATAAGCTGTTCTATATGCCCACAATGAGTCATGAAGCCTAATAGACCAATCTTTTCTGTTGGAATTCACCACTTTCATCAAAATGTTCTTTATTTCCCTATTAGCTAGCTCAACTTGCCCGGAAGTCTGAGGATGATAAGGTGTGGCCACCTTATGCTTCACTCCATACTTGGATAACAGAGCTTCAAAAGGTTTGTTGCAAAAATGGGCACCTCCATCACTGATTATGGCTTTGGGCACCCCAAATCTTGAGAAAATGTTCTCTTTAAGAAACTTGAGAACCACCCTGTGATCATTTTGCTTACAGGGGATTGCCTCAACCCATTTAGAAACATAATCCACCCCCACCAAGATGTAAGAATTACCAAAAGACATTGGGAAAGGTCCCATGAAGTCAATGCCCCATACATCAAATATCTCAACTATTAGAATGGGGTTCATAGGCATTTGATTTCTTTTTGTTAGCTTTCCAAGCCTTTGGCATCTATCACAATTTCTACACATGATATGGGCATCTTTGAAAAGAGATGGCCAAGTAAACCCCGATTGCAATACCTTCATGGCTGTTTTCTGAGAGGCAAAGTGGCCTCCACATGCATTCTCATGACAATGAGATAGAATCCCTTGCTGCTCATCTTCAGGAACACATTTCCTAATAATCTGATCTGCACAATACTTAAAAAGAAAGGGCTCTTCCCAATAATAAGCATGAATTTTGGCGAAGAAGTGCATCCTGTCCTGTGCATTCCACTCACTTGGAATTTCACCAGTTACTAAATAATTAGCAATATGAGCATACCAAGGAGTTTTCACTAGGAACATGAGTGATTCTTCAGGAAAATCATCATTGATAGGTAAGGGATGGGAATTATGTGCTATAACTAACCTTGACAAGTGGTCAGCTACTACATTCTCCACTCCTTTCTTATCTTTGATTTGAAGATCGAACTCTTGTAATAAAAGAATCCATCTAATCAACCTTGCTTTTGCATCTTGCTTTGTCAATAAATACTTCAAGGCTGAATGGTCAGTAAAGACAATGATGAAAGACCCCACTAAATAAGCTCGAAATTTGTCCAAAGCAAATACCACAGCTAACAATTCTTTCTCTGTAGTTGTGTAATTCCTTTGAGCTTCATTTAGTGTTTTACTTACATAGTAAATCACATAGGGCTTCCCATCTTCTCTTTGGCCAAGCACAGCTCCTATAGCAAAGTCACTTGCATCACACATCAGTTCAAAAGGTAACTGCCAGTTAGGGGCTCTCACTATTGGAGTTGTTAAAAACTTCTTCAGTTGATCAAAGCTATGCTGACACCTTTCATCCCATATAAACTTAGCATCCTTAGCTAACAGCTCACAAAGAGGTTTTGAAAGACTTGAAAAACCTTTTATAAACCTCCTATAGAACCCTGCATGGCCAAGGAACTGCCTTACTCCTTTCACAGTTGTTGGAGATGGTAATTTGGCAATAAGCTCCACCTTTGCTTTATCAACTTCAATGCCTCTTTCAGAGATGATATGGCCAAGGACAATTCCTTGACGTACCATAAAATGACATTTTTCCCAATTTAGCACCAAATCTTTTTCAATGCATCTATGAAGAACTGCTTCCAAATTAACCAAGCACTCCTCAAATGTACCCCCATATACGGTGATGTCATCCATGAAAACCTCCATAATTCTCTCCACCATATCACTGAAAATACTCAACATACATCTTTGAAATGTAGCAGGTGCATTGCATAAACCAAAAGGCATTCTTCTATAAGCAAATGTTCCAAATGGACATGTAAAAGTGGTCTTTTCCTGATCTGCCAAATCAATTTCGATTTGAAAATACCCTGAATACCCATCCAAGAAACAATAGAATGGATGTCCAGAGACTCTCTCCAACACTTGGTCAATAAATGGCAATGGAAAATGATCCTTCCTGGTGACAGCATTCAGCTTTCTATAATCAATACACACCCTCCAACCTGAAGTGAGGCGTGTAGTAATTTCTTCCCCTTTTTCATTTTGAACCACTGTGATCCCTGACTTCTTTGGTACCACTTGAGTAGGACTCACCCAAGGGCTATCAGAAATAGGATAAATGATTCCTGCTTGAAGTAGCTTCAGCACCTTCTTTGAGGATTCAACCTTCTTTGAAATTGACGAATTGGCTTTGCTTCCTCCTCCATATATATATGATGAGTACAAACTAAAGGACTAATGCCTTTCAAATCAGATATTTGCCATCCTATTGCCTTCTTACACCTCTTGAGAACTTCCATTAAACAATTCTCTTGATGACTGGTCAGAGATGAGGATATCACAACAGGACATTGATTATTTGCTTCAAGATATGTATATTTCAGCTCCACAGGTAAAGGCTTCAGATTGAGTTTTGGAATTTCTTTTTCAACAGCTGCCTCCTCTTCTTCATTGAACAAAGGTAGAATTCCTTCTATCTTTCTCCAACTTTGTAGAGTAGCAAGCCCAATAGGAGATTCAGAAAGACCTTCCTCAATATCCACAAGACTTTCATTCAACTTGTCTTGCATATGTTGATTGTAGTGCTCCTCCACCAAAGTATCAATTACACATAGCTCTTCTGGACCTTCTTCTTCTTCCGGAGTGATTTGCTTTTTAGACATATAGAAAATATTTAGATCCAGTGTCATATTACCAAAAGTGAGTTGCATAAGCCCATTTCTACAGTTGATGATTGCATTTGAAGTTGCAAGAAATGGCCTTCCAAGGATGATAGGAACTAAATTAGCTTCCTTTACAGTAGGATCTGTATCAAGAACAATAAAATCTACTGGATAGTAGAAATTGTCCACTTGAACCAATACATCCTCAATTACCCCTCTTGGAATTTTCACTGATCTATCTGCCAGAGATAAAGTGATTGCTGTTGGCTTTAACTCTCCAAGTCCCAATTGTTTGTAGACAGAGTATGGAAGCAAATTCACACTTGCTCCCAAGTCTAGCAAGGCTTTCTCCACTACCTTTCCTCCAATCATAACTGAAATGGTAGGACTTCCAGGGTCTTTGTACTTCAAAGGAGACTTACATTGTAAGATTGCACTTACTTGCTCAGTCAAGAAGGCTTTCTTGTTTACAGTCAACCCTCTTTTGATAGTACACAAGTCCTTTAGGAATTTTGCATACGTTGGAACTTGTTTGATCATATCCAGCAGTGGAATATTAACTTTCACTTGTCTTAAGACTTCAAGGATTTCAGCTGCATTTCTAACCCCCTTTTTCCCCTGTAATGCTTGAGGAAAAGGTGGAAAAGTTGATTTCTTCAGCATTTCTTCCTTCAGAAGCCCCTTCTCTGGAATTACTTCCCTTGTTGCATCAGAGTCCTTTTCTTCACTGATCTCACTCTCTTTATCTTCCATTTCCTTCCCTTTCTTTATCTCTTCTTCTTTCTCAACATGTGGCTTGGGTGTCGGCTGCTCAATTTCTTTACCACTCCTTAGAGTGATCAAGGCCTTGACATCTTTCACCTGTGATGATTCTCCCTCATGGCTTTCCATTTCATGGACACCTTTGGGATTTTGGTTAGGTTGAGAAGGAAATCTTCCCTTTTCTTGCAGTGTATTCAAATTTGTAAGCCTTGAAATTGAATATTGGATGTTATCAAACTTTTGGTTCATATCATTTTGCATTCCATCCATTCTTTTATTCAACACACTCTCCATTCTGTCCATTCTTTGATCAACTCGAGCATTAGTGGCTTCTTGCTTTTCAATAAAATCTCTCATTACCTTACTGAGATTGGCTATTGCTTGTTCAATACTTGAAGATTGCTGAGATGGTGGATCCGGCTGTTGGTATTGAGTTGCTCTGGCCTTCCATGAGAAATTTGGATGATTCCTCCAACTTGAATTATAGGTATTTCCATATGGAGCATTGTTATTGGGCCTGAATTGTCCAACAACATTCGCTTGATCTCTATACATTTCCCTTTCAACTGAAATTGCAGGGCACTCCTCCACCAAATGTTCATATGACTGACAATTGGGACACAACTTCACTTGCACTGGTGCTTCAGCAACAGCTTGCACTTCATGTATTCTTTTCAGCTCCAGCTCCTCCAATCTTCTTGTCATAGCTGCCAACTTTGCTTTCATGTCATCATCTTCTTTCAAATTATACATCCCAGCCTTTGCATTGTAAGCATTCAACTGAGACTTCATCTTTCCCACTTCTCCTTTAGTTGGTTCATCCCATCCCCTTGAAACATCAGCTACATAGCTCAAGAAATCCATAGCTTCCTCTGGATTTTTGCTCATGAAATCTCCTCCACACATTGTCTCGAGGAGTTGCTTCATTGAGGATGACATACCATCATAGAAATAGCTCACCAATAGCCATGTATCAAAGCCATGGTGAGGACAAGCATTTATAGCTTCCATGTATCTTTCCCAACACTCATAGAATTTCTCATTCTCTTTAGCTGAGAAGTTTGAAATTTGCCTTTTCAAGCCATTTGTTCTATGAGTAGGAAAAAATTTCTTGAGGAATTCAGCTTGTAAATCAGTCCAAGAGCGGATACTCCTTGGCCTTAAAGAATTAAGCCAAATTTTGGCCTTATCCTTTAAAGTAAAAGGAAATAACTTAAGCCTCATCAAATCAATTGAAGCTCCTCCCTCTTGGAATGTATTACAAACATCTTCAAATTCCTTTATGTGTGCATACGGATTCTCACTTTCCATCCCATGGAAAGTTGGTAGAAGTGGAACAAGATACGGTCTGATCACTAGCTGCTCTGTAGGGGGCACTATGCATGATGGTGCACTCATACGAGGTGGATGCATACGGTCCCTCATTGATCTGAATTCATTGAGATTGTCTTGACGACCTTGGTGACTATGCTGATCTTCAGGTACAGCCTCCATGATATTCAAGATTACTTCAAATTCTCCTCTCTCAGGTGTATCACACTTAACAAGCCTACCTCCACTGTCTCGTATCCACTTGGGCATACACAACTAGTATTCAGCTGCAACTAAAATGAAAACAGAGGACAACAAGAACAGAGGACTACAATAGCAAAATTAAACTAGGCTAAATTTTAAAAAGATAAACTTAGATTGTAAATAAACAAAGAAAGAATGAAAATTAGTAAAGTGAAAGAAACTTTACCAACTTGTGATGAAAATCACAAGTGCTCAAGAATGGTATCACAATGAACTTGACACTCAGTCCCCGGCAGCGGCGCCATTTGATTCGTGCCCAATTGGTGTCTCAGCTGATTTGTGTTCAGCTGGTGCTCCTTGATTGAGGAAGTGATCAACAAAATTTATACCTATAACACCATACACTAGGGTAGCAAATACAAAGCTACTATAGTATAGTGGCTCTAGGATCGTTCACTGGGAAAGATGAACAAGCAATCAAGGATACCAATTCCAAGTGAATTGGTCTTGTTTCATTTCACGGTTAGCTTAAGGAATAAAACACAAACTTTGATTGGTAAAGGTTGAGACTTAAACTAACTAACTTAACAGAAGTTTGGAATAATTTAGGAAGAAAAGCATTCCTTGGAGATTTAGGTTCACTGGGGTGGTTCCTCATGCAAAAGACATAGCTCCGGTTAGATGGTTCATTTCCTCGCATTAGAGATTTAACTTATAGTCAATTCTCTAACCGGTGATGTACAGAGACTCCTTCAATTAGATTTCACTTTAATTCTCTCACTGATGCAACTTGCAATGGTTCATGCCTCTCACGAGCACTTACCATTCAAGGAGATCTTTAACCTTGGACTTCCCTTTACAAACTCGCAAGAGATAACTAATGGATGCCTCCTAGGAGTCCAAAAGCTTACCAAGTGTTGGTAATTCCAGAAAATCCTACCTTGAAGTCACCTACCAGAGGCTCGCAAGGGGTAAACTAGTGCATTTCCTCGGTTGGAAATCACTTGCCTTACCAAGTGTTGGCCCAGGTGACTCCAAGGTGTTTTAAGTTAACTAAAAACATTGAAATCACTAAAGGATTTCACTTCCTCTTCATTACTAGCTAAAACCACAGAGCTTTGCATTCTTGCACTTGGAACCTTCCCCGGCAACCTTAGCTCCAAGGAATTGGAGGTTTAGTTACTCATTCTCTGGGGAAAATTCCTCAGAGAATTCATAACTTAGAAATAAAATGAAAATACAAAGTGAGAAGGTAAGGCAGTAGAAAGAAAAGACCTTTACTTGCTTACCAAATGGTTACAGAAGGAACTCCTCCCTAAGAACAGGCTCCCGAGAGGTATTTATATCAAACTAAAATAAAACTAATTCTTACAAAGATATTTGGTCTTTTTACTAACTTAAAAACTAAGGAATCATGTAATTGGTGGTTTACAAGGAGTATTTTGGGATTTAGACAACAAAAATCTAATGGAAAATATCTCCCAATGTCGGTAGCAAGCTTCGGGAGGCTTCAGGAGCCATTTCGCAGGAGAAAAGTGGTGTCTGCGAAATTTCGCAGACACCCAAGAGGGCTGCGAAATTATTTCGCAAGACCAAGCTATCTTCACCAGGCTGCAAAGTTGGCTTCCATCTTGAAGTTCCTAGCTTCCCTCTCGCGGCATGGTTCGTGCATCGTCAGAAGGAGAAACACCTTACTGTACAAAAGTGTTGCAAAATTCTCGCAGCAAAAGGCTGATTCCGCAACACTTTAGAGTGACTGGCTTGTAATGGCTGCAACTTCTTCGTTTCAACTCCAAATTGCACACCGTTTGAAGCATTGGATTTTTGACTTCCTGAGCTTTGAAATGGTATAAAGAATGCATCATTTGGACTTCAGAAAGTTCCCCAAAAGTGGCTGCTACGACTGTCATCAAGAATATGTTCCATGACTGATCCTCTTTACTTTTTCTCCTTGCAATCCGGATTCCCTCTTGGCAATTGAATTCTAAGCTTTGCCCAAGATTCCTCATAGCTCTCCTTATTCTTGACTTGCTTTGGTGATCAAAATACTAACAAAAACACCAAAACTTACACAAAGTGATCAAAATTGCTTTAAAGGATCCTTAACATGCCAATTGAGTTAAAAGACCTAAACTACTACTCAAAAGTGTTAAAAAGGATTAATTAAAGGCTATCAAATAGCACTTTTTGAGTAGTAATCAACCCAAAGCCCTAGATTTAAGCCCATAAAACTAGCTTAAAAAATCCCCTACAAAAGTATAGAAGACTTAGGCAAGGAAAGGGGCACTAAAAAGGGGGCAAAAAAAGCTAAAGGCCTCATTTCACATAAATGAATCCTTATGCAAGTTTCAAATGTGCTGAAACTTTGGGAATTCCTAGGGTACCATTAAAGTCACTTAATGTTTCCAAAACTCATTCAAAGGGTCTCCAAAAATGACTCAAAAATTATTATCAAAGTCAAGTAGCAATCGAACCACTAAGGATTACAAGAACAACCATGTAAAAAGGACTCCCACATGTGTACTATGCAAGGGTACAAAGCAAGGGAACCAAGTAGGATTGAAATTAAACATATTCTATGAGGACAAAATGGATGGTCTACAACAACATTTTGCTTGTAGTGCTCCTAATGAATATTCTATACAAGACAAGAGGGACACATATTATAGTTGGCATAAGGCAGATCAGAAGGTCAAGTGGATCACACTTAGTTCTTTGGATAATGTGTTGCAACATCACAACATATCTATGAAAACAACTTATGATAATTTCCTTAATTTGCATGAGATGTTTGGTAGTAAGGGCAAGTTAGCCAAACAAGCTGCACTAAGGATTATTATGAACATTAAGATGTCAAAAGGAACTCCCATTAAAGATCATATGATTGGTATGATCAGACTCTTTAACAAGATGAAGATATTTAGAACTGAGATTGATGGAGAAAACAAAGCTGACATATCTCTAGAGACCTTGCTAGATTCTTTCAAGTAATTCAAGCTTAACATACTAAGAATAAGTTGGCGATAAGTTTTCTTGAACTAATAAGGGAACTCTAGACGAATGAGGGAATCCTCAAGAACCAAAAGAATATTCATATGGCAATTAAGCGTTCTTTTGGAAAGAAGAAAAAGAACGGCTTTAAGACCATCAAACATAAAGGAATATTTAAGGCCAGAAGCAAGAAGAGTAAAGAGAAGGGTAAATGTTTCCTTTGTGAAAACAAAAACCATTGGAAAAAAAAAAAGCAAGATATGCATTGTTTGCTTTTAGTTGAATCATGTTTAGTAGTAGATTCTACCAAGTCATAGTGGATAGATTACAAGGCCAGTCATGATGATATCTACAATTCTTTACAGGGGTTGTAGCTAAGAAGAAGATTGAATGATGAGGAGATGAACCTGGCCCTCGCTTTTCAAGTGAGGATTGTTGTGTAAGAAATGAGAGATGTTACCTAACCTTATCTTAGATAATAGTTATCTTCTAAATTTCAAATATTGTCTTTATGTCCCTAAGTCTAGAAAGAATTTGATTTTGGTTTCTAGTTTATGTAAAATATTGACTTACTCAGTAGTTCTTAATAATAAATAAGTTTTCATTAAGATGAATTCTTTGTTTATATGCTCAGGATCACTAGTTGATTATCTTTATCATATACCTCTACTATCTCTTTTGCTAAGTAATGAGAATAATCATATCACACTTAAAAGAAAGGAACTTAGTACTAATCAAACACAATTTTGGCATTACACCTAGCTAGGTCATATTAATCTAAACACGATCCAAAGACTTGTTGGGTCTAGTCTTTTGATGTTTTAAGTAACATTCACTTGTATCTTCAGAGTCGTCATTTGATACATTGAAGAGCTTTGCATTGTCATATTGCTTAAAATCTTGGTAGCAATGATCATTACCACTGATGCGACTCATGGTAGCTTAGCTTTAAAGGCGTATCAACAAAATTTATACCTTAAATACTATTACTAAAGTAGCCAAGCTACTATAGCATAGTGGTTCTAGGATCGTTCACTGGGAAGGGTTTTCGCAAACACTAGTGATATTCAAATTAGGAAAATAGGTGATTTTCTTATGGATGTTAGCTTTAAAAGAAGATGTAAATGTTTTAGAAAGATTTAAACTAATCTAAGCTAACATTAAAGACTAAAATGAAAGGGTGTAAAAACAAGTTTCTCAAAGATAGGATAGCTATGCTCTGGCTCTTATGCAAATTGGAAATCTCAGGATAGGCTCCTCGCGTTGGGGTTGCAACTATGGTGATGCTTGCTTTTCCTCTTTGCTTCTCTTTGCTTGTGCTCGTGTTTCCACTTGAAATTCAAGCCTGTAAATGTCCAAAATCCTTGCTTTAACTTGTCCAAGTAGCTCCTCCATCATTTGGCATGCTTGAATCGATTCATAAGCTGATAAAAACATGTAAACTTGCCACAAAAATGGTTAAAACCAATTACTAAGGACCTTAATGAATTAATTGGGTTAAATGAATATGATTACTACTCAAAGGTGCTTAAAACCATTATAATTAGGTCTACAAAATAGCACTTTTTGGTAGTAATCACACCCCCCAACCGACTCATTGCTAGTCCCTTAGCAATGGAGGAGATAAAAACTAAGTAAACTATAATAATATACATAAAAGGGATCATGCAAATCACTCCAAAAAATTATATGAGTGGCATGATGGACATCCATGGATCAATAAAGATGTGAAACTCAACCTATAATAAGAGTTATCAAAGCATTCACTTGATCATAGAGTACAAAGAATGGATATTATGCAAGTTTAAGCATCAAAAGAATTTCCACTCTCAAAAGATCCAAATCAAATTCTTCCACTAAAAGCTAAGTGTTAATGTGATTAGCTTCCGAGTATAGTATGGATAACTATCATCTCCCCCCAACCTAAGTCTTTCTTTAAGCTTAGCAAAATAAACCATCTCTTTATAGGCTAGGAACGCACCTCTTATTCACAATTCTTTTCACTTACTAAACTTAACCAATTCACCCATATAACAAGCAGAGGATCGGTGACTCCCAACCAATAAAGGCTTAGGGCACCAGGCTTTAAAGGCTTTCGCCACCCCTTCGGACCATGCTCAGGTTTCAAGGCAAGCAAAGAAGTTTATTCTATATTTCTTTTTCTTTTTCTTTTTCTGTTTCTTCTTTTTTCTATTTTTTCAAAGACTCATTGGTCTTTATGAGGTGTCCCAACACTATTAAAGAGAGGTTAAAGGTGTCAAATTATGATTTCTCAAGCTTAAAGGGTGAGATAGTTTCACATCTTATAACCGGAATCTAATGTATGTGTGTGCGAATAGCTTAAGGTGGAAGAGATAAGTTTGCATGCAATGGGAGTTTCAACAATTCATCAACTTTTAGAAGAGCATAATACAAACTCTAAGACTCATGTAATCAAGTTGAAACTCGACTTCTCTCATTTAATTTTTGAGAGTTAATCCTTAATATCCATGGAGTTTAAAGCAAAAATTTTAAAATTTAAACAAAAAGTAGCTAATTTAACTAAGTAAGATAAAAATTTAAACTAATACTTACTTCCTCATCTCTCCCCCCAACCGAGATGAACATTATCCTCAATGTTTGAATCGAAAATAAGGAGGAAGGAAGTGGTACCTCATGTGATGTGGACTTGGAGTTGAGAAGGTAAACCACCTGTTTCAAAATTCAAAAATTGAATGAGAGAGGAATTTATACTAAATATTTATAAAAATGATGAGTGGGCCCCACTTTGAGCAGCTGAGGACAAGACTCAAAGGCTTGGGATTGGGGAGGGTAGGAATGAAGAAATTGAAAAATTTTCACAAGGGAAGGGTTATGCGAAAATTTCGCACAAGGGGGGGTGTTATGCGAAAATTTCGCACAAGCACTATTCACCCGCTTTTGCAATTTTGAAGCTCATTCAAATGGTGAAAATTTTTGGCTTTTGAGGGTGGGAAATGCTGGCTAAGGTAGGAAAAGGATTTTTCATGGTGGTTAGGCTTGGAAATTGGAGCTTTTTCACGAAGAGAATTTGAAATTTGGAGCTCCTCTACCCGGCGGAAATGGGTTTCCTTTGAAGAAAACGTGGCTTGAATCCTTAGCTTGAGGCTTTGGTTTGGTAAATGCAAGGCTTGGATTGGGTGATCGGAAGAGAGATGTTGAGAGAAATGAAGAAGAAAGTGAGCATGGGAAGAGGAGAACACGGTCTTTAAAGAGGAAATGTAAATTTCGCATTACACCTTGTGTTATGCGAAAATTTCGCATTCCTGTGAGTACCCAGACAGAGAGCATGGTTTTGAAAATTTGTCCCAAAAACGAATTCGCACAAGGTTCGCATAAGGTTCGCATTCCTGTGAAATTCGCATAAGGGATTTTGGGAAGGGACCGAGAGCATGTTTTTTTTTTTTTTTTTAAATTGCCACAAAAGCATTTTCGCATAAGGGGTGTGTTATGCGAAAATTTCGCATAATAGGAAGTGTTGTGCGAAAATGGCTAAGACTTGGTTTTTTTTTCTCCCCTGTTTTGCCTTGCTTTCACCATTTTCCCTTGTTTTCACCATAATTTCATTCTTCAAGGTTTCCTACCTGCATGAACACTTCAAAACTCATCTTAAAAACATATTAAAACTAAATTAAAGCTAAAAATTCAAATTAAAACATGCATAAATTTAAAGAAAGCATAGAATTTAAATGAAGCTGATAGCATGTATCCCAAAAAGAAGATGAACTATTTAGCTCATCCTCACTCACACACCCACTTCATGCTGAACTCCCCCTGGATCCCAAACAAAATTGGCATCCTTCCCATTTGGTCCAAGGAAATTCGTTTCTCTTCCCTTCCCCGGAGAAGTGGATGCTTTAAAGGGTTCAAGTAACCCTTTATCATCTTGAACCTTATGATTTTCAATGGAAGGTTGGTCCATGGAGTTGTCATAGCAATCCCCCACCAAAGTGTCGATCTTCAACACTTTCCTTGATCTTTTTGCATTGGTTCCTTGAAGGTTATGGTGGGGTTGAGGAGGAAGCTTCCTTTTCCCCCTTGCTATGTCGAGATTGTTGAGCTTCTCAATGGAGTCTTGAACTTTTTCTATCCTTAGTGATAGATCATTATAAACCCCCTCCATTCTTACATTCATTGAACTCTCCAAATTATCAATCTTTTCATTAAGATGAGAGTTGATCTTTTGTTGCTCACCTACAAAGTCCTCCATGACTTTGCTTATCTTCGAAATGGCTTGCTCCAATGAAGATGTACTCATTGATGGTTGAGGTTGAGGTTGGGTTGTAAGGTTGGGATGGTTTATATACTCAAATGAAGTTGGCATGGCTTGTGGTTGTGCTTCAGTATGCACATTCCTCAATTCAAACTCTTCTATCCTTCTAGCCATAGATGCTAGCTTTGCCTTCATGCTCATGTCTTCATTCAAAGCATACTTACTACCCCATTGGCTTTGTTGAACTTGCCTTTTCCCTAATTCAATCCGATCCCTCATGGATAGGTATGCAAATTTTTCCTTCTCATGATCATAATGAGAGCTTTGATCTTCATGTGGAATTTCCATTTCTAAAAAAAATGATATTCAACTAAGGCTCTTTTCTTCAACTTGTACCAGGGTTCCCTCTTGGTCTCGAATCCAACAAGGAATGCACAAATTGAAATTAAAACAAAAATAAAAGAAAAAAGAATAAAAAAAAATTTAACTAAATAAAAACTAAACTAAAAAAAATTATAAGAAAACTCACCAAACTTGTGATGAAGATCACAAGTTACCCTTAATGGTTGCTTCACTGTGCTTGTGGCACCTTCCCCGGCAACGGCGCCATTTGATGCGACTCATGATTCGATCCTCGGCAACGGCGCCATTTGATGCGACTCATGGTAACTTAGCTTTAAAGGCGTATCAACAAAATTTATACCTTAAATACTATTACTAAAGTAGCCAAGCTACTATAGCATAATGGTTCTAGGATCGTTCACTGGGAAGGGTTTTCGCAAACACTAGTGATATTCAAATTAGGAAAATATGTGATTTTCTTATGGATGTTAGCTTTAAAAGAAGATGTAAATGTTTTAGAAAGATTTAAACTAATCTAAGCTAACATTAAAGACTAAAATGAAAGGGTGTAAAAACAGGTTTCTCAAAGATAGGATAGCTATGCTCTGGCTCTTATGCAAATTGGAAATCTCAGGATAGGCTCCTCGCGTTGGGGTTGCAACTATGGTGATGCTTGCTTTTCCTCTTTGCTTCTCTTTGCTTGTGCTCGTGTTTCCACTTGAAATTCAAGCCTGTAAATGTCCAAAATCCTTGCTTTAACTTGTCCAAGTAGCTCCTCCATCATTTGGCATGCTTGAATCGATTCATAAGCTGATAAAAACATGTAAACTTGCCACAAAATGGTTAAAACCAATTACTAAGGACCTTAATGAATTAATTGGGTTAAATGAATATGATTACAACTCAAAGGTGCTTAAAACCATTATAATTAGGTCTACAAAATAGCACTTTTTGGTAGTAATCAACCACCATAAAAAATAGTTCCCTCATGCTCTAAGTGTGTGGAGGAATTAGCTTGATGGCTACCTACTAAGCACTTAGAAGACGCTCTTAAGTTATCAGGTATATCATCAAAGTTTCCCTTGACTTTGTCTCTAAACATTTCTCTTGCTAGAGACATTCGATTCAACCTTGCGTGTTCCACTCTCTAAAGACTTTGAGGGTATTTTCGGAGAAGAATCAGGAGGATGCTTTGTACAAGCAGTGAGAATTTCCTTCTCAGAATTACACACTCTAAACCACTAGTTTGCATAGGCCTTAGTGGCTGAGAACTCTTTAAGGTTGTGGAAATTTGGTATAGTGATTCCAAAGTAGGTACCAAGCCTAGTGCATGATTCCCAAAGTCGATACACCTCCTTTAAAGTTTCAGATTGAAAAACCTTTAACAAGCCCCTCGAAACATTTTGAGGGTACCCAAATTGCCTACAAAATTAGTGAGGATAATATGGTTGGATCGCCAAGATAGTTTTGCCTTGTTGCAAAGATAAATAGCTAGAGCAAAGACTTATGAAATAAAAAGCTCTAATAGCAGTAATATATTTGTCATCAATGAATTCCGTACACTCATTTTGTTGTGGTGCCAAATGTCAAACTTTACCCCTTTGCAAAAAATTATCAAATCTCATGCTCATGAGTCTTCGAAACACTTAGCAAAAAACTTGCCAGCATAATGAATCATTTGTGAGGAATGATCCCAAGAAAGAGTGATGAAATGGGTATCAAAATATTCGCCTAACCATCCATATAAATAGTGAATGAGGAAAATAGATGCATTAAGCCTAGGCTTCGAAGAGTGCTATATGTTACCTTTGACTTAACAAACGATTTCATTCAAGCCATTGTAAATGCTTGCTAATGTCGGAACAACAAGGCTAAACATCAAACTTTGAGTCATTCTACTAACTACCTTAAAGACTCAAGAGCAAATCAAAGTGACACACTTCCTAAGAAGAACAAACTTGCATATAAAACCAGCATGTAAGGAAAACAACCAAATAAGTTTCCCCAACAACTTCCTCAACCACACCATGGTCATCAAACACCTCCATCTCCAATTGAGTATGAGATTCAATAGGGCGATATCCCTAAAAGGATTATGAGTCTCCTTTTTCTTTGTGCCTTATTCCTTGAATTCTTCTTTGGGGTTTTGAATACTTTATGGGGCTTTTGTACCAAAATGACACCTAGGAGGCCATTTTAACTTGTGTTTTACATTTAAAATTAAATCCAAAAAAAAAAAAGATAGAATAACATCACTAATATAGTATTTCTTAGTTGTAAGAAGTAACATTTTATTTGTTTTTTAAACTTCAGTCTTAAAGCCTTAAGACTTAAAAGACATTTCGAAGGTTGTTTCTTTTTTAACTGATAATTTTTAGTCAATTTTATACCAATAGAAAAAATAAAAGTTCTTATACTTTTAATTTAATAGAAAAAGTCACTTTTGCCTATTTGTTTTTTCAACTTTTTAACTTTGTTATAGTTCTCAAATCCAATTTCTCAAACAAAATAAAAATATTTTTAGAAATGTTGGGTAATTCTTGACTGAAAAATAAATCCAATTATCTGTATAATAAATGAAAAATGAATTTACAATAAACTAAAAAAGTTACATTCATGAAGAAAACCAAATATGATTAAGATACTTTTTTTTACTTCGTGCAGTCACTATTTTTTTAACTAATTTGTAGGTTCTTGGTTCAAAGGTAAAAACAATAATATTAAAATAATAAAGTTTAATAAGAAATAATTTTTCTATAATTTTTAAAAATTCAATCTCCTAGAATATTACAACAAATCAAAATAAAAATCATCAATTCTAATAATTTTTTTACAATTAGAACTTCAAAAATAATTTACACTTATCTAAATACTAACTAAAATCAATAATTTCAATTAAATTTGAAATCAACAATTGAATGTACATTCCAATCCTAAATCCATTAATTTGAATATGTACCACAAAAACTACTTAATATAAATGACACTTATAAATTTTTTAACATTTTCTTAGCAATTAAACATAATTGAGAACCCCTAATTACTATTCCATTACCAACTTCTTAGTTAATTATATAATTAATTCTTTACAAAATATTTATTATTGTGATAAGTGTTTGGTATTTTGGTATTTTGGGGTATTTGAAAATATATTATTATTTTTTAAAAATATTAATTTTTATATTTTTTATCTTAATTATATAAAATAAGAAGAAATATAATAATTAATTTCATTAATATTTTTTGTACCTAAAAATAAAAAGATTTAATATTTAATAGTATTTAGATATTAGTAGAAAAACGCTTAATATTTAATAACATTCACACATCAATATATAAATAAATAATCTAAGTACCTAATGGCATTCCACTTTATTTAGATTAAAATGAAAAGAATATTATTAAGATTTTAGATAAAAATTAAAAATTAAAAACAAACAAAGACAACAACACAACGTAAAATACTACTAAATTAGAATTATCATAATCCAATTTGCTCTTATTTTGACAAAATTTCTTAGTAAATATTGTCTAGCAAACTTATCTAATTCAAATCACAATGATTTTTTTTTTTAATACACTATCAAACTGTATTGAATTAATTAGAACAAAATTTATGCTTATAATTAATAATAAAATAACACAATAATCTTACTACAATTACCACAAAAATTGTACATTTCCATGGACCTTACACTAAGAGTGAGCCCATTTGTGAACTTCTGGAGTAGAGAAGGCATACCTTCAAGATAGGATACATCCCTTTCTTGGTTCTTGGTTCTTGGCTTTATAATAGGTTATATTGATTCACCAGCTTCCATGACACAAAAATGTAAATGGTGGTGATTTAATCAATGCTTGAAGGTTATTATTCTTTATATACCTTCATAGATTTTAAATGAAATAATTGTACAGATAATCGTGACATACAAGGGGACAAAGAGAAAGGAGAAAGAAAGAAAGGAAAAAAACATAGAGTTTTTATGTAGTGGCTGGTAATTTGATCAATGCTTGGAGCTCATTATTCTTTGCCTTCATAGATTTTAAATGAAATAATCGTTGAGATAATCATGACATACAAGGAAACAAAGAGAAAGAGGAAAGAAAGAGGAAAAGAAAATACAAAGAGATTTTTTATGTGATGGGTGGTGATTTAAGAAGTTCTAGTGTGCTTTTCTATCTTTATCTTTATAGATTTTAAATGAAATAATTGTTCAGATAATCATGACATACAAGGAACAAAGTTTTCTATCTTTATCTTTATAGATTTTAAACTAAATAATTGTAGAGATGATCATCACGTATAGCGAGGAGATGATCGTGGCGTATAAGGGGAGCTTTGCTCATGATCCGAATATTGGAATTGAAAAACAAAAGGATGAGGGAAAAGAAAAAAAAAGGGTCACCCCTAACTGTTCGCTTGCCTATTATTAAATACTGAGAGGTTACATTAATGCTCCAAAAAAGATATCTTAAAATAAATTAAAATGCATATTTCAATGGCTTTAAAGTAGAAAATTATGTCAAAAGTTAATTTTAGAATACTAATTTAACTTTGGATTATATTACTTTATTGCAGCTGTCTTCCTCACATATTGGGTCTCAAAATCCCTTGTGAATTGTGACATATGCAGCTGCATATGGATCACCACTTCAACTTTTTTAAAATACTAGTAAGAATAAGACAATCACCACCAACAAGGCTCTCTCTTTTGTGGCGGAGACACTCATTTCCACAAACCTCAACGGGACCCTCAGACACGTACAAGAGCAGACCCTAATAACATTTGGTCAATAAAGATGAAACCACATAAGGATATGCTAAATCACAATAGCTTATATGTTCTTAAGACAAATGATAATTTTATAAATATGAAGAGTAGACAAACCCTGTAGAAGCTCTCTACAATTCAACTGACTTAAGTATTAAAGTTCTTACACTGAACATATTTGGTGTAATTTTCCTTCATTTCGAAGGTTAGATACATCTTACTCCTTAGAGATCCACGACTTGATGATTGCCACTCCAACAACAGGAGTCTTGAAGCAAATACCCTCGTGATATTGAGGTTTGGGGCCATGAATTTTTTTGCTCTAACAAATACTGCTGATTATAAACACATCATTGATGATAGAAGAACCCCAATCCGTCTAACCAAACTTCATGGTACCGGATAAAACTAACATTCCTCAATCAGCTCTAAATGATTGTTGAGAGAGAGAGAAAGAAGAAAAACCTTAATTCTCATTCATATGTTTACTTACAATTGAGCAATATATATATACAAGGCTAGGAGTCCTAACTACCATACATGTGACCTATATTAACAAGGAAAGATTATATACTATAAATACATTATATTCAACACTCCCCCTCAAGCTGGAGCATATACGTCATATGCACCAAGCTTGTTACAAATATATTTAATCCTAGGACCTCTTAGAGATTTAGTGAAGTTTGAATTAACAAAACTTGTAGCAACACATCCTGATGCGATCTTCTCTCTAATGAAATGACAGTCAACTTTAATATGTTTGGTCCTTTCATGAAAGACTGGATTGGATGCAATATGTAATGCGGCCTTGTTATCACAGATGAGTTTCATCTATTCATCCTTTCCAAATCTCAACTCTTGAAGAAGATGTCTCAACCATATGAGTTCACATGTTGCCAAAGCCATAGCTCGATACTCGGCTTCAGCGCTAGATCTGGCCACTACATCTTGTTTCTTACTCTTCCAAGATATTAGATTACCTCTAATAAAAACACAGTACCCTGAAGTGGAACGTTTATCTTTGGGTGAGTCAGCCCAATCTACATATGTGTAACCAACAACCTGAGTATGACTTCTGTTCTCGTACAACACACCTTGGCCTGGTGTACTTTTGATATATCGAACAATGCGGATTACAACATCCCAATGGCTATCACATGGTGACTGTAGGAATTGACTAACAACACTCACATGAAAAGAAATGTCTGGACGAGTAATGGTGAGATAGTTCAATTTACCTACGAGTCGTCGATATCTCCCGGGGTCTCCTAAAGGCTCCCCCTGTCCTGGTACAAGTTTGACATTCGGATCCATAGGTGTGTCTACCGGTTTACAGTCTAACATACCGATTTCTTCCAGGATGTCTAAAGCATACTTCCTTTGGGAAAGGACCACACCAGAACTGGATTGAGCTATCTCAATTCCCAAGAAATACTTGAGTTTCCCCAAGTCTTTGGTCTGAAAGTGCGTAAAAAGATGTTGCTTTAGTTTCTGAATACCATCCTGATCACTGCCTGTAATGACGATGTTGTCTACATAAACAACCAGATAAATACACTGCCCCAAGGAGTTATGATGATAGAAAACTGAATGGTCTGATGTACTGCGAAGCATGCCAAACTCTTGAACAATAGAACTAAAACGGCCAAACCATGCTCGAGGAGATTGTTTCAAGCCATATAGAGAACGGCGTAACCTGCACACTAAACCAGACTCCCTCTGAGCAACAAAACCAGGAGGTTGCTCCATATAAACTTCCTCGGCAAGATCACCATGAAGGAAGGCATTTTTAATATCCAATTGATAAAGAGGCCAAGAACACATAGCAGCCATGGAGAGAAGCAGACAGATAGAAGCAATCTTGGCAATAGGGGACAATGTGTCACCATAATCAGAACCATAAACCTGAGTATAACCTTTAGCAACTAAGCGGGCCTTAAGGCAATCAACCTAACCATCAGGACCAACCTTAACTGCGTAGACCCAACGACAGCCAATAGTAGATTTACCAGAGGGTAAAACAACAAGATCCCAAGTGCCATTAGAGTGCTGAGCAGCCATTTCATCCACCATTGCCTGTCGCCAGCCTGGATGGGAAAGAGCTTCATGGGTGCTCTTTGGAAGAGAAACAGAAGATATAGTAGAAACAAAAGCAGAATAGGGTGAAGATAATCAATGATAACTCAAAAAATTGTAAATAGGATGAGGATTACGAGTAGAGCGAGTACCTTTCCGAACAGCAATGGGTAAGTCATTAGGAGAAGGTAGAGTTGGGGCAGGTGAAGCCGAAGGGATAGGAAGTGAGTCAGTAGGTGCCTCAACAAAAGGGAGAGGATCCAGGCGCTCCTTCTGGTATGGTCGGTGTCGGAAAAAGACGTCGCCGGAAGTTCGCCGGAAAAGTTTGCCGACGATGAGTGTTTTCTGACGACGATCCGATTGACCGGAAAGTATTGGGAGATGGAGAAGGTGACCGAAATGAAACACGGTCACCGGAAGGTTTCCCGGAGTTGATGACACGGGAAACAGGAAAGAATTAGGTTTTCTCCCTTGGCTCTAATACCATGTTGAGAGAGAGAGAAAGAAGAAAAACCTTAATTCTCATTCATATGTTTACTTACAATTGAGCAATATATATATATACAAGGCTAGGAGTCCTAACTACCATACATGTGACCTATATTAACAAGGAAAGATTATATACTATAAATACATTATATTCAACAATGATAAATAGTCTAACCAAACTTCATACAACCGGATGAAACTAATATTTCTCAATCAACTCTAAATGATAAATAAAACATTATACCATTGGAGACAATATGGTTGAATGTGTTTTAGTTTCAAAGGGCCTTTCCTCTTCAAGATTCACATCTCAAATTAGATCTTGATACAATTATCCTTGTTTGAATCACATTCCAAATTAAAACTTTAGTAACATTCTCAAAGCTCTCCCAAATTCACTATGGCATTAGAGGAGCCATCTAGTGTCTCTAGACTCTTAACAACCTTGATAAACCAAGGCTCACAATACAATCATCTTACTTCGGCACAAGCTTAGTTTCCACTCAACTAAATGTTGCCTTTTAGTAGAGGCCTTGGCGTGGCTCATTACTTTAGTAGATAATGAGACACTAGCAAAAATATTTTAAGAAGTGAAAGAAGATCCAAATCCACAATATTGATAAACAATGGGTTTCTAGTTTAGAATGTTCTCAACATTGTTATGGATTAATTAATTAGCCCAGTCCATAGAAACTATTCACAAGCTACTATGTAATCTTGTGTATTTACCAAACTCCCTTATACACACATGTAAATAAAGAACCTAGCTATTAATTAACACTCAAAACTGGTGTTTTTCTATTTATAAAAACAAGTTTTTAAATAACTTTTAAGTGTAGATCATTTTGTTTTAATGTTGGTGCAAGTGAACAAATTTTATTACCTCGTAGATTTTATGGTTTTGGACACTGACCCTTTAAGAAAAGGGATGATTTCAGTTATGCTTATCTTGAGATGACCATTCTTAGTCATTGCCAAGGTACTCATCAATTGGCAAAATGAGGTCATGCAACTATCATTTGGGAATATGATTTTAGGGTTAATCATGTGTTTCATTTATGCAAGGAACCAGCTGATCATGAAGAGTTTGAATCTAAAGAGGTATGCTTAATTAACACTTAAGAGATATGATGAAGAATGAGGGACACCCAATGAAGTGATTGTTGAGAAACCCTAGATTAATCCATTCCTAGGCCTTGGATCATTAGGGTGCATGCAATCCTATCTAAGCTCTCTAGATCTTAGCACAACAAAAATCAGTTAGCCATATATGAAAAATGGTGACCCCAAATAAATAAAAAATCAGTTTCTAAATAAGCAAACTAAAATGGTTTCTCATTGCATGGGGGCTAAAGAAATATGTTCACATAGTCAATAAAGTAAGAGCTCATGTTTGACGGTGTAAACACAATGAATGGGAAAGTGGTTATGTTTTACAATTCAATAATTATCCCTTTTTTGGTCCATAATAACATTTTTTTGGTGTAATATAATGATTCTCTCTGATATGGGAATATAGACATAATTGGTTAGACCTCATTAATCGGTCCATAATAACATTTTTTTTTATGTAATATAATGATTCTCTCTCATATGGGAATATAGATATAATTGGTTAGACCACATTAATACTCTGTGTACCTTCATGTGAATGATTTATAAATATCTTCTTGTGTTTACATGTGGTATTAGAGCTTCTATAGTAGTAACTTTTTCTTCTTTTTTCTATTTCGTTACTTATAGTTGTAACAATTATTCTTGTCAATTTTTTATTTTATTTTAATTATCTGTTCGTATTAAGAGCCAGCATATATAGGATAACGAAGTTTGACACTTTAGGATTTATCTGATAATTAACTAGCACTATAACAATGATGGAAAACCTACACTTACAAAGAGTTGTTTAATGGAATTTGTGTGAAGTGACTATTTGTAGAAGGTGAGCAGCTTTGTCAAGGTTAGATGATGGAGAATTTTACAAAGAAAAAGTATTAAGCATTGGAATTTATTTGGATTTTTCTAGCTTGCTAGTTTTATGCAATGGTATAGTTTTTTCACAGAGAAAAGTTAGCATGAAGAAAACATAAACCTTATTTTCAGTACTTCATGTAGTATCCATTAAAAAAAAAAAACTCATATATATATATATTATTATTATTATTATTATGTATGTATGTATGTATGTATGTATGTATGTATGTATGTATATATATGTTGATAAAGAAATGTAATTCAAATTTTTAAAAATTTTACATGAAATAAACAAAAAGAAAAAGATAAAACATAATTCACTCCAAATTTTTCTTTTGATCTTTTTACTCCAACAAAAATAGTTCAAACAACACCAAATATTTATCCAGGTCAAACTAAATTGGAACGTATATTTGTGGATGCCTTAGAAGTCCAATAGTGTTAGAAAAAAAAAAGTTACTTTAAATATCCACCAAATGGGAAAGAGACCAAGTACAAGAACATAAATATGGACAAAAATAGGAGGGTTGAGCTCTATTTAAACTTGATCCAAACTTCTAAGAAAAATGGAAAACCATGGTGCACACCAAACTTTTCTTTGGATTTTTTTGCTCCTTCCACAAAAACAAGAGGGTTCACAAAACACCAAATATTTATCTAGCTCAAGCTAAATTGGAAAGTATATATACATAAGTGGTTGCCTAAGAAGTCAAATAATGTCAAAAAAGGGAAAAAGTCACTTTAAACATCAATCAAATAGGAAAGATACCAAGTACAAGAACATAAATATGGAGAAAAACAGGAGGGTTCAGTTTTATGTTTTGTATTTATGTGTATGTTCATAAAGAAATGTGATTCGAACTTTTAAGAATTTTACATGATATGAGTGAAAAGAAAAGGAAAAACATATTTCATAGAAAGCTTTTCTTTCGATCCTTTTGCTCCTTCAACAAAAACAAGAGGGTTCATACAACATCAAATAATTATCTAGTTCAAACCAAATTGGAAAGTATATATATGAGTGTATGCTTAAAAATCAAATCATGTTAGGAAAAAAAAAGGTTACTTTGAGTATCAAACAAATGGGAAACGGACCAAGTACAAGAACATAAATGAGAAGAAAAACAGGAGGTTTATCTTTATTTAAACTTAAAAGAATTTTACAGGAGATTTTCTGAAAGGAAAAGGAAAACTGTGGTGCACATCAAACTTCTCTTTGGATCTTTTTTCTCCTTCAACAAAAACAAGAGTGTTCACACAACACCAAATATATATGTTGCCCAAACAAAATTGGAAAATTCATACATGAGTGGCGGATGCCAAAGAAGTCAAATAATGTTAGAAAAATAAAAAAGGTTACTTTAAGCATCAGGCAAATTGGAAAGGTATCAAGTACAAGACCATAAATATAGAAGAAAAAAAAGGATGATTTACCTTTATTGTCTATATATGTGTGCAATGATCGATAAAGGAATCTGATTTGAAACTTCTAAGAAGTTTACATGAGGGAAAAGAAAAAAGGAAAACAAAGGTTCAATCAAACTTCTCTTTTGATCTTTTTGCTAAATTAGAAAGTATATATATATATATGGTGGATGCCAAGGAAGTAAAAAAAATGTTAGGAGAAAGGTTAGTTTAAACAAATTGATACCAATTACAAGAACATAGATGAGAAGAAAAACAGGAGGGTTTATGTTTATTTAATCTTGATTCAAACTTAAAAGAATTTAGAAGGAGATTTTCTAAAAGGAAAAGGAAAACCATGGTGCATACCAAACTTCCCTTTGGATCTTTTTGCTCCTTCAACAAAAATAAGAGTGTTCACACAACACCAAATATATATGTAGCTCAAACAAAATTGGAAAATTCATATATGAGCAGATACCCAAGAAGTCAAATAATGTTTAGAAAAAAAAAAGTTACTTTAAACATCAGACAAATTGGAAAAATATCAAGTACAAGACCATAAATGTGGAAAAAAAAAAGGATGATTTAGCTTTATTGTCTATATATGTGTGTGTTGATAAAGAAATCTGATTTGAAACTTCTAAGAAGTTCACATGAGATGAGGGAGAAGAAAAAAAGAAAACAATGGTTCAAATCAAACTTCTCTTTTGATCTTTTTGCTAAATTGGAAAGTATATATATATATATGTGGGTGGATGCCAATGAAGTAAAACAATGTTAGGAAAAAAAGTTGCTTTAAACAACAAACAATTTGGAAATATACCAATTACAAGGAAGAAAAACAGGGGGGTTTTGCTTTATTATATAAATGGGTAAGCAAGCGTGATTTAAACATTTAGGAACTTTACATGAAATGAGCTAAAAGAAAAAGGAAAAATATGGTTCACACCGAACTTCTCTTTCAATCTTTTTGCTCCTTTGATGAAAAAAGGGTTCACACAACACCATTTATCATGTATGGTTTCAAAGTTGTCTCTTGAATTGTGAGACACATGGAGCAGAATGCACAACAACCAAGTGATATATATGGATGAAAAGCCTTGATCATCTCTCAATAAAAGAAACTGGTGCTTTCCCCATCCTTCTCCAACTTTAATAAAGATAAAGGAAGGGTACTCAATTGTTTCCATTAGTTTCTGTTTGATTAGGGCTTGGTGATAAAGGTGTCCACATAACTTGGATTGTGATTACTTTAATTAGAAGTATTATTGGAGAGGCATATCTGAAAGTGTTTGTCGTTGCAATTCGCTTAAGTCTTGGTCTCTTGAACCCCAGTTTATAGCTGGCTAAGTCTGACCATACCAGCTCCTCTTGTTCAAAAAGAAAACCCCGAAAGCGGATTTGGTCTGAGTCAAGATGTTGTGCTCTAACACACACCATCAACCCAAAAACCAGCCCAGATTTAATCTCAACTTGAGACTTTCAAATAGTGTCCATGAACAAATTTTTGATGCAGGCATTTGTAGAGGGATAAATTTTGTCCACTCACTAATTGCTACAAGCCAATAAATTGTTAATCATATATAAGTTGATGTGTTTTTAATATAGTCAAATAAAAATGTATTATATGACAAAGAAAAAGACTCATATGACATCAACGGCTTCAAATAAAATAACATCATTTGTCCATGCTCTTGATATAAATTTTTTGTTATTTAAAAACAAAATTGAGGGCTAAGACTGCACCAAAGTTCAAAGGAGCATAATCTTAATTCATAATATAGTTAATCATATGTTGATATGTGTTTTAATATGGTCAAATAAAAATTTATTATGTGACAGAAAAAGACTCATATAATATCAATGGCTTCAAATAAAATAATATCATGTATCTATGCTCTCAAATAAATTAATATCATGTGTCTATGCCCTTGATATAAATTTTTTGTTATTTAAAAACAAAATTGAGGGCTAAGGCTGCACCAAAGTTAAAAGGGAGCTTGAGCTTAATTCATAAGATTTTGTTCTAAATATCAAAATTTTTGTTTGTGGGGTTCCTCTAAACTGGCCTTCATTCAGTGATTTCTAACATGATGCATCTGTTCAAGATTTGGATGTAATTTTTAAAGTTATAGGCTTTAAACTCAGTTTATGTGACTTCATCAATGGCATTGCTAGGAATTTTAGGTTGGAAAATTAAAGAACTTTGAGAATGAGGAATGCAGTGGGTCTTAAGGTGGACCAAGATCAATCAATTAATTATAACTGATTGCAGGTAGTTGCAGTTTTTATGGTGCATAGCACTATTATCTTACAAACTTTTCTTAGGAATCAACTTATTGAATTCATACTCCATCTCATCTCAAGAACTCCGCTGGATGAAACCTGTTAGAGAGATTTATTTAGAGTTTTATTTATTTAATTTCTATTTTATTATTATTCTTTTTTTTAGGAATAAGGTAAATTAGTCCTTATCTTTTCTTTATATCTTTTTACTGTATAAATTATATTTGTATTGTACCTATTTATTAAGTGATCCTAATAAGAAATTCTAAACTTTTCTTTTCTTTGTTTGTTCATGTTTCTTTTGAATTTCACATTGTCTTAGAGCAAAATTTATTTTAATGGAATTTTAGATTTTCATCTCATTGAAGGGAATTTTATTTCATATACACTTTTACCTTTTGCCTAATCATAAATCTTTGTTGTAGGTGATCACATCATTTTTCCTATTTGATCCTAGGTTTTCTTTGGTTTGTATTTCTTTTCCTCTATTTTCTAATCGTTTGTTAATTATTCATCATGACTAGCAAAATAGATGATTCCCTTCAATCTGTTAGTGTGAGATTGGATAGAAAAAGTTATTCATATTAGAGTTATTGATGAAAAAATTTCTAAAGGGAAAAGAGTTGTGAGATTATATCATTGGCACTTTATACAAACATAGGAATGAAAAGGATGAAAAATATGCAAAACAATTAGATATTTGGAAAGTAAAAGTTTGAAAATTATCACTCGGATCAACAACTCTATTGAGTATTCAATAGGTACACAGTTGGCAAAGTATGAAAAATCTAAAAAAATCTAGGAAAATTTGGAAAGATTATACATGCAGTCTAATTTTGCAAAGTATTATCAATTAGGAATTGATATTTAGGAGTTTTATCCACTATGACTTATCTATATGACTAGTTTGCTCTCACGAGATTAGTAGAGTTCTAGGCTTTTATGTCTTATATTTCTCAGAACAATGATTAGTCCAATTTTGTAAGGCCCTTTGTTATGATTTTGAGGCACTACATGGCACAATTTTGCATCGTAGCCTACTCCCCTCTCTTGATTCAATAGTTGGTGAATTGTTGGCTAAGGAGATACATCTTAAGTCTCAGGCATAAAAAGAAATTTTCTCCACACGTTATACATCTGATTTGGAAGTACCTTCTAGGCCACCTTCCAAAAATTAGAACAAAACTAACTCAAAGATTAGCATGGATGAATGTAGCTACTTTAAGCATAAGGGCCACTAAAAGGCTCAATGTGCTAAGATCTTTAATAGAACAACGTTCTTATAGGCCTCCATAGTCTAATACTGCAACAATTGTTCCTCCATCTAACTCATTTGGATTTAGGCCCACACTATCCTCTAATCCCATGGTATCTGCCCTTACTAAACAGTTCAAGAAGTTCCTCACCACACCACTGTATGTTATTTCTCCCTCTTCAAGTTTGTCAGCCCTTAATTTTTCAAGTATGTCTTCCTTTATTTGGAGTCTTAGACTTTGGAGCTTATCATCATACGTCACCTGATTTTTCATCTTTTGCTTCTTTATCTCCTATATCTTTTGTGTTTATTATTACTCCTAATAGTACTCTCATGCCCTTAGTTGGTGCTAGTTCTATTATTACACCTCATGCATTTGTCTATTTCTAATGTTTATCTTATTCCTGATCTTACATTGAATCTAATCTTTGTTGGTCAATTATGTGACTTTGGTTGCTTAGTGTCCTTTTTTTCTACTTCTTATTTGATGCACAATTCACAATCCTAGAAGTTGATTGCACTACTACAAAAATTGAAATTAATGACGCTTTATTTTATGACGCTTTCTAAAAGCGTCATTATTGAGGGTATACAATGACGCTTATAAGAAGTGTCATAGTTGTATTATTTATCTTGATACTTATTATAAGTGTCATTATTTGATGTCATCTTTTTCCTTATAACTGTGTATATAATGACGCTTATAAGAAGCGTCATAGTTTTATTATTTACCTTGACACTTATTATAAACATCATTATTTGATGGGTATGTAATGACGTTCTTGAGAAGTGTCATAGTTGTATTGACTTTTAAAATTTTTGTTTTTAAGTTAACTTATACAAATTTTGATATTAGAATTTTATTCTATAAATTAATTGTGGTAAATTGACATTAATATTAATGACATAAAGTTGCTACATTAAGGTTTTTTTTTTAAAACTTGGATATAAATAAAATAAAATCCTAATAAATTATTTTTTTTATTGTTTGATATTAATTTTTTTATAGTTTGTATCAATACAATCTATTTTCATAAACTATTTTTCATTTTTATTAAATTAGAAATTATCTTATATTTCATTTAAAAATAATTTGTTAATTTATCTGTGAACCACAAAAAAGTGGCCTATTTTGAGCACTTGTTCAAGCCTTAGGCCACATTTATTGGGTTTAACCCTTTTATTTGAGAATGTTTTATAGTTAATGAATATAAATTTGAAATTATTTAACTAAAATGAAATAAATTAATATTTAAATTAATTTAATGATGATTAGACTCACAATAAAACTAAATGCAATAAGAATATTTATAAAAACTTTCTAATATTTATGGGAATTAAGCTCATTCTATTAAATTAGTTTTTTTTTAAAAAATATCAATATTCAAATTAAACCAACATCAACCTAAAATATCAAATAATTAAACAATATAAATTCATTATGAGTTCAATATATAAAAATTATTATTGGAAGATGAAATAAAGAATACTATTTTAATTTATTGAAAAAGGACATGTATGGTATTTTAGAATTTGTTATAAAGTCTCCCTTGAAAACCCTAACTTTTGGAAGACAAGAAAGAAGGGAGAGAGCCACCGTTTTTAGTGAGAAAGAAGAGAAGAGAGAAAAATGCAAGTTTTTCTCATCATGCACAGATTTCATCAAAGGTTTGATCCCACTTCATCCGTGGTCCGATCGAGCTGAAATTTGGAGGAGAGTTTCGTGACTCATTTATCTTCAATCTGAACGGTGAAGATCGGATTTGGAGTTTCGGAAAGTCATTAGAAAGAAAGAGGAGAAGAGAGAAAAACGTAGGTTTTTCTCATCATACCCAGATTTCATCAAATGTCCGATCCCGCTTCGTCCGTGGTCCGATCGAGTTGAAATTTGAAGGAGAGGTTCGTGGCTCATGTATCTTCAATATGAACGGTGGAGATCGGATTTGGTGTTTCGGACAGTCATAAGAGAGAAAGTGGAGAAGAGAGAAAAACGTAGGTTTTTCTCATCATGCCCAGATTTCATCAAATGTCCGATCCTGCTTCGTCCGTGGTCCGATCGAGTTGAAATTTGAAGGAGAGGTTCGTGGCTCATGTATCTTTAATATGAACGGTGGAGATTGGATTTAGAGTTTCGGACAGTCATTAGAGGGAAAGAGGAGAAGAGAGAAAAACAGTAGTTTTTTACATCATGCCCAGATTTCATCAAAGGTCCGATGCCGCTTTTTTCATGGTTTGATTGAGCTGAAATTTGGAGGAGAGGTTTATAAGTCATTAATCTTAAATTTGAACGGTGAAGATCGAATTTAGAGTTTTGGAAAGTCATCTTTCAGCCAAAAACAAAACCTTTATTTTATCAAAGATGGTGCTTCCTGAAAGTGTCATTGTTGTCTAAGACATACAATGACAGAGGCGAAGAGAACACTTTAGAGAAGCGTCATCTGTTACCTTTCTTGACGCTTAAAAAACGTCATTGTTTCCCATTTATCTTGTAGTGTTGGGATAGACTATAAGTGGGGGAGATCATTCTTGCCAAACTAAAAGTACCAATAGTTGCATCTCTAAGTATTGATTTATCTTCCCTTTGTTTGAGTCATTTGTCTAGTTTTTCTATTAACATTCTCGTTTGGGATATATTTCAATTTCTCGTTTAAAGTATTTAGTTTCTGTAAGAGCATTGGAAAATTTGCAAACATAAGATATTTCTAGTTGTAGTGAGTGTAAATTGGTAAAATTTTCTACTATACCTTTTAATAGAAATGTTCTTCTTCTACACCATTAGATTTAGTCCATTCAAATACATGGGGACCTTCTCCAATTCCTACAAAAAGGATGGTCTCAATTTTATGTTTCCTTCATGGATGATTATACTCGTTATTGTTGGGTTTATCTTATGAAACATTGTTTTGATTTTTTGAGTATTTATAATGCATTTCAAGCCCTTGTCAAAACTCAACATTATGCTATTATAAAGTGCTTTAGGTGTGATTTGAGTGGGGTGCATACTTCTAATGCATTTAATAATTACTTGCTTCACATGGAACTATTCACCACTCTTCTTTTACTAACACTCCATAGTAAAATGGTGTTACTAAAAGGAAACATAAACATATTGTTGAAACTGCTCGTTCTCTTTTATTGGTTACATGTGTTCTTAGTGAATATTGGAGGGAACTAGTTCTTACTAAAGTTCACTTAATAAAATCCCATCATCACACACCTATGGTCTATCTCCATTATAAAATTTGTATGGTTATTGCTCCTTATTACTCTCCCTTAAGAGTCTTTAGTTGTCTTCTCATTCTACTATTTGTGTTTTTCTTAGGTATAGTGAAGGCCAAAAGGGATATTGTTGCTTTGATCTAGTTAACCACAAATTATATGTATCATGTTAATTTCTCTTACTTGAGCATCTTATTGAGTCTCATAATGTCTCTAAGTTTAAACTTGTTCACATTTATTCTTTCTTGGATGATACGATAGTTTTCCTATAGATACTAGTACTTTAGTTCCTAATTGTCATACTCCTTCCTTTCCTCCTCTGCCTATTGCAACACCTTCTAAGACTATGAATCCTTCTTCCCGACATATTTCTTAACATCTCTACTCAATTACCAAGTTTTGTTTATTCCTTTCATTCAAATTCTTTTACATCCTTTTTATCTTCTATTCACAGTTTTTCTAATCTTAATCCTCTTTGGTGATAGGTTATGGTTAAGGAACTTTCTTATTTGCACAAAACCGACACTTGAGATTTGGTATATTTACCACATTGGAAGGGTATAATTGATTCTTGTTGGATCTATTTAATCAAAACTAAGTCTAATGATTCAATTGAGTACTATAAAGCCTAATTAGTTAATAAGGGTGCTCTCAATAATATGTATGGATTATAAGGAGACTTTTGCTTCCATTACAAATATGACTATTGTTTATATTCTTATTGTAGTTGCCTTTGTACGTAAATGACATATATCTTAAATGGATATTAAAGATGCCTTTTTGAATGTTGATCTTCAAGAAGTGTACATGGTACCTCTTTTTGGTGTTGCCCATAACCTAAGAGAGGTTTACAAGCTCAAAAAAGCTTTATATGGTCTCAAACAAGCATTGTGTGCTTGGTTTGCTAAGTTCTCTAATGTGCTTACTTCTCTTAGCTTTCATCCTAATCATCATGATCTTGCACTCTTTCTAAAATGCACTACTACTAGTCGTATTCTATATTCTCTATATGTTGATAACACGATTATTATAGGCGATGATGTTGATGAGATTGCAATGTTGAAGTTAGATTTGGCTTCTCGTTTGTAAATGAAAGATTTGAGCTTTCTATGATATTTTTGGGGTATTGAGGTTGCATGTTCTCTAAAGGGTTATCTTCTCTTGTAGTCTATGTATATAGTTGGTATTCTTGATCATGCTTGCCTTATTGACACTAAGACTTTTGATACTCCTCTTGAGGTTTATGTTCAGTATTCTTCTTCTAATGGTAACCTCTTAGCACACCCTACTTTATATCGTACTATTGTTGCCAACTTGATTTATCCAATCATTACACATCTAAACATTAATTGCTTATGTTGTTCACATTGTTAGTTAGTTTGTTGTTTTTCCTACTATAGTTTGTTAGGCTATTGTTCTTTATATTTTGCAGTATCTTCGAGCACCATATCTTAGATGTTTTTTTACCTTCATTTATTTATTTATTTTTGGATCTCTGTGCATATTTTAATGTTGATTGGGTTAGTGATCCCAAAGATTGCAAGTCTACCATTGGATTTTGTTTATTTTTTAAGGATTCTCCACATAAGCTAAGTATCATGCTATGGTATTTACCACCAATGAGATAGTTTTGTTATGTTTGTTACTTGCTGATACAATTATTTCTCTTTCTTGTCTCACTCCTATGTATTATGACAAGAAGAGTGTTGTTTGGATTGCATACAACTCCATCTTTCATGAAAGGACCAAGCATATTGAGAATGATTTTACTTCACTCATCATCACCTTTATATAACACTCTTTTTGTTTTATTTCTTCTTACCTACAAATTGTAAACTTGTTTACGAAGTCACACTCACTTCTGTGTTTTTTATATTTGGTTGACAATCTACTGATGCTTCCTACAGTCACATCATGGTTATTAGAGATATTTATTTGTTAGAGTTTTATTTATCTCCTATTTTACAATTATTCTTTCTTTTTAGGAATAAGGGTAAATTAATCCTTTTCTTTTCTTTTATTTCTTTTTATTGTAACCCTATTTAAATTTCGTTTGTGTTGTATCGATTTATTAAGTGATGTTAATAAGAAACCCTCAACTTTTTTTTCTTTTTTACTTCATGACTCCTCTGAATTTCACAAACCAAGGTAGGTGATCTTAATATATCTGAGGCTGAGCGGATTTTATTTTAGTTATTGAATTCCAAAATTGCCCTTAGTGACTGGTCAACTTTTTCGCAGCCCCACACTCTTCTTTAATAAAGAGATTCCCTTGCCGGTTGGTTCCGACTCCCTGTTTTGACACATATCAGAGACTCCTTATTAATGGAACTCTGCAATCCAGAAGATCAATTTACAAAATTACAGACATGAGGATGCTTCTGCAAGTGCTAGTATCACTTCATCTCATCACAGTCATCATCTCCTTGGTAACCATACTACAGGAAGCAGGGGCATCTCTGACGAAGCCTGGCTGCCCAGAGAAATGTGGGAATATTACCATTCCATATCCATTTGGTATGGGGAAAGGCTGTTACCTGGATAGGCATTTCGAGATTACATGCAACATGTCCTCCAATCCCCCTCGTCCTCTTCTCCTCCAAGAAGTTCAACTTTTGCAGATATCAGACGACTCTCTGCGCATCAACGATACTGCTCAACGGAGCTGTTTTAACAACCAATCAGGGAAGGCTGATTCGTCATTTGTGCCATATGATAGAACTCATCATTTCAGTTACTCCCACACTCACAATAAGTTCATAGCCATCGGATGTGACATATTTGCTTATATCACAGAGCACAACAGTACAACATATGAAACCGGGTGTGCATCGCTTTGTCCAGACAATAACATCACTGTTGGTTTTTCTTCTTCTGCTTGCACTGGCATTGGTTGCTGCAGGACTGATCTCCAAACGGATATGACGTGGTTTTATCTGCGGATTCGCAGCATCAACATGCTCACACCAGCCTGGAACTATGAACCATGTAGCCTTGCTTTCATTGCTTTCCTTCTTGGTGGCCCTGCTGCAAGCTTTACTGCCACGTCCATGTGATATTTTTTAATTTTTTTTTCTTTTTCTTCTGAATCTTTGCTCCAGCGATACATAAGAAAAATCAATTGATAATTTTTGCTTCATGGAAATATCAGCTTTTGTTCTGTGCAAAGAAGGAATGAAGAAATTATCCATGACTCTTTGGTTATGAAATTATCCTCTGATCAGTTTTCTACATATCAGACCTGAGAGTCACAACAAGGCCATGGCAACTGTACCTAAGTTATTATAGAATGATATGTTTCGTAATGAAATTTAAGAGTAAGCAACCTCAGCGAAAATGAAGATTTAGAATTTCTAATTGCAAAGTTTAGCTTCACTACTTTGGTTCTCTTATTTTAGCTTCTAAATTACTAATATATTTCTTTTCATTTATGTTTTCAAAAGATATTAATGAGTGCGAGGACCCAAACAAAATTTTTTGCCACGAGATAGCTCTTTGCACTAACGTCCCTGGCAGTTACTCATGCACTTGTCCAACTAGTTACCATGGAGATGGAAAGAAACAAGGAACTGGGTGCATACGTGGCAAGCATAAACATTTGCTAGCACTGGTATTTTCTTTAGGTATGGAACTTTACCATTCTCTTAACACCTAGCACTCTAGTCCCCTTCTCTGCACTACTTACTTTTGTGTCTGCTGCAGGTGCGGGGATTTCTGTTGTTTCCTTGATCCTAATTGCTACAGGCTTAAGGTTATACCGAGGACTTAAGGAAAGAGAGAAAAAGAAAATAAAACAGAAGTTCTTCAAGAAGAATGGTGGTCTGCTATTGCAACAGCAAATTTCTTCAAGCAAAGAAAGTGTAGAAAAAACAAAACTCTATTCGGTAGAAGAGTTGGAGAGAGCAACAGATGGCTTCAATTCGAGTCGAGTCATTGGTAAGGGAGGCCTTGGCACAGTATACAAAGGAATGTTGTCGGATGGAAGCATTGTAGCCATTAAGAAATCCAATACCGTTGATGAAAAGCAATTGGACCAGTTCGTTAACGAAGTTTTCATTCTTTCACAGATCAACCATAGGCACATAGTAAGATTGCTAGGTTGTTGTCTGGAGACTGAAGTACCTTTGCTGGTTTATGAATACGTCTCCAATGGCACCCTCTTCCACCATCTCCATGATGAGGGCCATGCATCTACATTATCTTGGAAAGACCGGCTGCGAATTGGGAGTGAAATTGCCGGAGCCCTGGCATATTTGCACTCATATGCTTCTATAGCCATCTGTCACAGGGATATCAAGTCTAGGAACATATTGTTGGATGAAAACCTCCGGGCAGTAGTTTCTGACTTTGGACTTTCAAGATCAATACCCCTTGACAAAACTCACTTAACTGCATTAGTACAAGGGACATTTGGTTACTTAGATCCTGATTATTTTCATTCAGGTCAATTTACAGATAAAAGTGATGTGTATGCCTTCGGCGTAGTCCTTGCTGAACTTCTGACAGGAGAGCAAGCCATTTCCTCGGATAGATCTGAACAAGGTCTAGCAAATCATTTTAGATCAGCAATGAAACAAAATCGTCTGTTTGATATTCTTGATAACCAAGTTGTAAATGAAGGACAGAAGGAGGAGATTTTCGCCGTTGCTAAGCTTACTAAGAGATGCCTAAAGTTGAATGGGAAAAAAAGGCCAACCATGAAACAAGTTGATATAGACCTCCAACAATTGGGCAGATTTCAGGAGCAGTTGCCTTCTCAGAAGACAATGATTGAAGAGCCTTCGTTGCAGCAGCATACATGCGAGGACTACAGCAAACAAGCTGAAACATCCCATTCGTACACATTTGGTGCAGTTACAGAAGAAATAGTCAAAGACCATGAGGTCTTGCTCTCCTAAGGAATACAGTATGGCACTTTGAAGTTTCGGTTAAACATGAGGTTTCTTTATGCTATGGACTTCCGGAATAATGATGTAATGAATGACTCAGAACTTTCTTTTACTTTGTTTAATTTGTTTCAAGTATGGTATGCATATTATCAGGGTCCAACCGGGGTTGAGGCTGGTTGACAGTCAATCATGGTCAACCTTTATATACACACGAAGTTCATTTGCCAAACCCATCAATTCAATCTTCAATCTAAGCTGCCTATGATATTGACTTAAAATAATTTTGGGTTATATTTGATTTAGTAAATATATGTTCAAATTCCTTGTATTTAGTAAATATGTTACTATAAATTTTTATCAACAGCCTATGGCGACTAAGAAATAAAAAACTAATGATAACATTCATTGAACTAGTCCTGAACAAACCTTTTATTTGGTAGGTAACATCGATGAAGCTACCGCGAAGGCTGTGAACTTAGAAATGCAGAGCAAATTGAATAAATGACCTTAAATCTTTGTGTATTGACCTCTAATCGAATTGTTTGGGATTCAAAAGTAAAAGAAATCATTTTATCTACTAATAGTGGACAAATTGGCATATTACCAAATCACGCCCCTATTGCCACAGCTGTAGATATAGGTATTTTGAGAATACGCCTTAACAACCAATGTTAACGATGGCTCTGATGGATGAACACAGAATTTGTGCAGTATCACTCTCGTAACATGTACAGATGAGGAGCACAACTTCTCATCACTGGCTAAAATCTTTGAACTTTAAACAATATAATAATTTATTATATATAGCATTGAATGTGTCTCGCCCAGGGGAGCCAATTCGCTTTTTAATATTATTTCCAAACATCATTGTAAAACTAATTTTTATGATCTTGCAAAACAGGATGATACCAAGGCCTAATTAGCATTTTCCTAACAAGGACTCACCGAAGAAAAGGATTTGTACTTAAACTCCAGCTAAAATGGACCCCTATTATTTAGAACTCATTTTATTTTATTTTTTCATTTTTTGGAATATTTTGATATATATATATATATAAATTTCATAAATAAGTGAACAACATAAGTGTGTCACATGTTGGAGATTTATTTTAACTATTTAAACTCAATTGTTTTACAGTTTAAAGATATTATTGATCAAAGAGATTTTAGTGAAAAACTACTGAGAAAAAGACATTAAAAATAAGGATGAAAATATCAATTTTAATAGATATTTCAATAACTTAAGATATATCGGGATATATTGATAAATATCAGTGGATATTTTGACACAAAATATCAATGAAGTAAAAATTATAAAAACTCGTGAAAATGTTGACAAACATATAAAAAATGATATAAAAAGTAAAAAGGACTATATTATAATTGAAATACAAAGAAATTGATATATAACTTGTATAATTTATGACAATTTATAATAATAATAAGCGACATTTCAAAATTCATTTAAAACTGAAATAATATTCTGTAGGATTTGAAAATAAATATAATAATAAAATGATAATTTAGAAAGGGAAAATTAGTACAATAAAATTTCACAAAAAGAAAAAAAAAAGGAATATATATATAGGTCTCCTAAACCATTCGATAAACTTAGACATTTGACCATCCGAATTAATATAAATTCCGGTTCGGTTTACAGAATAGTGAAGTCCAACTTCGTTCCTATCCCGCCAGGCATCATAAGCAGTAAACTCCAGTGAGGAGGGGCCCATCTCATTTTACAATAGACAGTTGGGCCCAAAATGAGGAATCCATATATGCGAAATTGAGACGAGTAAGTCTGACCAGGTTGTATAACGGGATGTGTAACTTGTAACACCTTCATTCATTTACCGTTGAGTTTATTAAGTCTTTAAGCTACTGCAACTTTATAATTATTTAAGGGATAATAATTACAATGGGGTTGCTATGCTTTATTCTTGGTATTATTGCTCACATTTTAATATTATTTTTCCACCCTCAACCTCTTCCCATCAACGTCACCCACCTTAGCAATAAACGATGTCGGCTCATATGATTTAAAAAATAAATAAATGATAAAGTAAAAATAAATATAATTTTGAGTCCATAGTCCTAAATTTTGGGCCCATAGGCTTAAACTTTGGGTTGTAGACCAAATAATGATAAAAAGAAGAAGAAGAAGAAGAAGAAGAAGAATGTAGTCTTCTAAAGTAATCCACTATGTCTAATAACTTTATCTTAGTAAAAATTCTCACAATAAAGCAGCTGTGCATTTTATAAGAGCAACAAATATGTGATTTAGTAACAAATTCTCTAGTCTACTATTAAAATTTCATCACTAATTATCAATCACTAAAATTTTTCACTGGAGAATTGATTGAAGAATTTGCTATACTTACCATGGGAATTTTTTTTATGACGAAATATATATATGTGTGATGAAATTATTCGTCACTAATATTAAATTTTCAATAACGAATCATTTTTATTCTAATGACAAAATGGACATATTTGTGATGAAATTGTTTATTACTAATTTTTTTATTCCAATGATAAATATTTTTCATCACCAACTCATCAACTATTTTTTGAAAAACATATTTATTTTTATAATTATTATGTTATGATAATATTGTTTCATTTAAAAAAGAAATGAAATTTTAAATTATGGAAGTACTTACTATTTTAAATCATATGGGAAATATATATATGATTCCCAAAGTCGATACACCTCTTTTAAAGTTTCAGATTGAAAAACCTTTAACAAGCCCCTCGAAACATTTTGAGGGTACCCAAATTGCCTACAAAATTAGTGAGGATAATATGGTTGGATCGCCAAGATAGTTTTGCCTTGTTGCAAAGATAAATAGCTAGAGCAAAGACTTATGAAATAAAAAGCTCTAATAGCAGTAATATATTTGTCATCAATGAATTCCATACACTCATTTTGTTGTGGTGCCAAATGTCAAACTTTACCCCTTTGCAAAAAATTATCAAATCTCATGCTCATGAGTCTTCGAAACACTTAGCAAAAAACTTGCCAGCATAATGAATCATTTGTGAGGAATGATCCCAAGAAAGAGTGATGAAATGGGTATCAAAATATTCGCCTAACCATCCATATAAATAGTGAATGAGGAAAATAGATGCATTAAGCCTAGGCTTCGAAGAGTGCTATATGTTACCTTTGACTTAACAAACGATTTCATTCAAGCCATTGTAAATGCTTGCTAATGTCGGAACAACAAGGCTAAACATCAAACTTTGAGTCATTCTACTAACTACCTTAAAGACTCAAGAGCAAATCAAAGTGACACACTTCCTAAGAAGAACAAACTTGCATATAAAACCAGCATGTAAGGAAAACAACCAAATAAGTTTCCCCAACAACTTCCTCAACCACACCATGGTCATCAAACACCTCCATCTCCAATTGAGTATGAGATTCAATAGGGCGATATCCCTAAAAGGATTATGAGTCTCCTTGGTCTTTGTGCCTTATTCCTTGAATTCTTCTTTGGGGTTTTGAATACTTTATGGGGCTTTTGTACCAAAATGACACCTAGGAGGCCATTTTAACTTGTGTTTTACATTTAAAATTAAATCCAAAAAAAAAAAAGATAGAATAACATCACTAATATAGTATTTCTTAGTTGTAAGAAGGTAACATTTTATTTGTTTTTTAAACTTCAGTCTTAAAGCCTTAAGACTTAAAAGACATTTCGAAGGCTGTTTCTTTTTTAACTGATAATTTTTAGTCAATTTTATACCAATAGAAAAAATAAAAGTTCTTATACTTTTAATTTAATAGAAAAAGTCACTTTTGCCTATTTGTTTTTTCAACTTTTTAACTTTGTTATAGTTCTCAAATCCAATTTCTCAAACAAAATAAAAATATTTTTAGAAATGTTGGGTTATTCTTGACTGAAAAATAAATCCAATTATCTGTATATTAAATGAAAAATGAATTTACAATAAACTAAAAAAGTTACATTCATGAAGAAAACCAAATATGATTAAGATACTTTTTTTTACTTCGTGCAGTCACTATTTTTTTAACTAATTTGTAGGTTCTTGGTTCAAAGGTAAAAACAATAATATTAAAATAATAAAGTTTAATATGAAATAATTTTTCTATAATTTTTAAAAATTCAATCTCCTAGAATATTACAACAAATCAAAATAAAAATCATCAATTCTAATAATTTTTTTACAATTAGAACTTCAAAAATAATTTACACTTATCTAAATACTAACTAAAATCAATAATTTCAATTAAATTTGAAATCAACAATTGAATGTACATTCCAATCCTAAATCCATTAATTTGAATATGTACCACATAAAAACTACTTAATATAAATGACACTTATAAATTTTTTAACATTTTATTAGCAATTAAACATAATTGAGAACCCCTAATTACTATTCCATTACCAACTTCTTAGTTAATTATATAATTAATTCTTTACAAAATATTTATTATTGTGATAAGTGTTTGGTATTTTGGTATTTTGGGGTATTTGAAAATATATTATATTATTATTATTTTTAAATATTAATTTTTATATTTTTTATCTTAATTATATAAAATAAGAAGAAATATAATAATTAATTTCATTAATATTTTTTGTACCTAAAAATAAAAAGATTTAATGTTTAATAGTATTTAGATATTAGTAGAAAAACGCTTAATATTTAATAACATTCACACATCAATAAAAAAATAAATAATCTAAGTACCTAATGGCATTCCACTTTATTTAGATTAAAATGAAAAGAATATTATTAAGATTTTAGATAAAAATTAAAAATTAAAAACAGACAAAGACAACAACACAACGTAAAATACTACTAAATTAGAATTATCATAATCCAATTTGCTCTTATTTTGACAAAATTTCTTAGTAAATATTGTCTAGCAAACTTATCTAATTCAAATCACAATGATTTTTTTTTAATACACTATCAAAATGTATTGAATTAATTAGAACAAAATTTATGCTTATAATTAATAATAAAATAACACAATAATCTTACTACAATTACCACAAAAATTGTACTTTTCCATGGACCTTACACTAAGAGTGAGCCCATTTGTGAACTTCTGGAGTAGAGAAGGCATACCTTCAAGATAGGATACATCCCTATCTTGGTTCTTGGTTCTTGGCTTTATAATAGGTTATATTGATTCACCAGCTTCCATGACACAAAAATGTAAATGGTGGTGATTTAATCAATGCTTGAAGGTTATTATTCTTTATATACCTTCATAGATTTTAAATGAAATAATTGTACAGATAATCGTGACATACAAGGGGACAAAGAGAAAGGAGAAAGAAAGAAAGGAAAAAAACATAGAGTTTTTATGTAGTGGCTGGTAATTTGATCAACGCTTGGAGCTCATTATTCTTTGCCTTCATAGATTTTAAATGAAATAATCGTTGAGATAATCATGACATACAAGGAAACAAAGAGAAAAAGGAAAGAAAGAGGAAAAGAAAATACAAAGAGATTTTTTATGTGATGGGTGGTGATTTAAGAAGTTCTGCTTTTCTATCTTTATCTTTATAGATTTTAAATGAAATAATTGTTCAGATAATCATGACATAAAAGGAACAAAGTTTTCTATCTTTATCTTTATAGATTTTAAACTAAATAATTGTTTAAAATCTATATATGTGTGCGTTGATAAAGAAATCTGATTTGAAACTTCTAAGAAGTTCACATGAGATGAGGGAGAAGAAAAAAAGAAAACAATGGTTCAAATCAAACTTCTCTTTTGATCTTTTTGCTAAATTGGAAAGTATATATATATATATATATGTGGGTGGATGCCAATGAAGTAAAACAATGTTAAGAAAAAAGTTGCTTTAAACAACAAACAATTTGGAAATATACCAATTACAAGAAAGAAAAACAGGGGGGTTTTGCTTTATTATATAAATGGGTAAGCAAGCGTGATTTAAACATTTAGGAACTTTACATGAAATGAGCTAAAAGAAAAAGGAAAAAAGGGTTCACACAACACCATTTATCATGTATGGTTTCAAAGTTGTCTCTTGAATTGTGAGACACATGGAGCAGAATGCACAACAACCAAGTGATATATATGGATGAAAAGCCTTGATCATCTCTCAATAAAAGAAAATGGCGCTTTCCCCATCCTTCTCCAACTTTAATAAAGATAAAGGAAGGGTAATCAATTGTTTCCATTAGTTTTTGTTTGATTAGGGCTTGGTGATAAAGGTGTCCACATGACTTGTATTGTGATTTTTTTTAATTAGGAGTATTATTGGAGAGGCATATCTGGAAGTGTTTGTTGTTGCAATTCGCTTAGGTCTTGGTCTCTTGGACCCCAGTTTATAGCTGGCTAAGTCTGACCATACCAGCTCCTCTTGTTCAAAAAGAAAACCCCCAAAAGCGGACTTGGTCTGAGTCAAGATGTTGTGCTCTAACACACATTATCAACCCAGAAACCGGGCCAGATTTAATCTCAATTTGAGACTTCCAAATAGTGTCAATGAACAAATTTCTGGAGGCATTTGTACAGGGATAAATTTTGTCCACTCACTAATTGTTACAAGCCAATAAATTGTTAATCATATGTTGATGTGTTTTTAATATAGTCAAATAAAATTTATTATGACAAAGAAAAAGATTCGTATGGCATCAATGACTTCAAATAAAATAATATCATGTGTCCTTGCTCTTGATATAAATTTTTTGTTATTTAAAAAAAAAATTGAGGGCTAAGACTGCACCAAAGTTCAAAGGAGCATGATCTTAATTCATAATATAGTTAATCATATGTTGATATGTATTTTAATATGGTTAAATAAAAATTTATTATGTGACAGAAAAAGACTCATATAATATCAATGGCTTCAAATAAAATAATATCATGTATCTATGCTCTCAATTAAATTAATATCACGTGTCTATGCCCTTGATATAAATTTTTTGTTATTTAAAAACAAAATTGAGGGCTAAGAATGCACCAAAGTTAAAAGGGAGCGTGAGCTTAATTCATAAAATTTTGTTCTAAATATCAAAAATTTTGTTTGTGGGGTTCCTCTAAACTGGCCTTCATTCAGTGATTTCTAACATGATGCATCTGTTCAAGATTTGGATGTAATTTTTAAAGTTATAGGCTTTAAACTCAGTTTATGTGACTTCATCAATGGCATTGCTAGGAATTTTAGGTTGGAAAATTAAAGAACTTTGAGAACGAGGAATGCAGTGGGTGTTAAGGTGGACCAAGATCAATCAATTAATTATAACTGATTGCAGGTAGTTGCAGTTTTTATGGTGCATAGCACTATTATCTTACAAACTTTTCTTAGGAATCAACTTCTTGAATTCATACTCCATCTCATCTCAAGAACTCCGCTGGATGAAACCTGTTAGAGAGATTTATTTAGAGTTTTATTTATTTAATTTCTATTTTATTATTATTCTTTTTTGTAGGAATAAGGTAAATTAGTCCTTTTCTTTTCTTTTCTTTTATTTCTTTACACTGTATAAATTATATTTGTATTGTACCTATTTATTAAGTGATCCTAATAAGAAATCCTAAACTTTTCTTTTCTTTGTTTGTTCATGTTTCTTTTGAATTTCACATTGTCTTAGAGCAAAATTTATTTTAATGGAATTTTGGGTTTTCATCTCATTGAAGGGAATTTTATTTCATATACACTTTTACGTTGTGCCTAATCATAAATCTTTGTTGTAGGTGATCGCATCATTTTTCCTATTTGATCCTAGGTTTTCTTTGGTTTGTATTTCTTTTCCTCTATTTTCTTATCGTTTGTTAATTATTCATCATGACTAGCAAAATAGATGATTCCCTTCAATCTGTTAGTGTGAGATTGGATAGAAAAAGTTATTCATATTAGAGTTATTGATGAAAAATTTTCTTAAGGGAGTTATTGATGAAAAATTTTCTTAAGGGAAAAAAGTTGTGAGATTATAACATTGGCACTTTATACAAACATAGGAATGAAAAGGATGAAAAATATGCAAAACAATTAGATATTTGGAAAGTAAAAGTTTGAAAATTATCACTTGGATCAACAACTCTATTGAGTATTCAATAGGTACACAGTTGGCAAAGTATGAAAAATCTAAGAAAATCTAGGAACATTTGGAAAGATTATACATGCAATCTAATTTTGCAAAGTATTATCAATTAGGAATTGATATTTGAGCCCTGAATGGAAAAAAAATGAGTATTTAGGAGTTTTATCCACTATGACTGATCTATATGACGAGTTTGCTCTCACGAGATTAGTAGAGTTCTAGGCTTTTATGTCTTATATTTCTCAGAACAATGATTAGTCCAATTTTGTAAGGCCCTTTGTAATGATTTTGAGGCACTACATGGCACAATTTTGCATCGTAGCCTACTCCCCTCTCTTGATTCAATAGTTGGTGAATTGTTGGCTAAGGAGATACATCTTAAGTCTCAGTCATAAAAAGAAATTTTCTCCACACGTTATACATCTTATTTGGAAGTACCTTCTAGGCCACCTTCCAAAAATTAGAACAAAACTAACTCAAAGATCAGCATGGATGAATGTAGCTACTTTAAGCAGAAGGGCCACTAGAAGGCTCAATGTGCTAAGATCTTTAATAGAACAACGTTCTTATAGGCCTCCACAATCTAATACTACAACAATTGTTCCTCCCTCTAACTCAACAATCTAATACTACAACAATTGTTCCTCCCTCTAACTCATTTGGATTTAGGCCCACACTATCCTCTAATCCCATGGTATCTACCCTTACTAAACAGTTCAAGAAGTTCCTCACCACACCACCATATGTTATTTCTCCCTCTTCAACTTTGTCAGCCCTTAATTTTTCAAGTATGTCTTCCTTTATCTAGAGCCTTAGACTTTGGAGCTTATCATCATATGTCACCTGATTTTTCATCTTTTGCTTCTTTATGTCCTATATCTTTTGTGTTTATTATTACTACTAATGGTACTCTCATGCCCTTAGCCGGTGCTAGTTCTATTATTACGCCTTATGCATTTGTCTATTTCTAGTGCTTATCTTATTCCTGATCTTACATTGAATCTAATCTTTGTTGGTCAATTATCTGACATTGATTGCTTAGTGTCCTTTTTTTCTACTTCTTATTTTATGCACAATTCACAATCCTAGAAGTTGATTGGGATAGACCATAAGTGGGGGAGACCATTCTTGACAAACTAAAAGTACCAATAGTTGCATCCCTAAGTATTGATTTATCTTCCTTTTGTTTGAGTCATTTGTCTAGTTTTTCTATTAACATTCTCATTTGGGACATATTTCAGCTTCTCGTTTAAAGTATTTAGTTTCTGCAGGAGCATTAGAAAATTTGCAAACATAAGATATTTCTAGTTGTAGTGGTTGTAAATTGGTAAAATTTTCTACCATACCTTTTAATAGAAATGTTCTTCTTCTACACCATTAGATTTAGTCCATTCAAATGCATGGGGACCTTCTCCAATTCCTACAAAAAGGAGGGTTTCAATTTTATGTTTCCTTCATGGATGATTATACTCGTTATTGTTGGGTTTATCTTATGAAACATTATTTTGATTTTTTGAGTATTTATAATGCATTTCAAGCCCTTGTCAAAACTCAACATTATGCTATTATAAAGTGCTTTAGGTGTGATTTGAGTGGGGTGCATACTTCTAATGCATTTAATGATTACTTGCTTCACATGGAACTATTCACCACTCTTCTTGTACTAACACTCCATAGTAAAATGGTGTTACTAAAAGGAAACATAGACATATTGTTGAAACTGCTCGTTCTCTTTTATTGGTTACATGTGTTCTTAGTGAATATTGGAGGGAACTAGTTCTTACTAAAGTTCACTTAATAAAATCCCATCATCATGCACCTATGGTCTATCTCCATTTGAAAATTTGTATGGTTATGCTCCTTATCACTCTCCTTTAAGAGTCTTTAGTTGTCTTCTCATTCTACTATTTGTGTTTTTCTTAGGTATAGTGAAGGCCAAAAAGGATATTGTTGCTTTGATCTGGTTAACCACAAATTATATATATCATGTTAATTTCTCTTACTTGAGCATCCTATTAAGTCTCATAATGTCTCTAAGTTTAAACTTGTTCACATTTATTCTTTCTTGGATGATACGATAGTTTTCCTATAGATACTAGTACTTTAGTTCCTAATTATCATACTCCTTCCTCTCCTCCTATGGCTATTGCAACACCTTCTAAGACTGTGAATCCTTCTTCCCCACATATTTCTTAACATCCTTGTTAGTCTACTTGATTACCAAGTTTTGTTTATTCCTTTCATTCAGATTCTTTTACATCATTTTTATCTTCTATTCACAGTTTTTCTAATCTTAATCCTCTTTGGTGATAGGTTATGGTTGAGGAACTTTCTTATTTGCACAAAACCGACACTTGAGATTTGGTATATTTACCACCTTGGAAGGGTATAATTGATTCTTGTTGGATCTATTTAATCAAAACTAAGTCTAATGATTCAATTGAGTAGTATAAAGCCTAATTAGTTAATAAGGGTGCTCTCAATAATATGTATGGATTATAAGGAGACTTTTGCTTCCATTACAAATATGACTATTGTTTATATCTTATTGTAGTTGCCTTTGTACGTCAATGACATATATCTTAGATGGATATTAAAAATGCCTTCTTGAATGTTGATCTTCAAGAAGTGTACATGGTACCTCTTTTTGGTGTTTCCCATAACCTAAGAGAGGTTTACAAGCTCAAAAAAGCTTTATACTATCTCAAGCAAGCATTGTGTGTTTGGTTTGCAAAGTTCTCTAATGTGCTTACTTCTCTTAGCTTTCATCCTAATCATCATGATCCCTGCACTCTTTCTAAAAAGCACTACTACTAGTTGTATTCTATATTCTCTATATGTTGATAACACGATTATTATAGGCGATGATGTTGATGAGATTGCAATGTTGAAGTTAGATTTGGCTTCTCGTTTGTAAATGAAAGATTTGAGCTTTCTATGATATTTTTGGGGTATTGAGGTATCATGTTCTCTAAAAGGTTATCTTCTCTCGTAGTCTAAGTATATAGTTGATATTCTTGATCATGCTCGCCTTACTGACACTAAGACTTTTGATACTCCTCTTGAGGTTTATGTTCAATATTCTTCTTCTAATGGTAACCTCTTAGCACACCCTACTTTATATCGTACTATTATTGCCAACTTGATTTATCCAACCATTACACATCTAAACATTGCTTATGTTGTTCACATTGTTAGTTAGTTTGTTGTTTTTCCTACTATAGTTTGTTAGGCTACTGTTCTTTATATTTTGCAGTATCTCCAAGCAACATATCTTAGATTTTTTTTACTTTCATTTATTTCTTCTTTTTTTTTTTTTTGGATCTATGTGCATATTTTAATGTTGATCGGGTTAGTGATCCCAAAGATTGCTAGTCTACCATTGGATTTTGTTTAGTTTTTAGGGATTTTCCACAAAAGCTAAGTATCATGCTATGGTATTTACCACCAATGAGATAGTTTTGTTATGTTACTTGTTGATACCGTTATTTCTCTTTCTTGTCTAACTCCTACGTATTATGACAAGAAGAGTGTTGTTCGGATTGCATACAACTCTGTCTTTCATGAAAGGACCAAGCATATTGAGAATGATTTTACTTCACTCATCATCACCTTAGTATAGCACTCTTTTTGTTTTATTTCTTCTTCCTTACAAATTGTAAACTTGTTTACAAAGTCACACTCACTTCTGTGTTTTTGATATTTGGTTGACAATCTATTGATGCTTCTTACAGTCACATCATGAGTTTGTAGGGGGTTATTAGAGATATTTATTTGTTAGAGTTTTATTTATCTCCTATTTTACAATTATTCTTTCTTTTTAGGAATAAGGGTAAATTAATCCTTTTCTTTTCTTTTATTTCTTTTTATTGTAACCCTATTTAAATTTTGTTTGTGTTGTATCGATTTATTAAGTGATGTTAATAAGAAACCCTCAACTTTTTTTTCTTTTTTACTTCATGACTCTTTTGAATTTCACAAACCAAGGTAGGTGATCTAAATATATCTGAGGCTGAGTGGATTTTATTTTAGTTATTGAATTTCAAAATTGCCCTTAGTGACTGGTCAACTTTTTCGCAGCCCCAACATTCTTCTTTAATAAAGAGATTCCCTTGCCGGTTGGTTCCGACTCCCTATTTTGACACATATCAGAGACTCCTTATTAATGGAACTCTGCAATCCAGAAGATCAATTTACAAAATGACAGACATGAGGATGCTTCTGCAAGTGCTAGTATCACTTCATCTCATCACAGTCATCATCTCCTTGGTAACCATACTACAGGAAGCAGGGGCATCTCTGACGAAGCCTGGCTGCCCAGAGAAATGTGGGAATATTACCATTCCATATCCATTTGGTATGGGGAAAGGCTGTTACCTGGATAGGCATTTCGAGATTACATGCAACATGTCCTCCAATCCCCCTCGTCCTCTTCTCCTCCAAGAAGTTCAACTTTTGCAGATATCAGACGACTCTCTGCGCATCAACGATACTGCTCAACGGAGCTGTTTTAACAACCAATCAGGGAAGGCTGATTCGTCATTTGTGCCATATGATAGAACTCATCATTTCAGTTACTCCCACACTAACAATAAGTTCATAGCCATCGGATGTGACATATTTGCTTATATCACAGAGCACAACAGTACAACATATGAAACCGGGTGTGCATCGCTTTGTCCAGACAATAACATCACTGTTGGTTTTTCTTCTTCCGCTTGCACTGGCATTGGTTGCTGCAGGACTGATCTCCAAACGGATATGACGTGGTTTTATCTGCGGATTCGCAGCATCAACATGCTCACACCAGCCTGGAACTATGAACCATGTAGCCTTGCTTTCATTGCGGAGAGGAACTTCTCCATAAGTGAAAATTTTGACCTCTCTAGTAAATTTGACAGGAATTTGTATTTTGTTCCAGCAATACTTGACTGGTCAGTTGGGAACGTCTCTTGCCCCGAAGCTCTAAGAAGAAAAAACTATGCATGTGGCCGGAATACTTATTGCGTAAACTCCACCCAGGGCCAGGGGTATAAGTGTAACTGCTCTGAAGGCTACCAAGGGAATGCCTACCTTGCAAATGGCTGCCAAGGTACAGTTTCTTCTCCTTTTCAGGTTTTTTTTTCTTTTCTTTTCTTTTCTGTACTTACTTTCTTGCCACTCCCACGAGGGTAGTTCCTTCTTGGTGGCCCTGCTGCAAGCTTTACTGCCACGTCCATGTGATATATATATATATATATATATTTTTTTTTTCTTTTTCTTCTGAATCTTTGCTCCAGCGATACATAAGAAAAATCAATTGATAATTTTTGCTTCATGGAAATATCAGCTTTTGTTCTGTGCAAAGAAGGAATGAAGAAATTATCCATGACTCTTTGGTTATGAAATTATCCTCTGATCAGTTTTCTACATATCAGACCTGAGAGTCACAACAAGGCCATGGCAACTGTACCTAAGTTATTATAGAATGATATGTTTCGTAATGAAATTTAAGAGTAAGCAACCTCAGCGAAAATGAAGATTTAGAATTTCTAATTGCAAAGTTTAGCTTCACTACTTTGGTTCTCTTATTTTAGCTTCTAAATTACTAATATATTTCTTTTCATTTATGTTTTCAAAAGATATTAATGAGTGCGAGGACCCAAACAAAATTTTTTGCCACGAGATAGCTCTTTGCACTAACGTCCCTGGCAGTTACTCATGCACTTGTCCAACTGGTTACCATGGAGATGGAAAGAAACAAGGAACTGGGTGCATACGTGGCAAGCATAAACATTTGCTAGCACTGGTATTTTCTTTAGGTATGGAACTTTACCATTCTCTTAACACCTAGCACTCTAATCCCCTTCTCTGAACTACTTACTTTTGTGTCTGCTGCAGGTGCGGGGATTTCTGTTGTTTCCTTGATCCTAATTGCTACAGGCTTAAGGTTATACCGAGGACTTAAGGAAAGAGAGAAAAAGAAAATAAAACAGAAGTTCTTCAAGAAGAATGGTGGTCTGCTATTGCAACAGCAAATTTCTTCAAGCAAAGAAAGTGTAGAAAAAACAAAACTCTATTCGGTAGAAGAGTTGGAGAGAGCAACAGATGGCTTCAATTCGAGTCGAGTCATTGGTAAGGGAGGCCTTGGCACAGTATACAAAGGAATGTTGTCGGATGGAAGCATTGTAGCCATTAAGAAATCCAATACCGTTGATGAAAAGCAATTGGACCAGTTCGTTAACGAAGTTTTCATTCTTTCACAGATCAACCATAGGCACATAGTAAGATTGCTAGGTTGTTGTCTGGAGACTGAAGTACCTTTGCTGGTTTATGAATACGTCTCCAATGGCACCCTCTTCCACCATCTCCATGATGAGGGCCATGCATCTACATTATCTTGGAAAGACCGGCTGCGAATTGGGAGTGAAATTGCCGGAGCCCTGGCATATTTGCACTCATATGCTTCTATAGCCATCTGTCACAGGGATATCAAGTCTAGGAACATATTGTTGGATGAAAACCTCCGGGCAGTAGTTTCTGACTTTGGACTTTCAAGATCAATACCCCTTGACAAAACTCACTTAACTGCATTAGTACAAGGGACATTTGGTTACTTAGATCCTGATTATTTTCATTCAGGTCAATTTACAGATAAAAGTGATGTGTATGCCTTCGGCGTAGTCCTTGCTGAACTTCTGACAGGAGAGCAAGCCATTTCCTCGGATAGATCTGAACAAGGTCTAGCAAATCATTTTAGATCAGCAATGAAACAAAATCGTCTGTTTGATATTCTTGATAACCAAGTTGTAAATGAAGGACAGAAGGAGGAGATTTTCGCCGTTGCTAAGCTTACTAAGAGATGCCTAAAGTTGAATGGGAAAAAAAGGCCAACCATGAAACAAGTTGATATAGACCTCCAACAATTGGGCAGATTTCAGGAGCAGTTGCCTTCTCAGAAGACAATGATTGAAGAGCCTTCGTTGCAGCAGCATACATGCGAGGACTACAGCAAACAAGCTGAAACATCCCATTCGTACACATTTGGTGCAGTTACAGAAGAAATAGTCAAAGACCATGAGGTCTTGCTCTCCTAAGGAATACAGTATGGCACTTTGAAGTTTCGGTTAAACATGAGGTTTCTTTATGCTATGGACTTCCGGAATAATGATGTAATGAATGACTCAGAACTTTCTTTTACTTTGTTTAATTTGTTTCAAGTATGGTATGCATATTATCAGGGTCCAACCGGGGTTGAGGCTGGTTGACAGTCAATCATGGTCAACCTTTATATACACACGAAGTTCATTTGCCAAACCCATCAATTCAATCTTCAATCTAAGCTGCCTATGATATTGACTTAAAATAATTTTGGGTTATATTTGATTTAGTAAATATATGTTCAAATTCCTTGTATTTAGTAAATATGTTACTATAAATTTTTATCAACAGCCTATGGCGACTAAGAAATAAAAAACTAATGATAACATTCATTGAACTAGTCCTGAACAAACCTTTTATTTGGTAGGTAACATCGATGAAGCTACCGCGAAGGCTGTGAACTTAGAAATGCAGAGCAAATTGAATAAATGACCTTAAATCTTTGTGTATTGACCTCTAATCGAATTGTTTGGGATTCAAAAGTAAAAGAAATCATTTTATCTACTAATAGTGGACAAATTGGCATATTACCAAATCACGCCCCTATTGCCACAGCTGTAGATATAGGTATTTTGAGAATACGCCTTAACAACCAATGTTAACGATGGCTCTGATGGATGAACACAGAATTTGTGCAGTATCACTCTCGTAACATGTACAGATGAGGAGCACAACTTCTCATCACTGGCTAAAATCTTTGAACTTTAAACAATATAATAATTTATTATATATAGCATTGAATGTGTCTCGCCCAGGGGAGCCAATTCGCTTTTTAATATTATTTCCAAACATCATTGTAAAACTAATTTTTATGATCTTGCAAAACAGGATGATACCAAGGCCTAATTAGCATTTTCCTAACAAGGACTCACCGAAGAAAAGGATTTGTACTTAAACTCCAGCTAAAATGGACCCCTATTATTTAGAACTCATTTTATTTTATTTTTTCATTTTTTGGAATATTTTGATATATATATATATATAAATTTCATAAATAAGTGAACAACATAAGTGTGTCACATGTTGGAGATTTATTTTAACTATTTAAACTCAATTGTTTTACAGTTTAAAGATATTATTGATCAAAGAGATTTTAGTGAAAAACTACTGAGAAAAAGACATTAAAAATAAGGATGAAAATATCAATTTTAATAGATATTTCAATAACTTAAGATATATCGGGATATATTGATAAATATCAGTGGATATTTTGACACAAAATATCAATGAAGTAAAAATTATAAAAACTCGTGAAAATGTTGACAAACATATAAAAAATGATATAAAAAGTAAAAAGGACTATATTATAATTGAAATACAAAGAAATTGATATATAACTTGTATAATTTATGACAATTTATAATAATAATAAGCGACATTTCAAAATTCATTTAAAACTGAAATAATATTCTGTAGGATTTGAAAATAAATATAATAATAAAATGATAATTTAGAAAGGGAAAATTAGTACAATAAAATTTCACAAAAAGAAAAAAAAAAGGAATATATATATAGGTCTCCTAAACCATTCGATAAACTTAGACATTTGACCATCCGAATTAATATAAATTCCGGTTCGGTTTACAGAATAGTGAAGTCCAACTTCGTTCCTATCCCGCCAGGCATCATAAGCAGTAAACTCCAGTGAGGAGGGGCCCATCTCATTTTACAATAGACAGTTGGGCCCAAAATGAGGAATCCATATATGCGAAATTGAGACGAGTAAGTCTGACCAGGTTGTATAACGGGATGTGTAACTTGTAACACCTTCATTCATTTACCGTTGAGTTTATTAAGTCTTTAAGCTACTGCAACTTTATAATTATTTAAGGGATAATAATTACAATGGGGTTGCTATGCTTTATTCTTGGTATTATTGCTCACATTTTAATATTATTTTTCCACCCTCAACCTCTTCCCATCAACGTCACCCACCTTAGCAATAAACGATGTCGGCTCATATGATTTAAAAAATAAATAAATGATAAAGTAAAAATAAATATAATTTTGAGTCCATAGTCCTAAATTTTGGGCCCATAGGCTTAAACTTTGGGTTGTAGACCAAATAATGATAAAAAGAAGAAGAAGAAGAAGAAGAAGAAGAATGTAGTCTTCTAAAGTAATCCACTATGTCTAATAACTTTATCTTAGTAAAAATTCTCACAATAAAGCAGCTGTGCATTTTATAAGAGCAACAAATATGTGATTTAGTAACAAATTCTCTAGTCTACTATTAAAATTTCATCACTAATTATCAATCACTAAATTTTTTCACTGGAGAATTGATGTAAGAATTTGCTATACTTACTATGGGAAATTTTTTTATGACGAAATATATATATTTATGATGAAATTATTCGTCACTAATATTAAATTTTCAATAATGAATCATTTTTATTCTAATGACAAAATGGACATATTTGTGATGAAATTGTTTATTACTAATTTTTTTATTCCAATGATAAATATTTTTCATCACCAACTCATCAACTATTTTTTGAAAAACATATTTATTTTTTATAATTATTATGTTATGATAATATTTTTTCATTTAAAAAAGAAATGAAATTTTAAATTATGGAAGTACTTACTATTTTATGATAAACTACCAGTTGTTTTATGTAATAGTAAAGGTTTTTCATATAAGAATTTCACATAAAAAAGGTCTTGTTTGACAACTAGTTTCAAGAATAGCTTTTTGTTTTCCAAAATAAAAAGGAAATAGGAAAAAAAAGTTTATAATCAGAAATTTATTTTTTATTTTCTATTCTTAAAAACTAAAAATAATGTGTTTTATGAGGGTTGTCTTAAAAAGTAATTACACAAACATGAAAAATAATTAAAAATAAAACATTAGTTACAAAAATTATTTTTAAAGCATATTTAAAAACATTAAGCCTATGTTCGGTTTGTACAAAATATGAAGAAAAGAAAATGGAAAAGAAAAATAAAAGAAAAAAATGAAAATTAAAAATAAATTTAAAGTTAATAAATTATTTTTATATGTTTTTTCAAATTTATTTCACTTGTTTTCCTTCATCATATAAAGACTAAATAATTTTGAAATGTAAAAATTTCTAACTCATTTTAATTATATTTGATATCAATTTGTATTTCCCATAATAAAACCAAATATGAGAAAACCATTTTTTTAGTATTTTTTTTCTTTCCTTAATACTTTATGGAAATAGACATAGCCTAAAAATATGTTAAAAAACACTTCAAGTTTACATACAAATTTTTGTTTTATAAAACATTAGAAAATAATTTTAAAAATTTGCTCCCAAAAACTCATTTTCACTTTATATAGTATTATCCATAAAAGCAAATCTGGCCTAGAAAAAACTAATCATAATAGTCCTTTTCCACCATGATCAACCGGGAAAAGAAGACCAAGTGATAATGTATATAGGAAGAGTAATTTTAGTTAAATCCAGAAAAGGGGAAAGAAAAAAGGAAAGAAATGGAGTCATCCCTATCCTGGTTGTTGGGCTCAATAGAGAATACATATGAACCCGCTTTCTGAATACACAATGTAATGGGTGATGATTTCAAGAGTGATGCTTGGATCTTACGTCCTTTTCTATCTTAACTTTCATAGATTTTGAATGCAATAATGGTATGAAATAATTGATGATCATGACATATAGGAGGACACCTGTCTCATGCTATGAATATTTTTTACACCAATTGAGAAAAAATGGACAAGAAAGGGAAAAAAAAATTGAAGGGTCGTGACCCCAACCTTAGCTGTTCCCTTGCTTTTTATTAAAGCTTGACAGGTTACGACGTACCAAAATAAATATCTTTAAATAAATTAGAATAGCTCATTTTGGTGGAGGCTTTAAGTAGAAAATCATTTCAAAAGTTAATTTTAGAATATACTAATTTAACTTTGAATTATTTTACTTTATTGCACCTATTCACCATCACATATTGGGTGCCAAAGTCCGCTTTTGAATCATGTCGATCAGCTTAGAAACACAGATAATAGGGCCCTGGCCTACATGATAAAAAGAAAAGAGGCCTATCCCAAGCCTCATCCAGCTTTAATAAAGATAAAGGAAAGAAGAAATTAAATATCCCATAAATTTATTTAAAGATAGCATAAAGCATAATGTAAAAGGAAGCCTTGATTGTCGCAATCTGCTCAATAATGTTGTTATCCTTTGTCCTCTGGATCCTATTCTTTAAGTGACAAAATTTGACTAGAACAGCGGTCTTTTCTCAAAATGGAAAAGACGCAACTTTAGCTTTTTAAAATTCCAGTGCCAAGAACAAGACAATCAGCACCAACACGGCTTTCTCTGCTGCAAAGACATGTGGATCCTTCGAAAATCCACATTGGACCCCATCTGATACGCACCGATAACGTGGCCAAACCTCAACAATATAGGACCCTTATAGACGTGACCCTAACCAAACCTTACTAACATTTGGTTAATAAAGATAAGACTAGATAATGACAAATCTTGTTAAAGGACTAATAGTCTGTTTAGTAGTAATTCTATAAAGAGTTTCTAAAATTTTTAATATTTGAAATTTTTTATCATTCAAATATTAAAAAGTCTAGAAATGTTTCCTAAAATCATTGTCAAACACACTCTTAGAGTGTGTTTGATAGTGATTATAAGAAGTGTTTTTAAGCTTTATAATACTTGAAGGATGAAATTTTCCAAGTGTTATAAAACCTAAAAATACTTCCTAAAATCACTACCAAACCCACTCTAATGCATATATGTTCCTAGGACTAACCATGCATATCTCTTCCTAAGACTAATGATATTATCTCTATTATTTTCTAAAGATGTTTAAGAAACAATGTATATGGCTGAAATCCTCCTCACCATATGCAGGAGATAATATCAAATATATATAGAATAAATTACAACAATCTGATTCTATAAAATAGGAAGGTTTGAAATACAAATATTGAAAACATATCTACATATATTTACAGCTATACAATTGGATTTTATGGAACCAAATTGGGATATAACAAATTTGATGGAGAATCAAATGATTCTCCCTTATCATCCCCCTGCAAGGTGAGCGTGGGAGAAGGGATAACGCTGAGCTTGCTTTGGAAGAGAAAGAACTGAGGCTTGGTGACGCCTTTGGTCAATGAATCAGCAAGCTGTAGATGTGAAGGGATAAAAGCAACTTTCAAAGTGCCATTAGCAACAAGTTCACGAACAAAGTGGTAGTCGATCGCAATATGTTTTGAGCGAGGGCGAGTAACTGGATTGACCGCCATAAAAATTGCACTTTGATTGTCACAAAGAATTTTAGGTGTTGTTGAGAGTGTAACATGGAGGTCCCGAAGTAGTTGAACAATCCAAGCAATATCAGCAATGGCAACAACTAAAGAACGATATTCTGGCACTTGATCAAGAGATAGTGCTTTGTTTCTTAGAGGACCAAGAAACCAAATTGGTACAAAAAAAAAAAAGCATAGCTAGTAGTGGAACGACGTGTATCGAGACAGCCTGCCCAGTCCGCATCAGAGTAAGCAAGAATATCATGAGTGGACTGTTGATGGAGTTGAAGTCCATGAGGAGGAGTGCCTTTGACATAGTGCAAAATGCGCTTGAGAGCACGAAAGTGGTCCTCAATGGGAGCATGCATGAATTAGCAAATAGAATTCACACTGAAGGAGAGATTCAACCTAGTCATGGTCAGGTATTGAAGAGCACTTGTAAGTGAACAAAACATAGTAGGATCGGAGAACAATTTTCCTTCAGTTGAGAGATGTTGACCGATAACACAGGGTGTAGAAATAGGCTTTGCATCAATTATTGAAGCACGTTGCAACAGTTCAAGGGCATACTTTGTTTGATTGAGAAACAAACCCTTCTCATTAGCTTGCACTTCAACGCCAAGGAAATAATGAAGATCACCCAAATCCTTCATGGAGAATTCCTTGGAAAGCCAAGTAATGAGGGTTTGAACCATAGAAGAATTACTTCCAGTTATGACCATGTCATCAACATAAAAAAGTAAATAAATAGTTCCAACCAAGGAGTGATAGACAAATAACGAAGAATCAGCCTGACTAGAAAGAAATCCAAGTTTGAGCAAAAAGGAGTTAAAATGATGAAACCAAGCTCGAGGAGCTTGTTTCAACCCATAAAGAGCCCTCTTTAGGCGACAAACATGCTGAGGGAACTGTGGATCTGTGTAGCCAAGCGGTTGTTCCATATACACCTCTTCATTGAGAAAACCATGTAGAAATGCATTTTTAACATTTAGCTGATGTAAACGTCATCCAAAAGTAACAACCAATGAAAAAATAATTCTTACTGTAGCAAGGCGCACTATAGGACTAAATGTGTCACCGAAGTCAAGACCATGAATCTGAGAAAATCCTTGAGCCACAAGACGTGCCTTGTGACGCTCAATGGACCCATTCGATCGAAGTTTGGTTTTGAAAATCCAGCGACAGCCTACCACATTGTGATTGGTAGGACGAGGTACAAGAACCCACGTATCATTTGTCTTCAAAGCTTGAATCTCATCATCCATAGCCGAGAGCCATTCAGGGTGTTTTGTAGCAGACTTAAAACCCTGAGGTTCTTTGAGAGCAAGAAGTGCTTGAAAAGTTTGAGAAAAAGACAAAACATTCATAGCATGATATAATCGTGGTTTGAATTTATCGACTTTTCCTCTGGTAATCATCTGGTGGCTGGAAGTGGTCACATGAGGAGCGGAAGACACCGACGATGGGAAAGTTGAGTCTGAAGCTGCAGAATCCGAGAGGGGTTCCACATAAATAGGACCTTATAGATCAAGGGGAGAATCCGAGGACAGGTGTGGAGAATCACTACAAGGCAAACATGGTGAACTTGAAAACGAATGAGAAGAACCAATAGTAAAAGACCAAGACACATAGTCCGAGCATTAAAAAAAAAGGGTAAGTCAACGTTGGTTTGTAAATTTTTTATAGAATCACCATGATAAGGAAAAGTATTTTCATAAAACTGCACATGTCGAGAAACATAGACACGATGTGTCTTTCGGTCGAGACATCGAAATCCTTTATGAAGTGTACTGTAACCTAAAAAGATACAAGAAGCAGATTTTGGAGACAATTTATTTGGTGAGTAATCTTTCAAATAAGGGAAGCAAAGACACCCAAAAGTGTGAAGCATAGAGTAATCCGGTTGCTTACCAAACAAGAGCTCATAAGGAGTTTTGCCATCAAGTAACGGTGACGGGAGTTGGTTAATGAGAAAGACAACAATTGAGAAGGCCTCAACCCATAAAGAGAGCGGCACACGAACATGGAACATAAAGGTAAGGCCCGTTTCTATGACATGGCGATGCTTGCATTCGACAATGCCATTTTGACTAGGAGTGTTGGGGCATGCCAAATGGAGAACAATGCCACAAGATTGCAAGTGAGATCGAAATTTATTATTTGTAAATTTGGTTCCACCATCACATTGAAAGGATTTTATTTTGGATGAAAATGGAGTCTCAATATAACATTGTAAATGGATGAAGGTATCAAAAAAATCAGAATTTTGTTTTAAAGGGAAAGTCCAACTAAATCTGGTACAATCATCAATGAATACCACATAGTATCTATATCCAATAAAAAAGAGAACTGGTGACGGACCCCATAAATCACAGTGTAAGCGATCAAGGCATGGCACAACGTTCATCATTTAGAGAAAAAGGTAAATGATGGCTTTTGCCAAGTCTACAACCAACACAAATTTCAAAATCAATGTTCACCAATTTATTACTACAAGAAATATATCCTAATCTAGAAAGAGAAGCAACAATACAATAATTGGGATGACCAAGGTGGGCATGCCATAAACGAACAGAGGCTTGCGATGAAGGAGAAGTGGTGGACATAAGGGCATGATGATAACGATCCAACACGTAGAGACCATTTTCACATCTTCCGACTCCCAATACAGTTCTTGTGACCTGATCCTGTATGGTAAAACCAGAGGAAGAGAAGGTAACAAGACAATTATTGTCTTTAGTAAGTTGACTAATTGAAATAAGATTTTTCTTAATGTTAGGAACAACTAAGACATTTGATAAAAGAAGAGAACTAGACGGAATACGAGATGAAATGGAACCAGTATGAGAAATTGCTAAAGACTGACCATTTCTAACCATGACACGTTCATTACCAGAGTAGAGAGCTGGTTGATCCACAACCTTGGTGTCACTTGTCATATGGGACGTTGCACCAGAATCAAGAAACCATTCAGAGTCATTCAGGTCTTGAATTGAGCAGGCTGAAAAAGCTTTAGCAATATTAGCCGATTGCTTCTTCTTGAGTTTCAAGAAACTCTAGCAACGTTTGGCTAGGTATCCATCCTTGTCACACAACTGGCAGTGAATGGTGGATGATGACTTCGAATTTGCAAAAGAGCTAGACGAAGTGGGAGACCGATTCTTCCATTTCTTAGCCCCTACAGATTTGGAAGTCTGCTGCACATAAAAAGTAGAGTTAGAAGACGAGTGGGAAATCGACCTTTCAAAAATCTCATGACTTAAAGCTTTCAAAACAATCTCAGCAAAGGAGGGTAGTTGAAGTTGTGACATCATGGTGGTGGAGAAGATCTTGTAGTCGGGCCCCAATGCTCGTAAATACTAGTGAACTTTATCTGTGTCGTCAATGGGACGACCGATTGCAGCCAATTGATCACAAAGACCTTTGAAGGTATGGGAAAACTCAACAATGGACTGAGAGCCGCGTTGCATCAATTGGAGTTCATCCTTGACTTGCAGTTCACGAGTCTTTGACCGGTGTGAGAATGAGACTTCAAGAGCATGCCAAGCCTCATGAGAATGACATAAACCCAAGACTTCACTCATAGACTCCTCGGTAAGAGAAGAGTAGAGTAAACTGAGAAGTGTCTAATCAGTATGTAGCCAAAAAGTGTACGCTGGATTTGATTTGGTGGTGCCATCAGCGGCAAGAATTGTGGCTGAGGGAGCCCCGATGCTACCATCCAAATAGCTAAACAAATCTTGATTGGCTAACAGTGGAACAAACTGATTTTTTCACAATAAGTAATTTGAGGAAGTCAGTTTAATGGTGAACATATGCACCATTGTGTTAAGCAGAAGAAAAGAAAATGAAGAAGCCAAATCAGCCATGGTTAGAATCAAAGAAAAAAAAATCCTCAAGCTTTGATACCATAAAGATGTTTAAGAAACAATGTATATGGCTAAAATCTTTCTTACCATATGCAGGAGATAATATCAAATATATATAGAATAAATTACAACAATTTGATCCTATAAAATAGGAAGGTTTGAAATAAAAATATTGAAAACATATCTACATATATTTACAGCTATACAATTGGATTTTATGGAACTGAATTGGGATATAACAAATCTGATGAAGAATCAAATGATTCTCCCTTATCATTTTCATTCCTTTCAAGGTTTTTTTTTTTTTTTTTTATAAATATGTAGGGGAGACAAACCATAGACAGGGTGTTGTATTAAGTCTTTAAATTAAATTTAGTATTTAAAACTAAAATGATATCAAACTCTTCACTTAAACTATATAGATGTTGAATTTTGTAGTTTGGTATATGAACTCAACATTATCAAAATCATCCAAGAATTCAACACTTTTAAGTTTTAATTCTATTGTTTTTAACTACTTAATTTTAAGTTTAATCAAATATCTCCTAAGAGTGCTCACACCAAACATGCAGTCTTTTTTTTTCTTTTTCTTTTTTTAAGCTTAGATTTCATATATGAACTCATCATTATCAAAATCATAAACAAATTCAACATTTATAATATGTAGCTCTTAATTTATAATTTTAAGTTTGATCAAATATCCCCTAAGAGTGCTCACACCAAACATGTAGTTGTTATTATTAAATAATTTTATATTAAAATGTGTCCTTTTTAAATCAAATTTTTTTTACCATTAGTTTCTTCATGTAAAAAAATTAAAATTCTAAACAACTCTATTTTATTTGATGTGTGCCAATTATATTAAATTAAACTCCATTTTAATTGATGCATATTTAAATAAAATTTCTTTTAAAATATTTTTTTTTATTTTTAATTATTTAATACAATAAACTTGAAAATTCAAATAAACTCTACTTAAATTTATTTATAAGAACCAATTTTTCATTGAAGGGTTAATTAAAAAAATAAAAATCATGATTATATTTCTTTAAATAATTTTTGATAGGAAAATAAAAATGATGATAAAATAATTAAGTAATACATAACTTTTATTTAATATAAATTAACTCTCTAAGTTATGCAACTTTTACTCTATAATTTATTTTTATTGACTTTCTTATTATATATTACTTAAAAAAAAAAAAAACTAGTTATAAAAATATTGAAATAAAAATTAGAAGGAAACGAAATAGTGAATATAATTTCTTTTAGTTGAAATAAATTAAATTAAACACATAGTAGCAAAAATGTTAGATTTATGAGAATTATACTTGGTCTTTTTAAAATTAAAACTTAACATATTTTTAAAAATAGACTTTATTATATAAAATAAAATTAGAATTAAAAAATAAAATATTTTTAAAATTTATTTTATTCTTATAATTAAAATTTTGAAGCTTGGACAAAGTACTAAATAAAAGTTTGCAACTATAAAAAAAAAAAATTAAATGTTTATAATTACTTTAAGAATAAATTATGGAAAAAAAAAGTTGTTACATTTCTATAGAATAAAAAATGAAAATATTTATTATAGTTGTAACCTTAGAATATAAAATTATATTATTAAATAAAGATTGAATCACTTCACTTAAACAAGAAATTCTTATTTCTATGGGGTATTGTGCACAATGCTTAAATTTTTAAAGATATCATATGTTAAGTGTACACTTAAATTTCTAACAATGAATCATTTTCAGACTTTAACTATTTTCATTATCAAATGGTTAAATTACATTTAGCACTTGACCTTAAATAATATAAAACACTTTTCACTTCTACTAATTTAGTGCTTAAAATTTAATACTAAAATATTTTAGTACTTAATTTTGAATTTTATATTAACACTACCTAATATTCCTCATGAAGGGAATATGTGCATTACTTCATTCCCATCTATACTGTTACAATATGTGCAAAACTTCATAGGGCTCTAAATCCTAGTAACAAAAGCAAATAAGCATTTTAAAACTTATTAGTGTATTACCTTAGATCTGGATGTTTCTAGATCAATTCCTGTCCGTGAAGATGTGTTGAATGCGTGGTAGATTTTGTAAACACAATAGTCTTCCACTTGATAGCTTTTTCTAGATCCTGACATATAAAGGGTGGATTGCTTTAGAATGGTTGATGGCTAGAGTTCTCTTCTTTTTGGAGATTGGAAGACAAGAGATGATAGAAGTTTGAAGCCTTAACCCTTAAAAAGGGTTTATTTAGGCTTCAAGTCAACTTAAGTTACTTGAGCCCATCCTAGGCTCAAGTCAATTAAACTAACCCACTTAGATCCTAATTTATTAACTAGTCATTTGAGCTCCAATTAATCAATTAGCCCAATTCAGAAATATCATTTACAAAATCTTGTGCAATCTTGAGTATTTTCCAAAACACCTTTACACACAAAAGTGAACAAAGAACACAACTAACTCTTATAAGTTGTGTCATCATAGTAGGAATCTCTAGAACTCATAGGAAAATACTATCTCCCTCAAAATCCAATTTTGGAATTGACTCAACATCCTACCATAAAGAATCAAACATACCTCTATATCCTATACATATTATAATGAGATACAAGAACTCGGGTCTATGACCTTACCATCTACTACATGTAGGCTCCCTATGAATTGTGTCTATAATCTCACAAAGGTGAATGCTATCAATGTCTTAAGATTACCTTTATAATCCTTGAGTATCAAATCCCCTTATTGTATGATCAACTAACAAAATCTAGCTTACAAAGAGTATATGTTAAGTTTTAGTTAAGGAACTACTACGATAATAGATTTCTTGAACACACATCCTTAGGATCACCTAATATGACACATTATCTTAATCTTATGAGACATCATGGTACCTCTATTGAGAATACTTGTTGTCACCAACATTTATCAATAGTGACCTAATCCACAAGGAACATACGACTAACTTAGGATCTCACTCATATGTCAAAGTCATTACAAATTTTAGAACAAGTTCAATATCCTCTCAAGATTGAGAGACCATACAATATAGTAGCTTAGTGAGACCATGATTACTTGATGGTCAAATTTCATGACTCACCATAGGTCTTATTTGATGTCTAATCATACACACTAGTGCACTCACCATGGGAACCTTATTCCCATGACGAATGTTAATCATCTCTCTATTTAGGAAGTAATGCACTACAACCTAAAATGGATTGCCTAAGTCTCTTAACCAATTGTGAACAAATCATTTACTTGCAAAGAACCCATAACTTAGATCTTTTATGGAACTCCTAAGGCACCCAAGTTATGTATAATGAAAAGGATGCTAAGCTAGAATGCCCATATATATATATATATATATATATATGCCAAAATTCAAAACAAAGAAGAGAAATAAGAAAATACACAAGATGTTTAACATGAAATTTAAAGAGAAAAAACCACAAACTTTATTTACATAATTTGAAAACCATCCATAATAGGAGGTATAATGAAAACATAAAACATACTTATATAAGGAGATGAATATCTTACAATGGGAGAAGGGAAGAAATCTTTGAAGAAAGCTTTTGGCTTGAGAGCTTACATGATGAAAGAGAATGAAGAGAGAAAGGAAAGCAAGATATTTAACAAGAAATTTAAAGAGAAAGAACCACAAACTTTATTTACATAATAGGAGGTATAATGAAAACATAAAACATACTTATATAAGGAGATGAATATTGTCACACCCCTGATTATCTCACTTAATTTTTCACGAGTGTGCGGTGCTAAGGACCCTTCCTTAGCCAACCTTCCCTTCCCAACGTTTAGAAGAATAGAGTAGAATGCAGAAATCACAAAGCAACCGGGACACACGAGGTTACAGGAAAATCCTTTCCCAACTTGTATTAATCACTCTTACAAGACAAAATTGCTTCTTGAACCAGAGTACAATGCCCTCACCCAAGGCATACGAGAAGGAACCCTTTCCCCAACTCTCACCCTCTCTTTCAAGGCTGTAGGAGCCCTATTTAAATGACTCATCTGCAGTTACACATTTGAATTCCCTCAATTCAAATCTTGGAGCCAACTAGGTGGTCATGCAACTGGCCAGAACTGCCCTCAACTGCTTGCACAACTACCCACTGTGGATCCGGGCCCTTGCGACACGTGGCATCGCACATTTCACCCGGACGGAAATTCTCCCTTATTCCACCCGGATATCTCATATCAGGAATTCTGTCCGCCGACGTTCCACCCAGATATCTCTCATCCGGCGCCTGTCCACCGACGTTCCACTCGGATATCTCACATTCGGCACCTGTCCGTTGCCGTTCCACCCGGATATCTTACATCCGGCGCCTGTCCGCTGCCGTTCCACCCGGATAAAATCCATGGAGATGTTCTCCCAAGGTCTTTCTGGAATGGGGAGGGGCTGCAGCAACCCTGCAACCTTCTTCCTTTCAGTCTTGTCCATCTGACAGACTAGGCATGACTTCACATATGCCTGAACATTCTCACCCATCTTAGGCTAGTAATAGGATCTGGCTAGCAGCGCTAGGGTCCTCTCTTCTCTGGGATGGCCTGCCAACTTCGAATCATGGGTTTCCCACAACAAATCCTTCCTTAGGCCGCCTGTAGGGACATACCATCTTCCTTCTTTTGCCACAAGGAGGTCACCCTCTAGCCAATACCTTCTGATCACTCCCTCTTTTACTTGTTGCTTCAGTCTACCATATGCAGCATCCTGCTCCGTAGCTAGCTTTATCTTCTCATTGAAGTCAGAGATGACTTCAGAGAGGACCGCGATGTAGGCAATTACCTCCTTCCTACTCAAGGCATCAGCCACAGTGTTATGCCTTCCCGGTCGATGCAGCCACTCGAATTTGAAATCGGCTAGGAACTCCTGCCATCGCGCTTGTCTGGGACTCAGCTTTTTCTAGGTCTTGAAGAAGGTGTTGGCCACATTATCAATAACCATGGTGAAGATACTTCCCAGCAAGTAATGCCTCCACTGCTGCAGGTAATGCACCACAGCAGTCATCTCTTTCTCGTGAGTGGAGTACCTCTGCTCTGCATTATTCAGCTTCCTGCTTTCAAACGCCATAGGGTGCCCTTCCTACACCAAGACTCCACCCAAGGCTCTATCAAAGGCATCTGTTTGGACTTCAAAGGGTAAGTCCAAATCTGGCAACCGCAGCACAGGCTCAGTGGAGATGGCTTTCTTCAGGCTTTCAAAAGCCATCTGACACTGCATGCTCCAATCCCACTGATTGTCCTTCTTCAATAGGTCAGTAAGGGGAGACACCACCTTTGAATACCCCTTAATGAACCTTTTATAGTAGTTGGCTAATTCAAGGAAGGACCGCAGCTCCGTCACTTTGGTAGGGACTGACCACTCCATAATAGCCTGCACCTTGCCCTTGTCCATCCTGATCAGTTCTGCACTGATCTTATGTCCTAGAAATGTGATCTTCTCCTGAGCAAACTCACATTTCTTTGGCTTCACATAAATCCTATTCTCCCTCAATCTCTGAAACACCAATCTCAAGTGCTTCTCATGTTCTGTTAGAGTTTTACTGTAAACTACAATGTCATTTAGATACACAACCACAAAGGCATCCAAATAATCAAACAGAACATCATTCATCAAATTACAGAATGTAACAGGAGCATTTGTCAAGCCAAAGGGCATTACCAAAAACTCGTATGATCCATACCGAGTTACACAAGTAGTATTCCCTTCATCTCCTGCTGCAATTCGCACTTGCCAATAACCTGATCTCAGGTCCAACTTGGTGAAGTAAGAAGCTTTTGACAATCTGTCAAATAGCTCAACAGCCAAGGGGATCAGGTACTTGTTTTTTATGGTCACCTTGTTGAGTGCTCTGTAGTCCACGCACATGCGGAGAGAGCCATCGCACTTCTTTTGGAAGAGCACTGGTGCACCATATGGGGCCCTTGAGGGCTGGATCAGACCTGCATCTAGCAACTCCTTCAGTTGCTTATATAACTCCAGCAACTCTGCAGGAGGCATCCGGTAAGGGGCTTGAGCCGGGGCCTTTGTTCCAGGTAGCAGCTCAATTTTGTGGTTAATGGGTCGCCGAGGTGGCAACTCCTTGGGGAATTCTGCAGGCATCACATCTTTGAACTCTTTAAGGATCTTGACCACCGAGTCAGGGACTTCCATAGACTGTCCCTCCTTGATCTCGATCAAGGCTGCAACATAGGTCTTCTGGCTCTTCTTCAATTCTTTCTTCAATTGAATAGCTGACAACATCTCAGGCTGTCCCTTACTACCATCTTTTTTCTTCAAAGCTTTCACGAAGCAAGACTGCTTCTCTTCTAACACCACCAATCCACCAAGATGTGGAATCAAGGCCACCTTGGCCCTTAAGAGGAAGTCTACACCAAGGATCAAATCAAAATCATCTAAAGGTACACAAAGTAAACTACACGTACCCTTCCAATCACCGATCTGCATAGGGACTTTCTTGGCTACCCCTTGGATCTTTTGGGCTTTGCTGTTGACTACCTTGATCCGACTGGTGTCCTCCTCCAATTTAAGTCCCAACCTGGTTGCTTCTCTGGTGGCCACGAAATTGTGAGTGGCACCATTGTCCACTAAGGCCTTCACTTGCACACCATTCACCACTGCATGGACGTGCATCAGAGACTTCTGGACTGGGGTCTCACCATTAATCACGTTCAGAAGTTGCAGTGGGTTGACTCTTGGAGCGGTTTCCGAGTCAGAGTCTCCCTTGTTGTCTGCAGTCATAAAGGCTGAGAGTTTCTCTCTTTTGGGGCAGTCTCTGGCTCGATGAAACATCCAGCCATCCGGGTGGTCTGCTGCACGAACTTAGTGGTCTCCTCCACTGGCTTTCCTCCTACAGCAGGCTTCTTGCCTTATTTCTTCCACCCGGGCTTCTTAGAAGCCTTGCCCTCAGCCTTAGCCTTCTTGCCTCCATCTGACTTGGGTCTCTACGTGGTGGAGATGGCACCACCCATCTTGTAGTCTACCAGGTAGTCTGCTGCAGCCATGGCAGCAGGGAGATCACGAACTCCTTGCCTCCGTAGTTCCATCTGAGCCCATCCTTGCAAACCCGACATGAAGTTAAATAGCTTGTCATCCTTTGACATGTTCTTTATGTCCAACATCAAGGAACTGAACTCCTTGACGTATTCCCTCACGGTTTCGGCGTGTCTGAGCCTTTTCAACGCTTCTCGGGCCACCCACGCAATGTTGGTGAGAAGGAACTGATCCTTCAATTCCTTCTTGAGAGTTTCCCAAGTGGTGATCCGGGGCCTTCCCAACTCTACATCGTCCTCCATCCTGGTTCGCCACCACAATTTGGCATCACCAGTCAGATACATACTGGTGATGGAAACCTTCTCGCCATCAGGAACATGAGCAGCCTTAAAGAACTGCTCGATGTCGCACAAGAAGTTCTCCAGTTCCTTCGCGTTTCTGTTGCCATTGAAGCCTTTGGGCTTTGGGACTCGAACTTTGGAAGGGGCTTCAGGATCTGAGGTAGATCCCTACAACACCGTCTTCTTAAGGATGGCGATGTCCTCTGCATAGGACTGCAGGGTCTCCTTGAAGTCATCAATCCGGGACTGCATCTCGGTTTTGAACTCAGCCAATTTCTCCTCAAAGAAATTGTCATGGGACTCCAACATACTCCTCTGAGCTTGGACTTCTTCCCTAGTGTGCTCTGCCCACGAAGCCACTGTGCCATCCTCACATGGCCATTTTCCCAGCGCCTCTTTTATTTGAGTCATCCTCTCCCATAAGGCCTCCATTGCACTACCACCAGCCATCTCTAGTGCTTGCTCTGATACCAACTGTCACACCCCCGATTATCTCACTTAATTTTTCACGAGTGTGTGGTGCTAAGGACCCTTCCTTAGCCAACCTTCCCTTCCCAACGTTTAGAAGAACAAAGTAGAATACAGAAATCACAAAGCAACCGGGACACACAAGGTTACAGGAAAATCCTTTCCCAACTTGTATTAATCACTCTTACAAGACAAAATTGCTTCTTGAACCAGAGTACAATGCCCTCACCCAAGGCATACGAGAAGGAACCCTTTCCCCAACTCTCACCCTCTCTTTCAAGGCTGTAGGAGCCCTATTTAAATGACTCATCTGCAGTTACACATTTGAATTCCCTCAATTCAAATCTTGGAGCCAACTAGGTGGTCATGCAACTGGCCAGAACTGCCCTCAACTGCTTGCACAACTACCCACTGTGGATCCGGGCCCTTGCGACACGTGGCATCGCACATTTCACCCGGACGGAAATTCTCCCTTATTCCACCCGGATATCTCATATCTGGAATTCTGTCCGCCGACGTTCCACCCGGATATCTCACATCCGGTGCCTGTCTGCCGCCGTTCCACCCGGATATCTTACATCCGGCGCCTGTCCGCGGCCGTTCCACTCGGATATCTCTCATCCGGCGCCCCCTGTCGCTGGATGGGAAAGGAGGACGATTCAACTTCCCCGGGTAGACATGTCCGGATCCTTCAGTAACGCTTATCTGGAGTGCGCACATGACTTGTTCGTGATCCCCACGCTTAGCTCCTGGGGTTTGAACCACCAAACCTCCAGGATTTCCTTGCTTTTCGCCTAGGCTCTCATGGGTGCAAGGCCTACCCATGAGGCCTATTTCTCCGGGTCTAAATCAAGTGGCTAAAGGGCTGACAAATATCTTATAATGGGAGAAGGGAGGAAAGCTTTGAAGAAATCTTTTGGATTGAGGGCTTACATGATGAGAGAGAATGAAGAGAAAAGGGGGAGCTTAAGTATGGAAGAAAGGAGGAAATTTTTTTTCCTGCTTACAACTGAGGATCAAGCCTCCTTAAATAGCTGAAGAAGGAATCTTAAAACAATAAAAAGTGACATACAAAGTACTATTTGCTTTTTGACCAACTATTGTGAATAGTTAATCCGTGCATGAATAGTAAAAGTGAACATTAACAGTTTACTGTAGCACTTTAGACTTTTCAGTAAAGAATCTTACTTTCGGTAGGAAATAATGGCTGGTAGGCCATTTCTTGAATTGTGGACACACATGCTGGAAGACAAAATTGCTTTCGATGCTAAAATGAGCTTATTGGAGAGAATAATCTTGCAATTGGAAAGTCATGAAGCTGATGGTTACTTGGATTTTCTTATTGGAGGAAGAATACCTTCACAGTCATCGCCATTATCGGGAAGGTAGCTTGTTGAATCATCAAATTCTACATAAGAGTTTTCTTGGGAAAAACTTGAGCTTCCTTCATCAAGGATTTTCTAGAATTCTTGAGGGGTTTTTGCTATTGCGAGCATGACTTGGAGCTATTGTTTCTTGAGAAGAAACTGTGACATATCATCACCAGTTGAAGCTTGTGTGGGATGTTTGAGGAAATATTGCTTAACTGCTTCCAAGGATGCATCATTTTTCATAGCGTCCCACCATTTAGTCTTAAAAGTCCTTCCAATAGTTGGAAAGACTGTTGATTCATCTGCAATGATAATGTAGTCCCACTGGACTATCCAAGCAAGGCCAAATTTACTGAAAAAGAATAATAAATGGGGAAAAGCTGAAAGTTCTCTAGGGATAACAAAAGAACGGTTGAATAGCTCAAATCCATCCAATATGGGCTTAGAAAGAATCTTAATGGATGGACCAAAATAAGTCCACCAATTGTGGAACCAAAATGGGAAGGAAGAAAGCTGATGCTTAGATGGAAAATAGAACATCCATGAATGATGGAAGTCCCTATTTTGGATTAGAAAAGCATTGAACCATGCTCTCTAATAATCCCAATAGTTGAAAAATCTTGGTTTTGAAGGTTCAGAGAACTCCCTTGAGAAATTGGGATTTCCACCCCATTGTTTAATAGTAAGAATCCTACAGATATGGCAGGTGGAAAATGCCAAATCCAAATTGTTGTATTTATCAGCGTTATGCTTAATTTTAACAGAACCAGTTTCTACGAGGACTGCCTCATAAAAATCTCTTATTTTTAAAAGGTCACCAGAGGGATGATGAAGCTTTTCATGAAATTTTTTTGCTACTATCTCTTTGGGGTTTTTTCAGAAAATAATTCTCTTTCAATCACCAAAATTGGTTGATTGATATCTTTTTATCAATATCTTGATTTTGCAGAAAGAAGTGTAGGGTTGGCAGCCACCACAATTTGCTTATTTGAAAAAGATGAGCTTGATGCTAATTCTTGATGAGAGGGATTAGCCTGAGTCACCTGCTTAAAGGTGTGAGACCCTGAAATAGTTGGGTATTGGGTAGCCTTGACCAGTTTAGATGGATCTGTAAGATCATAGTACAAGGTCATCATCTTGTTGGGCATAAGGTTAGAAGAATGAAGCCTTGCTTCTTCTTCAAGTTCAACTTGTTGACTCCAAAGTATTTTATGGGGAGAAGAAGCTTGACTGGATTGGGATTTTTGTGGGTTAGGAGCTAAGGTATTCTTTTTAGGGGCCATGGTCTTGTGAACCCTGCAAATTTCACGAGTTAAGTAATCAGGAATGGAATTTTCTCATTTAATAAACTTAATTTGAAAATTAGGGTTTAAAATAATTTGCCAATCAGTTAAATCATGCTTAAAAGCTATTTACTTAATTGTTTTCGTAGATGTGAAAATGACTCTTAATAAAAATCCTTGGTTCAAAATATCAATTTGAAATTTTGGAATGCATAAAGAAATGCTTAAAATATCATTTTTAATGAGATTATGAATGAGTTGGGTACCTATTATCTTAGGTGGAACATTTATTCCAACAAGATTAATTTCCTAATCACAAGGAGTGCTATAACAAGTGGATTGGTAAATTCAAAAAGAATTTCCTTATCAAAGAACTTTGTTCTTATTCCTTGGTTATTTACCCACATGGGATAAATAGAGCTTAAGAAGGGGATCCCTAGGAGGGCTTTCTCCTTAAGGTCCTTAACAAGAATGAAGGTTTGCTTAATATAGATGTCATGGTTACGGATATGAACATTTGTTAATTTATACTTAATGGCAAGCCTTTTGCCATTGGCTCCAAAGAGAGACTGACTAGTCTCTTCACATAATGGAATAGGTACAAGACCTTCTTGAAGGCAATTTTCGGCTGCTCCTAAATCAATCAAAGTAACAATGTCAAAGGCAAAATTATCTTTGATTACTATAGTAAGGGAGACTTCCCATCTTTAAAAGATAACCCTATTAACAGTATTCAAAAAAGCATCTGTCTCTTCATTATTAACATGTGAAGATTCTAGAACATCCACAAGATTTCCCTGGTTATTAACAATCCTATTGATTTGTCCTTAGAGGTTTGACAAACCTAAACTTGTGAATTGTCTTAAGTCCTTAATTTCCTTCCTTAATTTCCTTCCCTTTCATTCGGTTGAGATGAGCCCCTAGTGGAGCACTTTCTTTAAGCTTGGGCATTTTCATCGATCAGAGGCCCCCAGTGGAGTCGCCAATTTGTGGACCTGCAAATTTCACGTGTGTCCCCACTTGATCGGCGAGACTCGCTCTTTATTTGTGAAAAATTAATTTTAGAAAAGTTGGAGTCGCCACCTATTTTATTTTTATTTTAAAGGGAAAATAAAACAAAAAAGAAAAACCCTAAAAAAAATGACTCCATAATTTTTGGAAAAAGCGTGTCTTTGAAAAACCTGAGTCTAGGTCCGGGGATCAGGTTACTTATTGGGAAGGTACCTCTAGGAGGTAGCACCCCTCTAAGCCCTAAAGAGGTCTCTACTGACTAAGTTGAGGGAAATATAACAATTAACCGATTAATCATGGATACCTAAGTAGGCTAGGTGACTTCGAAAATAGCATGCTTAGCAGGAAAACCAATCACAATCATGAAGAATATTTAGGGTACGTACCTGGACTGCTTCTTAAGCGCTATCACAAGACATTGAAAATATGATATAACATTTGTTTCAATCAAGCATGTATCTAAACACCCAAGAATCACATCATGTATGGATATAATCGCCAATAGCATATGTGCCCATATAATTCTCGAAAAATAGGTGTGGAGGAGCGTACCTGGATAGCAAGCTAGTACTCCTTTATGGGAAGCAAAATTAGCCAAATAACATATCCAAAATAATCTCATATATACCACAAAATGAGGCACAATCAATTGAATATCAAACAAGAAATATTTGAGGAAATATAGTGAATGTCGAGCCCCTCTCCAAAGCCCTAATCAATTTCGCATGAGTTGATTCTATGAATTCCATTGTTTGGAATCACGAAAGTTATTCGTGCTTGTGAAAAATCAAGAAGATTAAGAAAATGGTTGAAAGTCAAAGAAAATAGTGAAAGTGCATGCCGAGAGGAAAAATGGCAGCAAGCGATTACTAAAGATGGATTTTTTAATGCTGAGAATATTTAGTGGAAAAATGATTCAAAATTCAATTTAAAAACAATAAATTCCCAATCAAAGAGGTAAATAGAGGAGGAGGTGGAACGTTGGCCGGACAGAATTCCGGATGTGAGACATCCGGAGGAGATGGAATGTTTGGCCAGACAGAATTTCAGATGTGAGATATCCGGATGAGGTGGAATGGCGGCGGGACAGAATTCCGGATGTGAGACATCCGGATGAGGTGGAATGGCGGCGGGGCGGGATTTCGGATGTGAGACATCTGGATGAGATGGAATGGCGGCGGGACAGAATTCCGGATGTGAGGCATCCGGAGAAGGGGGACTGTTGGCGGGACAGAATTCCGGATGTGAGACATCCGGATGAGGTGGAATAGCGATGGGACAGAATTTTGGATGTGAGACATCCGGATGAGGTGGAATGGCGGCTGGACAGAATTTCGGATGTGAGACATCCGAATGAGATGGAATGGCAACATGACAGAATTCCGGATATGAGACATCCGAATGAGGTGGAATGGCGACGGGACAGAATTCTGGATGTGAGACATCTGGATGAGATGGAATGGCTGCGAGATAGAATTCCGGATGTGAGACATCCGGATGAGGTGGAATGGCGGCGGGACAGAATTCCGGATGTGAAACATCCGGATGAGATGGAATGGCGACGGGACAGAATTTCGGATGTGAGACATCCGGAGAAGGGGGACCGTTGGCCGGGCAGAATTCTTCCCATTCTAAGAGTTCCAGAAATTGCTGCCTAACGGAGACAGGGTACCCCAAAAAAGAAACTAGAAAAATAGAAGAAAAGAAGAAACGAACGTAAAGAGAAAGAGCTCCAGAAAACAAAGTAGAGATAAGAAAAAATAAAAATAAATAAGAAAAGAATAATAAAGCCAAGCCACATTCCATTGCTTTGTCAACGGGCTTGGAATGGTGAGAGAGGTACGAGCAGATTCCAGCAAACAAATATAGCCATAATTCTTATGTAATGCACAGGAAATTAAAAAAAATAGAACATTTCACCCCTAAATCAAAATTAGAGAACTCCAAAGAGACAAATCAACAACATCTATAGAAGCAATCAAGTACCAATGTAGACAAACATATGACCTCCGTCATTCTATCCCCTAGCATCCAAACGAGACTCAAAACCCAACGAAGATTCATACATCAAAAGGATAATCGGAATCAAGAAGGGGTCTACAGTAAACATACTTGGAAACACTTCCTTTCGGTAAGAAAATCTCCACTGGTTTTTGTATTCTCAGACTTTCCCACTCGTCTTTTTCGTGCTTCCTTCCTCTTCCCTTGACAACCTCTCTCCCTGCCCTCACAATCCCAAAGAATCCTCATTTTTCTTCCTCTCTCACGTATATATACCAGCCTTTCCAAAAGAGACCCTCCAAATCTGCTGGAGAAAAATCCCCTCCTTTCTTCCTTTTTTAAATCTAATTTCCTTTCTTATTTTCTTCCCTTTTTATAACCGATTCTCCCATAGAAATAATATATGTGCTATCCTTCTAAAAAACAAAATCTCTTTTTTTTCAAAATTTTGTTGATTCTCCTTCCAAATAGATGGCGGCCCATTTCCTCATACCCAAAAGCCAAGAAATATGATTTAAAAAGCTTGTAATAAGATGAAATAAAATAAAATAAAAAATGATAAAGAAATCCGTATAAGTCACACAAGTCATGTAGGCCATGCAATCACGCAACCATCTAAGAAAGTGAGTCAATGAATGAACTAAATGGGTTGGGGCCTAGTGGTGCCTAACGAACTAAGTGTCTTAAAGTGATTGGGATATTGTCTAAGTGACCTAAACATGCTTAAGAACTATCCTAAAAAGGAATGGAAAGCTTAAGTCTAAATCAAAACTAAGGGTCACAATAAGGGGCTAGGCAATCCCTCAACCAGAGTCTCCGAGGTGGCTCAAGAAAGGTAAGTAACGTGAGTAGCTATGGGCCACCAAGGAACTACTGTAAAGTATCGAACAAGTATCTAATAGGACATGTGCTAGGATGACAAAATTGAGGGTCTACAGGTCTTTGGACAGCAATTACAATTACCCTTAATATAATCTTCTTGGTCACTAGAAGTTTGGCTAGAAACATCACCACTACTGTCTAGTTGATTAATATCATCTTCATTATCTGAATCAGTCCTTGATTCAGATTCTGAGGTTTTTAACAAAACTTCGTAGAGCATATTTTTTAAATCTTCTGGGACATTAAGATTATTAATCTTTTGTCTAACCTTACAATCTTTCTTATAGTGACAAACCTTGCCACACTTAAAACAAATAATTGGCTTGGAATCTAAAGGGGCTTCTACCTTCTGGGATTCTTTGTTTATTCTTCTTTGGACGTATATTGAATGCTTAGTTTCATTCATCTTATGGTTTCCATAGGTTCCTCTATTGCTATGGTAAAAATTATCTTTGCTAGGCTTCCTGTTTGTTTGTTGCTTATAAGGGGGCTTAGTTTTTTTTTTGGTTCAAACCAAATTGGCTACAGAATGACCCAAATTCATTCTTGTAGATCCTTTGTTCATTCTTCATTTGTTGCTTAAGCTTAAAGTCATTACACAACTTAATCCCTTCGGTTGTGACAATGCTTAGAATCTCACCATAAGTTAGCTTATCATAAGGGATTTGACCATTATATTGTTCCCTTATCTTAATCCTAATTCTCTCAGAGAAAAGTCTAGGTAAACCTGAGATGAATTTTTCTTTCCAAAAAGACTAGTTGCAATTCGGATCTTAGCATAACTTTGGTTAGGAAAACTTCCTTATACCATCTAAAGTCATGAAGCTTGGGACACTTAAGGTTGGTTAAGAGATATGCAGTCTTATCCTTAATTTTTGCAGGATCTCCAATGAAGTGCTTGGATATTGAATAGATTAGAGTAGCCACTGTATCTTCTATATCTTGTCCATCTTTATCCTTAACAACTTCATTATTCTCATTAATCTTGTAGGCTTTTAGGATGCCATTTCTGTCATCAAAAGTGAGATAGTTATCCCACCATCCCTTAAGTTGTCCTGTAAACCTGGCCACAATTGTCTGAGCTATAGCATGGTCGGGCAGTCTATTGTTTAACTTATAGGTTGTACTAACCATGGTCATTTCTTGAAGCTTAGTGAGTATGTTATATTCGGTCATACCATCTATGTTCCATTCATAGATAGTACCATTAGTGTATGAAGTTTGAGTATACTGGTTTCTTTCCTCAAATTGCATATCAAGAAAGGTAGGTCTAAGGTAGTAATTCCTAGTCTTAGGGGCTTCCAAGTTGTTGATACTATTTAAAACAATTTGATTATGGGGTTCCTCAAACATTTTGATTAGTTCATCAACCTCTTCTTTTGAACTAATGTCACCCTTAACCATATTGATTCTCATATGAGAAGGTTGAGTTGTCAAAGGGACAACAAGGTTATCCTTGATCTTTTGGTTAATCCTATTCACAAAAGCTTGGTTAATTTGGGGATTTTCCTGGAATTCTTTAGAGAATTCATACGGCTTAATAGTTTTCTTATCAGTGCTATCACTGGTAACCCATTGTGGACCCGCATTTTTCACGTGCGTCCCCACTCGATCGGCGAGACTCGCTTTTTATTCATGAAAAATTAATTTTTAAAAAAAAGTTGGAGTCGCCACCTATTTTATTTTTATTTTAAAGGGAAAATAAAACAAGAAAGAAAAACCCTAAAAAATGACTCCATAGTTTTGGAAAAAGCATGTCTTTGGGAAACCCGAGTCTTGGTCCGGGGATCAGGTTACTTATTGGGAAGGTACCTCTAGGAGATAGCACCCCTCTAAGCCCTAAACAGGTCTCTACTAATTAAGTTAAGGGGAATATGGCAATTAATCGGTTAATTATGGATACCTAAGTAGGCTAGGTGGTTTCGGAATATTTGCATGCTAAACAAGATCAAATCACAAAAAAGAGAGTTAGGGTGCGTACCTGAACCGCTCTTCAAGCGCTATCATAAAACATCAGGGTTAGTATAGAAGTATAACACACAACATGTATTCATTCATAGTGAACCAAACATACATCCAAACACCTAAGGATTATCAAACATATGCATACTTCACAGTGACATGATTGTTTACAAAATTTAGAAAGTAGGCGATAGGGGGGGCGTACCTGGATAGCATAAATAACTTACAATGCGCTCCCATAAGACATGAGGGATTAGATAATAATAAAATAAAGAAACCCTAGCATGCTTGTTATCTAATTAGCATAACAAAAATTATCAAAGTATATGAAAACATTAATTATCACACTCATCATGTATACAATTCCTAAAAAATAGACATAATTTCAACAAGTGACAAAGGTGGCAACAAAAATAATTTTTGAAAAGATTTTCTTATGTAGGGGTTTCACCAATTCCCCAAATTAATATACACAAATTTAGCCCAGAATCATCCCATTATTTGGGACCACAAGCTTTGATTCGTGTTTTTGTTCAAAACCAAAATTTTTGTTGAAAACCGAGAAGGATGCAAACCGAACAAGATATGGTTGCATATTATTTTTAAATAATAAAAAAAAAAAAAAGAAGAGATTTTGATCCTGAGGACTCTAAATGAGTTTTTGAAATAGATTTTTAAAATGATTTTTTTGAGAAAAGTATTTTTATTTTAAAATAAAAGGAATTAATTTGGAAAAAATAAAATATAAGAAATAAAATACCCAACAAAACAAAAATGAAACCTCAAAGTAAAATTTTTTTAGTAATTAACAAAAATGATAATGGTGATGGTAGAGGCCAATCTTCATGATTTTCCAATGGCCTTTGAACAAAAAGGAAACTATCAAAGCAATAAATTATTAATATTTAGATCAAATAAGCTAATGAAATATCCATCAAGAATTAGCAACAAGGATTCAAGAAGCGCATAAATTGAGAATAACAATCCATAATTAACATAAGATTAACTAAACACATAAATGCCTCTAGACTAAAAAAATAAATTAAATCAAGATTAAACTTTATCTAACGGGATTAATTAAACTAATGTATTCAAATCACAAACACATACAAGTGAAGAACAAATTAAAACTAAATTAAATTGTAATTAAAAACATGAACTTTATTTAATAAGATTAATTAAACTACTAAATTACAATTACAAACACATCCAAATTAAAAATAAATAAAAGCTAAACTAAATCGGAATTTCAAATATGAACTTTATCTAACAAGATTATTTAAACTAATGAATTAAAATCACAAATATACTTAAACTAAAAGATAGGTTAAAACTGAACTAATTTAGAATTAAAAAAATATAAACTTTATCTAACATAATTATTTAAACTAATAAATTAAAATCACATACATATTTAAACTAACAAATAAATTAAAAATAAACTATTTTGGGATTAAAAACATGAACTTTATCTAACATAATTATTTAAACTTAAGAATTAAGATCAACTAATGCATTTAAACTAAAAACGAATTGAAATCAAATTAATTGAGATTAAAAACACAAACTTTATTTAACGTGATTATTTAAAGTAAAGAATTAAAATCAACAAAATACATTTAAACTAAAAACAAATTAAAATTAAATTAATTGGGATTAAAAATACAAAATTTATTCGATATGATTATTTAAACTTAAGAATTAAGATCAACAAAATGTATTTAAACTAAAAACGAATTGAAATCAAACTAATTGAGATTAAAAACACAAACTTTATTTAACGTGATTATTAAAAGTCAAGAATTAAGATCAACAAAATATATTTAAACTAAAAAACGAATTGAAATCAAATTAATTGGGATTAAAAATACAAGCTTTATTTAACGTGATTATTTAAACTAAAGAATTAAGATCAACAAAATACATTTAAACTAAAAAACGAATTGAAATCAAATTAATTGGGATTAAAAATACAAACTTTATTTAACGTGATTATTTAAAACAAAGAATTAAGATCAACTAATGCATTTAAATTAAAAATGAATTGAAATCAAACTAATTGGGATTAAAAATACAAACTTTATTCAATACAATTATTTAAACTTAAGAATTAAAATCAACTAATGCATTTAGATTAAAAATGAATTGAAATCAAACTAATTGGGATTAAAAATACAAACTTTATTCAATACAATTATTTAAACTTAAGAATTAAAATCAACAAAATACATTTAAACTAAAAAACAAGTTAAAATCAAACTAATTGGGATTAAAAATACAAACTTTATTCGATATGATTATTTAAACTTAAGAATTAAGATCAATAAAATGTATTTAAACTAAAAACGAATTGGAATCAAACTAATTGAGATTAAAAACATAAACTTTATTTAACGTGATTATTTAAAGTCAAGAATTAAGATCAACAAAATACATTTAAACTAAAAAACAAATTAAAATCAAACTAATTGGGATTAAAAATACAAACTTTATTCGATATGATTATTTAAACTAAAGAGTTAAGATCAACAAAATACATTTAAACTAAAAAAACAAATTAAAATCAAACTAATTGGGATTAAAAATACAAACTTTATTCGATATGATTATTTAAACTAAAGAATTAAGATCAACAAAATACATTTAAACTAAAAAACGAATTGAAATCAAATTAATTGGGATTAAAAATACAAACTTTATTTAACGTGATTATTTAAAACAAAGAATTAAGATCAACTAATGCATTTAAATTAAAAACGAATTGAAATCAGACTAATTGGGATTAAAAATACAAACTTTATTCAATATGATTATTTAAACTTAAGAATTAAAATCATTAACAAACTTAAACTAAAAGATAGATTAGAATTAAACTAATTGGGGATTTAAAAAGAAAATAATATAAACTTTAACACAAAGAATTAATCAAAAACTAAAATTTCCAAAAAAAAAATCTAGGCTAAATAAAAGTACTATATAGAAAACTAACCTTTGAAGTGAAAGAGAAAATCCTCTCTTGATGATTAAATGATAGCCCGATCTCCGTTCGAAGTCCCTTGTTTTTTTTCCAAAATTCCGTGTGCTCTCCCCCCAAAAAAAAAATCCTCCTTATTTTCCTTTTCTCACCTATATATATCACCCCTCAAGACCTAAATTTGTTTCCAAAAAGGAAAATTCTCCTCCTTCCTTTCTTCTTCTCTTCTTTTTTTAAATCCTCCAATCAAAAGCAATCTTCCCAATTTCAAATTCCCCTCCAAAACCTTCCAAGGAGAGTCCCATCTTCCTTAAACTCCAATGGTAAGTTTCCTTGCAAAAACATGAAATTTTTGAAGTTAAATAATTGCATGTATAGATAAATAAGTAAATAAATTAAAAAAATGGTAAAAATAATAAATAAATAAATAAGTTAAGGAAAATAATATAAAGAGGAAGATAACCAATAAAAAGTGAATGATAATCATAAAATTAAAATTAAAAACAAAATAAATAAATAAATAAATAAAATAAAATAAAATAAAAGTCTTCGTAGGCCTAGTGTGCCTAAACGGGCCTAAGGTGAGACTAAGTAGGCCTAGGGTGGTGCCTAATGGGCCAAGTGTATCTAAAAGCTATCCTAAAAAAAACAAGAAAAGCCTAAGTCTAAGTTAGGGCTGCCAAGGGTCACAATAAGGGATCAAATAATCCCTCAACCAAAGTCTCCAAGGTGACTCAGAAAAAGGTAAGTGGTGAGTAGTACTGGCCCACCAAGGAACTATTTTGAAGCACTGAAAACGAACTTAAAGACATGTGCTAAAGGGACAAAATTGAGGGTCTACACCCATATCTTAGTGTTATTAATACGCTTATAGGGATAGTCTGGATATTCTTCTTGTTTGAAGAGTTCAAACCAGATCCAGAACTTAATGTTTTTCTTTTCCCGTCTTAAGTACGCATAAAATTCTTCTTGGTAGAGGTTTCTAATGTCTTTAGGGACAGTGCTAAAGAACCAATATTTTCTTTCCTTATTGGCTTCAGAATAGAAGTCCTTTCTTAAAAGATCCTTGTTGATCTCAAAGTCCTCATCGTCAAAGCTTATTGTGTTAATCATCTGGGAATACGTAGGAGACATATCAGGGGACTCATCCTGATTTGATTCATGTGTAGACTCCTTTTCTTCAGTGTAAAAAGGTTTGGCCAAGTTGGTGTGATTTCTAACACCTATTAGGTTAATATTCTTAGGATTTGCTGAATTGGAACCTTCATCTACCCTAGTGATCCTTACTGGGATAGATGAGTTTGAAGCTCTAGAGGGCTCATAATCTAAAATTCTAGGGCTGCTAGAATGACGAAAAGAGTTGGAGAAAATCAGATCTCCTCCTTCATCAGGATATTGAACAATTTGTTCAATCCTTTCAGATCTCTGCTTTATGGCTGGAACAACATTAACAAAATGCCAATTTTTAAGAAACTCAACCTCACTCCACTTAATCTTTTTGGGGATTATGAAGTTTGACTTGTCTAGCATATCAGAGTGGAACAGAGTAGTCTCACCCTTAGGACTGGTGCATAGAGATCCAGATCCAACACTTTTGGTCATGCTCTTATAGGCAAATCTGGTGATGATGGAAACAGGATTGTTTCCTTCCTTGAACTTAAAGCCATGGGTCTTAACATGAAGGACAACCGAATCTAAGATGTCAGCATCTCTTAGTTTAATTGTGAAGTTAGGGAAACACTGAAAGTAAACAGGGCCATCATTTAGTCCAGCTTGGACTGCACCTATAATAGAATCTCGATATTTGAGATGTCTATTATCTTTTAGACACATGACAATAGAGGTGTTTAAACCTAATCTTGTCAAAGGCTTAGCTGCAACTTGAATCATGCCAAAGTGTATGAAGTTGTAGTGGTCTTTCTAATGTTTCTCTACAGACTTGCTATCCAAGAGTCTTATGACTTGATCATCTTGTTCTAAACTTACTGACATTTCAGAGGTTCTAATGGTGTAGTCTATAAAGAACTTAAAGGTTCATTTCTTATAAATTTCTTGATTGGATACCTTGGGTAACTTCTAATCATCTAAATCATTTTGGATCTTAGGATAATTGATCTCTTCACTGTTTACAATAGTATCTTGAGAATCAGTGGATTTCCTAGACATGGTTCTGAAAATCGAACTCATTTTAGAGTTTTAATCTAGAGCCTAATAGCAGATTGACAGACTTAATGAGACGTCTCCCCAGCCCCTTACAGCACTAACAAACGCCTATCCACGACTAACAACGGGCTCAACTTAGCAGGGATCGCACTCCTTGGCACACTACTACTTATCCTAGGATAGCTTAAAACACCCAAAACAAACCCGACTTCCCTTCTCGTGGCTCTGATACCATAGACACACAAAACAAGGTTATATGCAATGAAAACATAAATTATGCCAAAATTCAAAACAAAGAAGACAAATTAGAAAATACACAAGATATTTAACAAGAAATTTAAAGAGAAGGAACCACAAACTTTATTTACATAATTTGAAAACCATCCATAATAGGAGGTATAATGAAAACATAAAACATACTTATATAAGGAGATGAATATCTTACAATGGGAGAAGGGAGGAAAGCTTTGAAGAAAGCTTTTGGCTTGAGGGCTTACATGATGAGAGAGAACGAAGAGAGAAGGGGGAGCTTAAGTGTGGAAGAAAGGGGAATTTTTTTTTTTTTTGATACTTACAACTGAGGATCAAGCCTCCTTAAATAGCTGAAGAAGGAATCTTAAAATAGTACAAAGTGGCAGACAAAGTACTATTTTCTTTTTGACCAACTGCTATGAATAGTTCATCCGTGTATGAATAGTAAAAGTGAATAGTAACCGTTTACTCTAGCACTTTAGACTTTTCAGCAAAGAATCTTTCTTTCGGCAGGAAATAATGGTTGGCAGACCATTTCTTGAACTGTGGACGCACGTGGTGGAAGACAAAACTGCTTTCAGTGTTGAAATGAGCTTGCTGGAGAGAATAATCTTGCAGGTGGAAAGTCATGAAGCTGATGATTACTTGGATTTTCTTATTGGAGGAAGAATACCTTCACAGTCATCACCATTATTGGGAAGATAGCTTGTTGAATCATCAGATTCTACATAAGAGTTTTCTTGGGAAAAACTTGAGCTTCCTTCATCAAGGATTTTCTGGAATTCTTCAGGGGTTTTTGCTGTTGCGAGCATGGCTTGGAGCTGTTGTTTCTTGAGAAGAAACTGTAACCTATCATCACTAGTTGAAGCTTGTGTGGGATGCTTGAGGAAATATTGCTTAGTTGCTTCCAAGGATGCATCATTTTTCAAAGCGTCCCACCATTTAGTCTTAAAAGTCTTTCCAAGAGTTAGAAAGGCTGCTAATTCATTTGCAATGATAATGTAGTCCCATTGGACTATCCAAGCAAGGCCAAATTTACTGAACTAAATCTTATATGTGACTTCCCCTATTGCATTGCTAGGAATTTTAGATCGGGAAATAAAAAAAAAACATGAGATTAATGTGCAGGCAATTGCAGTTTTTATAGTGCACAACACTATAATCTTACAAAATTTTCCTTAGGAATCAGCTTATTGAATTCCTAATCCATCTCAAAAAGTTCCTTGGTTGAAACCAAGGTTGATGAACTAAATATCCCTAAAGATGAGTGGATTTGATTGAGTTATTGACATTCAGTGATATATATGTTCTCCAAACTGTCCCTTTGTGACTGATCAACTTTTTCATAGCCCCACCTTCTTTAACAAAGAGATTCCCTTGCTAGTTGGATCCAACTCCCTTTTTTGACACATACCAGAGACTCCTTTTTAAGAGCACTCTGCAGCTCAGAAGATCAATTTACAAAATAACAGACATGAGGATGCTTCTGCAATTGCTAGTATCAGTTCATCTTATCACAATCATCATCTTCTTTGTATTTATACCACAAGAAGCAGGGGCATCTTTGACCAAGCCTGGCTGCCCAGAGAAATGCGGGAACATTACCATTCCATATCCATTTGGCATGGGAAAAGGCTGTTACCTTCATAGAGATTTTAAGATTACATGCAACATGTCCTCCGATCCGCCTCTTCCACTTCTTCCCCAAGAAGTTCAACTTTTGCAGATATCAGGAGACAAACTGCGCATCAATGATATTGCTTATCGTAGCTGTTTTAACAACCAATCAGGGAAGACTGATTCATCATATGTATCATATAATAGAACTCATCATTTCAGTTACTCCTTCACTCACAATAAGTTCATAGCCATTGGGTGTGACATATTTGCTTATATCACTGGGCACAACAGTACAGCATATGCAACCGGGTGTGCTTCGCTTTGTAATACTGGTAATGACATCACTGCTGGTTTTTCCTCTTCTGCTTGCTCAGGCATTGGTTGCTGCAGGACTTATCTCCAAACAGATATTGCATCTTTTTATCTCCGGATTCGCAGCATCAACATGATCACACCAACCTGGTCTTCTGAGCCATGTGGCCTTGCTTTCATAGCAGAGAGGAACTTCTCTATACGTGAACATTTTAACCTCTCTAGTAAATTTGACAAGAATTTGTATTTTGTCCCAGCAGTACTTGACTGGTCAGTTGGGGAAGTCTCTTGCCATGAAGCTATCAGAAGAAAAAACTATGCATGCGGCCAGAACACTTATTGCAACAACTCCATCCAGGGTCGGGGGTATAATTGTCACTGCCTTAACGGTTACCAAGGGAACCCCTACCTTGCAAATGGCTGCCAAGGTACAGTTTCTTCTCCTTCTCAACAGTTTATATTTATTTTTTTGCCAGTCCCACATGATCTTTCTTTTCTTTTCTTCTGACTCTTTGCTCCTGCAATATATATCAGCTTCACGAAAATCAATTGATAATTTTTGCTTCATGAAAATACTCCTAAATATCAGCTTGTGTGTGAAGAAGGAATTATGGAATTATGTATGGCTATGAATCCTCTTATCAGTTTTCTACATATCAGACTTCATAGTCAGAAGGCCATGGCAACTATAATTTATGAATGATATGTCTCCTAATGAATTTAAGGACTAAGCAACCCCTCAGCATAACCGAAGAGATAAAATTTTAGCTTATGAATTTTTTAGTAATTTTTTTTTTCTTTTGTGCTCTGAAAAGATATTAACGAATGCAACGACCCAAAACAAAATGCTTGCCACAAGATAGCTATTTGCAGTAACATCCCTGGCAGTTACTCATGCACTTGCCCAGCTGGTTACCATGGAGATGGCAAGACAAATGGAACTGGGTGCATACCTGGCAAGCGTAAACATTTGCTAGCACTGGTATTTTCTTTAGGTATGGAACTTTACCATTCTTCAAACATCTAGCACTCTAATCCCCTTCTCTGCACTACTTACTTTTGTGTCTGATGCAGGTGTGGGGATTACTGTTGTTCCCTTGATCCTAATTGCTACGGGCCTATGGTTATACCGAAGACTTAAGGAAAGAGAGAAAAAGAAAATAAAACAGGAGTTCTTCAAGAAGAATGGTGGTCTGCTATTGCAACAGCAAATTTCTTCAAGCAAAGAAAGCGTAGAAAAAACAAAACTGTATTCGGTAGAAGAGTTGGAGAGAGCAACAGATGGCTTCAATTCAAGTCGAGTCATTGGTAAGGGAGGCCTTGGCACAGTATACAAAGGGATGTTATCAGATGGAAGCATTGTAGCCATTAAGAAATCCAATACTGTTGATGAAAAGCAGTTGGACCAGTTCGTCAATGAAGTTTTCATTCTTTCACAGATCAACCATAGACACATAGTAAGATTGTTAGGTTGTTGTCTGGAGACTGAAGTACCTTTGCTGGTTTATGAATATGTCTCCAATGGCACCCTCTTCCACCATCTTCATGAAGAGGGCCATGCATCTACATTATCTTGGAAAAACCGGCTGCGAATTGGGAGTGAAATTGCCGGAGCCCTGGCATATTTGCACTCATATGCTTCTATAGCCATCTGTCACAGGGATATCAAGTCCAGGAACATATTGTTGGATGAAAACCTCCGGGCAGTAGTTTCTGACTTCGGACTTTCAAGGTCAATACCCCTTGACAAAACTCACTTAACTGCATTGGTACAAGGGACATTTGGTTACTTGGATCCTGATTATTTTCATTCAGGTCAATTTACAGATAAAAGTGATGTGTATGCCTTCGGCGTAGTCCTTGCTGAACTTCTGACAGGAGAGCAAGCCATTTCCTCGGATAGATCTGAACAAGGTCTAGCAAATCATTTTAGATCAGCAATGAAACAAAATCGTCTCTTTGAAATTCTTGATAACCAAGTTGTAAATGAAGGACAGAAGGAGGAGATTTTCGCCGTTGCTAAGCTTGCTAAGAGATGCCTAAAGTTGAATGGGAAAAAAAGGCCAACCATGAAACAAATTGATATAGACCTCCAACAATTGGGCAGATTTCAGGAGCAGTTGTCTTTTCAGAAGACAAAGATTCAAGAGCCTTCGTTGCAGCAGCAAACATGCCAGGACTACTTCACAGTAAGTGAAACATCCCATTCCTACACATTTGGTGCAGTTACAGAAGAAATAATTCATGACGATGAGGACTACCTTTCCTAAGGAATACAGTATGGCAGCTTGAAGTTTCAGATAAATAGCAGGAAGTATGTTTATATATGCTATTGACTTCTGGAATAATGATGTAATGAATGGCTCCGAACTTTGTTTTACTTTCTTTAATTTGTTCCAGTATGGTACACATATTATTAGGGTCCAACTGGGGTTGAGGCTGCTTGACAATCAATCAAGGTCAACCTTTATATACACATCAAGTTCATTTTCCAAACCCAACAATTCAATTCAATCTAAGCTGCCTAAACTATTTTTTTTTAAATCTTGAGTAAAATTAATTTTGGGTTATATTTGATTTAATTAGTAAATACAAATTTAATAGTTACTAAATTTTTATCAACCGCCTATGACTAAGAAATAAAAACTAATGATAACATTCTAATTTAGAACATTTATTTCTCAATTAATCTAAATAGTGGGATCCTTTACTAAAATAAATCAAAAACTTTAAGAAGACCTCCAAGTAATTTAATTCTATGTCAACCATCACAAGTAACTAAAAAGAAGACTACTTACTTTTCCTACATGTTTTAAGAAGACATTTAAGTTCATATATTCATAATTCAGCGGCTCCACCAAACTGAAAATGTGGAAAACATACGAGGGTTGAAAACTAAAATCTAAGGAAAAACCCATTATTATTTTTACCTTTATTTGAATTACATAAGTGACAATTCACACTTAACTGAAAAAGAGATGCATGGTAAGGAAAACTATTTTTTTTAAAACCATTAAATGACTTTTTAAAGGTTAAAGTTTGATATCGTTCAACGTCATAACCTAATTTGGTGAGGATTTGCATCCTCAAAGAAAGAAAGAATATCAAATATTTTGGAGAAATTTTTTTTTATCAGTTTGCAACTCATTAAAAAAATTACAAATTGTAGGGATCAACTTCACTGAATGCATAAGCGAGGAGAACGTCTTCTCCATCACTTACTAAAAGCTGTGAACTTTAAACAATATATTAATTTATTATATATAACATTGAATGTGTCCTTTCTTGTAAAGCTAATTTTTATAATCTTGTAGAATAGGATGATATCAAGGCCTAGTTAGCATTTTCCTGACAACTACTCGCTGAAGAAAACGGTTTGTACTTAACTCCAGCCAATTTGAAATGGAGTCGCACGTTCTTTTAATTATTTATACTCGATTATTTTAAAGTTTAAAGAGAATATCAGTGATTGGAGGGAGGTTTAGTGAGAAATTATTGAGGAAAAGATATTGAAGCGTTCTTTGATTTATTTTTCTTCTCTATGCAATTAATTTTATCATTGTCTATTGTTTCTTTTGATTTAAATGTTATTTTTTACATCTTCTATGGATTGTATGAATGACAACATCATCCTCAAAGACTTAAAAGCCATTCATATGAGAAGTATAAAAACCTAAGGGTAGATATTAGGGAACGATAAGTAAAATAAGATTAATAATGAAGTTAATGAATACATTAAGGCAAATTCATAGGATTATAATGCTCCTGATGTTAGTTTGAACTAGGAGATGACATAGAAGATGGTTATTGGATACTGGAGATTCTCGGTATACTTTCTCGTTACCTACCCTATGACAAACCTATAGAAGTAGTAAAGACTAAGGCTATGTTTGGTTCCCGGAAAATACAAAGGAAAGAAAAAAAACGCTAAGGAAAATGATTTTCTCATGTTTGGTTGTCCTATGAAAAATATAAAAGAAAATCAAATATAATTAAAACTAATTAAAAACTTATGTATTTATAAATTATTTAATCTTTATATTGATGAGTTAAAATAAATAAAATGAGTTTGAAGTAACAAAAAAAATAATTTATCAACTTTTAATCTATTTTTTTATTTTCCTTCATTTTTTCTTTCCTTCTACTTTTCCTTTGTATTTTCTTTCCCTCGCATTTTCCCTCAAATTTTCCGGGAACCAAACATAGCATAAAAGTTAAGACTTGAACCTAAGTTAATTTTTCTTCATTGTATTGTAATTTGAAATCAAAATTGAAAGGGAACTGGGTTTTAGATGCAACTTTAAGCCATAAACTCAAATTGATTTTGATTAATCAAATATTCTAAAACCTTAAAATCAATTCAACTTGAATACCCTTGTTTGCTCCAATGTTCGATTGTGAAGCCTATAGACTTGAATCAATTGACTTAGAAATCAATAATTGTTAAGCTAGTTCATTAGGTTTAATTTAGTTATCTCAAATTCACTCAAATCAATTTTATCAATATTTTTGCCTCAAGAATAAGAAACAATTATTTTAGCTTAGTTTGAGGAATTTTTGTAAGCCAGCTTGTAAATACTTACCATGAATTTAGGGATATTTGTGTAATTTAAAAGAGAGAGAGAGAGAAGATAAGTGAGATATTTTTTGGTCCTATAACCATACAATATCTTTATCTTGTTCTAGTTTTTCCACATTACCAAAATTATTGAAGGGGGTAGGGGAATAAAACATAAAGGTAATGTTGATTCAAAGATTTAGAAAATAATTTTTTTTATTGTTTATTTTTTTGTATTTGCCTTATCCTAAAATTAAAGGTAAGTTCCTCACATGTTATTTCTTTTTGGGATTCTTTTCTCCTTTAAATATGAGATTAGTAGAAAAAGAAAAAACCTAGATATGAGCAATATTAAATTATTGACTCTTTTGTACTCTTTCTACAAGGAGGGAGGGAGAGAGAGAGAGAGAGAGAGAGAGACTGAAAATAAGGTTTTCTAGATAGATTTAATATTAATCATTTAATAAATACAATTCATGCAATTATGCTAAGTGAAAATAACAACATTATTATTATATATTTTGTTTATGTTTATGATAGGTGTGGATTAAGTCTCTTCGAAATTTGAGTGACTTCTTTGAGGTAGGGGTTAATAGTGAAGTAAGACATTTTATGATTCTTTATATGTACATTTTTGTTTGTTTTAAAAGAATAAACATGTTTAAATTCCCTAAAGTAGATCAAGTAATATTTTTCTAAAATATGTTTTGATTTGTTCCTTAATTTATGAAATACATTGAAAATATCTTATGATTTGTGTAATTATTATACAAGTAAATTTTGCGTTTTAAATTTATTCTAGTGATTTTGCAACTCTAGTTATTAGTGGATCTAATTAACAAGGGATAAGTTGTTGACCTTTATTACTCTTGATGGGGGTAGTGATGCAATATAACCTTAACCGATAAGGGTGTTATTGTTAGGATTGAGCCCTAGAAAACATGACATGATGTAACAAATTGAGATTCATTTGTAAATTTATTTATCTATGTTTCTTGATTTCCTATGTTTTATCCTATAGCCATTAATTGGTTATTTGAGCATATACGCTCATATCTCTTACATTATGCATGATTTAGGTGCATTAAGAGTTGCATAGAGAATATAAGTCATAGGTTCCTTGTAAGTAAATAGTTTATCCATAGTCAATTCATAGATTTGGGTAATCAAATAGAAACTAAAGTGCACTACCTTCTAAACAGAGAATTTATTAAGAAGAAATAAATTTAAGTTCATATATTCATAATTCGGTGGCTCCACCTAATTGAAAATTTTGGAAAATATACGATGGTTGAAGACTAAAATCTAAGGAAAAAACCATTATTAATAATTTTAGCATTTTAATATATCATATATAATTGGTTTAAACAAAGAGTTTATTAAAAAGTTAATATAAATTTTATCAAATTTTAATATAAATTTGACATCAAATATTAATACCTAAGTTGTCTATACCTCAGTGCAAGTTACTAAATCAAAACTAATTTTAACCTTGAAGTGATCATAATATATATATTTTTTTTAATATCTAGAATTGCATAAGTGATAATTCACGGTGAAGGTGAATCTCAAAGATACACACCTAAGGGTGGGGGGAAAGTAAATAGGTGTTTTGACCAATTTAAAAAGTCTCTTAACACAAGTTATCTAATCTTAAATATTTTTACAATTTTTTCTTTTCTTTTCAAACATTTTCCAATACAAAGTAAAGATTATATGCAAATATGAATGGAATAACACTCTCCAACAAAATTAAAATGCAAGTCAAATGCACATGTTCCAACACTCCCCAACACAGTTCCTTACATCAATTTATGATTAAAAGCAAGAGTATAATATCTCAAATATACCTATGAACAATATTCGGAAACAACATTCAAATTATCCAAAGACAATTCATATCTATTTCACCTCAACAGTCAACCAAGTATTAGATGCCCAAATAATCAAAGAGAGCTAGAAACTAAAAACGAAATGAAGAGAAGAATGAGCGACAATGAGACAACACCAAAATTTACGTGGAAAACCTTCGAGGAGGTAAAAAACCACAGACCTACAACCGATAAAAAAATCCATTATGAAAAACAATCAAGGTGTATAAGTATTTACCGAACTCAAGATCTCCAATCCCTCATGGACTACTTGACAAGTGCCTTCTCACATCACCACTACGCCTTCATCTTCAGGAACATGCTTGGAGTCCTTCCTAAGCTGATCTCAACTTTCTTCTTGAAACTCCATCAAGAAGAAAATGGGTTTTCACCTAAACCTAAATAATTGAGAGATGAGTGTTCAATGAACTTAACCCATTTTAAAAAGGTTGGCTTGAAGACTTGTATGAAAAATGAAATTTTCTTGGAAAGGAAACAACCTCAAAATGAAAGGAAACCATGAGCTCAAGGCACGACTACTGCTCTCTCACTTGTAAAAATAAAATTTTCATTTTAAAGAGAGATGAACCCTTAATCCAACGGTTGGAAAAAGATCAAAGAAAAGGTAACTTGGATCAATTTGCCCCTGCACTTGGATCGATCCAAAATAGGGTAACATCAATCTTTTAGCAAAAAATATTTTTTCCATGATTCCCTAAAACCAACACTTTGAAAATGGGGTTGATTCAAATTCATTCAACACAAACTCAACTACATACCTTGGTGTGTTAGCAAATTCAATGTCTTGATCTTCATTAGGCAAGTAGTTCAATAATGGATTTAGAGAACCATAGCTAGGAGACACTTAGGTATTTTATCTAGAATTGCCAACCTAGCTACAACACTCACAATCTCCCTCTTTGGCAATTATGGGACAAAACCCTTTACAACACAAATAAGTACAAGCAAGTAAGCCCCACCTAACTCTCCTACAAGGCCACTTGCTTACTCACTCTAAACCATACCCTAGGTACTACAAAACCTGTAATTAAATCTCAAGAAAACCATTAGTAGCACTTGTAAGAAACAATTAAATGTATACAATATTTCCAAATATCTCTGGAAATTTCAAATGAATTCTCACAAAAATTTCCATATTCAGACATAGAACTATATCCATTCAGAATGATCAAATATGTTCAAAGACAACAAGTATGCTTTCAATATCATGTCAAGTATCCATAGATATACAAAAATAAAAATAAAAAATGATCATGATCATCATATCAAGTAACCATAGATATAGAAAAACTGGTCATGATCAACATATCAAATGTCTAGTGTCCAACATCCAGTATGTGCAACAAAAATTAACATCCAAGATCTTAAAAAAAAATCATCCAAGATGTCCAAAACTGTCTCTCCCATTTTGTCCCTGAAGAAGACAAATGGCAGAAAATATCACCTAGAAGCAAGTCATAAAGATGTTTAAAATCCTAAACAAAACATGAACAATGTCAACAAGTCATAAATGAACAAAGGACTAGGGAAGATAGTGATGGACAAAATCTTCAAGAGCTTGCTGCAGAACATTTTTCCATTAATTAGAGAGAAACCTTTTTTCCATATGTGACTGAAGATGGGAAAGTTTGCTCAGAAAACAAGGTGGATTGCGTTGAAATTTTTGCATTGAAGGCATCAAACCGAGCAATTAATTAAGCTAGGACACATAATCCTACAATTGAAATTGAGTCATCTTCATGAACTATGTCCTCATCTCTGGGACAACACAACCACTTCCTAAGAAAAATGGGACCCTCAGTCTATTTGTTGCTTCAATAAGGTGTTAATGAGACCCATTTGTTTGAGAAACGATAAATTTACAAGAAATTCCACCCCGACCCTTTGGTAAATTTCAGCGATCAAAATGCCACATGAAATAACCTCTTTCTTAGACATAGAAGGATCTCCTCTAGGAATCATTTCATCTATAATGCAAGTGGCTAGGTTGATGGGTTCCCGATGAAGAATTTGGGACAGAATAATGCACCCCTTCTTACAAATATCTGCTTAATAAGGGGATGGATAAATTGAATATGTTAGAAATGTCACCAACACTCAGGCAGGTCAAGATATGCTACCAATGTGAACTATAATGCCTAATTGACTTATTCGTGCCCAATTGGTGTCTCAGCTGATTCGTGTCCAGCTGGTGCTCCTTGATTGAGGGATTAATCAACAAAATTTATAACCTATTACACCATATACTAGGGTAGCAAAGACAAAGCTACTATAGCATAGTGGCTATAGGATCGTTCACTGGGATGGGTTTTCACTTTGCAAATGATATTAATTCAAAGCTGAATTGGTGTCTTTTCATTTCAAGGTTAGCTTTAAAAGAAAACATAAAGATGTTTGAATGAAAAAGGTTTAGATTTAAACTAACCAAAAATAGTAACTGATTTTACTTACAAAGAAAAATGTTTCTTGGAGTTTAGATCACTAGTCTCAGGTTCCTCATACAAAAATGAGAGTTCCGGTCACTTGTTTCTTTTCCTCGCATTAGAGAATTAATATATAGTTAATTCTCTAACCGGTGTTGTATAGATGTTTCCCATTAATGGGTTCAAACACTAAATCCCTCTCACTGATGCACCTTGCAATGGCTCATACCTCTCACCTAGCACTTGCCATTCAAGGTGATCTTTAACCTTGGATTACCCGTCAAAAGCTCGCAAGAGATAACTAATGGATGTCTCCTTGGAGTCCAAAAGCTTACCAAGTGTTGGCTATTCTAGAAAATCCTACCTTCAAGTCACCTCCCAAAGGCTCGCAAGAGATAAACTAGTGAATCTCCACGGACGGAGATCACTTGCCTTACCAAGTGTTGGCCCAGGTGATTTAAAGGCGTTTTAAGTTAACTAAAAAGATAAAAACCATTAACGGGTCACACTTTCTCTTCATTAAAAACTAAAACAACAAAACTTCCAATTTTGCATTCGGAAACTTACTCGGATTTCTTCACTCCAAGAGACGAAAAGCCTAGCCTCTCATCCTCTGAGGAAAAATCCTCAGAGAATGTTTGGCTAGCAAGAAAATGAAAATGAAAGAGAAGGAAAAACACAAAGCAAGGCTCTGTATATTCTATATATTTATATATCTATCTATATTGGCGGATTACATGATTCTATATTACATGATTCTCTGAGAACAAGCTCCCGAGAGCTATATAAAGAAAATTACAAAACAAAATATCTGAGGTTATTCACCCCTTTTCCAAACTTAATAACTAAGGAATTCTATAATTGGTGGGTTACAAGGAGAAGAATGGAAATTTATACAAAAATATCTGAAGAAAAATATCCAAAAGTGTCGATCACAACTATCGGGAAGCTTCAGGAGAACACCCGTGCACTGTGCAAAATGGCTGCGAAATTCTCGCAACAAAAGGCTGATTTCGCAGCCGTGCAAAAATCTTCCTTCAACTTGGAGTGATCTGCTTGCAATGGCTGTAACTCCTTCGTTTCAACTCCGAATCGCATACCGTTTAAAGCATTGGATTTTTGACTTCCTGAGCTTTGAAATGGTATATAGCATGTAGAAAATGGACTTCGGGAAGTGCTCCAAAAGTGTGAAAGAAAACTGCAGCTGCTGTCCTCTATTTTCTTCACTCTGTTTTCCTCTCTCCATTGCTCTTTCCTTGCATACTTTGAACGACTAAGGCAAAGGACTATGAGGCTCCAAATCTTGGTTTCTTCATGAATTTGAGCTTCCAAAAGCTTTGCCATGAACTATATACAGCTCTCCCTCATTCTTAAATTGCTTTGGTGTAGCTAAAAGCTATCAAAAACACCAAAACTTAACACAATTTGATTAGAAACGATTGCAAGGGTCCTTAACATGTCAATTGAGTTAAAAGGTAATAATTACTACTCAAGAGTGTTTAAAAGTGTTAATTACAAGCTACAAAATAGCACTTTTTGAGTAGTAATCACTCCCCCCAACCGACATATTGCTAGTCCCTTAGGAATGAAGGAGAGAAAAAATAAAAATAAAAGTAATAAATTTACAAAATCATGTTGATCACTCCAAAAAATGTTTAAGTGGCATGATTGATCAAACTTTCACATCGAACATGAAAGAAATAAAACTCAAACTTCAATAGGAGCTATCAAATAACTTGTCTAATCACAATTCTTAAAGAGAAGACATTATGCAAATTCAAGCTTTAAAATCATTTCCATTTCCAAAGGACCAAACCTTACTCTTCCACAAAAATCTAAGTGTTATTTATTAGTTTCCGAATATAGTATGTTGAACAAATCTCTCCCCCCAACCTAGTTCTTTTTCAAAGCTTAGCAAACTAATCAACCTCCAATAGGCTAAGAACGCACCTCTTTTCTCACAAATTTTTTTTTTCATTGTAGGAGTACAAGGCTTAAAGGTATTATTTTCTAAATTGTCCATGTAATGGGGGTCCATCGATGACTCCCAACCAATTAAGGTTTAGGGCATCAAGTTTTAAGGATCTTTCAACCATTAACTCCTCGGATTTTACCCCGGACTTTTGAGAATGAATTTTTAATACCCAAGCATCTACATTATGTTAAACTCCACCTATTCACCCTTGTAACGAGCATTGAGGTTGGTGACTCCCAACCAATTAACGCTTAGGGCACCAGGTTTTAAAGATTTTCACCATATACCCCTCAGACCTTGCTCAGGTTTCAAGGTAAGCAAACATTTTTCTTTTTTTTTTTTTCTTTTTTTCAAAGACTCATTGGCCTTTTATAAGGTGTCCCGACACTATTAAATGAGGTCAAAGGTACCAAGTCTAAAATTTTCCTAAGTCAAGAGGGAAATAGTTTTTTCATCTTATAGTCGGAACCTATTGTGCACAGTGTGTGAATAGCTTAAAGTGGAAGAACTAAGGTTGAATTCAAAACAAGTTTCAACAATTCATCAACTTTAGTAAGCATAATACAAAATCTAAGTCAAGTAAAAAGACAAAAATTCAATTTCTCCCATTTTAGTTTGAAAATTTTTCCTTAATAACCATTGAGAGTAGAATAAAAAACTTTCAAAATTTTTAAAAATTAAGCAAAAAACAACTAAATTACCAAAATAACTTAGCATTATTAACAATACTTACTTCCTCAACTCTCCCCCCAACCAAGCTGAACATTGTCCTCAATGTGACAAAAGCGATTGAAAAATAGGGAGGAAGTGGTACCTCCTGAGTGACATGGAGTTTGAGTCGTATAGGATAAACCACATGTTTCAAAGAAAACATAAGAGTTAGTGAGTAGAGGAAATAGAAAAATGCTAAGTTTAAACAAAAATGATGTCTATATATGATGCATCATCAGTAATACATCCAATATAAAACATCAAAATATGGAATTATCTATACTAATATAATATGTAAAGACAAAAGTAAAGAGATGATCAAGTAATGGTAAGGTCCTGTGGAGCTGATACGTCTGTGATGGCCTCTTGAATGGGTTGGATCAGGACTTTGGCCTCTGTTCTGGTAGTCTCCTTAGGTGGCATAGTCTCCTCAACTGGAGCTATGGGCTTTGATGGTTTAAGGAGGCCAGAAATGGAGTGAGAGACTTTGTGTGTGTGATCTCAAGGTGCGCGGTCTCTCCTCTTCAGATGCATGGTCGCAAGGCTCTGTTGGCATTTTAGCAACTTCTCTTGGCTTTGCAAGGTGTTTTTGCAAACCTTCCTCCATTTCGCAAGTCAATTTCGCAATTTGAAGGCCATTTTAAAGCTTGGAGATCATTTTGCAGCAAAGTGCTGATTTCGCAGACCATTTCGCAGCCTAAAGGTGATTTCGCAGCTAAAGGCCATTTTCGCAGCTCATTTCGCAGCTGCAAAATGAGTGTATGGGGCTTCGAAATGGTACACGTGTGCCAAAAAGTGGTTTCGCAGTTGAGAAACTCCCTGTGGAATGGGGCTTTGGTTGCGAAAATTGGGAGTTTTTACACTTTGGCATTTCGCAACCGTTTCGCAGCTGCGAAATGGGGCTCCTGTGCTGCGAAGTGGCACTCGTGTGCCAAAAAGTTGCTTCGCAGCTGAGAAATCCTCTGCGAAATGGAGCTTTCCCTGCAAAAATGGGCTCTTTCATGCTTTGGTGGTTCGCAACCGTTTCACAGCTGCGAAATGAGAGTCACTGTGCTGCGAAATGGCACTCGTGTGCCAAAAGTGGTTTCGTAGCTGCGAAAATTTTCACAGAGAGGGGCCTGAGGCTGCGAACTGGTTTCGCAGCAAAGTGCCGATTTCGCAGAGGCTGCGAAATCTCGCAGACCTCTGTTTTTGCCTTGTTTTTGCTCCGTTTTTGCTTCAGACGACTTTCCTTCATTTCTTTTGCAATTCCTCCTGATTTTGATCATCCAAACACCTGTATTACATCAAAACAAATTAGAATTAAAGCATTGAAATCAAAATTAAAACATTGAAATCAAAATTAAAGCATTGAAATCAAAATTAAAACAAGTAAAAAAAAAACAAAACAAAAAGATATGGACTAGCTAATCTTTAAAAAGACTAAGTCCATCAAAAAATTTGCTCCTGATTTAGCTTGCCCGGATCCCATATGAAGTTTGTATCCTTCAATTGAGACTTGGTTTGTATGATTTTCCCATACAAAGCTTGGAGAAAAGGTGGAGGCATGTGTTTCTTCATCAATTCTTCCTTGATGACTATCCTCTGTGGTTCTCTTTGTACATTAACATCATAGCCATCTTTCTCTATGTTTTCCCCCTTTTTCTTTCCTTTGATTTCCTCCCTCTTTTCTTTCTCTGTTTCACTCTCTACCTTATGCTCTAACTTGCATGTGGGCAGATCAACCTCGTTACCACTCAAAGTGATAACCGTTTTAACTTTCTTCACCATTGAAGATTCTCCCTCTTGAGCCTCCACTTCATGGATGCCCTTGGAATTTTGATAAGGTTGAGAAGGAGAGTTTTCTTTCTCTTACATTGTGTTGAGTTGGCAAACCTTGAGATTGAATCTTGGAGATTATCTATCTTCTGAGATAGATCATTTTGCACTTCATCCATCCTTTTAATTAATGAACTCTCTACACTGTCAATTCTTTGACTGAGCTGAGCATTGATGGATTTCTGAGCTCCAACAAAGTCTCCCACGACCTTGCTAAGATTCACCATAGCTTGTTCAAGGCTTGAGGCTTGCGGAAGTGCTTGAACATGTTGCTTGTACTGAGGTGGCTATGGTTTCCAAGAGAAATTTGGATGGTCCCTCCAATTGGAATTGTAGGTGTTGCAATCACCAAACATTTCTCTCACCATTGGAATGGTAGGACACTCATCCACCAAGTGCTCATATGATCGACAAATGGAACAGGGCATAGCTTGCAATGGTGTTTGAGAGATGGCTTGCACTTCTTGCATCTTCTTCATTTCTAGCTCTTCCAATCTCCTTGCCATAGCTGCAATCTTTACCTTCATGTCTATGCCATCATTCAAAATATACATCTCACCCTTATCATTAGGTTGAGATGTCATTCTTCCCATATTTCTAGCATTTTGGTTCATCCCATCCTCTTGAGACTTCAGCCACATAACTCATGAAGTTCATGGCTTCCTCTGCTATGGTATTCAATATGGCATGCACAACTAGCAATTTGTGAATTAAAAACATAGAACACAAAAGAAAACAAAAGAAAAACAATTCAAAGAAAGAAAATTAAGGTAAACTAAAAATTAAATAAAAGGTATACTAAAATATGAACAATAAAGAAATAAAAAGAGTTAGTAAAAGGAAAAGAAAATTCACCAAACTTGTGATGAAGATCACAAGTACTCTGAAAAGGTGATATCACTGTAAAGTGGCACCATCCCCGGCAACGGCGCCATTTGATTCATGCCCAATTGGTGTCTCAGCTGATTCGTGTCCAGCTAGTGCTCCTTGATTGAGGGATTAATCAACAAAATTTATAACCTATTACACCATATAATAGGGTAGCAAAGACAAAGCTACTATAGCATAGTGGCTATAGGATCGTTCACTAGGATGGGTTTTCACTTTGCAAATGATATTAATTCAAAGCTGAATTGGTGTCTTTTCATTTCAAGGTTAGCTTTAAAAGAAAACATAAAGATGTTTGAATGAAAAAGGTTTAGATTTAAACTAACCAAAAATAGTAACTGATTTTACTTACAAAGAAAAATGTTTCTTGGAGTTTAGATCACTAGTCTCAGGTTCCTCATACAAAAAGGAGAGTTCCGGTCACTTGTTTCTTTTCCTCGCATTAGAGAATTAATATATAGTTAATTCTCTAACCGGTGTTGTATAGATGTTTCCCATTAATGGGTTCAAACACTAAATCCCTCTCACTGATGCACCTTGCAATGGCTCATACCTCTCACCTAGCACTTGCCATTCAAGGTGATCTTTAACCTTGGATTACCCGTCAAAAGCTCGCAAGAGATAACTAATGGATGTCTCCTTGGAGTCCAAAAGCTTACCAAGTGTTGGCTATTCTAGAAAATCCTACCTTCAAGTCACCTCCCAAAGGCTCGCAAGAGATAAACTAGTGAATCTCCACGGACGGAGATCACTTGCCTTACCAAGTGTTGGCCCAGGTGATTTAAAGGCGTTTTAAGTTAACTAAAAAGATAAAAACCATTAACGGGTCACACTTTCTCTTCATTAAAAACTAAAACAACAAAACTTCCAATTTTGCATTCGGAAACTTACTCGGATTTCTTCACTCCAAGAGACGAAAAGCCTAGCCTCTCATCCTCTGAGGAAAAATCCTCAGAGAATGTTTGGCTAGCAAGAAAATGAAAATGAAAGAGAAGGAAAAACACAAAGCAAGGCTCTGTATATTCTATATATTTATATATCTATCTATATTGGCGGATTACATGATTCTATATTACATGATTCTCTGAGAACAAGCTCCCGAGAGCTATATATAAAGAAAATTACAAAACAAAATATCTGAGGTTATTCACCCCTTTTCCAAACTTAATAACTAAGGAATTCTATAATTGGTGGGTTACAAGGAGAAGAATGGAAATTTATACAAAAATATCTGAAGAAAAATATCCAAAAGTGTTGGTCACAACTATCGAGAAGCTTCAGGAGAACACCCGTGCACTGTGCAAAATGGCTGCGAAATTCTCGCAACAAAAGGCTGATTTCACAACCGTGCAAAAATCTTCCTTCAACTTGGAGTGATCTGCTTGCAATGGCTGTAACTCCTTCGTTTCAACTCCGAATCGTGTACCATTTGAAGCATTGGATTCTTGACTTCCTGAGCTTTGAAATGGTATATATCATGTAGAAAATGGACTTCGGAAAGTACTCCAAAAGTGCAAAAGAAGACTGCAGCTGCTGTCCTCTATTTTCTTCACTCTGTTTTCCTCTCTCCATTGCTCTTTCCTTGCATACTTTGAACGAATAAGGCAAAGGACTATGAGGCTCCAAATCTTGGTTTCTTCATGAATTTGAGCTTCCAAAAGCTTTGCCATGAACTATATACAGCTCTCCCTCATTCTTAAATTGCTTTGGTGTAGCTAAAAGCTATCAAAAACACCAAAACTTAACACAATTTGATTAGAAACGATTGCAAGGGGACTTAACATGTCAATTGAGTTAAAAGGTAATAATTACTACTCAAGAGTGTTTAAAAGAGTTGATTACAAGCTACAAAATAGCACTTTTTGAGTAGTAATCATTGACCTCAAACCTCTCCCCATAAATTAGCTAAAACTCTATCCAACAACTCCATAGTGACTTCCAATTCACTCATAAAATGCGCACAACCAACAGAATGCCTAACACTTCAACTACCATCTCTAGAGTGACCTTAGCAACTATTTCGAAAAGACTTGATTTGAGGTAAGATTCATCCCAGTCATGTTCAATGATATTCAAATAGAACAGACGGACAATATGAGCACAGGCAATCCTAGTGAAGCCTTCTAGAGGAATACAATCAAGTTTTACAAATAATGTTGGAATCGGTGTGTCTTTAAATGAGTCCAAATGAAGTTGCCTCTCAAGAATAAGAGACCTGTGCTAATAAACATTAGTGTATGAGTCTCTACAAATCTTAGCCGGGATAGCACTAAACAAAATGCCATCAATGGTTGCTTTTGTAGAAGCCTTAGGAATATTGGGAGGCTGAATATAAGGATTAACATGCATATTCTCATCCCAACCACCATTTTGGGACCTAGAGTTTGACCCTCTAACAGGGACTTTACTCCCACAACGTTTGGGAGACATTATTCTAAGCACTAGATACAAAAACCTAAACAACCAAAACTGAAACAAAACTAGAGATGAAAAATCTCGCCAAAACATCTCTTCTATGAGAAAATCTCACATGGAAACAATAAATAAATAAATAAATAAATAGAGGAGGAAAAACTTGTAAATAGGATAGCAAGGGGTTCGAGAGGTAAGAAACTTTTCCGAAGAAGACAGCTAAACCAAGAAATTTTGCAAATGAGCCGCACCAAAGACACGAAGAAAACCCAAACATGAAAGAACATAGTGTGGCTAAGATTTCTGACACTCATAAAGACAAACGAGAATAGGAACCCTCATAGAACCAATTTCAGTAGAAACCAAAAATGAAATCCTTGCTGAAAAAGAAAGTCGAAGACAAACACTAAAAAGACCTTAACTAGAACAAAAACCCCATAGAAAAAAAAGTCAGGTAGAAGCACAGACTGACAAAAGAGAAGAGGTGACGTTCTCTTCTTTGGAACAAAGAAAAATTAGGGCTTTTGAAATAAATGAAAAAAGGAAAAAAATGATCTTTGGGGATTTTGACTTTTTCAATTTTTGTTTTAAATATATATACAAAATGAGGAAATTACCCCTCGGACAGTTACATGAATGACTACACACAACTAGGGACAAAATGGGCAATTTCCACTAAGAGCCTAAGGACATTGATCTTGGTGGATTAATTTGCAATTTGTTCATATGTTCTTGGTGAAACATAGTGGCATAAGCTTGAAAACAACTATATTAGCCAACGACTAAGTGTATGTGAGAATTGTGAAAAAAGTGACATCGATTTTGATGGATTGATCCACATTTCGTTCATGAGATCTCAGTTAAAAGACTGTGCAACCTGAATATAAGAGATTATTAATAGAAAATTCTAAGTGTTGGAGCAACATGACACCGATCTAGTTGGATTGATCCACAAATTGTACATGGACTTTCATCCAAATGACTATAAACACAGTGGATTGATCTACAAATTTAGCAGATCAATCGACACCCTACATAAAAATGATTTAGGCAAAAATCTGATGAATGGCTATAAGAAACACACCAAAAAGCTTTCCATAGACCAAACAATGATTCAAAAAAGCTGAGAAAATTGAGGATGACACACTTATCTTCTAGTCCATGAGCTAGTAATGATTCATATTGATAAAAAATGCTACCAAGAGCTTAAAGGTAGTTGGAATTAATAAACATTGAAATTGAGGAACCTTCCAAACTTACCACATGAATATATAACGAAAGAAATGATTATCAACACTTTAACAAGGAAGCTTAAGCTTAAAGAAGACTCACCCATGACACCATAAACAACGAGAATGTTAATTAATTTCCACTTATAAACCTATATCCATCCATGAGGCAAAATCATTTTCAAGAACACTTTTCCTTCCTAAAGAAATTTAAAATGATGTTCCTTAAAGTCAATTTGCACCTCTCTTAGACAAACCTTTGTTTAAACAACCTATTCACGTCCCTTTTCAAATTACATACATCATTTCCTTTTCACATTTAGAATTGAGATGATTACACAAACATGGGCTTCACTTTTAGAATCAATTTTTTACTTGAGGATCACTAAGTGGCCGTTACAACATAACAATATAAGGGATGTCACAATCTTGCAATGGAGGTTTTTTACACTTGAAAAATTTCCAAGAGACATAACCTTTTTCGGAAACATACTATATATATATATTATTTTTTATTTTTTTATTAAAAGAAGGAAAACAATCAAGGAAAGACAATCTCAAACACTCGAGGAGATTCTAGATGACTTTACTTACTCTTTGAGGCTTATTAGATGGACATAGGATTGCATTTGGACCATAAAGAGTATTACTCACCTTTTATGTAACCACAAGGTTCAACAATGAGCTTTTACTCACTTAGAAGATATGTTGTTAATATTTTGTAGCTTATCTAACCAAATCAAAATAGCAAAGATTCAATATCATGTTTATCAATCAAGCCATGGAAATAAATACATCTTGAAGCTTTTAAGAACATTATGAGTCAATCTAACTTTTAAATAAAAAGAACAAGCATGTCACTTATATGAACTTAGCAATTGTGATGAAAACTAGAGAACAACTAAGCCAAGACGAAAAGAACATCAACTTGATCATTTAGGAACTTGGGAAGACAACTAGGACTCAAAGATGTCCAAGAAGATGTCCTAGACAAGTTCTAGAGGAAGTAAACCAATTGTGCATAAACCTATGGATCTTCTAAATGACTCAAACCTAAACACATCCAAAGGTATAGTGAGAATATCAACAATTTGATTCTCGGTTGGAACATACTCCAAGGATACTACTTTGTCTTCTACTAAGTCACAAATGAAGTGATGTCTAATGTCAATGTGTTTTCTCCTAGAGTAAAGAATGGGGTTCTTGGAGATGTTGATTGCACTAGTATTATCACAAAACACAACCATGGTTCCTTCATCTATTTCATAGTCTCTTAACATTTTCTTGATCTATAAAAGTTGGGAACAACAACTATCTGGGACAATGTATTCCACTTCATATGTGGAGAGTGAAACGTAGTTTTGTTTCTTACTCATCCAAGCAACCAAGCAATTTCCAATATAAAAACATCCACTAAAAGTGCTTTTATGATCTTTGATTCGTGCCCAATTGGTGTCTCAGCTGATTCGTGTCCAGCTGGTGCTCCTTGATTGAGGGAGTAATCAACAAAATTTATAACCTATTACACCATATACTAGGGTAGCAAAGAAAAAGCTACTATAGTATAGTGGTTCTAGGATCGTTCACTGGGAAGGGTTTCCAAATTACAAATGATACCAATTCAAAGTGAATTGGTGCTTTTTCATTTCAAGGTTAGCTCAAGAAATAAAACACAAACTTTGGTTTAAAAAGATTTAGATTTAAGCTAACGGCAAAACAAGTAATGGAAATTACTTATGAAGAAAAACATTCCTTGGAGATTTAGGTTCACAGGGGAGGTTCCTCATGCAAAAACATAGCTCCGGTCAGTTGGTTCATTTCCTCGCATTAGAGAATTAACATATAGTCAATTCTCTAATCGGTGCTGTATAAAAGCATCCCTTAATTGGATTTCAGCTTTAATTCCCTCTCACTGATGCAACTTGCAATGGTTCATGCCTCTCACGAGCACTTACCATTTAAAATGATCTTTAACCTTGGACTTCCCTTCAAAAGCTCACAAAAGATAACTAATGGATGTCTCCTTGGAGTCCAAAAGCTTACCAAGTGTTGGAAATTCTAGAAAATCCTACCTTCAAGTCACCTCCCAGAGGCTCGCAAAGGGTAAACTAGTGCATCTCCTTGGACGGAGATCACTTGCCTTACCAAGTGTTGGCCCAGGTGACTTCAAGGCGTTTTAAGTTAACTAAAAACATAAAGAAATCACAAAAGGGGCACACTTACTCTTCATTCATGGCTGAAACCACAAAGCTACTAATTCATACACTCGGAACCTTTCCCGGCAACCTTAGCTCCAAGGAATTAAACGTTTAGTTACTCATTCCTTGGGGAAACTTCCTCAGAGAGTGCATAACTAAGAAAATGAAAAATACAATCAAAGTGAGAAGGTAAGGCAAAGCAAAGCTCTGTATTTTACTTCCTCACCAACTTTTACAAAAAGGGTCGTCCCTTGTTATAGGCTCTCAAGAGCTATTTATATGAAAAATTACAATACTAATTATTACATGGATATTTAGTCTTTTTCCTAACTTAAAAGCTAAGGAAACTTATAATTGGTGGCTTACAAGGAGAATTTTTGGATTTAGACAACAAAAATCTGATGAAAAATATCTCCAAGTGTCAGTCGTAAATATCGGGAAGCACTAGGGACCATTTCACAGGTGCAACTGAGGTCTGCGAGATTTCGCAGATGCACACAAAGGGCTGCGAAATTACTTCGCAGCAAACGGCTGACTTCGCAACGTTGCGAAGTGGTCTTTCAACTTGTGGTATTCGGCTTCCATCGTGATGGGAAACTTCAGGGGGGAATCTACAGCACTGTACAAAAAGGCTGCGAAATCATCTCGCAACAAAAGGGTGATTTCGCAGCGCTGTGCAAAATTCTTCCTTCAGCTTGGAGTGATTGGCTTGAAATGGCTGTAACTCCTTCATTTCAACTCCAAATTGTGCACCGTTTGAAGCATTGGATTGTTGACTTCCTGAGCTTCGAAACGACATATAGTATTCATAAATTGGACTTCATTAAGTGCTCCAAAAGTGGCTGACATGACTGTCATCAAGAATGCTTCATGGCAGATTTCTCTTTGCTTCCCCTCCTTGCATTCCGGATTTGCTTATGGAAAAGGACTTCAAAGCTTTGGTTCTTCATGAATTTGAGCTTTCCAATGCTTTGCCAAGAATTCCAAATAACTCTCCTCATCCTCGGATTGCTTTGGTGATCAAAAAGCTATCAAAACACCAAAACTTAACACAATTTGATTAGAATTGATTGCAAAGGTCCTTAATATGTTAATTGGGTTAAAAGGCAATAACTACTACTCAAAAGTGTTTAAAAGAGTTAATTATAAGCTATGAAATAGCACTTTTTGAGTAGTAATCAATCTTCAATATTTCCAGCACAATTGGCATTAGTGTAGCAAGCTACATTAGAATGAGTGTAAAAAAGATACCAAAGGCCTAACTCTAGAGAACTAGCAATGTACCTAATGACGTGCTTAAGAGCTATGAGATGGGATTGCTTAGGACATGCTTGATACCTAGCACCAGCTCCAACACTAAAAGTTATGTGTGATCTACTAGTAATGAGGTACAAAAGGCTACCAATCATGCTCCTACACAATGTTTCCTCTACCATTTTTCTAGATTCATCCTTATTTAGCTTTAGGTTGGTAGGGATTGGTGTCCTATAGTGTTTTTCTAACTCAAGCCCAAACTTCTTAACAAGTTCTCTTACATAATTGGATTGGGATAAGAAAATCCCATTTTTGAGTTATTTCACTTGAAAACCAAGAAAGTAGGTCAGTTCCCCTACTATGCTCATTTCAAACTCATTTTTCATTTCTTTAGCAAAATCTAAAGTACACTCACTAAAGGTAGATCCAAACACTATGTCATTAATGAAGATTTGTGCTATCAAGAGCACATCTTCATTTCTTCTAATGAACAGTGTTCGGTCTACTCCTCCTCTCATAAATCCTTTATTAAAAAAAAAAGGATGTGAGTCTTGCATGCCAAGCTTTAGAAGCTTACTTCAAGCCATAAAGAGCTTTTATAAGTTTATAGACAGGGTTAGGGTACCTACGGTCTTCAAAACCTTTGGGTTATTCCACATACACTTCTTCATTGAGGATCCCATTAAGAAAGACACTCTTGACATCCATTTGAAACAATTTAAATTTTCATAAACAAGTTATAGCCAAAAGCATTCGAATGAATTCAAGTCTTGCAATTGGAGCAAAGTTTTCATCAAAATAAATTTTCTCAATTTGCTTAAACCCTTAAGCAACCAACCTAGCTTTATTTCTCACAATCACACCATTTTTATCTATTTTATTTTTTAAAAATCCATTTTTTTCCAATGACATTCACATCTTTTGGTCTAAGCACTAAAAACCAAACTTCATTTCTAAAAAATTAACTCAACTCTTCATGAAGAGCCTCTACCCAAGCTTCATCATTCAAGGCTTCTTCAACATTTTTTGGTTCAATTTGGGAGGTATAGCAAACATAACTTATCTCATTTAGCTTGGATGTCTCCTTGTTACCATGTTATCCTTATAGTTCCCAATCACATTACTCATCGGATTCACATAACTTTTCATCTTCAATCAATTGAATATCTTTTCACACATCAATTCTATTATCATCACACTCTCTTGACATTGATCCTAGATCTTCCAAAATCACATTGGCTGACTCCACTATACATTTTGAACTCAAGATCTACACTCTATATGTTGACTTTTGGAGGAATATCCTAGAAATATCCCTTCCTCACTTTTGGACCCAAATTTACCAAGATTTTCATGATCTTTCTAGACATAACATCTACTTCCAAACACCCTAAAGCACTTCACACTAGGTTTTTTTTTTTGCTCATTTCCATAGCTCATAACAAGTCTTCCTAGTGTTATGATGTAAATGAATCCTATAGGAAGTATAACAAGTTTTGGTGATAGCTCAACCCAAAAGTATGTAGGAAGTTCATGCTAATTTAGCATTGTTTGGGCCATTTCTTGGAGAACTTGACTTGCCATGTGAGAGTTTCATTTGATTCGACTCATGGTAGCTTAGCTTTAAAGGCGTATCAACAAAATTTATACCTTAAATACTATTACTAAAGTAGCCAAGCTACTATAGCATAGTGGTTCTAGGATCGTTCACTGGGAAAGGTTTTCGCAAACACAAGTGATATTCAAATTAGGAAAATAGGTGATTTTCTTATGGATGTTAGCTTTAAAAGAAAATGTAAATGTTTTAGAGAGGTTTAAACTAATTTAAGCTAACATTAAAGACTAAAATGAAAGGGTGTAAAAACAAGTTTCTGAAAGATAGGATAGCTATGCTCTGGCTCTTATGCAAATTGGAAATCTCAGGATAGGCTCCTCGCGTTGGAGTTGCAACTATGGTGATGCTTGCTTCCCGAACCGGTATGGATTTAGCAAATCAAGTTTTAATCCTTTAAAATGGCAAAACAGATGGTAGTGAATTTCATCAATGGTTATTCACCTTAGACTTCCTTTGAATGGCTCGTAAGAGATAACTAGTAGTCTAAAGCTAAAAGCTTACCAAATATTGGCAACTCAAAGTCATTCCAGGTGATAAACTCACCTTTCAATGGCCATTGAAATTGGTTCTAACGGATTAATGCAAAACTTGGAATTGAAAACCTCACCTTCCAATAGCTCGTAGGAGATAACTAATGGATAGAAATCCAAAAGCTTATCAAGTATTGGCCGTTGGAAGTTGTCAAAAGGAAATAAAAACCAAACTTTGCATTAATGAACCATTAATGAAAAACGACTACCTTACCTTCCGGGTGCGAGAAATTTCCATGGGATTGCATCCAAGCCATCACATAACATCCATACTTTGAGAAACTTAAAAGGTTTTAGCCTCTCATCCTTGGGGATTTCATCCACCAAGGAAGAACTTTATATATTTCTATATCTATCTATCAATATTTGTTACAACGGATGCAAGGGGATATAAATAGAGAAGTTTTTCCAACCTTCCTAGCTAATAAATCTTATGATTGGTGGATTACAAGGAGAAGAATGGAAATTTATACAAAAATATCCAAAAGAAAAGATCTCGTGTGGAGTCGGCAGAAACAGGGGAAAATTCGCACCACGCAAGGGGGTGTGCGAATGGTGTGCGAATGGTGTGCGAGTTTCGCACAAGCCTGGAGCAGTTGTCTTCCGAAGGCCATATCTTCCTCATTTAAGCTCCAAATCGTATACGGTTTGAAGCGTTGGATTCTTGACTTCCTGAGCTTTGAAATGGTATATAGAATGTAAAAAATGGACTTCGGGAAGTGTTCCAAAAGTGCGAAAGAAGACTGCAGCTGCTGTCTTCTGTTTTCCTCTTCTCCATTGTTCCTTCCTTGCATACTTTGAACGACTTTGGGAAAGGGCTATGGAGCTCCAAAGCTTGGTTCTTCATGAATTTGAGCTTCCAAAAGCTTTGCCATAACTTGTCCAAGTAGCTCCTCCATCATTTGGCATGCTTGAATTGATTCACAAGCTGATAAAAACATGTAAACTTGCCACAAAATGGTTAAAACCAATTACTAAGGACCTTAATTAATTAATTGGGTTAAATGAATATGATTACTACTCAAAGGTGCTTAAAACCATTATAATTAGGTCTACAAAATAGCACTTTTTGGTATTAATCACAAGTCTTCCTAGTGTTATGATGTAAATGAATCCTATAGGAAGTATAACAAGTTTTGGTGATAGCTCAACCCAAAAGTATGTAGGAAGTTCATGCTAATTTAGCATTGTTCGGGCCATTTCTTGGAGAACATGATTTTTTCTCTCAACTACCCCATTTTATTGAGGTGTTCTAGGAGTGAAAAACTTATTTTTGATTCCTAAAGAATGAAAAAATTCTATAAAATCAAAATTATTAAATTTTCTCCCCCTATAGTTCCTAATTCTTTCAATGTGATACCTTTTTTCATTTTGAATTTTCAAACCAATGTCCTTGGAATATATGAATGTCTCACTCTTTTCTCTTTGGAATACAATGCATACCTAGAATAGCCATCAACCATTACCAAAATGTATTTCTTGCCACCTAAACTTCCAATTCTCATTGGTCTCGTGAGGTCCATGTGTAAGAGTTCTAAAGGTTTAGAAATCAAAATTTCATCAACTCTCTTATGGGTACTTCTCGTTTGTTTTCCCTTTTGACAAGTACCACAAATAGGTACCAAAATGTATTTCTTGCCACCTAAACTCTCAGTTCTCATTACTGCCATGAGGTCCATGTGTAAGAGTTCTAAAGTTTTAGAGGTCAAAATTTCATCAACTCTCCTATGGGTACTTCTCGTTTATTTTTCTTTTTGACAAGTACCACAAATAGGATTGGAGAATTTTCTAAGCTTAGGAATCTTTTTCATGACTTCATTGTTAGCAACCTTTATCAAGTCACGATAGTTCAAATCACCCAACTTACGATGCTACAAATCAATCAATTCAATTTTTGAGCTACGACACACAAGAGAAGAGGATGAAAAAAATTCTTGACTAATAACATAGCAATTATCTAAAATTCTCAATCCAATGATCACACAAGTTCCATTAAAATCAAACGTGTTACGTAAATTTTGTGAAAATTGAACATTGAACTTCTTGTCACATATTTGACTAATGCTAATCAAGTTAGCTTTCAATCATTCCACATACAAGTCCCCTTCAATGTTAGGGATGCGGAGAGCAGAAATTGTGCCTTTCTCTTTCACACAAGCAACATTACTATCACCAAATGTCACATTTCATCTATCAAATTCAATGAAATTAGTGAAGAATGATCTATTATCTATCATATGATGTGAACAACTACTATTAAAGTATCATGACTGTGACTCACTAGCTCTAAGTGTAGTGTGAACAACAAGGCAATTAAGTTCATTCTTTTTCATATATATTTGTTTGACACTCATGATTTTGGTCATTCCATTAGAAGTGCTTCCTTGAAAACCACTATGATATGGGACATTTGAATCCCTCTTGAACACTCTCTTGCCACCTTGCAACAACTGATTTCTCAAGGTAAATGATTCATTTATTAGGTTAGTCAACTTTTGTTGAAAACTCTTAAACATCCTAGCATAACATCTATCAATCGTGTGTCCTATTTTAGTGTAATGAGTGCAATGAAGTTTCAGTTTAGAAAGAGTTTTCTTAGGGAGCACTCCTTCACAAGGCTTGACAAAGTTTTTTTTATCACTACTTTGAGTGGTAGCTTTATCAACAAAACCTAAGCCTCTTTTGTCAAATGATTTCCTCATTGAATTGATCAAATCACTAAGTCTTTTAGAGCTAGGATGTGACTCTTCTTTCCTAAGACTCAACTCATTTTTAAACACTTAATTTTCACTCTTCAATTCATCACACATTTTCTTCATGTCAAATTGTTCACTCTCAAGAAAGGCAATTTTATTAGGCAAAGATTTTTTTTTTCTCCCTTTAGAGTCTTAACTTCATTAATTAAACTCTTTTTAGAAGCCTTCAACTCAACTTGTTTCTGTTTAAAACTCAAGCACTCCTTGTATAAAGTCTCATATACAAGGTCAAAACTCATTTCATCATCATCGAAGTCACTTGACTCACAAAAGTCACTTAGAACCTCTTTCTTAAGTAGTTTCTCAATGACATTTGCCAGAAAGGTTGTAAAGTTAGGGCATTCCTTGCTGCCATTAGATTTTTTTTCACTTGATTAACATAATTCCATGTCACTTTAAGTGACTTGCATGACCTTATTTCTTTTTTTCTTTGAGGGGCATTCGGTGGCATAATGCCCCTTTCCCCTACATTTGAAGCACTCAATCTCAAACTCCTTTTTGACATGTCTATATTTCCTTTTTGTCTTTTTCCACTTGATTTTCCCATTGGATTGTTCCATTTTTTTATTTAGACTTATTCTTATATCTCCTAAACTTCATATACTTCTTAAATTTCATAGCAAATCTAGTGACTTCTCCATCCAACATTTTTTTATCACTCTCACCTTCGAAACCTACGGATTTATCTTTAATGGCATTCAAGGAAATGCCCATTAATTTCCTAGGTGATCCAAGAGTCATTCAAAGGTTTGGAGGGAATCTACAAGTTCATCTACTTTCAAGGAATCCGCATCCTTAGACTTTTCAATGGTGGTGATCTTTTCTCTAAATATCTCTAGAAGAGATCTTAGAATCTTTCTAACCATTTTCAAGTGAATGATGGGTTCAACTAGATTAAAGATAGAATTCACAATTGTGGGCTTGCATTTTTCATGTGCATCCCCTCTTATTGGTGAGACTTGCTTTTGGTTGGTGAAAAATTAGTTTTGGAAAATTTGGAGTCACCTCTTATTTTATTTTATTTGAAAAGGGGGAAATAAAATAAAAAAGAACACCCTAAAATAGTGACTCTAAAGTTTTGGAAAAACATGTCTTCGAAAAGCCTGAGTCTAAGTCCAGGAATCAGGTTACCTATTGGGAAGGTACCTCAAAGAGGTAGGACCCCTCTAAGACCTAAAGAAGTCTCTATTGGCTAAGTTGAAGGAAATATAACACTTAATCAATTGATTATAGATACTTAGATTGGATAAGGTGATTTTAAAACTAGCATGCCAAACAAGAAAGCCAAATTGTAATCATAAAAAGGAGTTAGAGTGTGTACCTGGATAACTTCTTAAGCATTATCACAAGACATCAAAGTTTGTTATGGAATATGGCACACAACATGCATTTCATCTCATTTAAATAATCAATAATAATCAAAGCATATGAACAAATAGCATATATCATAATTTCCACACTGAAAGTTTGCATATATGCACAATTAAAGGGATAAAAAGTGTGAGAGATGTTCCTGGATAGCACGCATAACTTACAATGTGCTTACATGTAATGAAATAAAGTTAGAACAATTCATGAAACAAATAACTATGATGCAAAACACTAATATATATGACATATGCATAACAAATAACAAATAACAAACTAACGAAAATATTCATCAAGAATTAACAACTAGGACTTGAAAAACATGCACCTAAATTGAGAATAACAAATCAAGAACTAGTCTAAGATCACCTAAACACACAAACATCTAGACTAAAAAATAAATTAAAATTGAACTAAATCAGAATTAAAAATGTAAACTTTATCTAACATGATTAACTAAACTATTGGATTAAAATCACTAACACATCCAAACTAAAAGATAGATTAAAACTAAACTAATTTGGAATTAAAAAATATAAACTTTATCTATTAGGATTAATTAAACTATTGAATTAAAATCACAAACATATTTAAACTAATAGATAAATTAAAAAAAAACTAACTAGGAATTAAAAACATGAACTTTAACACTTGGAAGCCATTAGATTAACAAACTAAAATAATAAAAACACCTAAACTATTAGATTGACAAACTAAAATAATAAAAACACCTAAACTAAACATATAGACTAAAACTAAAGTCAAGCAAAATAAAGTTATGGACTTGATCACATGAATTAAAAATAAAACTAAACTAAAATTTAAACTTTCAACGTCTCAAATTTTTTTTTTTTTAAAAGGACCAAAACTAAAATTTAAACTTTCAATATCTCTGCATGAATTAAAAATAAAAAATAAAAACTAAACCAACATATAAGCTTTCAATATTTCACATGAATTAAACAAGAACCAAACCAAGATTTAAGTTTCCTCAATTTAATATGAATCAAAATAGGGCTAAAAAAACACTTTTTAAATTAAATATGAATTAAAAATTAAACTAAAAGAAAATTAACTTACCTTTTCTAAAAATGAGTGTGGGGCTGTGAAGGGATTTTTTGAAGTGCAAGCCTATGCGTGGTGCTACAAAAATGGGTTGTGTGTGATTTCCAATGCTGAGGTTTAATTGCCTTTTTTCCTCCAAAAAAAAATCTAGGTGGTGTTCTTGAAAAAAACAAAGAAACAAACAAAAAAACAAAACCTCATGATCCCCTTTGATTCCCCCATTGTGTAGCCTTCCATTGTGCTCTTATCTCCTAGTGCCCACCATTCTTTTTACTCTCCTAAACCATAATCTCCTCTTTTCCAAAATTTAAAACTTATCCTCTCTATTTCCACAAAAATAAATAAATAAACTTTTGATTTTCCAATCTAAAACTTAATCTCTCCATTTTCAAAAAATAATTCCGATTTCCTAATAAATAATAATAAAAAGAAACAAACTAAATCTTCTTTTTTTAAAAGAATATTTTGATGATAATTTCAAAACTTAATTTCAAACTTATCCCCTCATTTTAGATAAACAATCTAATTGGATTCCAATTAAAAAAAAAAAATCTAAATTTCCTTTTCAAGAAAAAAGAAAAATCTGATTCTTCAACTTAAAACTTATCCTCTCTTTTCAAATAAACATTCTGATTTTCCAATTTAAAAACTTAATCTCTCATTTTTAAAGAATATTCAAGTGTCAACCCTTTCATTTCAAAAATATTTTGATTTTTCGATTTAAAACTTAATCTCTCAATTTAATATATATATATATATATATATATATATATATATATATATATATATATATATATATATATATATATATATATATATATCTAATTTTCTAATTATTAGCCCAAAGGTTCTCCTAATCATGTTTTGATGATAACAAACCATGGTTAAGTTACTAATTGGTTTAAATTATAAAGAATTTTAAGTGTTAATTTGCAAAATTCATCAAAGGACCTAATGGATGCAAGATTAAGACCTTTGGAAGACCTTTAATCATAGGAAACATATGTAAGATGAATGCATGAGTGCACTTAGGTTTTACATATCATTTCATGCATCTTTGAAAAACTCAGTTTATTCTTTAAAGTTACAGTTTCATCAAAACTTGAGTTTTATCAAACGAACCTTAGGCATATCACTTCAAAATTGGCATATTAATTTACCTAAAGACCTTGCCTAAGTGTTAGAAGAGAAAATAACATAAAAAGATAGATTTTCGGGCCAAAAATGGTGAACTGATCTAGGCACTGTCCAAACTAGCTCAACCAGCTAGGGTATCGGTCGACCGGTTCCCTTTTCCCGGTTGAGGTCCGGTTGGGATGAGAAAAAACACTCTCTTTTCCAATATCCTTTCCTTCCTGGTCGAGGTATATGCTTTCCCGGTCAACCTCCCATCGAGGTTCGGTCGAGGGTAATGATCACTTGTCAAGCATTAAATGTTCCAACGACTAGTGAACTGATTGAACCCCAACTCGACCAGTTGAGGCTGCTTTTTTGTTTTCTTGGCTCCCGATGTTAGAAACCTATAAATAAAGAGCTCCACTTCATTTATGAAAAATAGAACACTTGCATTTATTTGTCTACCCACTTGTTATTGCCTTAAAAGCTCTCATTTCTTTCTTGGAGCATTAAATCTTCATTTGCATATCCTTTAATCCACCTTTGTGATTTATCCTAGCCTTAAGTTGTATTTGAGCTATTGTTGAGCTAGGTTGAGAGATTCATTCTTATTAATTGAGTGTTAAAGCCTTCAAGTGAGGTGAAACTTAAAGAGATTGTGTAAGAGCCCATTCGAGTCAGAATCTAAGTGTAAAGGTGATTAGAAGCTTGGTTGAAACTTCAAATTAGTGGAACGCTCACTCAGCTAGGAGCTTGAGGAGAGTGGACGTAGGCAAGGAAGTGTCAAACCACTATAAAATCTGAGTTTGATTTCTCTAACTCTATATCTTTATATTTGCTTTTATTGTGCTTAAATTTGTTGTGTTTAAAAAGATTTTTTAAAAACCCAATTCACCCCCCTCTTGGGTGTTTTTCTCTTTTAAGATTAGTCTTTATTTTCTCACTAATAAATAAACTAGATCTTTTTTAAAAAAAAAAATATTCTGATGTCAACCTTTTTTTTTCTATTGGTAAGTATCCTTGCAAAAGCATCAAAAATTTATTAAATTAAATAATTGAATGAATAAATAAATAAATTAGAAAACGATAAAACAATAATAAATAAATAAGTTAATTAAAAAATAAAAAATAAAATAAAAAAGAATGATAACAAATAAAAATAAACAAGTGATTGATAATAATAAAAATATAAATATAAATAAATAAATAAAATGAGCCTTGCAACCATGCAAGTCATACAAGTCACACAAAGAATGCCTAAATGTTGACTTAAGTGTGCTTAAGGTGGCTCTAGGTGAACCTAAGTGTGCCTAGATGAACCTAGATGAGCCTAGGTGGGCCCAAATGGGCCTAGGTGAGCTAGGTAAGCCTAGATGGGCCAAATGTGCCTAAGTGGACCTAAGTGGCCTAAAGGGGCATAGGTGACCTAAAAGGGCCAAGGTGATCCTAAATGGGCTGAATATGCCTAGGTGGGTCTAATGAGCCTAAATGGGCCTAGGGGTGTCCAAATATGACTAGGTGGACCTAAAAGGTGTCTAAGTGACCTAGGGTGATCAATGCCTAAGTGAACTAAGGCAATCAAGAAAGTGTCCAAGTGACCTAAACATGCCTAAACATGCTATCCTAAAGGTGTGCCTAAATTAGCTTTCCTAAAAAAGAATAAAAAATGAAAATGCTAAATCTAACTCGAGGCTACCAAGGGTCACAATAAGAGGCCAAATAAATCCCTTAACCAATCCGTAAGGTGGCTCATAACGATAGGTTACATGAGTAGCAATGGGCTATCAAGGAACTGCTATAGAGTATTGAAAGAACACCAAAGACATGTGCTAAGGGGACAAAATGGAGGGTTTATAATAATGTCCATCAATTTTGCATGAAACTCTCCAAAGTTTTCATGATCTTCCATCCTAATTGTCTTAAACCTAGAGGTCAACATTTGAAGTTTGGACACTTTCATGACATTAGTTCCTTTATGAGTCACTTGGAGGATATCCTAAGCCTCCTTAGCCAAAGTACATGTAGCAATCCTACGGAATTCATCCATGCTAATGGCATTAAAGATGGAATACATAGCTTTAGCATTGTTCTCGCTAGCTTCATTTTCACCTATATCCCATTCTAACTTAGGCTTTATAACATTTGTTGGTCTACTTTCTCTATCTAACACCTTAGGTGGAGATCAACTAAATTCAACAGCATTCCAAACTTTTTCACTTTGCATTTTGAGAAAATATTGCATTCTCGCTTTTCAATGAGAATAATTTTCGTTGGTTAAGAATGGTGGTCTCCCAATGGAAGCTTTCCCTTTATGAGGTTCCATGATTGAGATTGAAGGACCGAAAATGATTTTTCCTTTAAAAACTTTCTTCGATACCAATTAAAGGTGAATCTCAAATATAGAACACACCTAGAAGGGGGGTGGATAGGTGTTATTAACCAATTTAAAAGGTCTCCCAACATAATTTATCTAAACTTAAAGATTTTTACAATTTTTTATTTTCTTTTCAAACACTTTCCAATACAAAGTAAAGATCACAATAAAATATGAATGCAATAACACTCACCAACAAGATTAAAATGCATGTCACATGCACATGCTCCAACACTCCCCAACACAATTCCTTAAATCAATTTATGATTAAAAGCAAGAGTATAATATCTCAAATATGCCTATGAACAATATTCAGAAACAACATTCAAATTATCCAAAGGCAACTCATATCTATTTCACCTCAATATTCAACCAAGTATTAGATGCCTAAATAATTAAAAAAAAAAAAAAAAAAGCTAGAAGTTGGAAACAAAATGAAGAGGAGAATGAGAGACAATGAGACAATGTCAAATTTTACATGGAAAACCTCCAAGGAGGTCAAAACCTATGGGCCTACAACTGATAAAAAATTCTACTATGAAGAACAATCAAGGTGTACAAAGATTTACCGAAGTCAGGATCTCTAATCTCTCATGGACTACTTCATGACAAGCACCTTCTCACCTCACCACCACACCTTCATCTTCAGGAACATGCTTAGAGTCCTTTCCAAGCTTGATCTTAGCCTTTTCCTTGATATTCTATCAAGAAGAAAATGAGTTTTCACTTAAACCCAAATAATTGAGAAATGAATGTTTAATGAACTCAACCCATTTTTCTTTTAAAAAAAAAAATCATTAAAGGATTGGCTTGAAGACTTGTATGAAAAATGAAATTTTCTTGTAAAGCAAACAACCTCAAAAAGAAAGGAAACCATGAGCTCAAGGCATGTTGTTGCTCTCTTACATGTAGAAAGAGGAAATTTTCATTTTAAAGGAAAATGAAGATCCAATTGGAAAAAGCAAGGTATGCATCATTTTCTTTTAGTTGAATCATGTTTAGTGGTGGATTCCGCCAAGTCATGGTGGATAGATTTCAAGGCCAGCGTGATATCTATAATTCTTCACAAGGGTTTCAACTAAGGAGAAGACTGAAGGATAAGGAGATGAATCTAGCTCTAGCTTTTCAAGCAAGGATTGTTGTGTAGGAAGTGAGAGATGTTGCTCCTATCTTAGATAATAGTTGTCTTCTAGAACTCAAAGATTGTCTTTATGTCCCTGAGTATAGAAAAAATTTGATTTTGGTTTCTAATTTATGTAAATTGAATTACTCAATGGTTCTTAATAATAAACAAGTTTGTAGTAAGATGAATGATTTGTTTATATGCTTAGAATCACTACTTGATAATCGTTATTATGTATCTCCACTATCTCTTTTACCGAGTAATGAGAATAATCATATCCCACTTAAAAGAAAGGAAATTAGCACTAATCAAACATAGTTTTGGCATTACAACTAGGCCATATTAATCTAAACGGGAAACAAAGATTAGTTAAGTTTGGAATATCACAAGTATTGATTCTAGAGGATTTTCTAGTTTATGAATCTTGTATAGAAGATAAAATGGCCAAGAGGCCCTTTACTACTAAAGGATTAGAGCCAAGGAGTGTTTGTTATTAGGCATGTTGACATGTGTGGACTTTATAATGTCCATGCACGGGGAGGTATGGGTACTTCATCACCTTTAGAAATGATTACTATATGCTTCGATATATTTATTTGATGCATAGGAAATCTGATGCCTTAGATAAATTCATTGAACTTAATGTAGAATCAGAAAACCAATTGGGTAAACATATCAAGGCTTTTCAAATTGATCAAGATGAAAAATATATCTCTAGTTTGATTGAATCTTTCCTTAAGGAGTATGTTGAGTGCACTTGGAACTCCACACCAAAATGGAGTAGCGGAAAAAAAAAAATCAAGCATTGATGGACATGGTGAGATCTATGATGAGTTTCTCATCACTTCTTGTATGCTTTTGAGATGGAGTTTGGTTCATACAAAAGAATAAAGATTTGCATGGTTTATGAAATGGTTCATACACCTTTAGACACACTTTTTACTTTTTTATTTTTAAAAATATAAAATAATAATATATAAATTGGTTATATATAAAAAAGGAAAAACTCTAATGCAAATAGAATAAACTTACCTCATATTATTAAAAATTATTTTCCAATTTTGTTTTTTTAAATTTGAGGTGGTAAATTTTTTTGACACCTATTTTTAAAAAATAATTTCCAAAATCCATTACCATTTTAGTGAAATTCTTTAAAAGTTTTTATATAAGATATAAAAATTAACATTATTTTCTATTTTTAAGAATTAAAAAAAATGTATTTGAATGGATGCTAAGTTTTATAATTGAAAAAATTAGATATATTTATTTGACACTATGAATAGGTTGGGAAGAAAGGGAAAATTAGTACCATAAAATTTCATAAATGAAAAGTAATATATATATATATATATATATATATATATATATATATATATTCACCAAAGCAATTGATCAGTTGTCTGGTTGGTTATTACAATCATTTAAACTTTAACTAGTTGATCTAGTCTAGTTTCCCTAATCCCGTATGATAAACCTAGATAAGTCACCATTCGAATTCTTAAAAATTCCAGTTTCGTTTACAATATAGTGAATTCCTTTACTTTCTTCCATCCTATCCCTCTAGCCATCACAAGTAGTAAACTCTAGTGAAGAGGGGCCCATCTCATGTCATAATAGACAGTTGGACCCAAAATGAGGAATCCATGTATGTGAAAAAAAGAAAAATAAGTCTGACTAAGTTGTATAACATGATTCCTAGGATTCTTGTCTTTGGAATGGCACAAAATCGCTAACGGGATGTCTAACTTGTTTCAATCAAGATTTTAACTTTGGGATGAAAGTATATCCTGAAGCCAATTATCCTCTCTATAGCCTTGTTGTTGAGCTTGCTTTATGGAAAGAAAAGCAAATGGAAAAATGAGTACCTAAAATTCCTAAAGAAAAAAGAAAGGAATGCATCGCTTGCTTTTAGTTGAATCATATTTAGTGGTGGATTCCACCAAGTCATGGTGGATAGATTTTAAGGCTAGTAATGATAACTATAATTCTTTATTGGGGTTTCAACTAAGAAGAAGATTGAATGATGGGGAGATGAATCTGGATCTGGCTTTTCAAGCGAGGATTGCTGTGTAGGAAGTGAGAGATGTTACCTTTATCTTAGATAATAGTTGTCTTCTAGAAATCAAAGATTGTCTTTGTCCCTAAGTCTATAAAAAAATTGATTTTTGTTTCTAATTTATGTAGATTGAATTACTCAATGGTTCTTAATAATAAACAAGTTTTTAGTAAGATGAATGATTTGTTTATATGCTCCAAATCACTGCTTGATAATCTTTATCGTCTATCTCCACTATCTCTTTTACCAAGTAATGAGAATAATCATGTCCCACTTAAAAGAAAGGAACCTAACATTAATCAAACACAGTTTTGGCATTACACCTAGGTCATATTAATCTAAACAAGATACATAGACTAATTAAGTCTAGAATATCGCAATTATTGATTCTAGAGGATCTTCTAGTCTGTGAATCATATATAGAAGATAAAATGGCCAAGAGACCCTTTACTGCTAAAGGATATAGAGCCAAGGAGTGTTTGAAGTTAGTACATATTGATGTGTGTGGATCTTTTAATGTCCATGCCTGGGAAGGGTATGAGTACTTCATCACCTTTACAAATGATTACTCTAATCTTGGATATATTTATATGATGCATAGGAAATCCAATGCCTTCGATGATGAATTCATTGAATTTAAGGTAAACATATCAAGACACTTCGATCTAATCTAGGTGATGAATATATGTCTACTCGGTTCAATTCTTTCCTTAAGGAACATGTTGAGAGCATCTAGAACTCCACAATAAAATTGAGTAGTGGAAAAATAAATGAAATAATAATGAACATGGTGAGATCTATGGTGAGTTTCTCATCACTTCTTGTATCCTTTTGGGTTGAGTTTGGTTCATATAAAAGAATAAAGAATTTATGTGGTTTATCAAATGGTTCATACACCTTTAAACACACTTTTTATTTTTATTTTTAAATATAAAATAGTAATATATAACTTAATTATATATAAAAATAAAAAATTCTTATACAAATAAGAATAAACTTACCTTATATTATAAACAATTATTTTTTGATTTTTTTAATTTTAAATTTGAGGTGGTAAATTTTTTGATACCTATTTTTTAAAATAATTTCTAAAATTCATTATAATTTTAGTGTAATTGTTTAAAAGTTCTTGTATCTTATATATAAATTAACATTATTTTCTATTTTTAAGAATAAAAAAAATGTATCCAAACGGATACTAAGTTTGACAATTACTAAAATAATTAGATATCTTTATTTGAGACTATGAATAGGCTGGGAAGAAAGGAAAACCCACTCGATAAACTTAGACATGTGACCATCCAAATTCTTATAAATTCCGGTTCCATTTACAGAATAGTGAAGTCCTTTAACTTCGTTCCTATCCTGCCAGCCATCATAAGCAGTAAACTCCAGTGAGGAGGGACCCCATCTCATCTCACAATAGACAGTCGGGCCCAAAATGAGGAATCCATATATATGAAATTGAGACGAATATATCCCGAAGCCAATTACCTTCTCTGTAGCCTTGTTGTTGAGCTTGCGTATCGCCTGACAGGAATGACATTTGCGACAGAAGCACAACCACAAATGATACAAGCAATAATGCCACGTTGGGTAAATCGATCAGATTTCAAAACTCCAACCACTCTGCAACCCTCCTACATAAATTATAAACCTTCAACCTTCATTTATAGCTACAGCTCCACCACCACCATTCTATCCTCACTCTTTAAGTCACTTGTAACACCTTCATTCATTTACCATAGCTCAACAACAAATTTACCGTTGTGTTTATTAAGTCTTTAAGATACTACTACTTTATAATTAGGGACAATTGCGTTTTTAATTCATATAGGCTTAATAATTAAGGTAAGGTCTTCCAACCACCCATAATTGATTATAAGGATATGAGATAGTAATTGATAAAAATACCCCCTTAACTCATTTTTCTCTTTATTCTACCACTCTTCACATGTCACTATTCTTTCTTATTTAACCATTTTTGGATTTTTCATTATTTTTTTAAACTCTTTTATAAATAATTGAAAAATCAACATTATTTTTTATTTTTAAATTATAAATAAACAAAAATTATATTAATGATTCAAAGACTATTTTGGAAAATACTTTCTAAAAAATATTAATTTAAATAAATAAAAATTATTTTTTAAATTTATTTTTATCTTTTACATTTTAGAAGTAAATAATTTAATGATTAAAATACTATTTAAAATAAATATATTCACTATTTTAATTTATTTTATACTAAATTTATTTTAAAGTTTTTTTTACTATTATAAAATAAAAAGTTTAATTTTTTTTTTAATCTTCTTCCTTTCTTATTTTAATAACTTTTTGAACATGACTTTTAGTAATAAGTTATATGAAATGTTACAAATTTGTTTATTAAGGATTTTTTTTAATGATTTTAATTAATTGAAAATTTATTAAAATAAGAAAAAAAAAATGATGGATGGAGAGTTTTTATTTTAAGTAATCAATTAAAATGTTTTCATATGACCTAATTTTATAAATGAATTATATCAATACATAGTAAAGATTGAATTTTTATTATATAAAATGGTTGAAAGGTATATTTACTTATTTTAGATGAAAACAAGTAGTTAAAAATTATATAGATTATATTTGAGTTTGGTTTTAAACTATTTTTCTAGTTTTTATTTTTTATTTTTTATTTTATTTTTTTAAATAAATTTTATTTTCTATATTGTCTCTTTTTGAAAATACGTTTAATTAAAAAATGAAAACTATTTTTTAAAAATGAAAATTGAAGTACTATTTTTTATATGAAAATAAAAAAAATATTTATTCATTTATTACACCACTGTACAATTGTATTACACTAACTGTACAAGGGAAATGTACTAAGTGTACAAAGGTGTACAAAGCTACCCTTTGTGAAATATTATAATCGATTATGAGTCATTCTTTTATTTTTCTTATCACTCATGAATTGTACACATATGTCATGCACTTTATTTAATTCTCATATGGAAATTCCAATACTTTCCCCAATAATGATATTTGGGGAAAAAAAATTGACCTTAAGTTATCCACCATCTTCTCAACTAAACTATTGGAAATATGGTTAAACACTCCTATATGGACACATAACTTAGGAGGGATATGAAATTTGTGTCATTGTACAAGGGTATTACACTAACTGTACAAGGGAAATATACTAATTGTACAAAGGTATACAAGATTATCCTTTGCGAATGATTTTAATAGATTATAAACCACTTTTTTATTTTCCTTGTCACCCAAGGATTGTACACCTATGTCATGCACTTTATTTAACTCTCACATGAAAATTCCAATATTTTTCCTAATAATGATATTTGGAGAAAAAAAATTGACCCTAAGTCATCCACCATTTTCTCAACTAAACCATTGAAAATCGGATTAATACACCTATATGGACATATAACTTAGGAGGGATATGAAATTTGTGTCATTGTACAAGGGTATTACACTAACTGTAATAGGAAATATGCTAAGTATACAAGGATGTACAAGACTCTTAATAGGTTTTGTACGATTTTTAAACAAATTGAGTTTGGCATTAAGACGATTATTGATAGTTTTTTTTTTTTTTACCAAACTATGTCATTAAGACATTCCCTACAAAAATTAACACATAGGAAATAAAATTAAAATCAATCATATTTGAATTGTTCGTCATAAGTAAACTAAATGAAATATATATTTTTACTATTTTACCTTTATAAACATAATTTTATTGTTATCAATAGAGATTAAAAATATCATATTTAAATGGAATTAAAAATAAACAAAATTATTTTTATAATATTTTTATTTTTTAAAATCATTAATTTAAATTATGAAATTAATTTTAAAATAAAAAATATTTATTGTAATTATAGTTTTGAAAATTTCATGATTTTTATTTTATTACTTAAAAAAAATTCTTTAATAAGAAAGTATTTATTTTAATGGTTTTAAATATTTAAATCTTTATTAAAAAATATTTAGGATTAGTGTGGAGAGAAATTAGGTAATTTTGGAATTGAGAAATTTTGAATATTTTGAAGACTTTAATTTGGCCAATTACCCTATTTACACTTTCAAAATTATTGGAAAGTTGGTAAATTAGTCTTAGAAATAGTCTTCTTGATTAATATTATATATTTACATGTGAGTGTTTACATTATTTTCGAAATAACATGAGAAATAATAAATACCATGTGTCTAATTTGCAAGTTAGAAAAATAATAATAATAATATTTTATGAGGTATTTAAAAAGTATTTATTATATGTTCTATAAATTTGAAGAAAAAAAATATTTGATGATATCTAATTTACAAGTTAGAACAAACAAATAATATTAATATTTTATGAGGTGTTTAAAAATTATTTAATATATATGAGAAATAATATAAGTTTGAAATAAAGAATAATATTTATTATATATTATGTAAGTTTTCAACATATTTAAAAAATATTTATTATATATTATGTAAGTTTGAAAAATGAATAATATTTGATGAGGCATTTAAAAGTTATTTACTTCAAAAATGCATTTGACAATAATAATTTTTAACAGTCTTTTATATTCAATTTGATGAAAAAAAAAATGATTCAACTTGGTTCCACTGTTAAATAGGTGAGAGAAGGGTAAAAGAGTCAAAGAGAATGAGAAAAGTAAGGTGATTGGTTAGTTTTTTCATTTAATAGTAAAGGGTATTTTAGGCATTTTTTAAATACAATATCCTTCCTCTCAATTTCTACTTTTTCATTGGGTTTTGAGTTTAATTACGAATAATAGGAGGACCTTAACTCAATTACCCAACTCAGTGGGGTTGAAAACACAATTTTCCCTTATAATTATTTAAGGAATGATAATAACAATGGGGTTGCTATGCTTTTTTTTTTGGTATTAATGCTCACATTTTAATATTATCTTTCCAGCCTCAATCTCTTCTCATCACGTCACCAACCTTAGCAGTAAGGGAACCAAATTTAATTTGTCCTAGCCTAAACAATGTCGGCTCATATGATTTTAAAAATAAATAAATAATAAAGTAAAAAATAAATCTAATTTTAAGTCCATGGTTTTAAATTTTGGGCACTACAAGCTTAAACTTTAGGTTGTAGATCAAATAATAATAATAATAATAACATAAAAACCCTAAAGAATTTGTTTCGTTTATCAAATGATACGTTAAAAATAATATAGTGTAAAGTAATCTATTATATCTAATGAGTTAATCTCAGGAAAAAATCTTGCAATAAAGCAGATATGCATTTTATAAAAGCAACAAATGTGAGATTTAGTAACAAATTTTTTGGTCGTGAAATTTCGTTAATAATTATGAATTTCATGCCATAAAAATGATATTTTTGTCATAGAATATTGTACCAGTAGTCTTCTATACAAAAAAAAAAAAATTATCATTAAAATTTTACTTTGAAGAATTTGTGTAAAAATTTCCTGCTCCCACCATATGATCCCACCATATGACAGGAAATTTTTTGATGATGAAAATGCATATATTTGTGATGAAATTATTTGTCACTAATATGCTTAATTTTCAATAATAACTAATTTTTGTTATCAATGATGAAATACATATATTTGTGATGAAATTCTTTGTCACTAATTTTAAATTTCTAGTTATTAATATTTTTTTATTACTAACTCATCAACCATTTATTGAAAAACATATTTATTTATTTTTATTATTATATTGTGATATTATTATTTCATTATGAAAAAATGAAATTTTAAATTATAAAAGTAATTAATGTTTTGATTTTTCTATATCCTAAATATAGAATTTAACATAAAAGACAAAGACTTTATTTGACAACTGTTTTCGGAAATAGTTTTTTATTTTTTTTAAAAAAAAGAAACACCTTTAATAATAATAAGAAGAAAATTTATTTTCTATTTTTAAAAACAAAAACATGATGTTTTTTTAGGGTTATGTTAAAAAATAAATATACAAACTGATTAAAAATAAAACACTAGTTATAAAAATTATTTTTAAAATATATTTAAAAATATTAAAAAACATGTTAAAAAACTTTTTAAATTTATAAACAAATTTTTGTTTTATAATACATTACAAAACAATTTTTAAAAACTATTTTCAAAAATTGTTTTTCAAAACTAATTTAAAAATAGTTACGATATAACCCTTACTAACTCATTTTCACTTTATACACAACATTTTCGAAAGAAAGGGGGTCCATCCCTATCTTGGAAAAGCAAAGAAAGGGGTCCATCCGTATCTTGGCTGTTGGGTCTTATAGAGAATACATATCGACCCGCTTTCTGTAAAGTAAGTGTAATGGGTGATGATTTCATGAGTGATGCTTGGATCTTACGTCCTCTTTTCTACCTTTACTTTCATAGATTTTGAATGAAATAATTGTAGGGATAATCATGACATATAAGAGGACGCTTGTTTCCCTTGCTTTTTATTAAAGCCTGACAGGTTACAATGTGACAAAATAGATATCTTTAATCAAATTAGAAAATTAGTTCAAAAGTTAATCTAGAATATACAAATTTAACTTTGAATTATGTTACTTTATTGCACCTATTCACCATCACATATTGGGTGTCAAAGTCCGCTTTTGAATCATGCCGATCAGCTTAGAAACACAGACAATGAGGCCCTGGCTTACATAATAAAAAGAAAACAGGCCTATCCAGGCCTCATCCAGCTTTAATAAAGATAAAGGAGAGAAGAAATTAAAGATAGCATAAAGCATAATTTTGAAAAGAAGCCTTGGTTATCGCAATTTGCTCAATAATGTTGTTATCCCGCACCCAAAACTGGGTTAGTTTTGGTTTTAGGCATTACCCCGCACCTGAACCTAGTCTCACGGCTGCATCGTCCCGGCCACCACCGGACAAATTCTCCACACAGTCAACCAGGCACGGACGCAGCCTGCGCAGTCCATGCTCACCACGCCTAGGGCCTAGATATCAGGCCAATACTCAAGACAAGCTTCATCTTTGCTATTAAATTTTCCTTGCACACGTGTCTAAGAATGTAATTTATACGGGTATCTAGTTATTCAGATCTTAATCCAAAAGTCGATCCAAATTAAATTAAGGTTGAAAAAACTTAATCCAAATCAAATGGATTATTAAAAATGATTGTTTAGATCTATCTAAACATCAAATTGTGTAGTATATATTATACTTTTTTAGATTTTATATTGAAATTTAAAATTTAATATTAAATTTGATGCGCATGAATAATGTCGCCAAACATCAACAAGTACACATGACCTAACTAAACCTTAGGTTTATGTTTATTTCTCAAAAAGTATTACGAAAAGGAAAAAACTGTTAAAGAAAATTATTTTTCTTTTTTTTTTTCACTTTTTTTCTCTATTTGCTTTCTCTTGCATTTTCCTTCAATTTTTTAACGAAACAAAGATAGCCTAATGACAAATTTATATATGTTCCTAATACTAATGATATTATCTTTATTATTTTCTTCATTTTTATTTTTATAAATATGTAGGGGAGACAAATAGTATAGATTGAGGGTATTTACAATCCATCACTTATAATATGTAGCTCTTAATATGTTGATGATAAATATCGAATCTATATAATTAAACTTCAAACTATGTGATACATATATATATATATATATATAAAAGAGCGTTTGGTAAAAGAACTAAGAACTTACAAGCAGAAAAATAGTGTTTGGTAAAAGAACTAAGAACTTACAAGTGGAAAAATGGTGGGTCATGTCAACTAAAAGCACTTGAATTTATTTAATAAAAGGAACTTTAATAATCACTTCTTGCATATACAACATTTTAGGGAGAATTGTGCTTTGGACCTGTTGGGCTTTGAAATTGACTTTCAGCTTATGTAAGTGACATAATTGATATAAAGGATATGAAATTATAAGAAACAAAAATACCCATGAAGATGACACATCTGATTTTTTTTAAAAGTTGGTTGGTTGCACATATGCCAATGACCTTGGAATGACCATAATTTTTTATTTGATTAAATAGAAGAAAATGTTATTTACAAAATATCTTTTAATCTTTTTTTTTTTTTGTAGACAAAAACCAATTTCTATTTGAATTAGAAAATATTTATAAAAAAATAATAATTTATGTTTTTAAAAAAATCTCAAATTTATTTAGAAAAACATTACACTTTATTTTTTAAAAAAAATTATTCCCGTTTTATCCTATTTTTTTTTTAAAAAAAATTAATTATAAAAAATTAAGAGAAAAAAAGTTCAAATTTATTAAAAAAAATTGATTTCAAATTCTAAAAAAAAAGGTATATTTAAAAACAATTATTAAAATAAAAACTCAATTTATTATAAAGGGAAATTCTATTTTATTAAAAAAAATTCTATTTAGTTTTATTCTAAAAATGTTTTTTTTTATAATTTAGTAAAAAATAAAAACTATTTTAAAATTTTTATTTTGAAGAGTTTTATTTTTATTTTCTTTTTTTTTAAAAAAAAAAAAAAGGTTTTTGATATGATTTTCAACTTGGATTTTGTGCTTTTGTTTTTTCACAATCAACAAAGGGCATTTCAGGAAATATTGAAGTTTCATATCATTCTTCTCAATTTCCATACTTTCACTAGGTTTTGAACCTAAATGGACAAGTTTTATGGACATAAGGCCAATATGTCCACAAATTATATTAAATTAAACTCCATTTTAATTGATGCATATTAAAATAGAATTTCTTTTAAAATAAAATATTTTATTTTTAGTTATTTAATATAATAAACTTAAAATTTCAAATAAACTCTACTTAAATTTACTTATAAGTACTAATTTTTCATTGAAGGGTTCATTAAAAAATAAAAATCATGATTATATTTCTTTAAATGATTTTGATAAGAAAATAAATTGATGATAAAATAATTAAGTAATACATAACTTTTATTTACTATAAACTCTTTATATTATTTTAGAATGAAAAAATAGAAGGAAAGACATTAATAGTGAATAGAATTTCTTTTTGTTCCTTATTCATAAATTTTTTAAGAGAAATAAATTAAATTAAACATAGAGTAGCAAAAGTGTTAATTTAGGAGAAATATACTTGGTCTTTTTTAAATTAAAACTTAACATATTTTTAAGAATAGTTTTTATTATATAAAATAAAAATAGAATTACAAAATAAAAAATTAAATTAATTTTATTCTTATAATTAAAATTTTGAAGTTTGGACAAAGTAGTAAATAAAATATTACAACTATATATATAAAAAAATGTTTATATTTACTTTAAGAGTAAATTGTGACATCCCACATCGGATAGAGGGGAAAATTCCTGGCGTTATATGAGTATAAACTCCTCTTTATCTTGTAGACGTGTTTTAAAGCTGTGAGGGCCCCTTTGGGTCCAAAGTGGATAATATCTACACAATTGGGAGTAGGTCGTTACAAATGGTATCAAAGCTGATCTCCGACCTTGGTGTGAGGGGTTTGTTTGGCCCCTTAGGGAGTGTTTGTCCTGTTTGGCCCCGTAATCCCATGGGACACAACGAGGACGTTGTGTCTGCATGAGAGGTGCTTGTGACATCTCACATCGAATAGAGGGGAAAGTTTCTGACGCTATATGAGTATGGACTTCTCTTTACCTTGTAGACACGTTTTAAAGCTGTGGGGGCTCCTTTGGGTCCAAAGCAAACAATATCTACACGGTTGGGAGTGGATCGTTACATAAATGATGGGGAAAAAAAGTCGTTACATTTCTATAAACTAAAAAATGACAATATTTATTATAGTTGTAATCTAAAAATATAAAATTATATTATTAAATAAAGATTGAATCGCTTCACTTAAATAAGATATTTTTATTTCTATAGGGTATTGTGTGCAATGCTTAAATTTTTTAAGATGTTATATGTAGTGTACGCTTAAATTTGTAACAATGAGTCATTTTTAGACTTCAACTATTTTCATTATCAAATGGTTAAATTACATTTAGCACTTGACCTTAATAATATAAAACACTTTTCACTTCTATTACTTTAGTGCTTAAAATTTAGTACTAAAATATTTTGGTACTTAATTTTGAATTTTATATTAACACCGCCTAATATTCCTCATGTAGGGAATATGTGGATTACTCCAATCCCATTCTTGGACTGTTAGGGTATGTGCAAAACTTCTTAGAGCTCTAAATCCTAGCAACAAAAGCAAATAAGAATTTTAAAACTTAGTGTATTACCTCAGATTTGAATGCTTCTAAATCAATTCCTATATGTAAAGATGTGTTGAATGTGTGGTAGATCTTGTAAACACTAGTCTTCCACTTCATGGCTTTTTCTAGATCCTGACACGTAAATGGTGGTTTCCGTTGAAATGTTTGGTAGGGTTCTCTTCTCTCTAGAGATTGGAAGACAAGAGATGACAAAAGTGTGAAGCCCTAACCCCTAAAAAGGGTTTATTTAGGCTTTAAGTAGACTTAGGTGACTTAAGCCCATCCTAGGCTTAGTTACTTAAACTAGCCCACTTAGATCCTAATATATTAACCAGTCCTTTGCACTCTAATTAATCAATTAGCTCAATCCAAAGAGACCAAGGAATATGGAAACATGATATGCTTTATAATAGTTGTATCTATTTTTGGTCATTTGTAATATTTTCTATGGTATAATATTATGATTCTCTCATAATATAGGCATGATTGGCTTGTAAATTCAAATAAATTCAAAGTTTAATACCTTTTCTTTGTAAAATGTTCCATTATCTAACCTTGACAGAGCTACTCCCCTTCTAAAAATAGTCATTATACTATTTCCATCAAACAACTATTTACAAGTAAATGCTTTTCATCATTGTTATTTTAGTGATTAAATTAGACAAATTTTGAAGTTTTCATATTTCATTATCCTATGTATGCTAATCTTTAATAATAATCTTTCTTACTTGCTCCTCATTTAACAATCAAGATAGAAATTTATATAATAACAAATATCTTCACTTTAATTGTTGAAAAAAAAAAGAGGTTTGCCTTACACTAGCTATTGCCTTTAATAACAATCGAGTAGCCTCTTGATATAAAAATTATACTAAAACTAGAAAAGTAATAAATGCTCTTTAATTAGATTAATTTTGGAACGGATAACAATTTGATAATTTATTAATGGACTTTTACTTTTGGAAAAACAAAAATGTTTATTGACTAAAATATGAATATAATATAAACTATGAAAATAAGGACATTAATTTGAACCTTATTTACTATTCTATTTGAATGATATCCTTAGATTCTAAATGAAATAGTGACCTAAATAGTCATTTTTTATATTAAAGTGGAGGAGAACAAGTATAGGAACTCAAATAGGAAGAAAAACAAGAGGGTTTAGCTATATATATATATATTAAACAAAGAAAAATAAAAAGAAAAACCATGGTTCATACTAGAAAAAAAAGTGTTCACATAACACCAAATATTTATATAACTTGAACTAAATTTGAAAGTAGATATATGAGTGGATGCGTAAAAAGTCACATAATTTTATAAAAAGTTACTTTAATTAAATAGTTGCTCATTATCACATAAAATGTTACAAGAACCAAGTGATATAGAAGAAGAGCCTTTACTTATATAAAAGAAAATATGGCTTTCCCATACAACTTTAATAAAGATAAAAGAAGAGTGATAAATCATTTCCATGAATTTGTTCGATCAAGGCTTGGTATTAAAGGTGTCCACATAACTTGGATTGTGATTTTCACTACCAGTACTATTAGGAGGGGAATATAGATTAGAACTCAAATATTTATTCCAAAGGTACATAAACTATATGGTTTATTCCATGTTAAAGGCTAAACTCACCCAACTTAGCTTGAATTAATGCTAAGACCCTAGCTATAAATCTATAATGTTTATTTTGAGTTCAATTTCGAGTGAAAAAGGGTGAAAATGATACAAGGTGATAAAGGCCAACTTCAATAGAGGTCAGTAGATGAGGTAAATCACTCAAAGGAGAGATTCAAAACTATAAAGCATGATGAGAGCTTAAACAAGAGCAAATGAAGCAATGCACTATGTGAAACATGAGGAAAGAAGGTAATAGAGAGAGTTACAGAGCAAGTAAATGTAAGAAAGAAAGTCATAAGTCATACCTCAATGTTCACATTGGACTTATAACTCAAAAAGTTTGAAGAAAATTACAGTTGATTTTGAGCTAAATTCTAGCCTACTTTCCAAGATTTTTTTTTTCTTAACTAATTCATATATGGTATTAAAGCTTGATAATGAATCCAACGTTTCAAATGGTATATTAATTAAAGTTGAAACAAGGAAGTTATGGCATCCAAACTCATTTAAAATTGAACTCAAGATGCATATTGGAGTTTCTAACAAGATTTGAGTTAGAAAACCATGGGGATTTAAAACTCACTTCGATCTAGATCTAAAGGAGCAAAATTTTTGTAGAAAGGGAGTTCAAAATCAAATACAAACTCCCAAAAAATATCATTTTTTTTAGTTCGAAAAATTTTGAACTCCCATTTTGAAATCAAACTCTTCCCCAACTTCAATATTCGCACTATTACGCTTTAAAACTTCAATCTTTGGGCTTCTTAAGAATCCAACCAAGCCCAAGAAAAGTTTGAATGGTCTAGGATTTGAAGATTTAATGCTTTTTTTGGGAATTTCATGTAATATTAGGAATTTTTTTGCCAATATGGCTAATACCATATGGCGAGTTTGTTCTCATTTGTTTTATGGTTAATGTCGATCTTTAGAATATGTTTTAATATTTTTGAGAAAGAAAACATTGAAGACTTTCAAGGTTTGCTTTGTTTATGCAATTTAATTTTTGGTTTTACTTTCCTTTAATTCAAGAATGATGTTTTTAACTTTCTCTATGGTTTATGTGTGTACAACACCACCACGAGTAGCTAGTTTCATCTTGTGGAGTGAAGCTTGAAAACCTAGGATTAGAAATTGAAAGAGGAAAAATGGGTAAATGAAATTAATAATGACATTGGTGAAGGTTTAAGGTAAAAATGTTAAAAATTATAAACTCTTCAAGTTAGTTGGAACTAGGAGATGACATGTTAGATCACTATAGGATGTTAAAGATTCATATCACAACTTGATTCTTAGTTATCTTGGTTATCTCTTCCGTTACCTATCCTATGAAAAATCTACACTAGTAGGATTTGTAAAATTGAAACCTAAACCTAAAATTAATTTCAATTTATCTAATGGTATTTATGTATGAGGATTAAGGGTAAATTAGGGTTTGGATGCAACTTTAAGCTATAAAAGTTAGGTCAATCCTAATTGACCATTGAACCTTAAAACCCTAAGATCTTAATAAATGAACAAGTTTTCTTTGCTCTAAGCTTTAATTCCCAAAGTTGGATTGCGGAACCCTTATTCTTGAACCAATAGACTACAAACCTTTAACTATTTTCCATGTTATTTAGATTTTTTTTGTAATTTACAAATTTCAAAAATCGATCATCTAAATAATTTAGTTTTAGAATATATATATATATAGGTAACATAAAAAAAAAATAAAAAAATCAACTTTGACCTAGTTAATATTTGAAGCTAGTTTTTAAGAATGATACTCAGAGTACTACAAAAGCCTTGTGACTCTTTTTCTAGTTTTTCTTGACTAGAGTTGCTATATAAAAAGACTTAATATTTCGAATAATAGAACAGAGTAAACACACCTAAAAGTGTTGTTATTACAATTTGCTTAACACTTAGGCCCTTGAACCCTAATTTATAGTTGGAAAAGTTTAACCATATTAGTTGCTCTTGTTCAAAATGAAAAACTGAAAATTGAATATAGTTTGAGTCAAGATCTATGCTCTAAACATATACCATCAACCCTAAAACCATCCTAGATTTAATCCTAGTATGATTTGACAAATCAATCCTTGCTATCTAATATAAATTTAGTTATCGAAAAAATAAGTTCAAGGCTAATATTAGCGCACCAATATTTGAGGGGAGGCCTTAGCATAATTCATGAAATTTTGTTCAAAATATCAAATTTTCATTTATGGGTTCCTCCTCCAAATTGGCCTCTTTTCAGTGATTTCTAACATGTTGGGATTTGACTCAAATTATTTATTTTAATTTTTTTAAGAAAGTCAATATTTATAGAGTTTGTATTTTGGTAAATTACCTTTTTAAGTTTAACTAGAACTAAGAAACTATTGTTTTAAGGTTAACACCTACGGTTCTATAAATATGTGGTTTCATAGAGAGAGAAAAATAAAGAAAAGAAAAAAAAGGGTAAGAAAATATTGAAGAGAGTTAGGTAAAGGGTGTATTGAGTTTTGGGTAGAGAAAGGTTGAAAGAGTTTGAAGTGTGTAATCTTGAAAATTATAATAAATTTGATCTCCCTTTTCCCGTAGACATAGGTGATTACACCAAACCACGTAAATAGTTTTGTCTTCTCTATTTTGTTTTATGTTTCCCAATTGCTTTTAAGTGTTGTGATTTTTCTCAACAAGCGGTATCAGAGCTAACAAGTTGTATCAGAGTTGTGGTGTGAAAAATGTGGGAAAATTACTTTGAAGGTGATGTCAGGGATAAGATATAATATTAAGCCTTTTGATGGGAAGAATAATTTTAGTATTTGGTAGAGTACTAATAAAGATGTTTTGGTGCAATAGGGGCTTCTCAAAGCAAGAGCGATAAGTACCATTCGTTTAAGTCTAGCTCTTGAAATAAAGTATAGTGTTTTGAATGAGAAGTCTCCTAATTTATTGGAGAAGTTAGAAAAATTTATATGTCAAATTCCCTTATAAATAAGCTACATTTAAAGAAACAACTATTTGAGTTAAAGATGGATGAAGGAATGAATGTTAGGGATCATATAAATAAATCTAATAAATGTGTCACTCAATTATTAAGTGTAGAGGTTAAGATTGATGAGGGAGATCAAGTCATTATGTTATTAGCATCTTTACCAAAATTAAATGAGATAGTGGTGACTATGCTCTTAGTTGGAAGGAAAACATTGACAGTAGATGAAGTGTCAACTCCTTTTTTAGAAACTAAAATATTAAGAACTCATGTAGTTTGTCTTATACTAGACAAGCTCTTGTGATGAATTCTGAATTACGTCATAGTAGGAGTAAATCACGAAAGATGAATTATGATAGAAGAGATGATCATTCCCAATCATACTTGCAGAGGGATATGGAGTGTTATTACTGCCATAAAAAGGGACATATTCGAGGGTATTGTGAAGAATTGAAAAAGCAATTAGAAGCAAGGAAAAATTTTGAGTCCTAAGAGACTTTAGATTCTACTAATATTGTTAATGAAGAGTTTGGAAAGGATAGTAATGTTTCTTCTGTTACAGTTGATGAAAATGTTGTTGACTCTTGGGTTTTGGATATTCCTTCCACATGTGCCCATATAAGGAGTGGTTTGATACCTATAAGGAATACAATATCAATATTGTTCAATTAGGCAATGATTCAAGCTCTAAAGTCATTGGGATTAGTACTGTAAAGGTGAGAATGTTTGATAATGTTGTGAGGCCATTCAATAATGTTAAACATGTTCCTAAGTTGAGGAGAAGTTTAATTTCTTTGGAGTCTTCGGAGAATTTCAGCTATGATTTTTTTGCAAAGAATGGTATTATGAAGATCAACAAAGGTGCTTCGATAGCTATGAAAGGGAAAAGGTGAAAAAACTTATGCACTTTGATTGGAAAGACAATTTTAGCTGGAGTTATGAAAGTGGAGCCAAGTCATGAGAAGTCTTTTGCGAGTGTTAAAGAAGTTGTCAAAGTTGAAGAGCACAAAGATGATCAAGACTTCATTTTCAGTTAAGAGTACTCATTGGCACAAAGATGAAAGTAATTGCAAAATGAATGAAGTTATGAAGAAGACAAAGACAATTTCTCAAGTCAAGTTTAATGAGAGTCTAAACTTGACACATGTTTATTCTCGTTAATTATGCAAGATCAAAAGAATTTGAGTCATGGTGGGGTTTGTTGGGATTTGACTCAAATTATTTATTTTTTATTTTCTAGGAAAGTTAATATTTATAGAGTTTGTGTTTTGGTAAATTACCTTTTTAAGTTTGACTAGGAATAGAAAACTATTGTTTTAGGGTTAACACATAGGACTTTATAAATATGTAGTTTCATAGAGAGGAAGAAAAAAGTGAAGAGAGTTAGGTAAAGGCTATATCAGGTTTTGGATAAAGAAAGGTTGAAAGAGTTTGAAGTGTGTAATCTTCAAGATTATAATAAATTTGATATACCTTTTCTGTGGACGTAGGTGATCACATCAAATCACATAAATAATTTGTCTTCTCTATTTTATTTTATTTTTTTCCTATTGCTTTTAAGTATTGTGATTTTTCCTAATAAGTGGTATCAAAGCCTACATAACATGATGCGAGGTTTTTGAATCTACTTTTTGAGGTTATGTATAGACATTAATTAAACTCATTTTCTATGTGACTTCATCAATGGCATTGCTAGGAATTTTAGATCGGGAAATAAAAAAACGTGAGAATGAGCAGCTAATTGCAGTTTTTTTATAGTGCACAGCACTATAATCATACAATTTTTTCTTTGGAATCAGCTTATTGAATTCCTAATCCGTCTCAAAATGTTCCTTGGTTGAAACCAAGGTTGGTGAAGTAAATATCCCTGAAGATGAGTGGATTTGATTTTGAGCTATTGACATTAAGTGATATATATGCTCTTTAAACTGTCCCTTTGTGACTGATCAACTTTTTCATAGCCCCAAATTCTTCTTTAATAAAGAGATTCCCTTGCTAGTTGGATCCAACTCCTTTTTCTGACACATACCAGAGACACCTTATTAAGAGCACTCTGCAGCTCAGAAGAGCAATTTACAAAAAACCAGACATGAGGATGCTTCTGCAATTGCTAGTATCAGTTCATCTTATCACAATCATCATCTTCTTTGTATTTATACCACAGGAAGCAGGGGCATCTCTGACCAAGCCTGGCTGCCCAGAGAAATGTGGGAACGTTACCATTCCATATCCATTTGGCATGGGAAAAGGCTGTTACCTTCATAGAGATTTTGAGATTACATGCAACATGTCCTCCAATCCGCCTCTTCCACTTCTCCAAGAAGTTCAACTTTTGCAGATATCAGAAGACAATCTGCGCATCAATGATATTGCTTATCGTAGCTGTTTTAACAACCAATCAGGGAAGACTGATTCATCATATATATTATACAATAGAAATCATCATTTCAGTTACTCCTACACTCACAATACGTTCGTAGCCATTGGGTGTGACATATTTGCTTATATCACTGGGTACAACAGTACAGCATATGCAACTGGGTGTGCATCGCTTTGTAATACTGATAATGACATCGCTGCTGGTTTTTCCTCTTCTGCTTGCTCTGGCATTGGTTGCTGCAGGACTTATCTCCAAACAGATATTGCACACTTTTATCTCCGGATTCGCAGCATCAACATGATCACACCAACCTGGTCTTCTGAGCCATGTGGCCTTGCTTTCATAGCAGAGAGGAACTTCTCTACACTTGAACATTTTAACCTCTCTAGTAAATTTGACAAGAAATTGTATTTTGTCCCAGCAGTACTTGACTGGTCAGTTGGGGAAGTCTCTTGCCATGAAGCTATCAGAAGAAAAAACTATGCATGTGGCCAGAACACTTACTGCAACAACTCCATCCAGGGTCGGGGGTATAATTGTCACTGCCTTAACGGCTACCAAGGGAATCCCTACCTTGCAAATGGCTGCCAAGGTACAGTTCTTCTACTATTCAACATTTTATATTTACTTTTTTGCCACTCCCACAAGGTAAGTTCCTTGGTGTCATGCTGCAAGCTTTACTGCCACCCACATGATCTTTCTTTGTTTTTCTTCTGAATCTTTGCTCCTGCAATAAATATCAGCTTCACGAAAATCAATTGATAATTTTTGCTTCATGAAAATACTTCTAAATATCAGCTTGTGTGCAAAGAAGGAATTATGGAATTATCCATGGCCATGAAAAAAAGGACTTATCCTCTTATCAGTTTTCTACATATCAGACCTCAGAGTTATAAGGCCATGACAGCTATAACCGAAGAGATAAGACTTTAGCTTATGAATTTCTTACTAATATTCTTTTTTTCTTTTGTGCTCTCAAAAGATATTAATGAGTGCAACGACCCAAACCAAAATGTTTGCCACAAGATAGCTCTTTGCAGTAACATCCCTGGCAGTTACTCATGCAATTGCCCATCTGGTTACCATGGAGATGGCAGGAAACATGGAACTGGGTGCATACGTGGCAAGCGTAAACATTTGCTACTACTGGTATTTTCTTTAGGTATGGAACTTTACCATTCTCCAAACATCTAACACTCTAATCCCCTTCTCTGCACTACTTACTTTTGTGTCTGATGCAGGCGTGGGGATTATTGTTGTTCCCTTGATCCTAATTTCTACGGGCTTAAGGTTATACCGAGGAGTTGAGGAAAGAGAGAAAAAGAAAATAAAACAGGAGTTCTTCAAAAAGAACGGTGGTCTGCTATTGCAACAGCAAATTTCTTCAAGCAAAGAAAGCGTAGAAAAAACAAAACTCTATTCGGTAGAAGAGTTGGAGAGAGCAACAGATGGCTTCAATTCAGGTCGAGTCATCGGTAAGGGAGGCCTTGGCACAGTATACAAAGGGATGCTGTCAGATGGAAGCATTGTAGCCATTAAGAAGTCCAATACTGTTGATGAAAAGGAATTGGACCAGTTCGTCAATGAAGTTTTCATTCTTTCACAGATCAACCATAGGCACATAGTAAGATTGTTAGGTTGTTGTCTGGAGACTGAAGTACCTTTGCTGATTTATGAATATGTCTCCAATGGCACCCTTTTCCACCATCTTCATGATGAGGGCCACGCATCTACATTATCTTGGAAAAACCGGCTGCGAATTGGGAGTGAAATTGCCGGAGCCCTGGCTTATTTGCACTCATATGCTTCTATTGCCATCTGTCACAGGGATATCAAATCTAGTAACATATTGTTGGATGAAAACCTCCGGGCAGTAGTTTCTGACTTTGGACTTTCAAGGTCAATACCCCTTGACAAAACTCACTTAACTGCGTTGGTACAAGGGACATTTGGTTACTTGGATCCGGATTATTTTCATTCAGGTCAATTTACAGATAAAAGTGATGTGTATGCCTTCGGTGTAGTCCTTGCTGAACTTCTGACAGGAGAACAAGCCATTTCCTCGGATAGATCTGAACAAGGTCTAGCTAATCATTTTAGATCAGCAATGAAACAAAATCGCCTGTTTGAAATTCTTGATAACCAAGTTGTAAATGAAGGACAGAAGGAGGAGATTTTCGCCATTGCTAAGCTTGCTAAGAGATGCCTAAAGTTGAATGGGAAAAAAAGGCCAACCATGAAACAAGTTGATATAGACCTCCAACAACTGGGCAGATTTCAGGGGTTGTCTTTGCAGAAGACATGGATTCAAGAACCTTCCTTGCAGCAGCAAACATGCGAGGACTACTGCACGGTAAGTGAAACATCCCATTCCTACACATTTGGTCCAGTTACAGAAGAAATAGTTCATGACGATGAGGACTTGCTTTCCTAAGGAATACAGTATGGTAGCTTGAAGTTTCGGTTAAATAACGGGATGTTTATTTATGCTATTGACTTCTGGAATAATGATGTAATGAATGACTCCGAACCTTGTTTTACTTTGTTTAATTTGTTTCAAGTATGGTATACATATTATTAGGGTCCAACCGGGGTTGAGGCTGGCTGACAGTCAATCAAGGTCAACCTCTATATGCACATGAAGTTCATTTGCCAAAGCCAACAATTCAATCTAAGCTGCCTAAACTATTTTCATCAACCGCCTATGACTTAAGAAATAATAAACCAATGCTAACATTCATTGAACTAGTAATGAATCCAGAACTTGTGCAATATCACTCTCGCAATATGTAAATTTAGAACATTTATTTCTCAATTAATCTAAACAGTGGGATGGCCTTGACTAAAATAAAGATAAAGACCATTACATATGATTTTAGGACACTTCTAAGTAATTTAATTCTATGTCAACCATCATAGTCTCCTGATACGAATACCAACCCCACAGGAGAATAGATCTCTTTAAGAATCTAATTCCCCCATGTTTCACCTAGTTGCAACTTCTATATAATTAAAGTAACACAGTAAATAGAAGTCAACTACACTACATATAAGTGTAGCCTAAATAGAATTTACTTGCATAGGATTCCCTCGAATCTTAAACTCATATAAATTTTAAAACAATTATACAATTAAGACGAGCCTACTACCTATAAAATGTCATAAATTTCTTTCCTATCATACATAGGATATTACGATTTTAATAGGCAATATTATTTTATGAATGATCACTTACTTATCCATCTTGTTACGTACTCATTACAAGTACTGTATTATGAACCTATTCCTTTTTCTCCCGCGTATCATATCTCAACGTGTGTTTTGGCTCACTTTTTTTTTTTGTCCTTTTCAATTTTAATAGGAAATCTATTTGATGAATAAAATATAATATTTCTTATTATGTATTAGTGTATTTATAAGAAATAAAAAAGATTATATATTTATTTTAGGTATATGAATTAAGGAAAAGTGTGTTTCTTGCACTCATATGAAAAAAAAAACCATAAAATATGATGAAGTCAAGTTTATAACATCCAAACTTCAAACCACCATCTGAAAATAATTAGGATTTTATATTTTTTTTATCACAATACTATATACTACATTTTAATAATATAGTATTATATTTTTATCATCTCAAGTACTATCGAATCTTCGATAGTGAATGCATAAAATTTAAATTATTTATAGAGAATTATAATTTTGTGATTATTTTTATGAGTGCGTGGAAACTGACTTCTCCTTATGTATTACAAGGGTTCGGTTCGTCCAAGTGGCAGAAAGGCCTTCTTTTAACTGAGCAATGACCTTTCACGTGGCGTGATAAAATCTGGAGTTAAAAGGCATAAGGCGTTAAAATGCCGAATCCGAATGCCATCCGGAATTTGTGTTTGGGGTTGGTGGTCGCTTCGGAGGTTGCAAGTTAACGCGCGACTTGGGCTTGGGCTTTCTATGGCCATGCAACATCAAGAATGGCTTAGGGACTCCACCTAAATGAATGGGAGTGATTATTTTCACGGGAGTCCAGCTAAATAAACGGAAGTGCTTATTTTCAATATTTTTCTGAGCTTTATATTCTTATCAAACTTAACATCATCTCATTGGTGGTAATTAAATAGGTCTAACAGAGACGACCTTCAATACGAGAAAAGAAAAATAAATAGTAAATCAACACCTTACTCCTGTAAAGACCATAAGCAGGGCCCATGCAATACTGGTGCAATTAACTTTTAAACTGTTTCTTATACTTAAAATTGAATCTCAAAATTGATACAATAATATCAATAACATAGTATTTCTTAGTTATAAAACTAAGATTTTTTTTTTCTTTTTTTCTTTTTTTTTTTAAGACTTTAAAGGCATTTTAAAGATGTTTCCCTTTTATGTCATCATTTTTTTTTAAATCAATTTTATCTCAATTGACAAAGTAAAAGCTTTTTTACTTTGAATTTAATTGAAAAAGTAACTTTTTTTATTTTATCTTCTTAATATTTTAACTTTGTTATAATACTCAAATCCAATTTCTCATGTAAAATGAAAATATTTTAAATTTTTTGGACAATTCTTGACTTGAAGTTAACTCAAACTATCCAAATTTTATGTTGTTTAAATGATAAATGAATTTATCATAAACTCATAAAGTTTTGATCAAGAAAAAAATTATATTTAATTGAGTAAAGAAAGAAATTGTTCGAAGGTGATATTTCCTTGATATACCGAATATCAATGCACCTTGACATGATAAACGATGTAGATATATCCTTAATAAGATATTACATTATAGAAAAATGTGTATAGTTTCATAGATGACCCACTTAACTATATCAATTAATAATTTCCTAATATGCAACTACATCCATATTGATTTGTTTAGGAGATCTTTGTAAAATATTTGCTTAGTGTTGCTAGTTTTTTTTTGAAATTGATGTCAACTTGGATCTCACCTTTAATTTTCATAATGTGGAAAGAAGTTATGATCTCACGTCTTTATATTACAATAAGAAATTATTCAATGTCATTATCTTTTTAAGTACTTCTTAGCGTGAGACTGGATCCATAGTAGAACTATCACCTTCAACTTTCTCTTCTCTACCATTTCCCATGATGCTCTCTCAATAATCTGCTCATCACTCACAATCTTTGAAGTTGTATCATTTTCTCTAGGGCAGATTGATAAGTACTTGACATCCATTCCGTTAATTAGGGCAATACAACTCTTTGATGATTATTTCCAATTCTTGAATGCCTTCGCCAGTTAAGGATTTATCCAAAGTCTCTTAAAAAATGTTATATATGAACCTAATTTTACAATATCAAACGCAATTTGCAATTGTATTCGCTTGAATATATATCTATTATTCAAGTTGAAATCACAAGATTCATTGCATCTAAAACATTTATCTTTCTAATTTTTGTTGCCCTACTTGATAACTCTCTAAAAGATTATGATAAAATCAATGGCGATAATGCATCTTGAAAGCTGGTATGAATCCCACATCACAAGGCCAATTCTTTGATGTTGAGTTGGATGGAAAAAAAACAACTCCTTATTTTTCAATCCTTCATTTTTTTTTTATCAGGACAATTATTGACAAGCAAGAGAACTTTTCTACCATCCATATTTTTCTATCATATCATTAAACATATTCTTGAAATAACGCCTTAATCATCCATGCTGGCTTGTTGGCGTGATACTCAATTCATACTTTGCAAATTTACATTTTTGAAACACTAAGGTTTAGCATACTTCCAAATAATCCATAAAGGAATTTTCCTAAACCATCTTCATTGCAACAAATAACAATTGTATGTCTTTCCTTGTCTTATTTTTCCTTCCAAATTGTTTTGTTGTAAGAGAATGGTATTGTTGTAGCCTATAAAACAATCATGTTTCCTCCATATTAAAAACATCTTTCATTGCAAATTAATATAATTTCTCCCTTATGGATTGCAACTTTGTTTTCATGTCCTTTGTCCTCCATATAAATAATCCACTTTTTCCGAAACAATGATATGTTTTGATACCATATCTTGATTTGAAAAGCTCAAACCAACTTTAAGAAATTGAATCGTGAAGTATCTACAAGATATATTTTCTCAAAAAATCTTTTGTCTTCTTTATGATTAGTTCTCTTGTCGTATTTACACATTCTTGGTATAAAGCAATCCACTTATAGAAACTTTTCTCTAAGTCGGGGAATTTTGCGTCTTTGTGCCAATTAATATTATTTTCAAGATCAATTGAGAGATATTCCAAAGACCGCTTGATCATATTTGATATTGTCCCTTAACTCACTTGCAAGTTAACCTTTTGTGAAATCCATTGTCGCAATTGTTTATGAGTGCAAGTTGGATTTTGTTTTTTGTACTTGCACAATGTAGCGCACATTCCATGAGTCATTTTTGCTTTCTTTACAGCTTTGATATGAGAAGCCATTTTAGTTAAATGTTCATAAAATAGAATAATGTGGTAAATTGAATAATGTAATACAATATTTTTTTTAAAAATAAATACTTTTTTGAAAAAATAAGTAATTCATGAATTTTGCTTGTTTAAATAAATACATGAAGTAGTTAGTTTGTAAAACAAAATATTTAATTCGTTTAATTACGATAAAACGATATTACATGTAATATTTTAGAAAAATAAGGAATATATTGATAAATTAATAATCTATTAATTAATTGATAAATAAAAAATATTAATTTGTCAATTAATTAATATTAACTTAATTAATAGATTTTCCTTGGTCCCAAGGATATTAATTTATGGAGGTTTAACCTAATGTAGTAACAATCATTTTTACTTAAATTCTAGAAAAAGGACAAAGAACAAAAAAAAAAGAAAAAAAAAAGGAAAGAAAATGATCTACACCTATCTTGATTCTAGGCTTTAAGGCAATGTTTAGTACATGAGAACAACAAACGAAAATAAATATTTTAAATACATCTAGGAATGTAATGTTGAAATAAATATTTGTTTCCATTTCAATGTTAGGCAATAAAGGGAATATGAATGGAAAAAGAGATAAATTAACAATAATATCGTTACATATAGTTTAAAATAATTTTTTTTCTTCATTTAAAAAAAAAATCTTATATTATACATAGTTTAAAATAATTTTATATTTTTATTTAAAAAATATATTTGAGATTTTTTTTTCTAAATAATAAAAGTCCATTTAGCCATATGATTTAAAAATAATGTTATGCTTTTAAAAACAAAAAAATATTTTTAAAAATTTGTAGTATTATTTGGTTGTTGTTCTCTAAGAATAATTTTTAAAAACAAAGAGAAATAGAGAATTTTGTTTTTAATATACATACTAGAGAAATAAATTTCAAATCAAACATATTGAATTTCTTAACGAGTTTAATAATTTTAAAAAATAATTTGAAACTCTCTCTCTCTCTCTCTCTCTCTCTCTCTATATATATATATATATATATATATATATATATATATATATATGTATGTATAATATGTTTTAAGTCATAATTTATTAGTTCTCCACACAACTAGATTTTTTTTTATAAAAAAAGACATATCTTTTGGAGTTTTTTTTCCTTTTTCTAAATAATAAAAGTTCATTTGGTGGTGTGATTTAAAAAAAAATAAAAAAATAAAAATTATTTTAAAAAATTAATAGCATTGTTTGGTTGTTATTCTCTAAAAACAATTTTTAAAAACTAAATGAAATAAAAAATTGTTTTTTCGATTTTTTGTTTCACTCTAGAAACGAATTCAAAATCAATAGTATTGAATTTATTAATGAGTTTAATAATTTTTAAAAATAATTTGAAACTACTATATATATATATATAAAATAATAGACCAAAACTAATAAGTTATGAGTCATGACTATCCTATACACACAACTGTATCTTTTGAATTTTTTTATTAGTTAAATAAACTTTAAATTAAATATAACTGTAGACCCCCGTTTGGGATTCATTATACCTCATTTTTCCTATAGCTCATCTTTGTAGGTGGAAGGCTCTCAAGGTGCCACATGTTGTCTCCTGATTGATTGGTAAGGAATCACAATAGTGCTTTTGAAGAAGCAACCGAAAGGCGACATCTGGCAAGGAATGTACAGGAGCGTATTCTTTCTGTTATGGAGAGGGCCAGTTGCAAGAAGTGGGGGGACCTATTTTCTTTGAGCTAGCTACATGAAACACGTGTCGGAGCAGCTGACCGTGGCCATGGCGTTAGTTGGGATGGTGACCAGCTGAGTAAGGAATAGGAGAGCAGTTGGGAAAGAAAAAAGGGGGAAAAGGCAAAGAAAAGGGAAGGAAAAGAGACAGCTAGGGAAGACGAGGGGAGTAAGGGGGAAAGCATTTTTGTTAGAGAGATAGGAGAAGGATCAGTCAGGTTGGATTATCTCTTACTTTATCTTATCTTATTTTGAGGGTCACTTTACGTTTCTTGCTGATATTCAGATGATTGCTTTGATTACCTAAGGAGGCAAACCTATTTCTGACTTTTGGTTTTTTTTATCTTTGTTTTCTCCCGTATGAGCTGCATGTTGGATATATTTTGTGTTTGTGTGTTAAGTTCATTGAGATCCTCCCACCAGGCTCTTTTGAAAGCTCTTTTAGTCTTCGTGATGCAAAGTTTGGTTTTAGTGGTATTATCTCCCCTTGTACATTGCTCTGTTCTTTTTTTTTTTTTTGTTCCTTTTCTTTTTCTTCACTTTTCCCCTCTATTCTTGGCAATTTCGGGAGAGGAGATTCGTTAGCTTAAGGGTGAAGCAAAGTAGCAAACTGCCTAGGTATATTTTGCAAAGTGAGTAGGGAAAGAGCTTGTTAGTTCGATCCAGTTTTACTTGTCTAAGCAAAGGCTTTATGTTCTCATGATGAATAACACGGTTACCACATGCCTACGCCTTCTTCACTGTTCGTGTCAGCCATACCCGTTTCCTCACTCAAGCCTGTAGGAATCAAGCATCCTCCACCACACCCATTTTCCTCTCATTCATTCTCCATCCCACTCCCTCACTTACATGGAGTCTCACGGGTGCATGCTATCCTTCACTCCTTCACATACCCATTAAAACCACTCACCCAAGCCTCCATATCCATACAACCCATACCCATCCTTCATGCTACTCATAGCCATGTTCTACCATACCCATGTGTACACCCATTTAACCATACCACCAAACCCGTTTCTCTCTCTAAACCTTCTCCGGATGTCTCACATCCGGAATCATGTTCGGTCGACGTTCCACCTTCTCCGGATGTCTCACATTCGGAATCCATCATGTCCGGCCGACATTCCACCTTCTCCGGATGTCTCACATCCGGAATCCTGTCCGACCGACATTCCACCTTCTCCGGATGTCTCACATTCGAAACCCTGTCCGACCGACATTCCACCTTCTCCGGATGTCTCACATCCGGAACCCTGTCCGACCAACGTTCACCTTCTCTAGATGTCTCACATCCGGAATCCTGTCCGACCGACGTTCCACTTTCTCCAGATGTCTCACATCCGGAATCTTGTCCGGTCGACAGTCCACCTTCTCCGGATGTCTCACATCCGGAATCCTGTTCGGCCGACGTTCCACCTTCTCCGGATATTTCACACCCGGCGCCTGACGCTGGATGGGAAAGGGGGCGATTCAACTTCCCCCATCAGACATGTCCAGATCCTCTAATGGCGCTTACCTGGAGAGCGTCCGCAACCGACAATTCAAATTCCCCGGACAGCTTGGCTCGTCAGATACTTGCGATTCGCCGAATCCATTTCCTCCTAGAATCAAAAAGCAAATTCCGATAATACTGACAACCAAGTCTCCTGAACTATCACTCTCTCTATGTTTCATCTTTATTTGTTTTTTATGAATAATCTCTCATACTCCTATTTCTTACATCTTTTTCAAATTCAAGCTTTTAAATAGTTTTCAAATCTCTAAACCCTTTCAATAATTTTAGTTTTTTTTTTAAATTCTCATCCTTAGGGTTTTAGGTCCTAAAAAACCAATTTTTAATAAAAATTGGTTGCCACTTTCTTTCTAGCAAGCCATTTTCACACCTCCTCTGTTTTAAAAATGTTTTGAAATAAGCAAAGAATCAAATTTTGTAATTCTGAATAATGGAATTTACGGATTTGGTCCATGCAAAAATAATCAGGCTTTGGTGGGGGCCCCACATACATGATCTTATGATCGATTGATTGATCTGATTGATTGACTTGGTTATCATACATGATTTATTTATCCTGCTCTCTGACATGCATGCTATTATTCCCTAATTATGCACTAACCCTCTCTCTTGATAGTGCATGGTGGCTTATTGCCGAGGTACGTACCCACTTTCCATCTGATCATTGTCTATGCATATTCAAACTCTCATACGTGCATGATCACTTTGGGTATTCATTGATTTACTCATCAATTGCCATGATTGCTTCACTTTATTAGTAGAGACCCGACTTTAGGGGCTTAGAGGGGTGCTACGGTTTTTTACCGTACCTTTCCGATAAGTAACCTGACCCCCGTACCCGATCCGGTTTTTCACAGACCACCTTTTCCAAAACAAGGAGTTACACTTAGGGTTTTTCTTTCTTATTTTGTTTACCCTTTAAAAATAAAAAAAAAAATAAGTGGCGACTCCAAGTCAATTTTTCTTAATCAATAAAATCATTTTTGAAAATAAAAATCGAGTTTCGCCATCGAGTGGGAAATGCATGAGCCGAAATGCAGGGTCCACAATAACATAATTAATATTTTAAATTCTTTGATGAATCTTCTCATTTTTGAGAATAATATGAAATTAAAAAAATTGATTAATTAATTATAGATTAAATAAAAAATTTTAAAATACTTTGCTCGTAATTCAATACTAAATATATGCATATAATGAAAAGCTTGACTTATTTATATCATAAAAAATTAAACTTTATTTGTTTTTAAATTCATTTAAAATAAAATAGTATTAAGTATTAACAATTATTAATTTAGAATTATTATTACTTATTTTTAACAAAATAAATCAATTATGGTTATGAGAATGTTAATATGTCCATATTTTTAAAATATTTATAAAAAATAAAATTTATGATTTAATTATAATACAACTATTTATATTATATTAAAAACTATTTATTTTTAATTTATTTGTAATTAAAAAAAATATTTGCAATAAGACTTGAATTAAATTTAGTTTATGTTATATAAATTTAATTTACAATTTTTGTTTTAAAAAATCAAAATAAAAAATTGTTTTTAAAAACTTATCTAAACAAGATGTTGATTTTTTATTTTTTGAAAAGTGTTTTAAACAAATAACTTATAGAAAGGAAATCAAAATACCTCATATTAAAGATGATTTGAAATCTCACTTGTAAGTGATCTTTTTTTAATTGGAATAATTTTTTATTCCATTTCCATCATCACTTGAGTTATGCAACCATGAAAATAAATGAGAAAGTAAATGAGATATTCATTCACTCCTCATTCCGATGTACCTAATAGGTAATACTGATTGACCAACTTTCTTGGCTTAAAAATGTAATGGGTGGTGATTTTATCGTTGCTCTGAGATTATTTACTCTTCTAGTCTTCACCTTTGTAGATTTCAAATGGCATTATTGTAGATATAATCATGACATACAAGGGGACAAAGAGAAAAAGAAGAAAGAGAAAAAAAATAGAATGAGATTTTATGTGCTGGGTGGTGATTAGAGGAGTTATATATGCTGTGCTTTTCTATCTTTACCTTTACCTTTATCGATTTAAATGAAAAAAAAAAAGTTGTAGAGATGATTATGGCATATAAGGAGAAGCTTTTCCCATGACGTGAGTATTTTACATGAATTGAGAAAGAAAAGGACCAGGGAGAGAAAAAAAAGGAAGGGGCATCCCAATTCTTTTGTGGGTATATGCGCATTAGTAAGTTAGGGAAGAAGAGATTCGATTTACGAGAACTTGCTAGCTAGCTCTATGTAATAGTAGAGATTTTTCATATTGGAAGTCATCTACGAGACTAAGGTAGTATTTATTTTTTAGTTAAATAAAAAAAATTAAATATTTTAACTTTTTTATTCAATTAAAAATAATATGTTGATATTAACCAATATGACTAAAGTAAATTTATTGTTAATATGTTGAATTTAGTTATACTAGTTGGTATCAACATATTATTTTTAATTGAATAAAAAAATCAAATATTTTAACTTTTTCTATTCAATAAAAAAACAAACATTAACTAACAAACTGATTTTCACTTTATACTGGATTAACAATGAAAAGAAAATCTCTGACATGGAGAACACTTATCATAATAGTCCTTTTTCACCATGATTAACTGGGAAAAGAATATCACGTGATAACGCATAAAGGAAGAGTATTTTTAGTTAAATCCAGAAAACAAAATAATAATAACAATAATAATAATAAAAGAAAGAAAGAAAGGGGTCCATCCGTATGCTTTATTATAGAATACATATGGACCCCTGTGCAAAACATGTAATGGGTGATGATTTCAGGAGTGATTACGTGCGTTTCTCTCTTTACTTCCATAGATTTTGAATGGAGTAATGGTATGAAATAATGGATGATCATGACTTATAAGAGGACACTTGTCTCATGATATGAGTATTTTTTACACGGATTGAGAGAAAAAAAAAGGTCATGACCCCAACCTTATCTGTTCCCTCGCTTTTTATTAAAGCCCGGCAGGTTACAATGTGCCAAAGTAGATATCTTTAAATAAAATATTGGAAAGCTCATTTTGGTGGAGGCTTTAGGAAGTAGAAAATTATTTCAAAAGTTAATTTTAGAATATACTAAATTGCACCTATCACCATCACATATATATTGGGTATCAAAGTCCGCTTTTGAATCACGTCGATCATCTTAGAGACGCATGCCTCGCCTACATAATCAAAAGAAAAGAGGCCTCTCCCATGCCTCTTCCAGCTTAATGAAGATAAAAGGATAGAAGAACTTAGGTTTTGTTTGGCTTTTTGTTCTTCATAACCACAGCTAAAAATTGTTCTTTTTTCTATTCTTAAGAATAAAAAATATAGTGTTTTTAAATAACATCTTTTAATTCATTTAAATTTTTTCACTCGTTTTTAAAAAATAATTATAAATAAAACACAAGATATAAAAATTATTTTTAAAAATATTAAAAACAAGTTAAGAATATTTCAGATTTTCAATCAGGCTTTTATTTTATAAAACATTATAAAATTGTTTTTTAGAATTATTTTTTAAAACAGTTACCAAACATACACTTTCATGAATTTAATTAAATATAGAATACAGCATACTTTAAAAATCCTTTGTTGTCACAATTTTCCCAATTATATTGTTATACTTTGACCTCTAGGCCCGAGTCTTTAATTGGCAAAATATAATGAAGAGTTACATGAGGATTAATGTAAAAAAGAACCAAAAATATTTCTGTTAGGATGTGTTTGGTTTTGGAAATTTTGAGAGAAAATTTGAGGGAAAGAAAATAGAAAGGAAAAGTGAAATGAAAGATAAAATATGGAAAAATAAAAAAGAAACTCAAAATCAATAAATTATTTTTATATGTTTCTTTAAAATCATTTTACTTAATTTTTTTATTATTTAATTATTAAATAATTTTAAATTGCATAAATTTCTAACTAATTTTAATTTTATTTATTTATTTTTTTCTATTTTTTTAAGATAAAACCAAACATAAGAAAATCATTTTTCTTAATTTTTTTTTCTTTCTTTAATACTTTCCAAAAACCAACTTAATATATACTAATTAATTTACTTTTCAATATCCTCAAGTAAGCTTTCAACTTCAACTTTTTAAAATTCGGAAGAACAAGGCAATCAACACCAACAAGGCTTTCCTTGTGGCAAAGAGAAGTGGATCCTTATCAAATCCACATTGGACCCCATTTGATATCCACTGATAATGTAGCCAAAACTCAACAATATAGGATCCTTATAGACGTGACCCTAACCAAACCTCACTGACATTTGAATAATAAAGATAAGACCAGATAATCACAAATCTTGTTACTAGAAATATGTAGGGGAGACAAGCACTAGAGAGGGTCTCTACAATTCAACTAACTTAAGTAATTAAATTAAATTAAATTTAGTATTTAAATCTAAAATAATATCAAACTCTCCACTTAAAACTTTATAGATGTTGAATCTCATTAAAATAAAATTTCTTTTAAAATAAAAATATTTTATTTTTAGTTATTTAATATAATAAACTTAAAATTCCTTATAAACACTAATTAAATAAAAATATTATCTATGAATTTTTAATATTATAAATGATTTAAAAAGTGTTTTTTAAAAGCGCTTTTGAAAAAAAAAATAATATCAATGAAAAAGTGTTTTTTTAAAAAAAATTAAATATTAAGAGTGGATTTGATAGCGATTATAGGAAGTGTTTTTAGTATTTTAAAAATACTTGAATGATATAAAAATTTTAAGTATTACAAATGTTATAAACAATTCCTAAAATTACTAACAAACGCATTTCAAATACTCAAAAACGTTGTTTAGAATTATTGTAAAACAAACTCTTAATTCAATTTTCTCAATTTGGGTGTCGTGTTGTATGTGTGTGTGTGTTTTTTAAATAAATTATTTTCAATACAACTTAAATTTAAAAAATGTGTTTATAAGGATGATGCTAATTATGTATTTGAAAAAAACAAGAATCCAACTATTTGTTTCGATATATTTTCTTAATATATATATATATATATATATATATAAAAGAGAACTCTTTTGAACTTACATTAAAAAGATAATTTAAAAAAAAAATTGAACTATTAAATTTTTTTACATCTTTAAAAGATATAAAGTAAATATATATTTTTTTAAAAAAATCTTTTTTTATATAGAAATTGTTAATTATTTTTATTTTAAAAATTAAATATAAGAAGTGTAACATAAGAGGGTTTATACAAGTGTGATATAGAGAATATGACATGGACATCTTGGGATAGTACAAGAATTAGAAAGAAAACCCCTCCAATGCATTTAATGCTGTGATTGGGGTAAGTTCTTGGACAATGATAGAACTTATTTTTAAAAACCATTTTAAAATTAAAGAATAAAAAAAAAACAATTTTTCGAGTGTTTTATAAAAATAAAGGTGTTTGTCAAGTTGTTTTTAAAACTAAAAAACAAAAAACTTGTTTGAATAATTTTTTTAAAAAATAATTTTTTGGTTTTGTAAAAACATTCCAAATTCAATTTATATAATATAAAATTCAAGTCTTATTAAAGAAATGAAAATAGTTTTGTAATTACAAATAAATAGTTTTTAAACAAATATGAATAATAATACTGTAAAAAATGATAAATTTATTTTTTTATAAAAAAGAAAAACTATTTTAGTATATGTTAGAAACATAAGAATATTAACATCTTCATAATTTTATTTTATTTTTGGTTAAAATGAATAATAATAATTTTAAAATTTTTTTATTTAAAATAAATAATGAAGAAAGTTTAACTTTTCTAACATGTAAATGAGTCTAGTTTTTCATTTTATATACACATTTAGTATTGAATTACGAACAAAATATTCTAAAATGTTTTGATTTAATTTACAATTAAAAATTATTCTTAAAAATTAAAAAAATTTAAATTATTAATCATGTCTTACTTAATTTATAATTTATTTAACTAAATTCAAAAAATATATATTTTTGTACATAGGAGAAATAATAAACTCATGACTCATAATATATCAGTTTTGATTGTATTATTCTTTTAATGATTAGATCCATTTTTTGAGTTCCAAATTATTTTTAAAAATTATTAAACTTATTAATAAATTTAATACAAAGTGTCACTTGATTTAAAGTTCATTTTAATAGTGAGGAAATTTATAAAAATATAATTATATGTAGAAAAATAATAATAGAGCCATTATGAATCAATTTTTATCCATAAATTTATGATATTAATGAGTTTGTTATCTATGTTTCAAATTATTTTTAAAAATTGCTAAAATTATAAATGAATTCAACATATTAAATCTAGTTTAATTTTAAACTTATTTGTTTGGTTAAAAAAAAAAAAAAAAAATAGACCAATTGTGTCCATAAATTTTTGGTATTGATTAATTCAATATAGACATTTAAATCAATTAGTTCATTTAGACCAGTTTGTGGGGGTTTCCCATGTAAAAATCATGTGTCTCATTGTCTATATCTTTTATATTTGATATTATATTTTAATTGCCTAAAATAAGTTAAATTGATTATCCCTTTAGTCTTGCAGGGTTTTCCTAAAAGGTTCACATCTATTTATTCCTACCTATATTTTATTTGATTAGTTTAATTGATTTGTTGGAATTGATAAGGTTGTTAGGGTGGCTATCTTTGTGGTTGTAGTGGTTATTCCTATAACTAATTATTGTTATTTTTAACATCTCTCATATATCTTTTGGATATTAATAGTTGATTTTTTTTTTATCCCTAAATATTTTTTGGACATCAATTAACAATAAAATTAAAGTTTTTATTAGTTAAGATTTAGCGAGAACTCCCTTTTGGATATCCTAAATATCCCTACAATATCTTGGGATTTGAAATATTGGTTATAATTTATAAATATTGATTTAAATTTTTATGTCATCCATTCACCCCCTCTAGGCCCGAGTCTTTAATTGGCAAAATATAATGAAGAGTTACATGAGGATTAATGTAAAAAAGAACCAAAAATATTTCTGTTAGGATGTGTTTGGTTTTGGAAAATTTGAGAGAAAATTTGAGGGAATGAAAATAGAGAGAAAAAGTGTAATGAAAGATAAAATAAGAAAAAATAGAAAATAAACTCAAAATCAATAAATTATTTTTATATGTTTCTTTAAAATCATTTTATTTAATTTTTTTATTATTTAATTATTAAATAATTTTAAATTACATAAATTTCTAACTAATTTTAATTATATTTATTTATTTTTTTTCTATTTTTTCAGGTAAAACCAAACATGAAAAAATCATTTTTCTTAATTTTTTTTTTCTTTAATACTTTCCGAAAACCAACTTAATATATACTAATTAATTTACTTTTCAATATCCTAAGCCTTCAACTTCAACTTTTTAAAATTCCTAAGAACAAGACAATCAACACCAACAAGGCTTTCCTTGTGGCAAAGAGAAGTGCATCCTTATCAAATCTACATTGGACCCCATTTGATATCCACTGATAATGTCGCCAAACCTCAATAATATAGGATCCTTATAGACGTGACCCTAACCAAACCTCACTGACATTTGAATAATAAAGATAAAACCAGATAATCACGAATCTTGTTACTAGAAATATGTAGGGGAGACAAGCACTAGAGAGGGTCTCTACAATTCAACTAACTCAAGTAATTAAATTAAATTAAATTAAATTCAGTATTTAAATCTAAAATAATATCAAACTCTTCACTTAAAACTATGTAGATGTTGAATCTCATTAAAATAGAATTTCTTATAAAATAAAAATATTTTATTTTTAGTTATTTAATATAATAAACTTAAAATTCCAAATAAACTCTACTTAAATAAAAATATTATCTATGAATTTTTAATATTATAAATGATTTTAAAAGTGTTTTTTAAAAGTGCGTTTGAAAAAAAAATACTATAAATGAAAAAGTGTTTTTTTTTAAAAAAAAATTAAATATTAAGAGTAGATTTGACAATAATTATAGGAAGTGTTTTTAGTATTTTTAAAATACTTGAATGATAAAAAAAAATAATTTAAGTATTACAAATGTTATAAACAATTCCTAAAATTATTAACAAACGCATTTCAAATACTCAGAATTATTGTAAAACAAACTCTTAATTCAATTTTCTCAATTTGGGTGTTGTGTTGTATGTGTGTGTGTTTTTTTCTTAAAATAAATTATTTTCAATACAACTTAAATTTAAAAAATGTGTTTATAAGGATGATGCTAATTATGTATTTGAAAAAAACAAGAATCCAACTATTTGTTTCGATATTTTTTCTTAATATATATATATATAAAAGAACTCTTTTGAACTTACATTAAAAAGATAATTTTTAAAAATTATTTAAAAAATTTTGAACTATTAAAAAATTTTACATCTTCAAAAGATCTAAAGTAAATATATATATATATATTTAAAAAAATTTATATAGAAATTGTTAATTATTTTTATTTTAAAAACTAAAAATAAGAAGTGTAACATAAGCGGGTCTATACAAGTGTGATATAGAGAATATGACATGGACATCTTGGGATAGTACAAGAATTAGAAAGAAATCCCCTCCAATGCATTTAATGCTGTGATTCGGGTAAGTTCTTGGACAATGATAGAACTTATTTTTAAAAACCGTTTTCAAATTAAAGAATAAATAAATAAAAAAACAATTATTTCCGAGTGTTTGTCAAGTTGTTTTTAAAACTAAAAAACAAAAAACTTGTTGGAATAATTTTTTGATTTTGTAAAAACATTGCAAATTCAATTTATATAATATAAAATTCAAGTCTTATTAAAGAAATGAAAATAGTTTTGTAATTACAAATAAATTAAAAAAAAATAGTTTTTAAACAAATATGAATAATAATACTGTAAAAAAATGATAAATTTTTTTTTTATTAAAAAAATATTTTAGTATATGTTAGAAACATAAGAATATTAACACTTCATAATTTTATTTTATTTTTTGGTTAAAATGAATAATAATAATTTTTAAAAAATTTATTTAAAATAAATAATGAAGAAAGTTTAAATCTTTTAACATGTAAATGAGTCTAGTTTTTCATTTTATATATACATTTAGTATTGAATTACGAACATAATATTCTAACATGTTTTGATTTAATTTATAATTAAAAATTATTCTTAAAAATTAAAAAAATTAAAATTATTAATCATGTCTTACTTAATTTATAATTTATTTAACTAAATTAAAAATATATATATTTTTGTACATAGGAGAAATAATAAACTCATGACTCATAATATATCAGTTTTGATTTATTATTCTTTTAATGATTAGATCCATTTTTTGAGTTCCAAATTATTTAAAAAAATGATTAAACTTATTAATAAATTTAATACAAAGTGTCACTTGATTTGAAATTCATTTTTATAGTGAGGAAATTTATAAAAATATAATTATGTGTAGAAAAATAATAATAGAACCATTATGAATCAATTTTTATCCATAAATTTATGGTATTAATGAGTTTGTTATTTATGTTTCAAATTATTTTTAAAAATTGCTAAAATTATAAATGAATTCAAAATATTAAGTCTAGTTTAATTTTAAACTTATTTGTTTGGTTAAAAAAAAAAAAAATAGACCAATTGTGTCCATAAATTTTTGGTATTGATTAATTCAATAGAGACATTTAAATCAATTAGTTCATTTAGACCAATTTGTGGGGGTTTCCCATGTAAAAATCATGTGTCTCATTGTCTATATCTTTTATATTTGATATTATATTTTAATTGCCTAAAATAAGTTAAATTGATTATCCCTATAGTCTTGCAAGGTTTTCCTAAAAGGTTCACATCTATTTATTCCTACCTATATTTTATTTGATTAGTTCAATTGATTTGTGAATTGATATTGAGGTTGTTAGGGTGGCTATCTTTGTGGTTGTAGTGGTTATTTCTATAACTAATTATTGTTATTTTTAACATCTCTCATATATCTTTTGGATATTAATAGTTGATTTTTTTTATCCCTAAATATTCTTTGGACATCAATTAACCATAAAATTAAAGTTTTTATTTGTTAAGATTTGGGAAGAACTCCCTTTTGGATATCCTAAATATCCCTACAATATCTTGGGATTTGAAATATTGGTTATAATTTATAAATATTGATTTAAATTTTTATATCATCCATTCACCCCCTCTAGGTGTTCCTTATTGGACTTTCAATAGCTATATTAATGGTGTTCAAAGCAATACCCATTTTTCAATTGGTATCAGAGCAGGATAAAAAATCGATTCTTTGTCATATTGATTAAAAATCAAATTTTTATTGCTTACATTGTTTAAAAATCAAATTTTTATTGCTTACATTGTTTAAAAATCAAATTTATTAATCATATAGAATAAAAATCAAATTTTTATTGATCATATAAGTCTGATAAGGAACAATCTAAAAGTGGTGCTCCTTTGAACAATCCACCCTATTTCAATGGGAATAATTACTCTCATTGGAAAGCACGTATGATGTTTTTCCTTAAAATGCAAGGCAAAAGGGTATGAAATTCGGTTGAATATGAAAGGGTGTGTTTTTCCTTAATGCTCAAGGAAGATCAACAAGAGAACTTAAACCTAAACATAAATGGGACAAAGCTGTTAATCAAGGTATGAAGCAAAATGTTGAGCTGTATTTAGTATTTTTAATAGAGTTTGTCTAGATTTCTAAATTACAAATGCTTGCTACTAGGTTTGAGAATATTAAGATGCATGAAAATCAAACTTTTTCTTCCTTTTATTATGAATTGAGTGATATTATAAATTCTTCATTTAACCTTGGAAAACCTAGTCTAGATTCTAAGGTAGTTAGGGAAATATTGAGATATCTTCAAGAGAGATTTAGACCTAAAGTAATTGCCATAGAGGAGAGCAAGGACATCAATTTCATGAGAGTTGATGAACTTATAGGCTCTATTCAAACATAAGAGATAGCCCTATGTAGTTCCCAAAATCTTAAAGACTTTGCCGTTAAGGCATATGAGGATAAAGAAAAAGATATTGAAATACCATACAATATAACTAGTGATGAATTGGCCCACATGGCCAAAAGCATTTGGTCATGAAATTCAATAAAAGGTTCTACAAGAACTAAGAATCTAGAAAAGGAAAAAGACCCAATGAACAATCATCCAATGAGAAAGGAAAAGGTTCCTCCAAAGGTAAGAAGTTTAATGCTTTAACTATGGAGGTCTAGGACACCATGCTCAAGTTTGTATTAGTCCCAAAAATATCAAAAAGTCTATGCAGGCAACATGGAGTGATTCAGACTTTGAAGAAAGGGCTTTTCATAGCTTCTAAAGATACAATGTATGATTCTAATGATATGTTAACTTTTGTTGCATCTATGGAACTTGTGAATGATATTGATTATGATAGTGATAGTAATGATGATGAATTTATTGATGAACAAAGGCTTGAATTTTTTAATAATCTTGTTGTTAAGCATGAAAGATTAATTAAGAGCTATATGAAAAATAATGATGTTCTTGAAGCTCATAAAAACAAGATTGATATGCTGAATGCTGAAAAGATTAATTTGCTTGAGAAATTTCTAAGCATGATTCTTTCCTTGAGAAGAATAATGCCTTCACTTAAGGGATCAAGAATAATAAGCTTTCTTCATTTGTGAATGAAAATTTTCACCTTGGAACTAAAGTGCTTAATGATATTCTTGACCAATGCAAAACTCATGGTGATAAAAGAGGTTTGGGGTACATTAACAAAGATGAGAGTCCCTTTAGTGGAGAAATTGTGTTTGTCAAAGGTAAGGATGATACCCCTAACCAAGTAAAATCTCCTAAAAATACATCACTATGCACAGACTATAAGAAAATAGGATATTCTCAATTTAGATGCTACACTAGGTTTCTTGAAAGGTTTGAAACTCAAATGAAAAGACTTATGAATGATTTTAATTCCCTTAAAAATAACATCTTGAATAATAGGAAATGGAATAAAACCAATTAGAAACCTAAAAGTCAAGCTAGTTCCTCCAAGTCACTACCTAAGGTTAAACTTATTTGGTTAATAAAGGATAGGTCTAATTGTCAAGTTGTATTCAACACTCTAAAAGCTAAATATTCTAGTGAGTGGTACCTTGATAGTGGTTGCTCTAGACACATGATATGAGACAAATCTTCTTTTACTTCTCTTGAAAACTATGATGGTGGGGTTGTTACTTTTGGAGACGGAAGCCTAGCTTGAGTGAAAAGCAAGGGTAGTATAGTTATCCCTGGTTGTCCCAAACTAGATAGAGTTCTATATGTTGAAGGACTCAAAACAAACCTCTTAAGCATTAGTCAAATGTGTGATAAAGACCATAAGGTGAGTTTTCACTAAGACTTATGCGAAGTAGTCAATAAAGAGGGAAAGGTAGTCATCACAGGACATAGGACTATGGATAATTGTTAGGCTATAAATCCTAACTTTAGAACACCTCTTATGTGTAGTAGGGCAAGCTTGATTATACTAAGCTCTAACATAGAAGGCTAGGTCACATAAACTATATGAACCTTGCACATTTAGTGAATATTGAAAATTTTAGAGGTATCTCTAGACTTAGTGATAAACCTAAACCCATTTGTCGTGAGTGCATGAAAGTCAAACAAACTAAGAGTTCACACAAAAAGGTCAAGGAGATAAGGACCACTAGACCTTTAGACTTTCATCACATGGATTTTATGGGTCTAATGCGAACTAAAAGTAGAGGTGGTAAGAGATATGTCCTTGTAGTTGTAGTTGATTATTCGAGATTCTCCATTGTGAGTTTTCTAAGGGAGAAATCAAAGGTCATAGAGCATTTGAAGTCATTATTTAATAGAATACAAGTGGAAATTGGTCATCCAATTATAAGGATTAGGAGTGATAGAGGGAGAGAGTTCAATAATGTGGATGTTGATATTTTTTGTGAGTCTAATGGAATTAAATATGAGTTTTCAACCCCTAGAACTGCTCAACAAAATGAAGTGGCTGAAAGAAAGAATAGAGTGCTACAAGAGATAGGTAGGGTAATGATTGATATACATGATACCTTTATGCAATTTTAGGCAGAAGCTATGAATACTACATACTATACTGCCAATAAGATTTTTCTTAGGCTAGGAACAAAGAAGTCATCTTATGAATTATGGACTAGGAGAAAACCTAACCTTGAGTATTTTCGAACTTTTTGTAGTGAATGCTATATACTTAGGGATGAGAAGAACCTTGGTAAATTTGATGCTAAATCTAATTTATGAATTTTCTTAGGCTATTCTAGTTCTAGTAAAGCCTATAAGGTGTACAATCAAAATTCACAAGTCCTCCAAAATGATCGAGATATAATTGATAATCAAATTTTAACTCATGAATCAAATGGGGATAACACTAAAGACTTAGAGACTACAAAAGACAACCCTAATGTTATCCCTAGAAGAAAAATTGACCCTAACAATGATTAAGTCCTACCTCTAGATGACACTCTTGAAGAAATAAGGGATAAGCATAGATCTAGAATACCTAAGAACCACCCAATCTAAAGTGTTATAGGAAATGTTAATTAACGAGTGTTTACTAGGAGACAATCAAGATTAAATGAGATGGGTCTTGTATGGTTATACCTCCCAATTGGAGCCAAAGAATGTGGAGGAAGTTTAGGAGATGAACCTTGGACTACCGCACTTCAAGAAGAGTTAGATCAATTCACTAGGAATGATGTGTGGTATTTAATCCCTAGGCCTAAAGATAAACATGTCATAGGTACAAAATAGATATTCAAGAACAAACAAGATGAAAATGGGTTCATTGTGAGAAACAAAGCAAGACTAATTGCCCGAGGATACTCACAAATTGAGGGGATTGATTGAAGAGACATTTGCACCCATAGCCAGATTAGAATCAATTAGGATACTTTTGGCAATAGCATGCTCCTTGAGGATAAAGATTTACCAAATGGATGTCAATAGTGCATTTCAAAATGGGGTACTTCTAAGTAAAGAAGTTTATGTTGAGCAACCTAAGGGATTTAAGGATCCGAAAATTCCCCAATCATGTCTATAGATGAAAGAAATCCCTTTATGGATTAAAGCAAGCTCCTAAAGCTTGGTATGAGAGGCTCACAACCTATCTTTTGGAGAAAAAGTTTGAAAGAGGGAGAGTTGATAGAACCTTGTTTATTAATAAGTCTAATGATGAGTTGTTAGTAGCTCAGATTTATGTGGATGATATAGATTTTAGAGCTACCTTTAATGACCTTGACCTTAGTTTTGCCAACGAAATGAAGACTAAATTTGAAATGAGCATGGTAGGTGAATTAACCTTCTTCCTAAGATTGCAGATTAGGGAACTAAAAGATAAAAGTTTTCTTTCTCAATCCAAGTATGGTAGGGAATTAGTTAAGAAATTCAATTTAGAATCCTCTAAACACTCTAGAACACCTATGAGCACTACCATTGAGCTTAGCAAGGAGGCATCTAGAAAGGATGTTAAGCAAAAGCTTTATAGAAGTATGATAGGTAGCTTACTTTACCTCACTATGAGTCATCTTAATATATCTTTTAGTGTTAGGACCTTGTGCTAGGTATCAAGTAAACCCCAAAAAGTCACACTTAATGTATGTTAAAAGAATTATTCATTATATATATAAATGGGACTCTTGATTATGGTTTGTAGTATCCCAATGATTCTTCTCTTGTGATTGTTGGATATTCTAATGCTGATTGGGTCGAAAATGTTGAGAATAAAAAAAAAACACATTTGGTGCTTGCTTTTTTATAGGTGATTGTCTTGTGGCTTGGCCTAGTAAGAAACAAAACTTTACATCTTTATCTACTACTGAAGCTAAGTATATTGCTGCTAAGAGCTATTTTACACAACTCTTATGGATGAAATAAATACTTAAAGACTATGGAATTGAGCAAGGACCATGAACATACACTATGAAAACTCTAGTGCAATAAATATCTCAAAGAATCTTGTTATTTATTCCAGTACTAAACACATTGAAATTTGTTATCATTTCATTAAGGATCTTGTTGAAGAATATGCAATTGGTAGATGTTCTTACCAAACTATTGGATTCTCTTAGGTTTAAGTGCCTTAGGAAATCTATGGGCATATGCCTAATAGATTGATCATCATTGGTATAGGCTTCAAAGGTGTTGAGCTTAGTGTTGATATCTTGTTGTTTCCTTTAGCCTTATTCTGCTTTGGGCATATGATTTTTGTTTAATTAATTGATATATTAACATGATCTATAATACCTCGAGTTTGTGAGTTGGAGAAATATACTATATCTATAAGACTTGATGTGAATGGACTAATAGATACTTGTTAATCACTATTGATGTATTAGATTCTTGATAATTAAATGTCTTTGTATGTGAGAATTTCAATATTAGTGGCATCATGTACTTGATCAAAAGGGAGACTTCTTAAGTTGAACTCATAAAGTAAATTTTGATTACTTTGGAAGGATTTGTTGTTATGCTCAAATATTATTATCCACATACCTTGTTTGACTCTCTTCTAAGTGATCAATTTTGAAATTTTGAACTAGATAGTAAGTCGTATTCCTTTAAACATTAATGCTTATGTTTCTATGTTGACTCTCTTATACATTGATGGTTATGCATTAGGTTTTCAAAACTAAGATTATGATTAACTCTAACTTGTGAACTTAAAACCTCATTCTTGATGGATTGATGTGTACTATCTGAAATAACTTACTTAAGTTATTATTGATCAATCTAATGTTGAGAGTTTATAAACTTAATTATTTGCTCTTTTTAGTTTATCGTTAAATTTTTTGTTTCAATTGGTGTCTATTGTTGTCTCTAAATTAATTAGTTGAGTTTTCTATCCCTATTAGAATTGAAATTAGGCTCTGACCACTCAAGAACTACATCTAACACTCAAGCCTTATCCAATGGTTTTATTGCTCAAACGCTCTAAGTTACATCCAACGGCACATCCATCAAGTGTCTCACTTAAGTGTTAATCTACATTCAGTGGTATGTCTAGGTATAAAAACCCATCTAGCACACCTTTTTTGCATTTCAAACATTTTTCTAATCTCTCAAGCATTATGAGACTTCATTTCGTTGACATTTGAAGCTAGTTTTCTTTGTTTTTCGTGTTTTCAACTTTATAGTATTGTTCCACACTTTATTTAGGACATTTCTAGCGGTTTAAATTTTCTTCGTACTTTTCTATAATTTTACTAGATATGTCTAAATGTAGGTGTTAGCGAGAGGTGACTCCTCCTGGGTCACCAGAGCCCATTCAGTGCATTGCTCTTCAAGGTCCTTTTATAGTGTTTCTTTTCTCAAGAGTCGCATGATCGTTTCTATGCTTATTTTTAAAGTTGCCATATCGAGGTTGAGCATTCTATCAACCTTTGTGCCTTTCAAGATACTCCTATTCCTACCATTCTCAGAGAAAGAGGGTGGGATCCTTATTTACTTTGCAAGGTTCATATTATCCTTTTTTAGTTCACATGTTCTATGCGAACATGCATACTTTTTCTTCTAGTTGCCCCTTTTGGGTAGCCACATTTGGTTAGTCCTTTCAAATCACCTCATTGTCAATCAGGCGTGTACTTGACATGCCTAGACTTGATGTGTCTTTCTTTCTTCTTTCCAAAGGTTCAATCTTTTACTCCTAGAGATCTCCTTTTGATTCCTATTTATTTATATGGTGCTCCTCGTGAGCTTCCTACATATATTCCTCAAGTTGGTTTCTCTATGCTATCTTGGATTCTTGCTACTTTCCTTACTTATTCTTTCTACTCTTCTTCTCATCATACTGAGATTCCCCAATTGACTGCTCGATTCATCTACGTCATCCTTTCAAGCCAACAATTTGATATTGGGCAAGTTATTATTGATATCATCATCCTCTAACATGATTTTTCCTTCATCGCGGTGCACTTCCTTTCCGGCTCCTCATCTCTAGATTGTTAGAGTATGTTGCCTTTGAGATTGCTACCAAACAAAGGGTCCAAGTTGCTCATGCCTTATTAAATGAGAGTTCTTGGGCCAAGCACTGCAATTATGTGTATGGTCCCATGGCTCCTCCTATTCCCAATGGTCCCAAGATATTGCACAACACAACAAGCTACTCAAGAGGTACTTGCAAAAAAAGACAAGATCTGAGCCATAGAGTAAGATGTACTTGTACCAGACATTGCTCTTAAGACTCACTCTAGTCACGGTCGTGCTCGTACATCTAAAGATTCTCATGGAGTATCAACTTTCACAAACCCGACTACTTAGGAGATGGATCCCATGACTACAGTGCTTTAGAGCTTGGACTCATAGGATATTCAACTCCATGAGATCGAGGGTCAGTTGACCTACATTATTTCAAGGATCCATGCTCAGAGCAGTTTGAGCTCCTTCATTCCTCTACCTCCTCCTGATGCTTAGTTATTTTGGTATGTGAGTTTGTTGATCTGAATTCCTTGTATTCATTGCTTATCTTATGTATCTAGAATCAATTTTTGTTACATATATGTGTTGTTCATTTTTCTTTTTGTCTTTGTGTGCTTTCTCGTGTTTATATTTTAATTACTTTTCCATTTTTGTGACAAAAAGAGGGAGAATATTGAATATTTAGCCCACTTAAAAATAAAAAGTGGGAGAACATTGAGTATTTAATTCATTTAAAAAAGAGGAGTTATAAATAAGGAGGGATAAGGTGTTCATAGAAACTCCTAATTTTAGGGAAGGTAATATTTTTGAATTTTAAATTCTTTATTTAATTCATTAATTAAGTATATTAATTAAAATATTAGAGGAAACTAAACCTGAGACATTGGAGTAAACCATATGAACCTTAGGAAACATGATTAGATAGTTTAGAGAGATACCTAACACGAATGTTTCCTAAAAAAATATTATTGTTTGAATTGTCTATCTCTTTAGAACCCCATGTTTTTCACTGCCTATTTTCTAATTGGAGATAAACCTCTAGGCATCATTGTTAATATATTAAGCTTTGCTTTTTTTTACTTTGATGTTAGAGAGATACCTAACACGAATGTTTCCTAAAAAATATTATTGTTTGAATTGTCTATCTCTGTCTGTCTCTTTAGAACTAATCTCAATCATAGAAGTTTCTTCCCATGTTTTTCACTGCCTATTTTCTAATTGGAGATAAACCTCTAGGCATCATTGTTAATATATTAAGCTTTGCTTTTTTACTTTGATGTCACTAAAGAAATGTGTTCCTTTTTCATGTTTTCACAAGGCATCAAGCAAAACCTCCAACTATCCTATTTTTCTTTCACGATATTATTTTATTCCACACACTACTTTACCTTTGATATAGTCTTTTGTATGTGAGCAGGTTATAGGGTTGAATGATAAGTACTACAAAGCATTGCAAAGTATTTCCTTAGTTTAATTTTAATTAAGCATTAATGTGTGTTATGTAAACTCTTTTATGAGAGTTCAGGTAGCGATGTTTTATCTCAAAATTCCCAAATGAAGAGAATGTTAGGACATTGAATCGTGTTTATGTTGGCAATTTTTGTTCCAATTAATGTTTGGTCATAGAAGTCTTTTTAGATAGCAACTTGCTCTTCATTGAAAATCAAGGGTCGTTGTTCGTCCAACCAAGAAGTCACAGGTATGTCTAAAAAGGTTTGACTTGTGGCATATAAGGCTTTTTTGAGGTGTAAAAAGTTTCGATATCATTTTTGGACTTAAAATATTTTTAAAATGATTTTTCAAGAAGCAGAGTCTGCTCAAACGGCTAATCCCACTCAAGCAATCAACTTGCTCAAGTGGTATCGACTATTCAAGCTGAGTGCTCAAGCATTCCAAGTCCACACAAGCGGTTATGGTAGTCTTGTTGAGTTTAGAAATGTTTTTGAATGAATTTCACTCAAACTCTAATTTGAAAACTTAAGATACCAAAATTTTTATGACTTTTGCCTATAAATACCTCTTTTGTAACCCTTTAAGGGTTAGAAATCTTGAAGTTTCATTGGAGATTTTGAATATATATCATTGAGACCTCTCATTCTTTAGAGATGGACTCCTTGTAATGAAAACGTTATTGCCACATCATTCCTGATCTCTCATTCAAGGATTTGAATATTCGAATCATGGGTTGAAGACCTTAATTCCTTCAAAGTAGCCAAATGATCCACTAGGTAGCAACGAGGAGTTACCACGTTGCTGACGTGGACCAAGTTGTAGGTTCTAGACAGTAGGTCTTTAAGGTAAAATGACTAGGTAAATCTATGTAACTTGATTTTGAATAGTGGATTTAGATTGGTAGGTCTTAGACTTCATGATTTTTTTTTATCTCTATAGTTTGTGAGGGTTTTCCATGTAAAAATTGTATGTCTCATTGTTTATATTTGTTATATTTGATATTATGTTTAAATTGCCTAGAATAGGTTAAAATGATGATCCCCATTATCTTGCAGAGTTTTCCTAAAAGGTTCATATCTATTTATTCTTACATATATTTTATTTGATTAGTTTAATTGATTTGTTGGGGTTGCTATTGAGGTTGTTAGGGTGGTTATCTTTATGGTTGTGGTGGTTATTCCTATAACCAATTATTGTTATCCCTAACATCGCTTGAGATATCTTTTGAATATTAGTAGTTGATTTATTTTATCCTTGAATATTCTTTAAATGTCAATTAACCATCAAATTGAAGTTTTTATGAGTTAAGATTTGGGGAGAACTCCCTTTTGGATACCTTGAATATCCCTACAATACCTTTGGGATTAGAAATATTGGTAATAATTTATAAATATTGATTTAAAATTTTAAATTACCCATTCATCCCCCTCTAGGTGTTCCCTATTGGACTTTCGATAGTTATATTAGTGGTATTCAAAGCAATACTCAATTTTCAAAGGCGTTAAAGACCAACTTCAATCGAGGTCAATAGATGAGGTAAATCACTCAAAGGAGATATTCAAGACTTATAAAGCATGATGAGAGCTTAAACAAAAGCAACTAGAGCAATACATAGTATGAAACATGAGAAAAGAAGGTAATGGAGAGAGAGTTAGAGAGCAAGAAAATATAAGAAAGGTCATAAATCATACCTCAATGTTCACATTAGAATTAGAACTCAAATAGTTAGAAGAAAATTAAGGTTGATTTTGAGTTGAATTCTAGCTTATTTTTCGGGTTTTTTTTATGAAGTAAGTCATGCAGGGTTTTGAAGCTTGATAAGAAGTGCAACATTTCAAATGATATATTAATTAAAGTTGAAACAAGGAAGTTATGACTATTTGAAGCAAGGTTACATAGGATAAAAATCCGATTTGAACTTATTCAAAGCTAGACAACTCAAAACCATACTCAAGATAAAGATAGGAGTTTTTGGCAGGAGTTGAGTTTGAAAACCATGGTGATTTCAAACTCATTTTGATCTAGACCTAGAAAAGCAAAATTTTTATAGAAGTGGAGTTAAAAATCCATCATAAGTTCAAACTGAAATACAATTAAACTCCCAAAAAATTTGCCTTTTTTAGTTCAAAAAATTTTGCATTCCCATTTTGAAATCAAACTCTACCGCAACTTCAATTTGTGCACTTTCAAGCTTTGAAACTTCAATCTTTGTGCATCCCAAGAGTCCAACTAAGCCCAGAAAAAGATTGAATGGTCCAAGATTTGGAGATTTAATGTTCTTTTTTGGAATTTCATGTAATATTAGGAACTTTTTGCCAATATGGTTATACCATATGACTAGTTTGTTCTCATTTTGTTTCATGGTTAATGCAAATCTTTAGAATACTTCTTTTATATTTTTGTGAGAAAACATCAAAGACTTTCAAGGTTTGCTTTGTTTATGCCATTTAATTTTTGGTTTTAATTTCCTTAAATTCAAGAATGATGTTTTTAACTTTCTCTATGGTTTGTGTGAGTGACAACACTGCCATGAGAAGCTAGTGTCATCTTGTGATGTGAAGCTTGACAACCTAACAATTAGAAATAGAAAGAGGACAATGGGAAAATGGAATTAGTAATGACAATAATGAAGGTTTAATGTAAAAATGTTAAAAATTATATACTCTTCAAGTTAGTTTGAACTAGGAGATGACATATTAGATCACTATTGGATGTTAGAGATTCTTTGCACAGCTTGATTCCTAGGTATCATGATTATCTCTTCTATTATACCTAACCTATGAAAAATCTACACTAATAAGGTTTGAAAATTTGAAACCTAAGCCTAAACCTAAAATTAATTTCAATTTAATTATCTAATGGAAATTAAGTATAAGGATTAATGTTAACTTATGGTTTGGATGCAACTTTGAACTATAAAACATAGGTCAATCCCATTTGACCATTGAACCTTAAATCTAATATCCTAATAAATGAACAAGCCTTCTTTGCCCTAAGGTTTTATTCCCAAAGTTGGATTGTAGAACCCCTAATCTTCAATTGATAGGCTACAAACCTTTAAGTATGTTGCCAAGTTATTTAGATTTTTTTAGTAATTTAAAATTTGCAAAAAAAAAAATGCATACATATATATATATATATATCATTTTTTATTTATAATATAGGTAACAAAAAAAATAATAAATCAATTAATTTTGACCTAGTTTTGGTAATTTTTTAAGCCAATTCTTAAGGATGATACTCAGAGTACTGTAAAAGTCTCATGACTCTATCCAATTTTTCTTAACCAAGGTTGCTATGTGAAAAGACTTAAGTGGTGTTTGTTTTTTTAACTTAAATCTAAATAGAACTTTAATGTTTAATAGTGTTAAGCATTAGGTTGTTTGTTTTTGTAATATTTTATTTCTATTAGGTATTAAAAAGTAAAGAAAATCAACATATTGTTTTTTCCATTTAAAAAAAGTTAAATATTTTATTTATTTTTTATTTAACAAAAAGTTTATAATAAGTCATAAAAAAGTAGAGAAACAAACAACTTAAAAGTCTTACAGCAAATTGCTTTCAATAAAAAAGCTTAAAAAACAATCTTCCTCTTAATATTTTGGATGATAGAAAAGAGCAAACACATACCTGAAAGCATTTGTTATTGCAATTCGCTTAACACTAAAGGCCCTTGAACCCCAATTTATAGTTGGCTAAGTTTAACCATACTAGCTGCTCTTGTTCAAAATGAAAAACCGAAAATTGATCTTAGTCTGAGTCAAGATCTATTGACTGATTTGATTGAGTTATTGACATTCAGTGATATATATGCTCTCCAACTGTCCCTTTGTGACTGTTCAACTTTTTTCATAGCTCCACCTTCTTCTTTAATAATGAGATTTCCTTGCTAGTTGGATCCAACCCCCCTTTTTTGACACATATCAGAGACTCCTTATAAAGACCAGTCTGCAATTCAGAAGATTAATTTACAAAATAACAGACATGAGGATGCTACTGCCAGTTCATCTCATCACAATCATCATCTCCTTAGTATTTATAGCATAGGAAGCAGGGGCATCTCCGACCAAGCTTGGCTGCCCAGAGAAATGTGGGAATATTACCATTCCATATCCGTTTGGGATGGGGAAAGACTGTTACCTCAATAGGGATTTTAAGATTACATGCAACTTGTCCTCCAATCCCCCTCGTCCTCTTCTTCTCCAAGAAGTTCAACTTTTGCAGATATCAGAAGACTCTGCGCATCAACGATATTGCTCGCCGTAGTTGTTTTAACAATCAATCAGGGGTGACTGATTCATTAAATGTAACATATAAACTACCTCATCATTTCAGTTACTCCCACACTCGGAATAAGTTCATAGCCATTGGGTGTGACATATTTGCTTTTATCATGGAGTATAATAGTACAACATATACAACGGGGTGTTCATCTCTTTGTCTCAATGATAAAAACATCTCTGGTGGTTTTCCTTCTTCTGCTTGCTCTGGCATTAGTTGCTGCAGGACTTATCTCCAAACGGACATTACATCGTTTAATCTGCGGATTCGCAGCATCAACATGATCACACCAGGCTGGACCTATGAGCCATGTAGCCTTGCTTTCATTGCAGAGAGGAACTTCTCCATAACGAAAACTTTTAACCTCTAGTAAATTTGAAAATAAATTGTATTTTGTCCCAGCAGCACTTGACCGGTCAGTTGGGGAAGTCTCTTGCCATGAAGCTATCAGAAGAAAAAACTATGCATGTGGCCAGAACACTGACTGCAACAACTCCATCCAGGGCCAGGGGTATAATTGTCACTGCTCTAAAGGCTACCAAGGGAACCCCTACCTTGCAAATGGCTGCCAAGGTACAATTTCTTCTCCTTTTCAACGTTCTATATTTATTTTTTTGCCACTCCCACGAGGTAAGTTCCTTGGTGCCATGCTGCAAGCTTTACTGCCACGCCAACTTACTCTTTCTTTTCTTTTCTTCTCAATCTTTGCTCCTGCAATATATGTCAACTTCACGAAAATCAATTGATAATTTTTGCTTCATGAAAATACTACTAAATATCAGCTTGTGTTATGTGCAAAGAAGGAATTATGGAAACCCTGGTTCTTTGATTATGAAAAAAGGACTTATCCTCTTATTTCTACATATCAGACCTCAGAGTCATAAGGCCATGGCAACTGTAATTATTATAGAATGATATGTTTCCTAAAGAATTTAAGGACTAAGCAAGCCTCTCAGCATAAATGATGAGATATAATTTTAGCTTATGAATTTATTACTAATATTTTTTTTTTCTTTTGTGCTCTCAAAAGATATTAATGAGTGCAACGACCCAAACAAAAATTTTTGCCACAAGATGGCTGTTTGCAGTAACATCCCTGGCAGTTACTCATGCACTTGCCCAGCTGGTTACCATGGAGATGGCAAGAAAAATGGAACTGGGTGCATACGTGGCAAGCATGGACATTTGCTACCACTGGTATTTTCTTTAGGTATGGAACTTTACCATTCTCCAACACCTAACACTCCAACCCCCTTCTCTGCACTACTTACTTTTGTGTCCGATGCAGGTGTGGGGATTACTGTTGTTCCCTTGATCCTAATTGCTACAGGCCTAAGGTTATACCGAGGACTTGAAAAAAGAGAGAAAAAGAAAAAAAACAGAACTTCTTCAAGAAGAACGGCGGTCTGCTATTGCAACAGCAAATTTCTTCAAGCAAAGAAAGTGTAGAAAAAACAAAACTATATTCGGTGGAAGAGCTGGAGAAAGCAACAGATAGTTGCAATTCAAGTCGAATCATTGGTAAGGGAGGCCTCGGCAGAGTGTTCAAAGGGATGCTATCAGATGGAAGCATTGTACCCATTAAGAAATCCAATACCATTGATGAAAAGCAATTGGCCCAGTTCGTAAATGAAGTTTTCATCACAGATCAACCATAGGCACATAGTAAGATTGTTAGGTTGTTGTCTCGAGACTGAAGTACCTTTGCTGGTTTATGAATATGTCTCCAATGGCACCCTCTCCCATCATCTTCATGATGAGGGCCATGTATCTACAATATCTTGGAAAAACCGGCTGCGAATTGCGAGTGAAATTGCTGGAGCCCTTGCTTATTTGCACTCATATGCTTCTATAGCCATCTATCATAGAGATATCAAGTCTAGCAACATATTGTTGGATGAAAACCTCCGGGCAGTAGTTTCTGACTTTGGACTTTCAAGGTCAATACCCCTTGACAAAACTCACTTAACTGCAATGGTACAAGGGACATTTGGTTACTTGGATCCTGATTACTTTCATTCAGGTCAATTTACAGAAAAAAGTGATGTATATGCCTTTGGCGTGGTTCTTGGTGAACTTCTGACAGGAGAACAAGCCATTTCCTTAGATAGATCTGAACAAGGTCTAGCAAATTATTTTCGAACAGCAATGAAACAAAATCGTCTGTTTGAAGACAACCAAGTTGTAAATGAAGGACAGAAGGAGGAGATTTTTGCTGTTGCTAAGCTTACTAAGAGATGCCTAAAGTTGAATGGGAAAAAAAGGCCATCCATGAAACAAGTTGAAATAGTCCTCCAACAATTGGGCAGATTTCAGGAGCCGTTTTCTGTTCAGAAGACAAGGATTCAGGAGCATTCATTGCAGCAGCAAACATGCCATGACTATTGCTCGGTAAGCGAAAGATCCCATTCCTATACATTTGGTCCAGTTACAGAAGAAATAGTTCAAGATGATGAGGTCTTGTTTTCTTAAGGAATACAGTATGGCAGCTTAAAGTTTCGGTTGAATACTAAACGGTTTTTTCAACCCATATGTGTCAGGATGTTGGGAAGTTAGACTCATTTAGAAAGGTTCAAATAATTAGAATTAAATTTGGTCCCTAAAAGTCGTGGAGGATATTTTATTTTGAGTGGTTGCTTTAGTTTCTGTTTTTGGGTAATTAAGTTCTATAAAGGTTTCTAAATTTTGTTATTAGCAGTTTATATTTTGCTGAGTGTAAATATTTGTAAATAAGAAATCATGTAATATTTGAATAAGAGAGTGGTGGAAGACATTAAATTTTAAATTCTTCTCAATTTTTATTTCCATTTATGTAATCGGTTGTGTTTGTCTTTCAACCCTATTACTTCAACAAGTTGCTATTAGAGCCATATGAAAAAACTGACAAGTAGGATGCATTTGTTTCAAGTTCCCCTAGTCAACAAAAACAATGATGGTTATTAGACTATTAGGATGAAGGTTTTGCTTGGGTCACAAGATGCATAAGAGATTGCAAAGAAAGGCTATAAATTTTTTGAGAGATAGAGGAAGAAAACTCTATCCAACAATGGATGAAGGTATTTTTGAGAAGATTTCTATTGTAACCACCTTCAAGGAAGCCTATGAGATATTATGAAGTACATATGAAAGAGTTGATAAGGTATGAAAAAATCGTCTTCAAACTCAAAGCGAGAATTTGAAGGCTTGAATATAAAAAAAATGGAATCAATCTTTGATTATTTTTATAGAGTATTGGTTATTGTGATTTTTTTAAAAATAAACATTGGAATTTTAAATGACTCATGTGATTGATAAAAAATATTTTGATTTTAAATTTGAAGTTTAATTACATTGTTGTATCTATTGAAGAAACTAGTGATTCAAATTCTATAACAATTGATCAACTTATGGGATCATTAATTACAAGCCCATGAGAGAGATTAAAAATGTATAACCAAGAAAAATTAGAACAAGTTCTTCAAACAAAACACTAACGAGAATTTGCTCTTTAACCCTAAGGTGAGAAAGAATAGAAAGAAATTATCTTATTATAGAGGAAGTTGTATCTTTGTGTTGCCTAGGAGCAGGTCAAGTCTATGTGACCAAGGCCAAAATAATCGATCAAGGACATGGTCATGGATGTGGCCAAGGACAATTTAGGAAGAGACACTTTCAATTGATCAAAAAAATGAAAGAGCAAGCCAAAATTCATATGCCTCAAGAGGACATGGGAGATGACACAACTCAAGGAAAAACAAGAAAGGAAGGTATATATGATAAATCTCATATTCAAAGTTATAACAGTTGAATTATGACCATTATGTTTATAAATGTAAAAGTGTCACTAACAATATCAAAGGACAAGTCAACTATATAGATATATATATTTTTTAAAGAAAGATTAAGCAAAACCTACTATATTGTTGGCTTTATAAAGGAAAAAGTGAAGAGAACACAGTGTCGAGACATGAGAGCAAACAATCATATGTGTACGTTCAAAAATATGTTTCTAGAGCTCAATGAATTGAAAAGTGGTCATGTTACTTTTAGATATGCATTCAAAATTTCAATAAAAGACAACGATAAAATCTTAATTTGTTTGAAAATTAAAAATAATATATTAAATTTGCATCAACTCTTAAAAAATGGCTATGATATTCATATGGAAAAATGAATGTTTCTAAATAAAATATCAACATGACAATTTAACTACTAGTGTACTTATGACAAAAAATATAATGTTTTTCTTAAACATTTAAAGAAAGGTCATGTTACTATTTTTTTTTTTCCTTTTCAAATAAGATTGCTAGGATCATGGGTCTTGAATACCAATACTAGTAGTGGTTGGAGGTTGAGTTGCTTTTAATTTCTTTTTAATTATAATAAGGATTAAAATATCAGAAATTACGAAAACATTGGATTTTATGACAATAATGAAAAAAATATTATAAAAAAATTACAAGAAATAATAAAATGAATAATAATAAACATAATAAAGTTTTTCTTATAAAAAACAATATATATAGAGCATAATTTGTTGAACAAAATTAGAACTTTACACAATTAAAATTACTTTAGTTATGAAAGTTTTATTTTAATATATCATATTTTGTATGGATGTATTAAAAAGTAAAAAATAAATAAAAGTTAAGGGCATCGTAGCATAACCATCGAGGCAAAGTTAGAACCTAAAAAGATCGAATGAATCGATATATAGACAAGTAAATCCCTTATGAATTCTAAGGTACTGCTTTGCCAAGTAGTTGAGAGGGCCTTCTTTTCACCCAGCATTGACCCTTCACATGGCGCAATAAATAGGGAGAAATGCAGAAATGTAGGGAAGAAATGTGATATAATTGAAAAATAGGCATATCGCGATAAAATGCGGAATTCGAATATTATCCGGAATTTCGCCAAAAACCATGTGTTTGGGGTTGGTGGTTGCTCCGGAGGTTGCAAGTTGAAGCCCGACTTGGGCTTGGGCTTTCTATGGCCATGCAACAGCAAGAATGGCCAAGGGACTCCAGCTAAACGAATAGGAGTGATTATTTTCATGGGAGTCCAGCTAAATAACTAGAAGTTCTTAGTTTCATTTTCCTTTACTTTGTTATCAAACTTAAATAAATAGTAAAAAGGTATATATTAAAAATAGGAAAATAAAAATTAAATTAAATTAATTTCATATATAATTGGGGTGAGACGTATAAGATAAGATAATACCCGAACCTGTCCTAAACCCGTCCCATGTTTAAAAAAAAATCCCAAACCTACACCCTAATTGGTTTACTTAAATTTCAAACTCTTCCCATTATGAGAGAGATGGGTCGGGTACCCGAAATAACAAGTCTCACTGCCATCCCTATACTTGATAAAGTCATTTTTCTTGTTTTATATTTTCAACATTTTAATTTTATTGCTATATTCAAATCCAATTTCTCATATAAAATAAAAGTATTTTAATTTTTTTTTTTTGATAACTCCTAACTTAAAAATAAAATAAGCAATCTAATTTTTTTTTTGTGGTTTAAACGAGAAATGAATTTACCATAGACTAATAAAGTTCTCACAAAAAATAATAATAATAATAATATGATTGAGACAATGATGAAAATGTCACTGTGATATTATGGTCACTTACCTACCCGTCATGCGTCTATTTGGAGACAATTACATGTACCTTAATAATCTGTCTAACATTTTAGCTTGAATTAAATTAATTTTAATTATTTTATTTTTCAAATTCTATTTAAGACATTATTACTAATATAAAAAGGCATTATGATAAACTTATTATTGAGTCTTTCTTTTGATACCTTGTTTAACAATTAAATATGAAAACTATAAATTATAAATACATTGTCGGCATTTTTAAATTTAAAGCTAAAAATACATACATATGTCATTATTTCTTTTATATCTTGAATACTATAAAACAAATTATTTAAGCACATTTTCAATTACCACTTTTGTGTAAAAAAAAATATTAAAATAAAATTTGGTCCATTAATTAGTTATAATAAATTAAAGAATATTAATTATCTTATTTTAAAATTTTATTTATCTGATTATCCAAACTGTAGAAATCGTTATAATGATATTTTTAATAAATATTTTTTATATTTGTTTTATAGTAATTAAATATTTAAAATATATATTTATAAATAATATTGTAAAGATGTTTAACTTAAAAAATAAGCATACACAATATATTGTTTCTTTTATATCCTTAAATGCATCCAAACTAAATAAATCATTATTTTAACAATAAATGTGCTTAATTAATTTCTTTTAAATTTTGGATATTATTAATAAATATGAAAAATTTTATGATATATAATTAGTTTTTTTCTATAAAATAACTTTAATATTTGTATTATAGAAGTTTTAATATCATTTTTCAAGTTTTCTCAATATTTTTATTAATTTTGTTCAGTTTCCATCTTATTTAAATTTTTTGTCAAAATTTTTGTGACTATTTCAACGAAATTAAATTTCAAAAATTTTTATAGATTTTTTATTTTAAAAAAATTTGAATAATAAAAGTTTCATTTGAAATGATTTTACAACAATTTTTCAAAATTCAACTTGTTGCATTACAACAAATTCAAAAGAAACAATCATCACTCCTTATTTGCACTGGCTGTTTTCAAGGGTGCTTGGGTTAAGGATGTGTGGAGGTGCAATGACGGTGGGGGGAGTTGGAACCCGTTTTTTTCTAGACCATTTCATGATTGGGAGTTGGAAGAGGTTTGTAGATTTTTTTGTGGCCTTAAACGGGAAGCAAATTCAACAAGCAGTGGATGATAGGGTGATTTGGAGAGAGATTAATCAGTTAACTCTCTTTATAAATCATTAATATTAGGCCATCCAGACTCCTTCCCTTTGTTGGCTATTTGGAAAGTCTCGATGCAACCTAGAGTGAGTTTTTTTGGGTGGGAAGTAAATTGGGGGAAGGCCCTTACCTTGGATCAGCTTCAAAAGAGAGGATGGGCTCTAACAAACAGATCTTACCTTTGTCAAAGGCATGAAGAATCAATAGATCATATTCTCCTCCACTGAGAAAAGGCAAAGATTCTTTGGGTGTTGCTTTTCTCTATGTTCGGGGTGTAGTGGATGCTGCCAGCCACTGTTAAGGAGTTGCTTTTGGGGTGGAATGGGACTTTTGTGGGAAAGAAAAGGAAGGGTGTTTGGCGAGCAAGTCCTTTGTGCCTCTTTTGGACGGTTTGGACTGTAAGGAACAAAGTTGCTTTTGAGAAAGAAGAGCTGTCAATTCAAAGGCTTAAGTTTTCTTTTGTTTATTTTCTTTGATCAGAGATGAAATTGTCTATAAAATATGGTCCCTCGACCTTAGTTGATTTTGTTGGTTGGGTGACAACCCGGTAAGGGTGTGGGTAGAGCTGCTCCTCTGGCCTTGGCGTTCAGCTAGGGTGTGAGGGGTGTTTTCTTTTCTTGTAACTTTAGGCCATTGCTTTGATGGTTTTTTAATACAATCTCTTTACTTATCAAAATAAAAAAATAAAAAAATAAACCATCATCAATAATTCTAATAATTTTTTTTACAATTGAACTTAAAAAATAAGTTACATTGATCTAAATATTAACTAAAATGAAATTATTGAAAAATTAAAAGTCAGGATTTGGTACTATTCTCCAAATTAAAAATCCAAAAATTAATGAACGGCATAGTTTGGATCCCAAATTTACAAATTTAAATATGCAGCACACAAAAACTAGTGAGTATATTATTACAATAAATTTTGGTATTTTGGGCATTTAAAAACATATTATATTACTAGGTTTTAAAATTATTGATTAATATATATATTTTAAAAACATATTATATTACTAGGCCATTTTGGTATTTTAATATATATTTTACAAACTATACAACGAAGTTGTTTTAATACACAATCAAGATCGATGTATTGCATTAATTAGAACAAAACTTACGTTAATAATTTTTATTTATTTTTGGTCAAAATAAAGAGAACTTAACTAATTCAAAATGTACAATAAAGTTGTTTTAATATACAATCAGCAGGATGCGTTGCATTAACTAGAACAAAATTTATGTTTGTAATTAGTAACCAAACAACACAGTAAAGCTGCGCTACAATTGCCACAAAACTTGTAGATTTCCATGAAGGGTCCTGACCTTCTAGATCATAGTAAGCATACTTTCAAGATGAAAGTGCATCTCCAAATAGTGGAAATGGAGGGTGTACAATGGTTACGAAACTTGAAAATTTCCAAGGTTTTTCTATATGGAAACTAAATAACACAAGACCTAAGGATGTATATGCAAGCATACGTTTTATGCTTGTTTGAGTAATAGCAATGAGATTCCCTAATATCATGTTAAGAATAACTAGGAATTTTAGAAGATAAACAAAGATTGCTTTGCATTTATAATTATTTTCACATCAAGAAGTCAGACATCAGACTAAATTTACGAGAGAAGTTAGTATAAGAGACCAAATAACTCATTTTCCTTTTATGCATAGCTCATTTAGGATAGTTTCTCTCTCTCTTTTTTTTTTTTTTACTTTAGATAGAGGCATTAAGGAGTAAGCTAAGGCATCAAACTAAATCTATGAGGGAAGTTAGTATAAGAGACCAAAGAACTCATTTTCATTTTACGTATAGCTTGTTAAGGATAGTTTCTCCTATTTATTACCTTAGTTAGAGGTTGAAGTTGAAGTTAAAATCATAATTTTCAAAGAACAATATTGATATTATAAAATTTAACGAAACATAAAAAAAACTCTTTATTTACATCGAAATAGAGTTTTTACAAAAAGTAACATTTTTTACTTTCAGATTAAGTTTTTAAGCCATAAACTCTTTGAGTAAAATTAGTTAAACATGTATAAATACTCCTATGAAGTTTAAAAAAGACTTTTTTACTTCTTAGAAGCCAATTCAAAGAGTGTCATAGTTGTGTACATAAAAGAAAATCTATCTCCTAAAAATAACTAATAATTAATAATATTAGTCCTTTCTCACTGTGCTTCTTGTGTAACTTGGAAAAGAAAATCAAGTGATAAATGTATAGTGGAACCTCAAAAAATTAACACTCGAAAAATTGATAATTAACCTTGATTAAGATTGTATTTTTTGTCCATCTTGACTTATGGTCAATGTGCTAAATTAATAATTCAATAAATTTATAAGAGAATACATTATAAAAAATTTACATAGCTTCATATACGATTCATTTAATACACACATATATATATATATAAATGAATAATTTTTCTAATATGCAAATAAATTTGTATGCTTTGTTTATGAGGTCTTTGTAATATATGAGTCCAATATTACTTTTTTCTTCTTGAAATTGATGTCAACTTGGATCTCCTCTTTAACTTTTTATAGTGCAAAAGTAGATTCTAGTATGACATCCTTGTATTGCAACAGGAAAATATTCAATGTTATCATCACTTTGAGTGCTTTTTTACATGAGATTGACTCCATAGTAGTACTATCACCTTCAACTTTATTCTCATGATGAAAAAAAATTATAGAGATGATCACGGCATATAAGGGGAAGATTTTCCCATGATGTGAAAATATTCCATGAACAGAGAAAGAAAAGAACCTCCTTTGTAAGTATTTTCACATTAGGGAGTTAGCTAAGATGTTAGACTGAATTTACGAGAACTTTCTGGTTAGCTTTGTGTAGTAGCAGAGATTTTTCTTATTAGAGGTTAGCATAAGAGACCAAGGACCTCCTTTTCACTTGGTATAGTATTATAGATAAAAGGAAACCTGACCTTGAAAAAACTAATAATAATAGTAGTCCTTTTTTCACGGTGCTTAACTGGGAAAAGAACAAATGATCAATGTATGTAGGAAGAAACATCTTTAGTTAAATACATAAAACGACAAAAAAAAAAAAAAAAAAAAAGGAAGGAAAGAAAGGGGGTCCATTCCTATCTTGGTTGTTTGCTTTGATAGAGAATACATATCGACCAGCTTCCTATAGACTTTGAATGAAATAATCTTATGAAATAATGATCATGACATACGAAAGGGAGGCTTGTCTCATGATAAGAACATGAATTGAGAAAAAAGGACGAGAGCAGAAATAAAAGGTCACCCAACCTTAACTGTTCCCTTGCTTTTTATTAAAGACTGACAGGTTACCAACTTACAATGTGCGAAAACAGATATACATAAATTAGAAAGCTCATTTTGATGGAGGTATAAAGTAGATTCAAAAGTTAACTTTGAACAATATCACTTTAATGCACCTTCTCACCATCACACATTGGGTGCCAAAGTTGGTTTCTTATTAATCATGTCGTTCATTCAACTTAGAAATACAAATAAAGAAGCCCTGGCCTGCACAAATAAAAAGAAAAGAGGCCTCTCCAAGCTTGTTCCAGCTTTAATAAAGATGAAGGCAGAGAAGAAATTAAATATCCCCTGAATTTTAGTCTGATCAAGTCCTTGTGACAAACATGTGGACGTGATTTGCACGAGTCGTATTTAACAAAAGATGGGATAAAACTTACTTTCAAAATAAATGATGGTTAAAAATTAGTCGTTACATTTCTATAGAGTAGAAAATGACAATATTTCTTATTAGTTTCAGCCTTAAAATGTGGAATTATATTATTAAATAAAGATTGAATCCCTTCACTTAAATAAGATATTGTGTAAAAGTCTTTAAGTTTTTAAATATGTAATATGATAAGTATAAGGTTAAATTTATCAAAATGAATCATTTTTTCGGATTTCAATGATTTTCATTATCAAATGGTCGAGTTACATTGAACATTTCAACGCTTTTGACTTCTGTTAATTTAGCACTTATGATTCAATATTAAAGCTTTTCAGTACTTAATTTTGAGTTTTATATATCATCACCTAATATTCCTCAATCAGCTCTAAATGACAAATATAACATCAAACCATTGGAGACAAAATATGGTTGAATGTGTTGCAGCTTCCAAGGGCATTTCCTATTCAAGGTTCACATCTCAAATTAGACCTTGAGACAATATTTATCCTTCCTTGTTAGATTTACATTCCGAATCAAACCGTGTGTAATCTATTCTTCCTTTTTTGATTCATTCCAAATCAACCATCGAGTAAACTATCAATGCCTCGGTTTTTTTTTTTCTTTTTTTTTTCGGGCTTGTTGTCTTTGTTTAAATTCTATGAATATATGAATGAAACAAATGTTTAAATATTTTTCGCTTCTATTTATCATTTATTCTTGTTCCTATCATTCTCTAAGTTCTTTCAAATTCATCATGGTATTAGAGGAGGCTTTTGTGTTCTCTACACTCAACAATCTCGATGAACCAAAGATCAAAATGCAATCGTCCTACTAATGAACAAGTTTTCTTTCTAGTCACAATACAATAATCCTACTAATGCACAAGTGGAGTATAAGGTTTTTCATTTTTCATGTAAAAATTCATTTTTTTTATTGATCTATGTAACGCATGGAGAGGATGGAGGCAGTTAAACTGATCTTCCTCAAATGAAAATAGATGAGTTTTTGAAAGAAAAGTTGATCGGAGATGTAGGAAACTAGTCTTGGAATCTATAGTAGTTGTAGTACCACTCAAGTGGCCAAATTGGTGCTTGAGTGATTATCAAGTGTTTAAGCACCCTTCCAATGTTGGATCTAGTCCTAGAAGCATTTCCAATGCTCCAGAGTTGCTTCCAGCACTGTTTTAAGCGACCAAGAGCATCTAGTAACAAAATTGGGGGTTTTAGAGTGTTTTTTGGGTCTTTGTATTTTTTTTTACTAACCCTAATTTGTTTTGTAAGTTAATTCGGTAATTTTTTTATTTTGGAAATCCAAATATTTGGGATCACCAAATATGAAATAGGATCTCTAAGGCCATTGAAAGCTTTACTCTTTTATTTGTTTCCTTTTTATGCATTTTTTTATGACATATGTTTGGAAATTTTGGATAAAATAATTAAAATTAGTAATTTTGGATTTTCTTAAGAAAAATAAATTTTCATGAGAAGTACTCACTTTCCAAAAATTATTTATTTAAAATTGGAAGTTGTTATTTTAGATTTCTATTCCTTTTCAACAATATAGTTTAGATAGTTGGCTCTTTAGGTTCCCCTATGAGAAGGAGAATAACATCTCTCGTGGTCTTTTAGACTCTTTTTCCAACGAGAAGGATGATAACACCAAAATTTCTTTAGGCTCTTCTCCTTAGTAGAGGAAAGACTATGTTGGATAAGGAAAGTTCAAGGAGAAGGAATGATAGAACAATTCTTTTAGCACAAGTTTTCCAATTTAGGAAATAAATAAAGGATTTGAAAATTCTCATGATAGAGAATTTGTTTTAAGAAAGGTTACCAAAATTACTTAAAGTCTCTTATTCCAAAGTATTGAGTAGGAGAAAACCATAGGTAAGCTTATAGTCTCTAAGATCATGCCCATCTTGATTTTGGGCACATAACCATCATGAAGATGGGATGACTGAAGGAATTAAGAGATATGGACTATCCTTAATATTAAATACTTCACTGGGTATCATTGATGTTAAGGATATTGATTACACACATAACCGAGATGTGAAGAGGTAGAATCACTTGAAGTGGTCCCACTTGCATAGCCTGAGGATAACCTTTTAAGCTTTAAGGAAAGTTGATTAATTAGAGAGGTTCTCTACCTAGTAATAAGAATCATGACCTGCCTAAGGTAGGCTTGATTCTTATGATACCATGATACCTTGCATAGTTACATGTAGTTTGAGAGCACTACATATTTGCTAAATTTTATTGTCTTTACTTAAAAGCTTAGCTTCTTTTATTAATGCATGAAATTTTTTATTTGTTAAAAGAATCATATCATATAACCTGATCACCCCCATTCTCATTACTAACAAGTTAACTAGTCCTAATTATGTTGATTGGAAAAGAAACTTGAACACAGTGTTCCATAGCAGAATAACTAAAATGGGTAACTTAAGAGTTTGTTCCACCTATATATTCCCAATAATTTTTCCACATAAGAAGTGAAAGATGCTCAATCTAAGATGTAAAGAGTGGATGCGAAGGCTTGTATTATAATCGGGTCTATTGATATGTGTTGCAACAATAACACATGGTCATTTCCACTACTTATGAGTTTTTCTTGAGCTTGTAGGAGATGTTTGGTGATAGAGGTAAGTTAGATAGGTAAGTTACCTTTAGGTCCATATTAAACACCAAGATGATAGAAGGGACTTCCTTTAGAGATCAAATGATTTGTATGATTGCACTCTTTAGTGAGATGGTGATTACTACCAAAAAGTGCTATTTTGTAGACCTAATAATAATGGTTTTAAGCACCTTTGAGTAGTAATCATATTCATTTAACCCAATTAATTCATTAAGGTCCTTAGTAATTGGTTTTAACCATTTTGTGGCAAGTTTACATGTTTTTATCAGCTTATGAATCGATTCAAGCATGCCAATTGATGGAGGAGCTACTTGGGCGAGTTAAGCAAGGATTTTGTACATTTATAGGCTTGAATTTCAAGTGGAAACACGAGCACAAGCAATGGAGAAGAGGAAAACAGAGTGAAGAAAACAGCTGCAGTCTTCATTTGAACTTTTGGAGCACTTCCCGAAGTCCATTTTTTGCATGCTATATACCATTTGAAAGCTTAGGAAGTCAAGAATCCAACGCTTCAAACCGTGTATGATTTGGAGCTGAAATGAGGAAGATATGGCCTTTGGAAGGCAACTGCATCATGTCAAATGACCAATTTCGCAATGTGAATTTCACATTGCGAAAATTTCGCAAGGAGATTTTCTTCATGGTGCGAAATTTTGCCATTTCGCAATGTGAATTTCACATTGCGAAAATTTCGCAAGGGGATTTTCTTCATGGTGCGAAATTTTGCCATTTCGCAATGTGAATTTCACATTGCGAAAATTTCGCAAGGAGGATTTAGGCACATTGCGAAATTCCTTTGAATCCCCTGTTTTGAGACGTTGTTGATGTTATTCCACTACCGGTTCTCCAAGATATTTTGCTTGATTTTTAGCTTTGTAAATACCTATTTTACCCTTGTAATCAACCAATGAATAGGTTGCTTTTGTAATAGCTCTTGTAATTTAGCTTGTTATTGTCTTTAAATAGAGGTGAAGAGCCTCAGACAATAATCTAATTTTGTAACCTGTAACTTTAGAAGTTATAAGATCACTTTTGTTCAGAAGCTTCTTTTCTCTTTTCTTTCTCATTTTCTTAGTAGCCAAACACCCTTGGAGGATGAAATCCCCAAGGATGAGAGGCTAAAACCTTTTAGTTTCTTGAAGTAATGGATGCCATGTGAAGCTCCCGTGTCAGGATGGAGATTTCCAAGCCATGAATGTAAGTAGCTGAGCGTCATAAATGTTTTCATTCAAAGTAAAGCTTTTAATCCCTCTGACTTGCTTTGAATGGCCAATACTTGATAACCTTTTGGTCTCAGTGGATTCTTATTGTTAGATCCACTGATGTTCATTAGTTATCTTCTACGAGCCATTGTATTGCAAGTCGAGGAGATGACCTATATCATTAAAAGAGCATTTATGAGGTTCAACTACCCTTTTTGTAAGTTTTAAAGGACTAAAACTCAGTTGTTAAACTCATACCGGTTCGGGAAGTAAGCATCACCTTAGTTGCTTCCCCAACTCGAGGTGAAGAGTTCCAAAATCTCCATTTTTACATAGTGAGTTAAGCATGGCTATCCAAAGCTTTGAGAAACTTCTTTTTCCATCTTTTAACCTATTTTCATGTTAGTTTAGTTTACACACCTTCATCTTTATATGTTTTCATCTTAACTTAATTTTTATTAAGAAAAGTTCACTCCATCCTCCGAACTTCACCAGTTAAAGTAAAAACCCTTCCCAGTGTTCGATCCTAGAGCCACTATGCTATAGTAGCTTTGCTACTTTAGTGTAAGGACGTTAGGTATAAATTTTGTTGATACCCTTACATGCCAAGCTACCAAGAGTCGGGTTATCAGATGGAAATCCTTCAAGTTGAAATCGATGGGGAAACCCAATTCAACACGATCCTAAAGACTTTGTCAGATTTCTTTAGGTGGTTTATGCCCAATCATACTATGAATAAGTCAATGATGAGTTTACTTGAACTGATGGGGGAACTCTAGGTGACTAAGAGGATTCTTAAGGATCTTAGAAGTTTTTAGGTTTTTACCATAAGAAGAAGAAGAAGAAGACTTTCAAGAATACAAAGCAAAGAAAGTCCAAGGTTGGGGAAAGCAAGAACAAAGGAAAGGGGAAATGTTTCCTTTGTGGCAAGAAGGGTCACTAGAAGAAGGAATGCCTCATTTACTTGAAGAAAAAGGAATGTATGATTCATTCACTTTTAGTTGAATATTGTTTAGTAGTGGATTCCACCAACTCATGGTGAATAGATTCTAGTGCCATTGACCATATCTGTAATTCGTAATTCTTTATAGGGGTTTTAACAAAGGATAAGGTTGAATAAAGGAGAGATGTACCTAATGTTAGGGTTTGCTACAAGGATCCCTGTGCAAGTTGCGAGAGATGTTACATTAGTGCTAGAGAATAGTGGTCATCTAGAAGAAGAAAGCCCTATCTACATAAAGTAAAAGAAAGGTATGATTCATTTACTTTTAGTTGAATCTTGTTTAGTTGTGGATCTTACTAATTCATGGTGGATGGATTTCTAAGCCACTGACCATATCTATAACTCTTTATCAGGGTGTCAATTAAATAGATGGTTGAATGAAGGAGTGATGTACCTAACTTTAGCATCTACTACGAGGATACCTATGCAAGTCATGGGAGATGTTACCCTAGTACTAGAAAATAATAGTCATCTAGAACTCAATGATTGTCTTTATATACCTGAATCTAGAAAGAATCTTATTTTAGTTTCTAGTTTACATAAATGGAAGTATTTAGAGTTTGTTTGGTAGTGATTTTAGAAAACACTTTTAATTTTTCTAACACTTGAAAGTTTTTGTCTTTCAAGCATTAAAAAGACTAGAAATGCTTCTTAGAATCACTACCAAACACACTCTTAGTTTATTTCAATAAAAATGATTTCATTAGAAAGAAGACTCATTTATTTGCTAAAGTTCATTGGTTGACAATCTCTTCCTTATTGCTCTTGTTTTATTTTACCTATTATTGAAAATCATCATACCCCATTAAAGAGGAAAATACCTAGTACTAATCAAACATACTTATGGCATCTACGCCTAGGTCATGTAAATCTAAATAGGATCCAAAGACTAGTGACATCTGGAGCATTGCACTCATTAATTCCAAAAGACCTTTTAGTTTACGAATCTTATATAAAAGATAAAATGACCACGAGCCCTTTGAATTTTCGGAGTTAGAGCGTATTGATGTGTATGAACCTTTTAATGTCTAATCGTGTGGAGGGTATGAATATTTGATCATCTTCAAGGATGATTACTTTTGGTATGGTTATGTTTACCTTATGCATGGGAAATCTAATGCCTTGGATAAATTTAAGGAATTTAATATGGAATCTGAGAACTAGCTATGTCAATGCCTTGGTTAGATAAGTTTGATTTTTTTTTTGAAAGAGCATGGGATTATATCCCAATTGAGCACCCTTAGATTTTCACAGTAAAATAAAGTAGCGGAAAGAAAAAATTCAACTCTTATGGACATGGTGAAATCTATGATGAGTTTTTCAACACTCCTTACATCCTTTTGGGGATATCCTTGAACACTACTAGATATCTTCTTAACTTAGTCCCATCTAAGTTGGTACCTTTGATTCTTATTGAGATGTGGATGGATCCTAAACCTAGTTTACATCAAGTTCATATATGGGGGCGTCTACCACACATGCTAAGGCCAAAGGTAGATAAGTTGGTACCTAGGTCCGAAGTTTGTCAGCTTGTTGGGTGTCTAAAAGGAATGAGGGTTTATCACTTTTATAGTCAAGTCAACTAGAAGGTGTTTGTTAGTACAAATGTCAGATTTTTGGAAAATGACTATATGATGACTAATAAGCCTAGTAGTGAGGTTGATTGGAGAGCACTAGATGTGACTACGACATTAGTAGAAAATACAGTGGAAACAACACAAACTATTCCTAATTCTAGTGCACTAGGTCCTTATCATAATGAGAGGGTTGTTATGCAACCGGTTTAATTCATGTATTTAAGAGTTTGTTGAGGTTATTTTAGAGTAACATGAAATTGATCCATAGATGATAAAGAAGCAATAAGTGATGCGGATGCAAATCCTTGACAAATGGCTATGAACGTAAAGTTAGAATCTATGTATTCTAACTATGTCTGAAACCTTGTAGAAGTGCCTAAAAATATAAAACCCCTAAAGTACAAGTACAAGTGAGTCTACAAAATGAAGAGAGGAGTAGACAGAAAAGTTAAGACATGTATGTTAGAATAGAGCCCTTAAAAACATAACATGATGTAACAGATTTGGAATACATTATTCACTTAGAGGTTCACTTTTATTTATCCTTATTCCATGCATTACACTTAATTTATGAGTATTTTGGCTTGAAATCTCTTGCATTATACATGACTTGGGTGCATTAGGAGTTGTACGGAAGATCCAAGTCTTGGATTCCTCGTAAGTAGATGGTTTGTTCACAACCAATTCATGGACCTAAACAATTTGTTTAAGGTTGTAGTGCTCCACTTCCTAATTAGAGGGATGGTTAGTCTTGGTTGTTGAGATGGGGTTCCCATGGTAAGGGCACTAGTGTGTATAGTTACACATTGGACATGACCTACAATGAGTTATGACATAAGGTTATCAGGTAGTCATGACTTTACTAAGTTGCTATACTGTATAGTCTTTTAACCTTGAGAGAAGGTTAAGCTTGTATAGAAGTTAGTAGTGGCTTTGGTCTATGGGTGAGATCATAAGTTGATTATATATTCCCTATGGATTAGGTCATTATTAATGAAAGTTGGTAGCAAAAGGTATTCTCAATAGAGGTGCCATGATATCTCATAGAATTTGAGATAGCATGCCTCCTTGGGTGATCCTAAGGACATGTGATCATAAAATCTGTAAGCCTACAATAATTCTTTTAGTAGAATTTGACATATGCTCTTAATGAGCTAGAGTATGTCATTTGATCACATAATAAGAGGATTTGTAACTTAAGGATTGTAAAGGTAGTCTTAAAATGTTGATATCTTTGACCTTGTTAGAATATGGATGGCTAGTTCATAGGGAGACTATATATAGTGGATAGTAAGTCACGAACCAAAGCACTTGTTGTCTCAATGTAATATACATAGGGTACGAGAGTGTAGTTGACTCTTTATAGTGAGATGTTGAGTCAATTTTAGAATTGGATCATGAGGGAGCTAGTATGTCATATGGGTCCAAATGGTCTTCGTTTGAGCTCATGTTCCTTGATGACATGGTTTATAAGGGTTGGATGGGTTTTTAGTTCACTTATGTGCATAAGAGTGTTTTTGTAACTAAGTAAGGTTGCACAAGGGATAAGTAAACGATATCGTTGGAAGGCTAATTGATTAATTGGAACCCTATTAGGTTTATCAATCAATTGGCAACCTTTTTTGCCTAGATTAAGTGAACCAAGCTCGTGGTGGACTCAAGTCACTCATGCCCAGTAGAAAGCCTATAAAGACCCTTTTAAGGATTAGGGTTTTTAACTTTTGTCATTCTCTTCCTCCAGTCCAGAGAGAGAACCTTAACCTTCAACCTTGAAATCTCCACCATCTCAGTGCCTAAACTTAATGAGGAGTCATAGGGTAGAATATCATGGCATTTATGAGATTTGTTACAATTTCAGAGCTTTATACATTGATAAGAATCAATTCGAGAAGATTCAGGTCATAGGTATGACATTTTCTCTTGATCTATGGTATCTATATTGGTTTTTGAGACCAAGTTTTCTGCTTTGTTTAGATCTGGAGAAGCCTAGGATAGATATTCATGCACCCTAACAATCCAAGGCATTGGAACAAAATAATATGGGGTTTCCAACAAGATAAGGCTAGGCTTGTAGCGAAGGGTTATAGTAAAAAACACAACTTCGACTATGATAAAATCTTCTCATCGGTAACCATGCTCAAGTCCATCAGGATATTCCTATCCATTATGGTACATCTCGATTATGAGATACAACAAATATATATCAAGACTCTATTCTTAAATAACAGTCTTAATGAGAGCATCTATATGATGCAACTAGATGGTTTCATAGCAAAGGGCTAAGAATATATGGTATGGAAGTTGCATAAATCCATTTATGGATTAAAGCAAGCATCCTGCTTATGGAACTAATGTTTCGATTGGCAATTAAAACCTTTAACTTTGATCAAAACAAGGGTAGACTTTATGTGTACAAGAAGGTGTAGGGAAACATGGTGGCCTTTATGATCTTGAATGTTGATGACATTGTACTCCTTAGTTATGATGTATAACTATTATCATCAATCAAGATCTAGTTATCTACTCAATTCCACATGAAGGTATTAGGATAATCGTAGTATATTCTTAGGATTAAGGCCTTATAAGATTGCAAAAATAGGGAATTGATATTGTCTCAAGCCACTTATAGTGATAAGATCTTGGTCAAGTATACGGTACAAGATTCAAAGAAGGGTTTCTTACCCTTCAAGTGTGAAATTCCTCTTTTCCAAGATTAGTGTCCTAATACACCTAAAAAGAAAAAACACATGCAAACAATACTTTATGCATTAATAGTGGGTAACCTTATGTATGCAATGTTGCATATTAGACTAAACATTTATTTTGTAGTAGGTATGGTGAGTAGATATAGTCAGATCTAGGTTCAAAACATTGGACAACTATCAAGTATATACTCAAGTATCTTAGGAGAATAAAGAATTATATGCTTATGTGTGATGAGTTAGTACCCAAAGGGTACATGAATTCAATCTTATAGTTTGATAAGGATTCTCATTAGTCTACCTTTAGTTTTGTATTTACCTTTGATGGTGTGGTTATTAGTTGGAGGAGTGCGAAACAATCTTGCATTGATGACTCCACTATAGAAGTTGAGTATGTTGTAGTTTCTAAAGCAACAAAGGAAGCCATTTAGCTTCAGAAGTTCCTCATGGGAGTTGGGATAGTATCCTTGATTGTAAAACCATAACACTTCTATGAAAACAATGGGGGTGGTGACATGGTATATGTGGTTACCAAAAGGGTAACCACATTAAGAGAAAGTACTATTTGTTATGTTAGATAGTTTAAAAGAGTAATATGATGGTTGAGAAGATACCTTTTACGGAGAACCTAATATATCCTTTTACCAAGAAATTCATGTGGAGAGGATTTAATGATCATTGGGATAACATAGGTATCAAATGTGTACTTAGTTCGTTTTGTTAGCAATGTTCTTTTAAGGTTAGTAGAATATTGTTAAGATAAAGTCGTTAAAAGCATGACATGTTGTAACAAATTTAGAATTTATTATTCATTTAGTAATATTCCAATTTTACTTTTATCTATCCTTATTCCATGCATTATGCCTTATTAGCATTCTAACCTGACATCTCTTATTGTACATGACTTGGATGCATTACGAGTTATATGGAAAATCCAAGTCATGGGTTTCTTACAAGTTAATGATTTGTTCACAGCCAGTTCATGGACTTAAGACAATTCGTTTGAGGTTGTAGTGCATTACCTCCTAATTGGAAGGATGATTGGTCTTAGTTATTGAGATGAGGTCCTCATAATGAATGCACTAGTTTGTATGGGTTATAGATTTTATAAAACCTATGGTGAATCATGATGTAAGTCATCAGGTAATCATGACTTCATTAAGCTATTATAATGTATTGTCTCTCAATCTAGAGAAAATACTAGGCTTATGCCAAAGTTAGCAATGACTTTAACTCATGGGTTAAATTTTTAAGTGTTCACATATTCTTTATGGATTAGGTAGCTATTTATGAAAGCTAGTAGTAATAGTTATTCTCAACATAAGGACACGTGATATCTCATGACACTGTGTACCCTTAGGTGATCCTAAAAATATGTGATCATGAAATCTGCAGCCCGAATAATTCCCTAATCAAAATTTGACATATGCTCTTATGAGTTATGACATGTCATTTGATCATATAATAGGGAAATCTATAACTCAGGGATAGTAGAAATAATCTTGAGAGGTCGATAAATTTCACATTTGTATATCATAGAGAGATTGTATACAATGGATAGTAGGTCATGAGTTCAAACACTTTGTCTTTTTTTAATATACATAGGGTATTGAATTGTAGTTGACTCTCTATAATAGGATATTGAGTTAGCTTCAGAATTGGATTATAAAGGAGTTGTATTATTCTATGGGTCTTAGTGGTCCATGCTCAAGCTCATATACCTTGATGACATAGTTTATGAGGGTTGGATTGGTTCATGGTTCACTAATGTGTATAAAATTATTTTTGTAAATACGGAAAGTTGCACAGGAATAAGTGAACAATATATCTGGATTGAGTTAATTGATTAATTGGAGCGCTATTGGTTTAATTAATCAATTAAAACCCTTTTTAGGTTAAATTAAGCTACTTAAGCTACTTAAGCTTAAGGTGATCTTAAGTTACTTAAGCTCAATGGGAAGCTTATAAACACCCCTTTAGGGTTAGGGCTTTAGATTTTTGTCATTCTTCTTTACATTCCAAAGAAAGAATCTTAGATTCTACCCTTTAGATCTCCACCATTTGAGTGCTTAACTTTAAGGAGGAGCCATCAGGCGAAAGATAAGTGGGTTTAGAAAAATTTTGACAACTATCGCACATTTGACAACCTTCTTCCCCACAAGAATTGCATTTGAGAACATCCAAATCTTGGTAAGCACTTCTAATCTTTAGATCTATATCCTTTTTTTGTTTTGAATGCTTCTGTTGCTAAGATCTAGATAGCCTTAGGAAGTTTTTGAATGTACCTAACTAATCTAGGGCTTGGGAATAGAGTGATCCAAATTCCCTACAAAAAGAATAAGTGAGAGATGACCTTAGCAAAGTCCACAACCTCCATTATCAAGTCCATCTTAATTTGGGTCTATCACCATTCCAACGATGGGTTAGGTTTAAGGAATTAAGGGATATGAACTTTCCATATGGATAAGGCTACCTATTAGTAGTTGAAGCAACCACCCCAACAATGGTGTTTTTCACATGATAAATTTGATGTCAAGAATAATGGTTATATATTTATCTTGGATATGAACTAATTGAATCACCCACCGTGGTCCCACTTACATAGTCCAAACTAAAACATAAAAGGTATGTTGAGCTTGCCTTGAGGTTAAATAAGGCAAGAAGATCAATTTGACAAGGTCTCTACCTAGTAATACGATCATGACCTACCCAATGTAGGCTTCATTCTAACAAAAGGATATATAGTCTTAAGAACTATACTATTTTGCTAAATTAATTTATATTTTCCTTATAGTGAATGCTCAATAACCAATGCATAGTTTACTTTTTGTTACAATAATTATGTCATATAATCTTATCAAACTTATTCTTACTAATAATAAATTAACTGAACCAAACTATGTGGATTGGAAAAGAAATTTGGCCATAGTTCCAAATACCTCTAATGAATAATTTGTGCAAGAAAAGAGAGATGCCTATCATAGTTGGCATAAAGCGGATCAAAAGGCCAAGTGTATCAAACTCAAATCTTTGGATGATATGCTCTAAACTCATTTGCTTTAGGGTTAATGGAGCTATCTATAGTATGTTTTTATATTTTTTAGAGAGAAAACATTGAAGACTCTTCAATATTTGCTTTGTTTATGCAATATAATAATCATTTTTAGTTTCTTTTAATTCAAGAATGTTGATTTTAACTTTCTTGATGGTTTGTGTGAACAACACCACCTCCTTGAGAGGCTAACACCATCTTGAGGTGTGAAGTTTGAAAACCTAGGGTTAGAAACCACCAGAGGAACAATGGGCAAATGAAATTAATAATGACATTAATGTGAAAATTAGAAACTCTCCATGTTAGATCAATACTAGAAGTTAGAGATTCTTGGCACATTTTGATCTTGAGTTATCTCAATTAGTTCTTTCGTTACATGATCTTCAAAAAATCTATAGGAGTAGTAAGGTTTGAAAGGTTGAAACATAAACCCTAAATTAATTTCAATTTATCTAATACTAGTTAGATATCAAAATTAATGGTAAATTAGAGTTCGGATGCAACTTTGAGTTATAGAACTTAAGTCAATCTTGCTCTAAAGGCTAAAGACTATAAGATCCTAAAAGCTATACGATCCTAATAAATGTAATGCCCTTGTTCACTCTAAAGTTTCACTCCTAAAGTTGGATTGTGGAACCCCTGATCTTGAATTGATAGACTACAATTAATCCTCTGAGTATTTTGCAAACTTATTTAAATTTTGTTTTAATAATTTATGTACAAGTTGCAAAAACCAATCGTCTAAATATTTTATTTTTGAGTATAGGTAACAAGAAATCAACTTTGACCTAGTTTTGCTAATTTTTATAGATTAGTTCATGAGGGTGATACCCAAAGTACTACAAAAGCCTAGGATTTCTCTATTTAGTTTTTCTTCACTAGAGTTGTTATTTAAAAAGACTTCGTATTTTAGACAACAAAAAAGAGCACATACATACCTAAAAGTGTTTGTTGTTGCAACTTGCTTAACACTTGGACCCTTGGACCCATGTTTATAGTTGGGAAAGTTTGACCATACTAGCTGCTCTTGGTCAAAATGGAAACCCCAAAATTGAACTTGGGTTTGAGTCGAGAAGCTATGCTCTAACTCATATCATTAACCAAAAAACCAACGTAGGTTTAATCCAAATTTGACTTGGCAGCTCAGACCATGCTCTGGAATATAAATTGTTAGTTCTTGAAAAAAAATATATTCAGGGCTATTAATAATGCACCAAATTTTGAAAGGACCATGAGCTTACTACATAAAATTTTGTTTGAAATACAAAAATTTCTTTTCTAGGACTCCTCCAAACTGGCCCATTTTCAGTGATTGCTAGCATGATGACACTGTTCAAGATTTTTGGATGTACTTTTTGAAGTTATAGATATTAATTAAACTCAGATTAAATGACTTTGTCAATGGCATTGCTAGGAATTTTAGTCAGGGAAATTAAAAAAACTTGAGAATGAGCAGCTAGTTGCAGTTTTTATAGTGCATAACACTTATTATCTTACAAATTTTTCTTAGGAGTCAGCTTATTGAATTCCTAATCTATCTCGAGAAGTTCTTTGGCTGAAACTAAGGTTGGTGTGCTAAATATATCTGGAGCTGAGTGGATTTTATTTTTGAGTTATTAAAATTCAGTGATATATACTCTCCAAACCATCCCTTTGTGACTGATCAACTTTTTTGCAGACCCACTTTCTTCTTTAATAAAGAGATGCCCTTGCTTGTCGGATCCAACTCCCTTTTTTGACACATATCAGAGACTCATTAATAGAACTCTGCAATTCAGAAGTGCAATTTACAATATAACAGATATGAGGATGCTTCTGCAAGTGCTAGTATCAGTTCATCTCATCACAATCATCATCTCTTTCGTATTTATAGCACAGGAAGCAGGCGCATCTATGACCAAGCCTGGGTGCCCAGAGAAATGTGGGAATATTACCATTCCATATCCATTTGGCATGGGGAAAGGTTGTTACCTGAATAGAAATTTTGAGATCACATGCAACATGTCCTCCAATCCCCCTCGTCCTCTTCTCCTCCAAGAAGTTCAACTTTTGCAGATATCAGAAGACTATCTGCGCATCAACGATATTGTTCACCATAGCTGTTTTAATAAGCAATCAGGGAAGACTAATTCATCACATGTACCATATAACAGAACTCATCATTTCAGTTACTCACACACCCAGAATGAGTTCATAGCCATCGGGTGTGACATATTTGCTTATATCACTGAGGACAACAGTAAAACAAACGCAACTGGGTGTGCATCGCTTTGTAATACTGATGAAGACATCGCTACTGATTTTTCCTCTTCTGCTTGCTCTGGCATTGGTTGCTGCAGGACTTATCTCCAAACAGATATTTCACGGTTTTATCTGAAGATGCGTAGCATCAACATGATCACACCAATCTGGACCTCTCAACCATGTGGCCTTGCTTTCATTTCTGAGAGGAACTTCTCCATACGTCAATATTTTAACCTCTCTAGTAAATTTTTAGAGAGGAATTTGTATTTTGTTCCAGCAGTACTTGACTGGTCAGTTGGGGACGTCTCTTGCCCTGAGGCTATCAGAAGAAAAAACTATGCGTGTGGCCAGAATACGTGATTCGCGTGTAACTCCAAATGGGTCATTTAATCAAAAACATTTATAAAACTTATGACCTCATACTAATGTAGTAAAGCTACTATAGTATAGTGGCTCTAGGGTCGAACTCTGGGATGGGTTTTCATTCTACCAGTGATGTATTCAAAATTAGAAATTGTATTTAATGATTTCCTTAATCAAAAACTTAAAGTTTAAAAGAAAATAAAATTTGTTTTGAAAGTGTTTGAAACTAAACTAACATAAACTAATTAAAAATGGAAGAAAGAAAGTCTCCCGGAGCTAAGGGTTGCTAGGATCAAGTTCAGAATAGAAAGTGGAAAATTCCGGATTTTTCTCCTCGCATTGGGGATTTAACCTATAGTTATTTCTCGAACCGGTATAGGTTTGACAATGAAGATTTAATCCATAAAAGATCAATAGAAATGGTAGTCAAGGTCCATTAATGGCTTAAGACACTATGGGTCTTCACCTTGAATCACTTTCCAATGACTCGTACATGATAACTAATGGACTAATATGAATCTAGCAATAAGCATCCATAAAGACCTGAAGCTTACCATGTATTGGTCATTCAAAGTGATTCTAAGGGGTTTAAAGCAAAACTTTGGATTTAGAAGCCATTTATGAATTCCAACTACCTGAATTTAATGCACGGGAGCTTTCCACCATTTCATCTGGACTTTTCACCTAGCTTCCTCTACTCCAAGAAACCGAAAGTTTAGCCTCTCATCCTCCGGGCAAACATCCTTAGAGGTTGTTTGGCTTCCAAGAAAAAGAAAATAATAAAGAGAAAAGAGAACGAGAGAGCTCTGTAAAATTCTAAGTGTCAAAACGTAATACGTATTCTATATCTTTCAAGAGGTGATTTCCACCCCTTATAAAGTCTTTACAAAAGCCAAAGCTTATGATTCGTTAGTTACAAGGATAATAAAGGAAATTACATCACAAAATACAAAGGAAAATATCTAAAGTGGAGTCGGCAAAGGGCAGAGCAAAATTCGCAACACGCATGGGTTATGCGAACCAAATGCGAATGTTATGCGAATTTCGCATATGCTCTTATGGAATGCGAAATTTTCGCATATGCTGGAGCAGTTGGCTTCCGAAGGCCATATCTTCCTCATTTCAGCTCCAAATCGTGCACGGTTTGAAGCGTTGGATTCTTGACTTCAAGAGCTTTAAAATGGTATATAGCATGTAAAAATTGGACTTCGCGAAGTGCTCCAAAAGTGCGAAAGAAGACTGCAGCTGCTACATTTTGATTTTTCTTCACTTTGCTTCTCTTTGGTTTTCTCCTTTGCTTGACTTGTTTTAACGATCCAAAAAGCTGTCAAAACATTAAAACTAGCCACAAATATGATTAGGAGACATTTCTAGGTCCTTAACATGCCAATTGGACTAAAGATGGAGAACTACTACACAAAAGTGCTTAAAACATAATGCATTAAAGGTGTAAAATAGCACTTTTTGGGTAGTAATCAATACGTACTGCCATAACTCCATCCAGGGCCAGGGGTATAAGTGTCACTGCTCTAAAGGCTATCAAGGGAACCCCTACCTTGCAAACGGCTGCCAAGGTACAGTTTCATCTCCTTTTCAACATTTTTTATATTTATTTTTCTTGCCACGAGGGAACATCGCGATCCTTCTTTTCTTTTCTTCTGAATCTTTGCTTCTGTGATATATAAGAAAATCAGTTGATAATTTTTGCTTCATGGAAATACTTCTGTGTTCTCTGCAAAGAAGGAATTAAAAATTATCCATGGCTCTTTGGTTATGAATAAAGGACTTATCCTTTGATCAGTTTTTTACATATCAGACCTAAAAGTCATAAGGCCATGGCAACTGTAATTTATTATAAAATGATGTGTCCTAAGGAATTTTAGGACTAAGCAACCCCTCAGGATAAATTAAGAGTTAGAATTTTAGCTTATGAATTTCCTAAATTCTCACTAATATATATTTTTTTTCTTTTGTGTTCTCAAAAGATATTAATGAGTGCAACGACCCAGACGAAACTTTTTGTCTCAAGATAGCTCTTTGCACTAATGTCCCTGGCAGTTACTCGTGCACTTGCCCAACTGATTATCATGGAGATGGCAAGAAAGATGGAACTGGGTGCATACGTGGCAAGCATCCACATTTGCTATCATTGGTACTTTCTCTAGGTATAAAACTTTACCATTCTCCAACACCTAGCACTCGAATCCCCTTCTCTACACTAACTTTTGTGTCTGATGTAGGTGTGGGGATTACTGTTGTTCCCTTTATCCTAATTGCTACAAGCTTAAGGTTATACCGAGGACTTGAGAAAAGAGAGAAAAAGAAAATAAAACAGAAGTTCTTCAAGAAGAATGGAGGTCTGCTATTGCAACAGCAAATTTCTTCTAGCAAGGAAAGTGTAGAAAAAACAAAACTCTATTCGGTAGAAGAGTTGGAGAAAGCAACAGATGGTTTCAATTTAAGTCGAATCATTGGTAAGGGAGGCCTCGGCACAGTATACAAAGGTATGTTATCAGATGGAAGCATTGTAGCCATTAAGAAATCCAATACGGTTGATGAGAAGCAGTTAGACCAGTTCATTAATGAAGTTTTGATTCTTTCACAGATCAACCATAGGCACATAGTAAAACTATTAGGTTGTTGTCTGGAGACTGAAGTACCTTTGCTGGTTTATGAATATGTCTCTAATGGCCCCCTCTCCCACCATCTTCATGATGAGGGTCATGTACATAGAATATCTTGGAAAAATCGGCTGCGAATTGCAAGTGAAATTGCTGGAGCCCTTGCTTATTTGCACTCGCATGCTTCTACAGCCATCTGTCATAGAGATATCAAGTCTAGCAACATATTGTTGGATGAAAACCTCCGGGCTGTACTTTCTGACTTTGGACTCTCAAGGTCAATACCCCTTGACAAAACTCATTTAACTGCATTGGTACAAGGGACATTTGGTTACTTGGATCCTGATTATTTTCATTCAGGTCAATTGACTGATAAAAGTGATGTTTATGCCTTTGGTGTAGTCCTTGCTGAACTTCTGACAGGAGAAAAAGCGATTTCCTTTGATAGATTTGAACAAGGTCTAGCAAGTCATTTTAGATCAGCAATGAAACAAAATCATCTGTTTGATATTCTTGATAACCAAGTTGTAAATGAAGGACAGAAGGATGATATTTTTGCTGTTGCAAAGCTTACTAAGAGATGCCTAAAGTTGAATGGGAAAAAAAGGCCAACCATGAAACAAGTTGAAATAGACCTCCAACAATTGGGCAGATTTCAGGAGCAGTTTTCTTGTCAGAAGTCAATGATTCAAGAGGATTTTTCACAACAGCAAACATGCCAGGACGACTGCACGGTAAGTGAAAGATCCCATTCCTACACATTTGGTCCAGCTACAGAAGAGATCGTTCAAGATATTGAGGTCTTGTTTTCGTAAGGAATACAGTATGGCAGCTTGAAGCTTCAGTTGAATATTAGGTGGTTTTTGCAACTGATATGGGTCAGATGTTGGAAGGTTAAACTTTATTTACAAAGGTTGTAAAATTATAATTAGATTTAGTCACTAAAAGTTAAGAAGAATATTTTATTTTTAATGGGTTGCTTTAGTTTCTATATTTGTGGAGTAGGTTCTAGAAGGTTTCTATATTTTGTTATTATGAGTTTCTATTTTGTTAGTGAGTATATATAAATAAGAAATTTCTCCTCAATTTGTGTTTTCCTCTATGTAATTATTTTTATTTATATTTTAATCCTCTTACTCTAACAAATTGGTATCGAACCCAAATAAAAAATGACAACTGGAATATATCCATTTCAAGTCCTCCATCTCAACGAAGACAATGACAATAATTGGAGTATTAAGATGAAGGTTATGATTGGTTCAAAAGATGCATAGGAAGTTATAGAAAAGGCTACAAAGGGATTTTTTTTTAGAAAATATAAATGAAAGTATCTTGAGCAAAAATAAGTGACAACTCCAACTTATTTTCGAAATAAGTTTTTCACAAATAAAAGGAATTCTCATCGTCAAGTGAAGACACTTGAAAAATACGGTCCACAATAACCTTGAACTATGTGGGTTTATATCAATAATCTTATGGGCTAAAGTGACTTATGTCCACCATGGGTTTGGGTTACTTAATCTAACCACTAGCTAGGTCTTAATTAATTTATTCACCTTAATGGGATTCAATTTCTTAATTAGCATAATCCAAAAAACCAAAAATAAAAAATCATAAGGTCATGTGCAACCTTACATTGTTTTACAAAAAAAGAAAAAACCTTATGCACACATGACTAATTAAACCCAATTTCCCTCAAAATATTTATGCTAACAAAGGCTTTGAGCTTAAGCAAGGACCACTAGGAACTATAGGAAAATAGTATTTCCCTTATAATCCAATTCTAAGTTGACTTAACATTCTACCTAAAAAGATCTCATTGTACTATAATACCTATGATATTACATTGAGATAAAATTAATTAAATCTAACTTAATTATTTTATTAGGTCTTTAATTAGTATCCATAGTATATATGAAGGCTTCTCATGAACTAGTATTCATAATCTAGCAAGGTAATAACTATCAATCATTCAAGTTTACCTTTACAATCCTTAAGCTTCATATGCTTCTATTTTGTGATCAATTGACATACTCTACAAATTTCATGATCACAATTCCTTGGGATCATAAAATAAAACACACCATCTCAATCTTATAAAATATCATTGTGCCTTTGTTAAGAATATCTATAGTCACTTGCCTTAATCAAAATTAACGTAATCCGTAGGGAATATGTGACTACTTAAGGGTCTCACTTATAGGTCAAAGTCACTGAAAACATTAGTGCTATCTCAATATCCTCTTAAACTTGAGAGTGCATGCAACATAGTAACTTGATGAAGTCATGACTATTGATAACCAATGTCATGACTCATTATAAGTCTTGTCTAATGTGTAACCATACAAACTTGTGTACTCACCATGGGAAACCTTGTAAGGAATCCCATTGATTACTCCATTTCTGTCCTTAGATTAGTTATGGTGCATGCTATTCTTTCTAGGCCTCTATATCCTATCAACAGAAGCATAATAGATATAAAAAAAAAACATTCAAGATGTAGAGTTTAGTGAATTACCTAAGATATGTTCCCATATCTAATCTAGTTAGTCTAAAGAAGTGTTAAAGACATGGTAGTGGTGTTAGATATCATGAATCCACTAATCTTCCGTAGTAATGACTCTTCCTTGACTCTAAACACTAAAAGGGTAGAATCTTCTCTAAGGTTAATGACTAAAGCTCTTTCTCTTTCTCTTTCTCATGAATCCAATTAATCAATTAGCCTATTAAAAAGGTATCATTCACTTATGAAACCTTACATATTTACCAAAGTACTCTTACGCACACAAGTGAACAATGAACTCAAACAACCCTCATAAATCGTGTCATCAAGGAACTCTAGCTTGAGTAGGGACCATTGTAACTTATAGGCAAATATTGGCTCCCTTATAATCTAATTCCAAAGTTAACTCAACATCCCATTACAAAGTGTCAACTACACTATAGTATTCTATGTATCTTATAGTGTATTGGGGTTCATGACCTACTATCCACTAGATATAGGCTCCTCATGAATTGGTGTCTATAATCTAACAAGTAAATGTTATCAATCTTCTAAAATTACCGCTACAATCCTTAATTCTTAGATTCTCCTATTGTGTGATCAACTGACATACTCTAAAGCTTATGTCAAGTTCCAATAAAAGAATTACTACGACCATAGGTTTCCTAAGCATATGTCTTTAGGATTATAACATTGAATTTGTTATTTATCATACCTTCCCCTTTCGTTTTACGTTGAGTTGCATCACATTCCATGCTTTCTTAAGGAATATGAGTTTTGAATTTTTTTTTTTTATATTTTTTATTGTTTGATAAATTGAAACCACCTCTTCCTGTATTGCCTTAACAATGTCCATGATTGTTAGGACTCCTTTCATTAAGGTTTTCTTCATAATATTTTTAATATAAGTTTTCTTTGAAGAACTTGTTCTAATTTTTCATGGTTCTTCATTTTTAATCTCTCTTCATGAACTTGCAATGATTCCATAAGTTGATCAATAGTCATAGAATTTAAATCTTAATTTAGATTCTTCAATGGACATAATAATATAATTAAACTTCAAATCTAAATATCAAGTATTTTTTTCAATCACACAAATGCTATTCAAACTTTCATCATTTCTTTTTAATACGTTCACAATAGTCAATACTCTAGAAAAATAATCAAAGATTGATTTTAATTCTTTCATATTCAAACTTTCAAATTCTCTTTTTAAGAGTTTGAAAATAAATATAAACTATTTTTTGTGGCTTTTATAATATTTTTTAAGCTACTTTAAGGTGGTCGCACTTAAATCTTTTCAAAAGTTACCTTCATCTATTGCTTAATGATGAAGCTAAGAGCTTTTTTGTCCCTCTTTTTTATGTATTTCAAAAAATCTTTTCAATTTAGGGATTAAGTGGTTTCATCTTGTGACTTTTCATCCTTTTTCTATAACTCATCATACATCTTGTGAACCAATTAGAAAAGACTTCATCTTGATACTCTATTTATCATAATTGTCTCTATTGAGTTAGGAACTTGAAATCGAGGCGCCTCACTTGTCTTTTTTTTTTTTTTTTCTTTTTGGTATGAATCTGAGACTAACTAATTTTTTTAAAGTAATAGAGTTGAAAGAGAAACACAAACATCAAGGAGAACTAAAAATTATTGTTTTTAGAACTAAAAATTATCAATTGGATCTCATGACCAATTTGCTTGGCACCCATTCTCCTCAATTTATTGCAAGGTTTTGTTTTGAATTTCCATCAGTCAATTTTTCCTATTAGGAAAACTATTAAAGATTTTACAATACTTGTAGATTGGGAATGAAAAGCCTAAAAGATATCTAAATAACATCGAAAAAAAAACACTAATTCCTTTCTCACAAAAAATTCTGAATATAAATCCATTGTTTGTTTGCTTGATGCAACATTTGCTGGCATTTGATCCTAAAGATTGCTCATCTGCTAACAAGATTAATTTAGTTGAACCATCTATAGTTTAGCATCATATATTATATTCATTTACATAAGAGATCTTTTTAATATGAATTTCAAGTAAGTTTGTTTCGTGATACTAGCATTTTTTTTTTTACAAGCACTAACTAGATAATCCATATTTTTGTGGTTTAGCAAATTCAGAAAATGAACCGTCAACACAACCCATTTCAAAAATTGAGGTTGAATCTGAGAGGAGTAGATTGACAAAATAAGATGTTGGAGAACTAATTTATAGAGGTATGACCATGGTGAGTCATATTGTTTTATTTAGTTATTTAGTTATTTAGTTATTTAGTTATGGAGAGGTATGACAAAAGAAGCTCAATTTTTATACTCCATATGATTGGATTAGGGGGCTTAGTTGCAAATTGGTTGTTTCGTTTTATTACAAAGACTAAATGCCTTACTCCTTTGTTTCAACATCTTTGTTTGTTAAGAAAATTAGAGGCATAGAAAAAATTACTAGTTTGCTAAAGAACTAAATTAGTAGGGAGTTATAGTCTACTTGGTCTCCTGGTGACAAACATAATGCATAGAAAACTCTCTTTTATTTCATTTCTCCATTCAACATAAAGTGATATTAAACAAAAATCCAAGAGAAAATGGCAAATTAGGAAAGAAGTTCTCTCTAGGACTCAAACTATTCCCAAAGTTGAAATGTTTGAGAAAGAACCTAAAACTAAAGTTTATTGAAACATTTTATTCACAAAATACAAGTGCTATAAAAAATGAATTTTGTTGGAGCTCATCATTTCTATTAAAATATAACCATAAGTCTCATTCTTCTCTCCACTCTAATACTCTCACATGATCCACAAGCCTCACTAACAAATTCTGCAATAGCAAGAATATTCCTTGTCTTCTATTATTCTTTGTCTCCCTTGCATCTTAGAATTTTTAAGTGTCCAAATGCCCATTTTAAATTACTATTTTTATGGTGATTTTCTTATATATGTATTATCTGCTTTACTTTCATTGTAGGGTGATTTTCTCAACTTGGTATCGAGTCTTCTCAAAGGTAAACGCCTTTCTTCTTTCAATATTGATGGAGATGAAAAATCCTAGCACTCTTGTTATAACAACTTCCTCATCATTGATGATAGATCCAACATTGCAGCGAGTAGGCAATATTGGGATTGGAAACACAATTATACCATTCAGAAATATTGTCAGTCATGCTCTTTCGGATTGACACAATTTCCTTCTCTAAAAAATGATGATTACACCAATGATTCAAGGTCACAGACTTAATGATTATCTCTTGGGCATAAAGCCTTGCCCACTAGAATATATTCCTCTCCCAACAACAACAACTATCTTTCCTGACTCTGGGCTTCAACCTAACTTAGAATATGAGTAGTGGATAATAAACAACCAACTATTCTTAGTCTAGCTTTATAGCTCCATGATTGAATCATAGCTTCTCAACTATTGGGTTTTACAACCTTAGTTAAAGTGTAGAAAAGCCTTAAGAGATTATTTAGCTCATAGTCTAAGGCTAAAATCTAAACAAATCATACTGCTAATCAAACCACTCATAAAGTAAATTAGACCTTTAAAGAATATCTAAATAAGATGAACTCATTTTCTAATGGTCTTGCCATGGTAGGAGAACCTTTTCCTAAGAAAAATCTTATATTTTATGTTCTAGCCAAACTTGATTCTAAATACACTCATTGTGTTTCAAATCAATGCAAAAAAAATTATCTTATGACAAAGTTACAAGAAATTTTGTTGAGTTATGATAGTAGATTAGAGCAACTAAATACCTTGGTAAACAATACCAGTCTAAATCAACCATCTATAAATTTTTCTTTTAAAAACTCTAGAAATTAGAGTAACAATAGACCTCATGGTCGAAGCTCAACATAAGAAGGAAATTATTCACCAAAACAAGGGATTCTTCATGGAAGATGAGGTCATTTTAGAGGCAGAGGAGGATGCAACAACAACTCAAAACCAATCTATCAAGTTTGCAATAAATATGGCCACTCAACCGTAATTTGTTACTATCAATTCAATTAAAATTATATAAGAACAACTCCGAATCAGAGCAAGGCACAACCATCAGCTTTTGTTACTAAATAACCATGAGCTTTTGTTGCTTCCCCTGAACAGTTTCAAATCCAAATTGGTACGATGATAGTGGAGCTTCAAATCATGTGATAGGAGACTTCAATAATTTGAATCAAAGGGTTGAGTATCATGGTAAGGAAACTCTCAATATTGGTAATGGTGATCAACTAGATATAACTCATATTGGACACTCTCATTTACATCCATTGTTCATAATATTCCCTCATTGTCTCTAAAAAATATATTTCATGTTCCAACAACTATAAAAAATCTATTGTGTCAAAACTAACAGTAGATAATGATGTTTGTCTTGAATTTCATTCTAATGTTTGTTATGCTAAGGACAAGGCAACATGGATAATTTATTATAAAGGAAGCTTAGAGATGGATTGTACAATTTGGAGCTACCTACTCATTCCTTGAATCATATATCCTCTCAAATTTCAATAGTCCAGCATCATGCCCAATTCATTTTATTGACAAACTTTGTTTACTTAATGTTTGTTCAACTTCAGTGTCTTCTTGTTTTCAATCAAGTAGTGGTGTCTTAAGTAATGCTTTAGTTCAAGATGCTTGCCACAAGAGACTTGGCCATCCATTTGTCAAAGTCTTGCATCAAAATCTCAAAAACTGTAATGAAAAATATTCAATGAATGAAAAGCCATATTTTTGTGATGCTTGTCAATTTGGTAAAACTCATGCTCTTCCTTTCAAGTAGGCTGAAACACACTCCAAAGCACCATTAGATTTGATTTATTTTGATATTTGGGGTATAAATATTACATTCACTTTCTTGATGATTATACTCAATTCACATGGATCTATCCTCTTAAATATAAATCCAAAGCTAAAAATGTTTCCATTCAGTTCAAAAGTTGTGTAGAAAATAGATTTGAAACAAAGATTTAAACATTTCAAAGTGATTCAAGAAGAGAATATAGATCTTTTGTTCCCCTGCTAAATTTATTTGGCATTCTTTTTCAACATCCATGTCCTCGCATGCATGAACAAAATGGAAGAGCTGAAAAAAAGCACCAGCATAGTATTGATAAAAAATCGATTTAACTTTGTTAGCTCAAGTTGGAATGCCCTTGAAATATTGGTGGGAATTTTTTCACATTGTTGTTTTTCTAATAAATGGATTGCCTACACAGGGTCTTCTTAGTCTTTCACCATTGTAAAAACTCTATAAAAAGAAACCTGATTACCATTTTCTTAAAACCTTTGATTGTAGTTGTTTTCCATGCTCGATATCTTATCAAAACCATAAATTTCACTTTCATTCATTAAAGTGTGTGTTTTTATGATACAATAAATCACATAAAGGTTATAAATGTTTAAATTCAAATGAGAGGATTTTTTTGTCAAGACATGTGAAGTTTAATGGGAATGAGTTTCCTTTTAGAACTAATTTCCTACATACAAATGAGTCTCATCCTATAAATCAAGTAGTCATTGTTTCTTTGTTTTATATTTCCATTCAGTCTACTAATCATTCTTCATTACGGTCAAGTCAATTCTTGTCCCAACCTAGTTCTTCAAATGGTACAAAACTCTCGACAGGTTCTCATGCAGCAAGAACTCAATTGAAATCTTCACCTTTAATTCCATTTTCATCACATTTTGTTTCTTCCACCAATTCAACAGATCAAACATCTCCTTCTCTTGCTAAAACTTCATCTCTTATATCAAAAAACCATATCCATTACAAGACGGATGGGACTCTATGGCCTGAACAAACAACTGTAATATAGAGAGGGCGAGTATGATCAGAACCCTCCGGTGGTAGATCATCAGTAGAAAACACAATGCAAGTGGCCCTATCAACTGTCATCATATGAATCAATCCCTCTGGAGTAGTAGAGGTCTCAACACGTATCTGACTCAAAGCTCGAATAAGTGCATCTCTATGGATGCTAGAAGTAGCCAACAAACTCCAAATGGATATCCGAGCCTGGGTACTCTGCAACTGTCTCAATATCTCATCATCCTCCCTCTTGACCTCCTCACGAGAGTCCGTACCACCAAATGGTCTGGTAACTGGAGGTGCAGCCTGGGCTATCCTCCCACTACGGGTCATAACCTATACATCAACATCCTCAGGCCATAGAATAAACAGAGCAAACATGTCCCTATGCCCGACATATGATGGTGTAAAAGGAATCAACTATAACGGTGCTCTATCCAGGATCAAACTGAATGGTGCAGGGATCGAAAAATCTGATGTGGCTCCTACAATCTCATAGCCATCGTCTGGAACAATCATCTCAGGCAATCCATCATCCCAACTCAGCATGTGTATGACATCGTCCTGAACAAAATCCATGTGATGAATACCACTAGTAGGCGGAGGCACCGAATGTGTGGTGTGAGCAGGTAAAGGGTTCGTGGTCACACTTGGCTGTCCCAAGTTAACCAGACCCTGATCTATCAAGTCCTGAATAGCATGTCTTAGAGCAGAGCAGCGGTCGGTGTCATGTCCTGGACCCTGATGGTAAGCATAGTGGAGGTCCATCCTGAACTGAGGTGGCAAAGGTTGAGGTGGTGGTCTCGGTGCTAGTGCAGTCAACAATCCTCCCTCCATGAGCATCTGGAAAGCTCTACTCAAAGGCATTCCCAACTGGAAAAACTGCAGCATCGGTCTCGGTGCAGATGGAGCCCTAGGCTGAGGATAATGAGCAGGTGGCCTCTGTGTGGTCTGAGTAGCATAAAATGGCTGTGGAGCTGAGTGTAGATATGTGGGAGACATAGGTCTAAAAGGAACAGGTGACCTATACTGCACATGGGGTGATGGCGGATAATAAACTCCAGAAGTCTGTCCAACTGTCTAATAATATCTGGGGGGCCTCGGTCTGACGGCACTAATGGCGCTGACGTCCCCTGGTCTCTGTCCAATAGCGGGTTTCTTCCCTTTCGAGTCTGAATGGGAAGAATTAGGCCACAAACCTCTAGCAATACCCTCCTCAATACCATATAATGCCTGCACCAAAGATCCAAAGTCCACGTGTGGGAACCCCATCAAATGTCTAGCAAATCGAGGCTGCAAGCTCTTCATAATCATGCTGATCCGATCCCTCTCAAACGACCTATCAATGATTTAGGAAATCTTCTCTCTCCAACGGGAGATGAATGATGTGATTGTCTCATCCGGCCTCTGCCTCAAGGCCTCTAACTCCCTCCGTGAGACATCTATGACAATGTTAAATGCAAACTGTCGCAGAAACTCCTAGGCTAAATCATCCCATGTACGACGACGTGATACATCTAAAGAAGCAAACCAACGTTGGGCCGCCCCGCTCAAGGACATGGGGAATAGCATAATCATCTGAGCCTCATCCAAGCCGTGGGCCCTCATAACAGTACTATATAGTCTCAAATGAATGCGCGGACATCCAATCCCTGTGTATCACTCGATCTCTAGCATCCTAAACTTGGCCGGCAGACTGGCCACTGGTAGTCCATCAAAATCATCCCATCCCATACCTCCATCTGATACTCTCATCTGTCTCATCTTCTACTCAAGCCTGTCCATGCGTGCATGGGTATCCTCCGAGGTTGAAACAACCACCATGGCAGGCGGTGGGGTAATCTCAGTCTGACTCTGTAAAGTAAATGGTGTAGGCTGTGGAACTGTCTGACCAAGTGGGGGAGGTGGTGGCATCTGAGTGTCCTGTGGAGCTATCTGACTAGGCGGGAGAGGGAGCGGAATAGTGGGATCATACTACACACTCTCCTGAACTGGAACCTGTTGGGCCTGCTGCCCATCCATCTTCTAGCCAAGGCTAGTTATGGCCTCCTGGATCGAAGCCATAGCAGCAACAAACTGATCAACTATAACCACCTGCGAATCCATATCTGTCTGATCTGACTGGTTTGACACTCTAATCAATCTCCCTCTAACTCTAATCCAAGAAGCTGAACCCAGATCGAACGTATCAATACTCCTACAATAGTGGAAATACTAGATAAGATACGGTGTAAAGAAAACTCTACAAGGAATGTCTATCAACTATACAGGAAGGTAACCTGGAAGTACTCAAACTAATATCCAATTCTAAGTGAATATAGAAGAGACTACTACGAAGGTAACTAAACCTATTACTACTAACCCAGCTCTGAAGGACCACAGATGCACCCACGTGTAGGAAGAGAATCATAATAGGGCCTAAGCTTAACCTAAAAGGACAAGGTGGCTCTAAAAATAACAAGGTGGGTTAAAGGATCCCTAGCAGAAGCGATCATACCCTCCAGCGGTATGCAACCCTCTGCACGCCTCCGAAGAGACGGGGCGCTTCCATGCAAGGTGGTCATCACCTCCACACATGCACTACCTCAACATCCCAGGGGGTTTCCTATGGCGAAAGCTCTCACAATTCTCAGCACTCAGTAGTCAACTAAAGTGCACAATGAGTGGTGTGGGTGCATCTGAAAATCCTATGAATCTAAAATAGAAAAAAAAAAAAAAAAACACACTAGTCACACAAATATCCATAAAACCTAGCTCTGGGCTATACATGTCTTCAAAGATCGGACTTCAATCAGTATCAGTGTGTCGGCTTTCTCCAGAATGCTCCCAAACATCAATATAGCCCATCGCTAGACCCTACTCCTAACCACTAGCTCGGTCAGAGAAACAAACACACACAAGGTCTCACACTTGCAAATGTAAGAACCGAAAGGAAGGAAATGACCAAAACCAGAGGGTTGGAGGTAAGGGGATATATGTGCGACCCACACAGACAAGCAACATGCAATCACACAGGAGAAGAGTAGTCATGCAACAAGCAATCAAGCAAAGCGCAAATACATCATTCATGTCTACATACAAGCTAAACGAGAATAAGAAAATCAAGACGGATAGTGACAAAGACAGCATGCTCAAAGATGATTAAGATAATATACAAGTGAGATAATCAACACATCCAATCAGAATATATACAACAATGAGTCTAGACATGTGAGGTGAACAGAACAATCATGGCAAGATCAAAGTCACTATGCTAAGACAGACAAGATAAACAATCAATGTCATCAACACGTTAATGTCCCAAATGAATATGATAGTCAAGCATAGCAAATCATCACATCAAACTCTCAGTGTGCTATGAACACTCGATCATAGAAAAACACAAAGAGAAGGTATCCATCAATCGACTAATCAAACGCCATATTTGCCTCAACTTAAGTTCGAGCTTGATCTTCTATGAAACCAGAGATTCTGGGTTTGATCCCCAGTGGAGTCGCCAATTTGTGGAACCCGCATTTTTAATGATGCATTCCAACTCAATCGGCGAGACTCGCTTTTCGTTTATTTGGTGAAAAATATGTTTCTTAGAAAAGACTTGGAGTCGCCACTTACTCTTATTTATTTTTAAAGGGGAAAACAAGTAAGAATAAAACCCCTAAATGGACTCCTGATTTTTTGGAAAAGCTGTCTGCGAAAAACCTGAGTCTGGGTTCGGGGATCAGGTTACTTATTGGGAAGGTACGGTAAAGACTGTAGCACCCCTCTAAGCCCCTAAAAAAATGGGTCTCTACTAAATAAGGTGAACTAGACATGGAAATTAACTAGAAGATCAATGGATACCAAAATGATCATAGTTCAAAAATAAGTCATGATGACGAAATGATAAACGAAGTGAGAGTGAGAGTGTACCTTAGTAGCAGGTAATAAAGCGCTGAATATGCTTCCCTCCTACAGTTGATAAAATGACCAGCCCTCTTTACCAGAATTTCTCTACCTCCATTTTTTAGAAGACCTCTTCGTTTTTTTTTTTTTTTTTTTTTTTTCTCTTCTCCAAACCTCTACTCCAGACCTCTTCTTTTCCTGCAGACTCTCAGAAAAACCTCCTCCTCCTCTAGACTCCTCACATCGTTCTTAAAAACCTCTCATCTTTGCCGATCTCTTCATCTCCTTCTCAAAATCCTCAACTTCTTTAAAAAAACTCTATTCCCCACTCTGTAGACACTCTTTTAAAAAAAAACTATCCTCTTCCCAAGATCAACTTACCTGTCTCTTCCCCATAAAACCCCTTTTACATCACCAACCCCCTTTTGTTCTTTTTTTTTTTTTTTTTTTTTGAAACGTGGCATCCCTCGTCTTGCATCTTTTGGGAGTTACCAAACTCCCATGCAAAATAAATAAATAAGTAACTACAAAAAAAACCTTATAATAATAATAAATAAAAAAATCATGCTAATTGGAAACAAAAATAGAAAATATCAATACATGCATATACGAGAAAAATCTAAGGATTAATTCATGCAATAATGATAATAATAATAAATAAATAATAATAATAATAAGATCACCAATCACATGCAATTCTCTGAAAATAAATTAAATAGATAAATAAAGAAATAAAATAAGAAAAATAAATAAATACCAAATGCATATAATTAATAATCTAAATATTAAACTAAAACACAATAAGGAATTAAATTTTAAAAATAAAAATAAATAAATAAATAAATAAAAAGAAACAAACAACCAAAATATCAAATTGACACAATTATAAATCGAAAATTCGTCTGAAGTCATCAAAAAAAATTCAAGCCAAATACTCACCTAATCTAAAAAAAATCAAGCAATCAAGAAATTAATCTTAGGGAATTAAACCCAAAAAAAACATCTAAGTGACCTAGGCCAAAAAGTGTCTAAGTGACCTAAGTGATGTAGGGTGATTAGAAATGTGTCAAGTGACCTAGGAGTGTACCTAATGGGCCAAGTGCATCTAAATGGGCCTAGGGTGCAAAAGTGGGCCTAAAATGGTGCCCAATGGGTCATCAGAGAATTATTGTAAAGTATCAAATGGACACGTAATAGAACATGTGCTAGTAGGACAAAATAGAGGGTCTACAATGGGTACTTCTCCTTTGTTTTCCCTTTTGACAAGTACCACAAATAGGTACCAAAATGTATTTCTTGCCACCTAAACTCTCAGTTCTCATTAGTGCCATGAGGTCCATGTGTAAGAGTTCTAAAGTTTTATAGGTCAAAATTTCATCAACTCTCCTATGGGTACTTCTCATTTATTTTTCCTTTTGACAAGTACCACAAATAGGATTGGAGAATTTTCTAAACTTAGGAATCTTTTTCATGACTTCATTGTTAGCAACCTTTATCAAGTCACAATAGTTCAAATCACCCAACTTACGATGCCACAAATCAATCAATTCAATTTTTGAGCTACGACACACAAGAGAAGAGGATGAAAAAGATTCTTGACTAACAACATAGCGATTATCTAAAGTTCTCAATCCAATGATCGCACAATTTCCATTAAAATCAAACGTGTTACGTAAATTTTGTGAAAATTGAACATTGAACTTCTTGTCACATATTTGACTAATTCTAATCAAGTTAGCTTTCAATCATTCCACATACAAGTCCCCTTCAATGTTAGGGATGCCGAGAGCAGAAATTGTGCCTTTCTCTTTCACACAAGCAACATTACTATCACCAAATGTCACATTTCATCTATCAAATTCAGTGAAATTAGTGAAGAATGATCTATTATCTATCATATGATGTGAACAACTACTATTAAAGTACCATGAGTGTGACTCACTAGCTCTAAGTGTAGTGTGAACAACAAGGCAATTAAGTTCATTCTTTTTCATATATATTTGTTTGACACTTATGATTTTGGTCATTCCATTAGAAGTGCTTCCTTGAAAACCACTATGATATGGGACATTTGAATCCCTCTTGAACACTCTCTTGCCACCTTGCAACAACTGATTTCTCAAGGTAAATGATTCATTTATAAGGTTCGTCAACTTTCGTTGAAAACTCTTAAACATTCTAGCATAACATCTATCAACTGTGTGTCCTATTTTAGTGTAATGAGTGCAATGAAGTTTCAGTTTAGAAAGAGTTTTCTTAGGGAGCACTCCTTCACAAGGCTTGACAAAGTTTTTTTTATCACTACTTTGAGTGGTAGCTTTATCAACAAAACCTAAGCCTCTTTTATCAAATGATTTCCTCATTGAATTGATCAAATCACTAAGTCTTTTAGAGCTAGGATGTGACTCTTCTTTCCTAAGACTCAACTCATTTTTAAACACTTAATTTTCACTCTTCAATTCATCACACATTTTCTTCATGTCAAATTGTTCACTCTCAAGAAAGGCAATTTTATTAGGCAAAGACTTTTTTTTTTCTCCCTTTAGAGTCTTAACTTCATTAATTAAACTCTTTTTAGAAGCCTTCAACTCAACTTGTTTCTATTTGAAACTCAAGCACTCCTTGTATAAAGTCTCATATACAAGGTCAAAACTCATTTCATCATCATCGAAGTCACTTGACTTGCAAAAGTCACTTAGAACCTCTTTCTTAAGTAGTTTCTCAATGACACTTGCCAGAAAGGTTGTAAAGTTAGGGCATTCCTTGCTGCCATTGGATTTGTTTTCACTTGATTAACATAATTCCATGTCACTTTAAGTGACTTGCATGACCTTCTTTCTTTTTTTCTTTGAGGGACATTCGGTGGCATAGTGCCCCTTTCCCCTACATTTGAAGCACTCAATCTCAAACTCCTTTTTGACATGTCTATATTTCCTTTTTGTCTTTTTCCACTTGATTTTCCCATTGGATTGTTCCATTTTTTTTATTTAGACTTATTCTTATATCTCCTAAACTTCATATACTTCTTAAATTTCATAGCAAATCTAGTGACTTCTCCATCCAACATTTTTTTTATCACTCTCACCTTCGAAACCTAAGGACTTCTCTTTAATGGCATTCAAGGAAATGCCCATTGATTTCGTAGGTGATCCAAGAGTCATTCAAAGGTTTGGAGGGAATCTACAAGTTCATCTACTTTCAAGGAATCCACATCCTTGGACTTTTCAATGGTGGTGATCTTTTCTCTAAATATCTCTAGAAGAGATCTTAGAATCTTTCTAACCATTTTCAAGTGAATGATGGGTTCAACTAGATTAAAGATAGAATTCACAATTGTGGGCCTGCATTTTTCATGTGCATCCCCTCTCATTGGTGAGACTTGCTTTTGGTTGGTGAAAAATTAGTTTTGGAAAATTTGGAGTCACCTCTTATTTTATTTTATTTGAAAAATGGGAAATAAAATAAAAAAGAAAACCCTAAAATAGTGACTCTAAAGTTTTGGAAAAACATGTCTTCGAAAAGCCTGAGTCTAAGTCCAGGAATCAAGTTACCTATTGGGAAGGTACCTCAAAGAGGTAGCACCCCTCTAAGACTAAAGAAGTCTCTACTGGCTAAGTTGAAGGAAATAACACACTTAATAAATTGATTATAGATACTTAGATTGGATAAGGTGATTTTAAAACTAGCATGCCAAACAAGAAAGCCAAATTGTAATCATAAAGAGGAGTTAGAGTGCGTACCTGGATCGCTTCTTAAGCATTATCACAAGACATCAAAGTTAGTTATGGAATATGGCACACAACATGCATTACATCTCATTTAAATAATCAATAATAATCAAAGCATACGAACAAATAGCATATATCATAATTTCCACACTGAAAGTTTGCATATATGCATAATTAAAGGGATAAAAAGTGTGAGAGATGTTCCTGGATAGCACGCATAACTTACAGCATGCTTACGTGTAATGAAATAAAGTTAGAACAATTCATGAAACAAATAACTATGATGCAAAACACTAATATATATGACATATGCATAACAAATAACAAATACGTAAATCATACAAACTAACGAAAATATTCATCAAGAATTAACAACTAGGACTTGAAAAACATGCACCTAAATTGAGAATAACAAATCAAGAACAAGTTTAAGATCACCTAAACACACAAACACATCTAGACTAGAAAATAAATTAAAATTGAACTAAATCATAATTAAAAATGTAAACTTTATTTAACATGATTAACTAAACTATTGGATTAAAATCACTAAACATCCAAACTAAAAGATAGATTAAAACTAAACTAATTTGGAATTAAAAAATATAAACTTTATCTATTAGGATTAAGTAAACTATTGAATTAAAATCACAAACATATTTAAACTAATAGATAAATTAAAATAAAAAACTAACTAGGAATTAAAAACATGAACTTTAACACTTGGAAATCATTAGATTAACAAACTAAAATAATAAAAACACCTAAACTAAACATATAGACTAAAACTAAAGTCAAGAAAAATAAAGTTATGGACTTGATCACATGAATTAAAAATAGAACTAAACTAAAATTTAAACTTTCAACGTGTCAATTTTTATTTTTTTTAAAAAGACCAAAACTAAAATTTAAACTTTCAATATCTCTGCAAGAATTAAAAATAAAAAATAAAAACTAAACCAAAATTTAAGTTTTCAATATTTCACATGAATTAAAAAAGAACCAAACCAAGATTTAAGTTTCCTCAATTTAATATGAATCAAAATAGGGCTAAAAAAAACTTTTTAAATTAAATATGAATTAAAAATTAAACTAAAAGAAAATTAACTTACCTTTGCTAAAAATGAGTGTGGGGCTGTGAAGGGATTTTTCGAAGTGCAAGCCTGTGCGTGGTGCTACAAAAATGGGTTGTGTGTAATTTCCAATGCTGAGGTTTAACTGACTTTTTTCCTCCAAAAAAAATCTAGGTGGTGTTCTTGAAAAAAACAAAGAAACAAACAAACAAACAAACAAACAAACAAAAAAACAAAACCTCATAATCCCCTTTGATTCCCCCACTGTGTAGTCTTCCATTGTGCTCTTATCTCCTAGTGCCCACCGTTCTTTTTACTCTCCTAAACCATAATCTCCTCTTTTTCAAAATTTAAAACTTATCCTCTCTATTTCCACAAAAATAAATAAATAAACTTCTGATTTTCCAATCTAAAACTTAATCTCTCCATTTTCAAAAAATAATTCCGATTTTCTAATAAATAATAATAAAAATAAACAAACTAAATCTTCTTTTTTTAAAAGAATATTTTGATGCTAATTTCAAAACTTAATTTCAAACTTATCCCCTCATTTTAGATAAACAATCTAATTGGATTCCAATTAAAAAAAAAAACTAAATTTCCTTTTCAAGAAAAAAAGAAAAATCTGATTCTTCAACTTAAAACTTATCCTCTCTTTTCAAATAAACATTTTGATTTTCCAATTTAAAAACTTAATCTCTCATTTTTAAAGAATATTCAAGTGTCAACCCTTTCATTTCAAAAATATTTTGATTTTCCAATTTAAAACTTAATCTCTCAATTTAATATATATATATATATATATATATATCCGATTTTCTAATTATTAGCCCAAAGGTTCTCCTTATCATGTTTTGATGATAACAAACCATGGTTAAGTTACTAATTGGTTTGAATTATAAAGAATTTTAAGTGTTAATTTGCAAAATTCATCAAATGACCTAATGGATGCAAGATCAAGACCTTTGGAAGACCTTTAATCATAGGTAACATATGTAAGATGAATGCATGGGTGCACTTAGGTTTTACATATCATTTCATGCATCTTTGAAAAACTCGATTTATTCTTTAAAGTTATAGTTTCATCAAAACTTGAGTTTTATCAAATGAACCTTAGGCAAATCACTCCTAAATTGGCATATTAATTTACCTAAAGACCTTGCCTAAGTGTTAGTAGAGAAAATAACATAAAAAGATAGATTTTCGGGTCAAAAATGGTGAACCGATCTAGGCACTGTCCAAACCAGCTCAACCGACTAGGGTATCGGTCGACCGGTTCCCTTTTCCCAGTTGAGGTTCGGTAGAGATGAGAAAAAACACACTCTCTCTTCCAGTAGTCTTTCCTTCTTGGTCGAGGTATATGCCTTCCTGGTCAACCTCCGATCGAGGTTCGGTCGAGGGTAACGATCACTTGTCAAGCATTAAATGTTCCAACGACTAGTGAACTGATTAACCCCCAGCTCGACCAGTTGAGGCAGCTTTTTTGTTCTCTTGGCTCCCGAGGTTAGAAACCTATAAATAGAGAGCTCCACTTCATTTATGAAAAAGAGAACACTTGCATTTATTTGTCTACCCACTTGTTATTGCCTTAAAAGCTCTCATTTCTTTCTTGGAGCATTAAACTTTCATTTGTATATCCTTTAATCCACCTTTGTGATTTATCATAGCCTTAAGTTGTATTTGAGCTATTGTTGAGCTAGGTTGAGAGATTCATTCTTATTAATTGAGAGTTAAAGCCTTCAAGTGAGGTGAAACTTGAAGAGATTGTATAAGAGCCCATTCAAGTCGGAATATAAGTGTAAAGGTGATTAGAAGCTTGGTTGAAGCTTCAAATTAGTGGAACGCTCACTCAATTAGGAGCTTGAGGAGAGTGGACGTAGGCAAGGAAGTGTCAAACCACTATAAAATCTGAGTTTGATTTCTCTAACTCTATCTCTTTGTATTTGCTTTTATTGTGCTTAAATTTTTTGTATTTAAAAAGATTTTTTAAAAACCTAATTCACCCCCCTCTTGGGTGTTTTTCTCTTTTAAGATTAGCCTTTATTTTCTCACTAATAAATAAACTAAATCTTTTTTTTTTTTTAATATTCTGATGTCAACCTTTTTTTTTCTATTGGTAAGTTTCCTTGCAAAAGCATCAAATTTATTAAATTAAATAATTGAATGAATGAATAAATAAATAAGTTAATTAAAAAATAAAAAATAAAATAAAACAGAATGATAACAAATAAAAATAAACAAGTGATTGATAATAATAAAAATATAAATATAAATAAATAAATAAAATGAGCCTTGCAACCATGCAAGTCATACAAGTCACACAAAGAATGCCTAAATGTTGACTTAAGTGTGCTTAAGGTGGCTCTAGGTGAACCTAAGTGTGCCTAGATGAACCTAGATGAGCCTAGGTGGGCCCAAATGGGCCTAGGTGAGCTAGGTAAGCCTAGATGGGCCAAATGTGCCTAAGTGGACCTAAGTGGCCTAAAGGGGCTTAGGTGACCTAAAAGGGCCAAGGTGATCCTAAATGGGCTGAATATGCCTAGGTGGGTCTAATGCGCCTAAATGGGCCTAGGGGTGTCCAAATATGACTAGGTGGACCTAAAAGGTGTCTAAGTGGCCTAGGGTGATCAATGCCTAAGTGAACTAAGGTAATCAAGAAAGTGTCCAAGTGACCTAAACATGCCTAAGCATGCTATCCTAAAGGTGTGCCTAAATTAGCTTTCCTAAAAAATAATAAAAAATGAAAATGCTAAATCTAACTCGAGGCTACCAAGGGTCACAATAAGAGGCCAAATAAATCCCTCAACCAATCCTCAAGGTGGTTCATAACGGTAGGTTACATGAGTAGCAATGGGCTATCAAGGAACTGCTATAGAGTATTGAAAGAACACCAAAGACATGTGCTAAGGGGACAAAATGGAGGGTCTATAATAATGTCCATTAATTTTGCATGAAACTCTCCAAAGTTCTCATGATCTTCCATCCTAATTATCTTAAACCTAGAGGTCAACATTTGAAGTTTGGACACTTTCATGACATTAGTTCCTTTATGAGTCACTTGGAGGATATCCTAAGCCTCCTTAGCCAAAGTACATGTAGCAATCCTACGGACTTCATCCATGCTAATGGCATTAAAGATGGAATAGATGGCTTTAGCATTGTTCTCGCTAGCTTCATTTTCACCTATATCCCATTCTAACTTAGGCTTTATAACATTTGTTGGTCTACTTTCTCTATCTAACACCTTAGGTGGAGATCAACTAAATTCAACAGCATTCCAAACTTTTTCACTTTGCATTTTGAGAAAATATTGCATTCTCGCTTTTCAATGAGAATAATTTTCACTGGTTAAGAATGGTGGTCTCCCAATGGAAGCTTTCCCTTTATGAGGTTCCATGATTGAGATTCAAGGACCGAAAATGATTTTTCCTTTAAAAACTTTCTTCGATACCAATTAAAGGTGAATCTCAAATATAGAACACACCTAGAAAGGGGGTGGATAGGTGTTATTAACCAATTTAAAAGGTCTCCCAACATAATTTATCTAACCTTAAAGATTTTTACAATTTTTTATTTTCTTTTCAAACACATTCCAATACAAAGTAAAGATCACAATCAAATATGAATGCAATAACACTCACCAACAAGATTAAAATGCAAGTCACATGCACATGCTCCAACACTCCCCAACACAATTCCTTAAATCAATTTATGATTAAAAGCAAGAGTATAATATCTCAAATATGCCTATGAACAATATGCAGAAACAACATTCAAATTATCCAAAGGCAACTCATATCTATTTCACCTCAATATTCAACCAAGTATTAGATGCCTAAATAATTTTTTTTTTAAAAAAAAAGCCAGAAGATGAAAACAAAATGAAGAGGAGAATGAGAGACAATGTCAAATTTTACGTGGAAAACCTCCAAGGAAGTCAAAACCCACGAGCCTACAACCGATAAAAAATTCTACTATGAAGAACAATCAAGGTGTACAAAGATTTACCTAAGTCAGGATCTCTAATCTCTCATGGACTACTTCATGACAAGCACCTTCTCACCTCACCATCACACCTTCATCTTCAGGAACATGCTTGGAGTCCTTCCCAAGCTTGATCTTAGCCTTTTCCTTGATATTCTATCAAGAAGAAAATGAGTTTTCACTTAAACCCAAATAATTGAGAAATGAATGTTTAATGAACTCAACCCATTTTTCTTTTAAAAAAACAAAATCATTAAAGGATTGGCTTGAAGACTTGTATGAAAAATGAAATTTTCTTGTAAAGCAAACAACCTCAAAAAGAAAGGAAACCATGAGCTCAAGGCATGTTGTTGCTCTCTTACATGTAGAAAGAGGAAATTTTCATTTTAAAGGAAAATGAAGCCCTTAATCCAATTGGAAAAAGCAAGGTATGCATCATTTTCTTTTAGTTGAATCATGTTTAGTGGTGGATTCCACCAAGTCATGGTGGATAGATTCCAAGGCCAGCGATGATATCTATAATTCTTCACAAGGGTTTCAACTAAGGAGAAGACTGAAGGATAAGGAGATGAATCTAGCTCTAGCTTTTCAAGCAAGGATTGTTGTGTAGCAAGTGAGAGATGTTACTCCTAACTTAGATAATAGTTGTCTTCTAGAACTCAAAGATTGTCTTTATGTCCTTGAGTATAGAAAAAATTTGATTTTGGTTTCTAATTTATGTAAATTGAATTACTCAATGGTTCTTAATAATAAACAAGTTTGTAGTAAGATGAATGATTTGTTTATATGCTTAGAATCACTACTTGATAATCGTTATTATGTATCTCCACTATCTCTTTTACCGAGTAATGAGAATAATCATATCCCACTTAAAAGAAAGGAAATTAGCATTAATCAAACATAGTTTTGGCATTACAACTAGGCCATATTAATCTAAACAGGAAACAAAGATTAGTTAAGTCTGGAATATCACAAGTATTGATCCTAGAGGATTTTCTAGTCTATGAATCTTGTATAGAAGATAAAATGGCCAAGAAGACCTTTACTACTAAAGGATTAGAGCCAAGGAGTGTTTGTTATTAGGCATGTTGACATGTGTGGACCTTATAATGTCCATGCATGGGGAGGTATGGATACTTCATCACCTTTAGAAATGATTACTATATGCTTCGATATATTTATTTGATGCATAGGAAATCTGATGCCTTAGATAAATTCATTGAACTTAATGTAGAATCAGAAAACCAATTGGGTAAACATATCAAGGCTTTTCAAATTGATCAAGATGAAAAATATATGTCCAGTTTGATTGATTCTTTCCTTAAGGAGTATGTTGAGTGCACTTGGAACTCCACACCAAAATGGAGTAGCGGAAAAAAAAAAATCAAGCATTGATGGAAATGGTGAGATCTATGATGAGTTTCTCATCACTTCTTGTATCCTTTGGAGATGGAGTTTGGTTCATACAAAAGAATAAAGATTTGCATGGTTTATCAAATGGTTCATACACCTTTAGACACACTTTTTAGTTTTTATTTTTAAAAATATAAAATAATAATATATAAATTGGTTATATATAAAAAAGGAAAAATTCTAATGCAAATAGAATAAACTTACCTCATATTATTAAAAATTATTTTCCAATTTTGTTTTTTTAAATTTGAGGTGGTAAATTTTTTTGACACCTATTTTTTAAAAATAATTTCCAAAATCCATTACCATTTTAGTGAAATTCTTTAAAAGTTTTTATATAAGATATAAAAATTAACATTATTTTCTATTTTTAAGAATTTAAAAAAATGTATTTGAATGGATGCTAAGTTTTATAACTGAAATAATTAGATATATTTATTTGACACTATGAATAGGTTGGGAAGAAAGGGAAAATTAGTACCATAAAATTTCATAAATAAAAAGTAATATATATATATATATATGTTTATATATATTCACCGAAGCAATTGATCAGTTGTCTGGTTGGTTATTACAATCATTTAAACTTTAGTCTAGTTTCCCTAATCCCGTATGATAAACCTAGATAAGTCACCATTCGAATTCTTAAAAATTCCAGTTTCGTTTACAATATAGTGAATTCCTTTACTTTCTTCCATCCTATCCCTCTAGCCATCACAAGTAGTAAACTCTAGTGAAGAGGGGCCCATCTCATGTCATAATAGACAGTTGGACCCAAAATGAGGAATCCATGTATGTGAAAAAAAGAAAAATAAGTCTAACTAAGTTGTATAACGTGATTCCTAGGATTCTTGTCTTTGGAATGGCACAAAATCGCTAACGGGATGTCTAACTTGTTTCAATCAAGATTTTAACTTTGGGATGAAAGTATATCCTGAAGCCAATTATCCTCTCTATAGCCTTGTTGTTGAGCTTGCTTTATGGAAAGAAAAGCAAATGGAAAAATGAGTACCTAAAATTCCTAAAGAAAAAAGAAAGGAATGCATCGTTTGCTTTTAGTTGAATCATATTTAGTGGTGGATTCCACCAAGTCATGGTGGATAGATTTTAGGGCTAGTAATGATATCTATAATTCTTTATTGGGGTTCCAACTAAGAAGAAGATTGAATGATGGGGAGATGAATCTGGATCTGGCTTTTCAAGCTAGGATTGTTGTGTAGGAAGTGGGCGATGTTACCTTTATCTTAGATAATAGTTGTCTTCTAGAAATCAAAGATTGTCTTTGTCCCTAAGTCCAGAAAAAAATTGATTTTTGTTTCTAATTTATGTAGATTGAATTACTCAATGGTTCTTAATAATAAACAAGTTTTTAGTAAGATGAATGATTTGTTTATATGCTCCAAATCACTGCTTGATAATCTTTATTGTCTATCTCCACTATCTCTTTTACCAAGTAATGAGAATAATCATATCCCACTTAAAAGAAAGGAACCTAACATTAATCAAACACAGTTTTGGCATTACACCTAGGTCATATTAATCTAAACAAGATACAAAGACTAATTAAGTCTGGAATATCGCAATTATTGATTCTAGAGGATCTTCTAGTCTGTAAATCGTGTACTTCATCACCTTTACAAATGATTACTCTAATCTTGGATATATTTATATGATGCATAGGAAATCCAATGCCTTTGATGATGAATTCATTGAATTTAAGGTAAACATATCAAGACACTTCGATCTAATCTAGGTGATGAATATATGTCTACTCAGTTCAATTCTTTCCTTAAGGAACATGTTGAGAGCATCTAGAACACCACAATAAAATTGAGTAGTGGAAAAATAAATGAAATATTAAGGAACATGGTGAGATCTATGGTGAGTTTCTCATCACTTCTTGTATCCTTTTGGGTTGAGTTTGGTTCATATAAAAGAATAAAGAATTTATGTGGTTTATCAAATGGTTCATACACCTTTAAACACACTTTTTATTTTTAAAAAAAATATAAAATAGTAATATATAACTTAATTATATATAAAAATAAAAAATTCTTATACAAATAAGAATAAACTTACCTTATATTATAAACAATTATTTTTTGATTTTTTTAATTTTAAATTTGAGGTGGTAAATTTTTTGATACCTATTTTTTAAAATAATTTCTAAAATTCATTATAATTTTAGTGTAATTGTTTAAAAGTTCTTGTATCTTATATATAAATTAACATTATTTTCTATTTTTAAGAATAAAAAAAATGTATCCAAACGGATACTAAGTTTGACAATTACTAAAATAATTAGATATCTTTATTTGAGACTATGAATAGGCTGGGAAGAAAGGAAAACCCACTCGATAAACTTAGACATGTGACCATCCAAATTCTTATAAATTCCGGTTCCATTTACAGAATAGTGAAGTCCTTTAACTTCGTTCCTATCCTGCCAGCCATCATAAGCAGTAAACTCCAGTGAGGAGGGACCCCATCTCATCTCACAATAGACAGTCGGGCCCAAAATGAGGAATCCATATATATGAAATTGAGACGAATATATCCCGAAGCCAATTACCTTCTCTGTAGCCTTGTTGTTGAGCTTGCGTATCGCCTGACAGGAATGACATTTGCGACAGAAGCACAACCACAAATGATACAAGCAATAATGCCACGTTGGGTAAATCGATCAGATTTCAAAACTCCAACCACTCTGCAACCCTCCTACATAAATTATAAACCTTCAACCTTCATTTATAGCTACAGCTCCACCACCACCATTCTATCCTCACTCTTTAAGTCACTTGTAACACCTTCATTCATTTACCATAGCTCAACAACAAATTTACCGTTGTGTTTATTAAGTCTTTAAGATACTACTACTTTATAATTAGGGACAATTGCGTTTTTAATTCATATAGGCTTAATAATTAAGGTAAGGTCTTCCAACCACCCATAATTGATTATAAGGATATGAGATAGTAATTGATAAAAATACCCCCTTAACTCATTTTTCTCTTTATTCTACCACTCTTCACATGTCACTATTCTTTCTTATTTAACCATTTTTGGATTTTTCATTATTTTTTTAAACTCTTTTATAAATAATTGAAAAATCAACATTATTTTTTATTTTTAAATTATAAATAAACAAAAATTATATTAATGATTCAAAGACTATTTTGGAAAATACTTTCTAAAAAATATTAATTTAAATAAATAAAAATTATTTTTTAAATTTATTTTTATCTTTTACATTTTAGAAGTAAATAATTTAATGATTAAAATACTATTTAAAATAAATATATTCACTATTTTAATTTATTTTATACTAAATTTATTTTAAAGTTTTTTTTACTATTATAAAATAAAAAGTTTAATTTTTTTTTTAATCTTCTTCCTTTCTTATTTTAATAACTTTTTGAACATGACTTTTAGTAATAAGTTATATGAAATGTTACAAATTTGTTTATTAAGGATTTTTTTTAATGATTTTAATTAATTGAAAATTTATTAAAATAAGAAAAAAAAATGATGGATGGAGAGTTTTTATTTTAAGTAATCAATTAAAATGTTTTCATATGACCTAATTTTATAAATGAATTATATCAATACATAGTAAAGATTGAATTTTTATTATATAAAATGGTTGAAAGGTATATTTACTTATTTTAGATGAAAACAAGTAGTTAAAAATTATATAGATTATATTTGAGTTTGGTTTTAAACTATTTTTCTAGTTTTTATTTTTTATTTTTTATTTTATTTTTTTAAATAAATTTTATTTTCTATATTGTCTCTTTTTGAAAATACGTTTAATTAAAAAATGAAAACTATTTTTTAAAAATGAAAATTGAAGTACTATTTTTTATATGAAAATAAAAAAAATATTTATTCATTTATTACACCACTGTACAATTGTATTACACTAACTGTACAAGGGAAATGTACTAAGTGTACAAAGGTGTACAAGGCTACCCTTTGTGAAATATTATAATCGATTATGAGTCATTCTTTTATTTTTCTTATCACTCATGAATTGTACACATATGTCATGCACTTTATTTAATTCTCATATGGAAATTCCAATACTTTCCCCAATAATGATATTTGGGGAAAAAAAATTGACCTTAAGTTATCCACCATCTTCTCAACTAAACTATTGGAAATATGGTTAAACACTCCTATATGGACACATAACTTAGGAGGGATATGAAATTTGTGTCATTGTACAAGGGTATTACACTAACTGTACAAGGGAAATATACTAATTGTACAAAGGTATACAAGATTATCCTTTGCGAATGATTTTAATAGATTATAAACCACTTTTTTATTTTCCTTGTCACCCAAGGATTGTACACCTATGTCATGCACTTTATTTAACTCTCACATGAAAATTCCAATATTTTTCCTAATAATGATATTTGGAGAAAAAAAATTGACCCTAAGTCATCCACCATTTTCTCAACTAAACCATTGAAAATCGGATTAATACACCTATATGGACATATAACTTAGGAGGGATATGAAATTTGTGTCATTGTACAAGGGTATTACACTAACTGTACTAGGAAATATGCTAAGTATACAAGGATGTACAAGACTCTTAATAGGTTTTGTACGATTTTTAAACAAATTGAGTTTGGCATTAAGACGATTATTGATAGTTTTTTTTTTTTTTACCAAACTATGTCATTAAGACATTCCCTACAAAAATTAACACATAGGAAATAAAATTAAAATCAATCATGTTTGAATTGTTCGTCATAAGTAAACTAAATGAAATATATATTTTTACTATTTTACCTTTATAAACATAATTTTATTGTTATCAATAGAGATTAAAAATATCATATTTAAATGGAATTAAAAATAAACAAAATTATTTTTATAATATTTTTATTTTTTAAAATCATTAATTTAAATTATGAAATTAATTTTAAAATAAAAAATATTTATTGTAATTATAGTTTTGAAAATTTCATGATTTTTATTTTATTACTTAAAAAAAATTCTTTAATAAGAAAGTATTTATTTTAATGGTTTTAAATATTTAAATCTTTATTAAAAAATATTTAGGATTAGTGTGGAGAGAAATTAGGTAATTTTGGAATTGAGAAATTTTGAATATTTTGAAGACTTTAATTTGGCCAATTACCCTATTTACACTTTCAAAATTATTGGAAAGTTGGTAAATTAGTCTTAGAAATAGTCTTCTTGATTAATATTATATATTTACATGTGAGTGTTTACATTATTTTCGAAATAACATGAGAAATAATAAATACCATGTGTCTAATTTGCAAGTTAGAAAAATAATAATAATAATATTTTATGAGGTATTTAAAAAGTATTTATTATATGTTCTATAAATTTGAAGAAAAAAAATATTTGATGATATCTAATTTACAAGTTAGAACAAACAAATAATATTAATATTTTATGAGGTGTTTAAAAATTATTTAATATATATGAGAAATAATATAAGTTTGAAATAAAGAATAATATTTATTATATATTATGTAAGTTTTCAACATATTTAAAAAATATTTATTATATATTATGTAAGTTTGAAAAATGAATAATATTTGATGAGGCATTTAAAAGTTATTTACTTCAAAAATGCATTTGACAATAATAATTTTTAACAGTCTTTTATATTCAATTTGATGAAAAAAAAAATGATTCAACTTGGTTCCACTGTTAAATAGGTGAGAGAAGGGTAAAAGAGTCAAAGAGAATGAGAAAAGTAAGGTGATTGGTTAGTTTTTTCATTTAATAGTAAAGGGTATTTTAGGCATTTTTTAAATACAATATCCTTCCTCTCAATTTCTACTTTTTCATTGGGTTTTGAGTTTAATTACGAATAATAGGAGGACCTTAACTCAATTACCCAACTCAGTGGGGTTGAAAACACAATTTTCCCTTATAATTATTTAAGGAATGATAATAACAATGGGGTTGCTATGCTTTTTTTTTTGGTATTAATGCTCACATTTTAATATTATCTTTCCAGCCTCAATCTCTTCTCATCACGTCACCAACCTTAGCAGTAAGGGAACCAAATTTAATTTGTCCTAGCCTAAACAATGTCGGCTCATATGATTTTAAAAATAAATAAATAATAAAGTAAAAAATAAATCTAATTTTAAGTCCATGGTTTTAAATTTTGGGCACTACAAGCTTAAACTTTAGGTTGTAGATCAAATAATAATAATAATAATAACATAAAAACCCTAAAGAATTTGTTTCGTTTATCAAATGATACGTTAAAAATAATATAGTGTAAAGTAATCTATTATATCTAATGAGTTAATCTCAGGAAAAAATCTTGCAATAAAGCAGATATGCATTTTATAAAAGCAACAAATGTGAGATTTAGTAACAAATTTTTTGGTCGTGAAATTTCGTTAATAATTATGAATTTCATGCCATAAAAATGATATTTTTGTCATAGAATATTGTACCAGTAGTCTTCTATACAAAAAAAAAAAAATTATCATTAAAATTTTACTTTGAAGAATTTGTGTAAAAATTTCCTGCTCCCACCATATGATCCCACCATATGACAGGAAATTTTTTGATGATGAAAATGCATATATTTGTGATGAAATTATTTGTCACTAATATGCTTAATTTTCAATAATAACTAATTTTTGTTATCAATGATGAAATACATATATTTGTGATGAAATTCTTTGTCACTAATTTTAAATTTCTAGTTATTAATATTTTTTTATTACTAACTCATCAACCATTTATTGAAAAACATATTTATTTATTTTTATTATTATATTGTGATATTATTATTTCATTATGAAAAAATGAAATTTTAAATTATAAAAGTAATTAATGTTTTGATTTTTCTATATCCTAAATATAGAATTTAACATAAAAGACAAAGACTTTATTTGACAACTGTTTTCGGAAATAGTTTTTTATTTTTTTTAAAAAAAAGAAACACCTTTAATAATAATAAGAAGAAAATTTATTTTCTATTTTTAAAAACAAAAACATGATGTTTTTTTAGGGTTATGTTAAAAAATAAATATACAAACTGATTAAAAATAAAACACTAGTTATAAAAATTATTTTTAAAATATATTTAAAAATATTAAAAAACATGTTAAAAAACTTTTTAAATTTATAAACAAATTTTTGTTTTATAATACATTACAAAACAATTTTTAAAAACTATTTTCAAAAATTGTTTTTCAAAACTAATTTAAAAATAGTTACGATATAACCCTTACTAACTCATTTTCACTTTATACACAACATTTTCGAAAGAAAGGGGGTCCATCCCTATCTTGGAAAAGCAAAGAAAGGGGTCCATCCGTATCTTGGCTGTTGGGTCTTATAGAGAATACATATCGACCCGCTTTCTGTAAAGTAAGTGTAATGGGTGATGATTTCATGAGTGATGCTTGGATCTTACGTCCTCTTTTCTACCTTTACTTTCATAGATTTTGAATGAAATAATTGTAGGGATAATCATGACATATAAGAGGACGCTTGTTTCCCTTGCTTTTTATTAAAGCCTGACAGGTTACAATGTGACAAAATAGATATCTTTAATCAAATTAGAAAATTAGTTCAAAAGTTAATCTAGAATATACAAATTTAACTTTGAATTATGTTACTTTATTGCACCTATTCACCATCACATATTGGGTGTCAAAGTCCGCTTTTGAATCATGCCGATCAGCTTAGAAACACAGACAATGAGGCCCTGGCTTACATAATAAAAAGAAAACAGGCCTATCCAGGCCTCATCCAGCTTTAATAAAGATAAAGGAGAGAAGAAATTAAAGATAGCATAAAGCATAATTTTGAAAAGAAGCCTTGGTTATCGCAATTTGCTCAATAATGTTGTTATCCCGCACCCAAAACTGGGTTAGTTTTGGTTTTAGGCATTACCCCGCACCTGAACCTAGTCTCACGGCTGCATCGTCCCGGCCACCACCGGACAAATTCTCCACACAGTCAACCAGGCACGGACGCAGCCTGCGCAGTCCATGCTCACCACGCCTAGGGCCTAGATATCAGGCCAATACTCAAGACAAGCTTCATCTTTGCTATTAAATTTTCCTTGCACACGTGTCTAAGAATGTAATTTATACGGGTATCTAGTTATTCAGATCTTAATCCAAAAGTCGATCCAAATTAAATTAAGGTTGAAAAAACTTAATCCAAATCAAATGGATTATTAAAAATGATTGTTTAGATCTATCTAAACATCAAATTGTGTAGTATATATTATACTTTTTTAGATTTTATATTGAAATTTAAAATTTAATATTAAATTTGATGCGCATGAATAATGTCGCCAAACATCAACAAGTACACATGACCTAACTAAACCTTAGGTTTATGTTTATTTCTCAAAAAGTATTACGAAAAGGAAAAAACTGTTAAAGAAAATTATTTTTCTTTTTTTTTTTCACTTTTTTTCTCTATTTGCTTTCTCTTGCATTTTCCTTCAATTTTTTAACGAAACAAAGATAGCCTAATGACAAATTTATATATGTTCCTAATACTAATGATATTATCTTTATTATTTTCTTCATTTTTATTTTTATAAATATGTAGGGGAGACAAATAGTATAGATTGAGGGTATTTACAATCCATCACTTATAATATGTAGCTCTTAATATGTTGATGATAAATATCGAATCTATATAATTAAACTTCAAACTATGTGATACATATATATATATATATATATATATAAAAGAGCGTTTGGTAAAAGAACTAAGAACTTACAAGCAGAAAAATAGTGTTTGGTAAAAGAACTAAGAACTTACAAGTGGAAAAATGGTGGGTCATGTCAACTAAAAGCACTTGAATTTATTTAATAAAAGGAACTTTAATAATCACTTCTTGCATATACAACATTTTAGGGAGAATTGTGCTTTGGACCTGTTGGGCTTTGAAATTGACTTTCAGCTTATGTAAGTGACATAATTGATATAAAGGATATGAAATTATAAGAAACAAAAATACCCATGAAGATGACACATCTGATTTTTTTTAAAAGTTGGTTGGTTGCACATATGCCAATGACCTTGGAATGACCATAATTTTTTATTTGATTAAATAGAAGAAAATGTTATTTACAAAATATCTTTTAATCTTTTTTTTTTTTTGTAGACAAAAACCAATTTCTATTTGAATTAGAAAATATTTATAAAAAAATAATAATTTATGTTTTTAAAAAAATCTCAAATTTATTTAGAAAAACATTACACTTTATTTTTTAAAAAAAATTATTCCCGTTTTATCCTATTTTTTTTTTTAAAAAAAATTAATTATAAAAAATTAAGAGAAAAAAAGTTCAAATTTATTAAAAAAAATTGATTTCAAATTCTAAAAAAAAAGGTATATTTAAAAACAATTATTAAAATAAAAACTCAATTTATTATAAAGGGAAATTCTATTTTATTAAAAAAAATTCTATTTAGTTTTATTCTAAAAATGTTTTTTTTTATAATTTAGTAAAAAATAAAAACTATTTTAAAATTTTTATTTTGAAGAGTTTTATTTTTATTTTCTTTTTCTTTTTTTTTTTTTTTAAAAAAAAGGTTTTTGATATGATTTTCAACTTGGATTTTGTGCTTTTGTTTTTTCACAATCAACAAAGGGCATTTCGAGAAATATTGAAGTTTCATATCATTCTTCTCAATTTCCATACTTCCACTAGGTTTTGAACCTAAATGGACAAGTTTTATGGACATAAGGCCAATATGTCCACAAATTATATTAAATTAAACTCCATTTTAATTGATGCATATTAAAATAGAATTTCTTTTAAAATAAAATATTTTATTTTTAGTTATTTAATATAATAAACTTAAAATTTCAAATAAACTCTACTTAAATTTACTTATAAGTACTAATTTTTCATTGAAGGGTTCATTAAAAAATAAAAATCATGATTATATTTCTTTAAATGATTTTGATAAGAAAATAAATTGATGATAAAATAATTAAGTAATACGTAACTTTTATTTACTATAAACTCTTTATATTATATTAGAATGAAAAAATAGAAGGAAAGACATTAATAGTGAATATAATTTCTTTTTGTTCCTTATTCATAAAATTTTTAAGAGAAATAAATTAAATTAAACACAAAGTAGCAAAAGTGTTAATTTAGGAGAAATATACTTGGTCTTTTTTAAAATTAAAACTTAACATATTTTTAAGAATAGTTTTTATTATATAAAATAAAAATAGAATTACAAAATAAAAAATTAAATTAATTTTATTCTTATAATTAAAATTTTGAAGTTTGGACAAAGTAGTAAATAAAATATTACAACTATATATATAAAAAAATGATTATATTTACTTTAAGAGTAAATTGTGACATCCCACATCGGATAGAGGGGAAAATTCCTGGCGTTATATGAGTATAAACTCCTCTTTATCTTGTAGACGCGTTTTAAAGCCGTGAGGGCCCCTTTGGGTCCAAAGTGGATAATATCTACACAATTGGGAGTAGGTCGTTACAAATGGTATCAAAGCCGATCTCCGACCTCGGTGTGGGGGGTTTGTTTGGCCCCTTAGGGAGTGTTTGTCCTGTTTGGCCCCGTAATCCCATGGGACACAACATATGAGAGGTGCTTGTGACATCTCACATCGAATAGAGGGGAAAGTTTCTGACGCTATATGAGTATGAACTTCTCTTTACCTTGTAGACACATTTTAAAGCTGTGGGGGCCCCTTTGGGTCCAAAGCAAACAATATCTACACGGTTGGGAGTGGATCGTTACATAAATGATGGGGAAAAAAAGTCATTACATTTCTATAAACTAAAAAATGACAATATTTATTATAGTTGTAATCTAAAAATATAAAATTATATTATTAAATAAAGATTGAATCGCTTCACTTAAATAAGATATTTTTATTTCTATAGGGTATTGTGTGCAATGCTTAAATTTTTTAAGATGTTATATGTAGTGTACGCTTAAATTTGTAACAATGAGTCATTTTTAGACTTCAACTATTTTCATTATCAAATGGTTAAATTACATTTAGCACTTGACCTTAATAATATAAAACACTTTTCACTTCTATTACTTTAGTGCTTAAAATTTAGTACTAAAATATTTTGGTACTTAATTTTGAATTTTATATTAACACCGCCTAATATTCCTCATGTAGGGAATATGTGGATTACTCCAATCCCATTCTTGGACTGTTAGGGTATGTGCAAAACTTCTTAGAGCTCTAAATCCTAGCAACAAAAGCAAATAAGAATTTTAAAACTTAGTGTATTACCTCAGATTTGAATGCTTCTAAATCAATTCCTATATGTAAAGATGTGTTGAATGTGTGGTAGATCTTGTAAACACTAGTCTTCCACTTCATGGCTTTTTCTAGATCCTGACATGTAAATGGTGGTTTCCTTTGGAATGTTTGGTGGCTAGGGTTCTCTTCTCTCTAGAGATTAGAAGACAAGAGATGACAAAAGTGTGAAGCCCTAACCCCTAAAAAGGGTTTATTTAGGCTTTAAGTAGACTTAGGTGACTTAAGCCCATCCTAGGCTTAGTTACTTAAACTAGCCCACTTAGATCCTAATATATTAACCAGTCCTTTGCACTCTAATTAATCAATTAGCTCAATCCAAATAGACCAAGGAATATGGAAACATGATATGCTTTATAATAGTTGTATCTATTTTTGGTCATTTGTAATATTTTCTATGGTATAATATTATGATTCTCTCATAATATAGGCATGATTGGCTTGTAAATTCAAATAAATTCAAAGTTTAATACCTTTTCTTTGTAAAATGTTCCATTATCTAACCTTGACAGAGCTACTCCCCTTCTAAAAATAGTCATTATACTATTTCCATCAAACAACTATTTACAAGTAAATGCTTTTCATCATTGTTATTGTAGTGATTAAATTAGACAAATTTTGAAGTTTTCATATTTCATTATCAGGTATGCTAATCTTTAATAATAATCTTTCTTACTTGCTCCTCATTTAACAATCAAGATAGAAATTTATATAATAACAAATATCTTCACTTTAATTGTTGAAAAAAAAAAAAGGTTTGCCTTACACTAGCTATTGCCTTTAATAACAATCGAGTAGCCTCTTGATATAAAAATTATACTAAAACTAGAAAAGTAATAAATGCTCTTTAATTAGATTAATTTTGGAATGGATAACAATTCGATAATTTATTAATGGACTTGTACTTTTGGAAAAACAAAAATGTTTATTGACTAAAATATGAATATAATATAAACTTTGAAAATAAGGACATTAATTTGAACCTTATTTACTATTCTATTTGAATGATATCCTTAGATTCTAAATGAAATAGTGACCTAAATAGTCATTTTTTATATTAAAGTGGAGGAGAACAAGTATAGGAACTCAAATAGGAAGAAAAACAAGAGGGTTTAGCTATATATATATATTAAACAAAGAAAAAGAAAAAGAAAAACCATGGTTCACACTAGAAAAAAAAGTGTTCACATAACACCAAATATTTATATAACTTGAACTAAATTTGAAAGTAGATATATGAGTGGATGTGTAAAAAGTCACATAATTTTATAAAAAGTTACTTTAATTAAATAGCTGCTCATTATCACATAAAATGTTACAAGAACCAAGTGATATAGAAGAAGAGCCTTTACTTATATAAAAGAAAATATGGCTTTCCCATACAACTTTAATAAAGATAAAAGAAGAGTGATAAATCATTTCCATGAATTTGTTCGATCAAGGCTTGGTATTAAAGGTGTCCACATAACTTGGATTGTGATTTTCACTACCAGTACTATTAGGAGGGGAATATAGATTAGAACTCAAATATTTATTCCAAAGGTACATAAACTATATGGTTTATTCCATGTTAAAGGCTAAACTCACCCAACTTAGCTTGAATTAATGCTAAGACCCTAGCTATAAATCTATAATGTTTATTTTGAGTTCAATTTCGAGTGAAAAAGGGTGAAAATGATACAAGGTGATAAAGGCCAACTTCAATCAAGGTCAGTAGATGAGGTAAATCACTCAAAGGAGAGATTCAAAACTATAAAGCATGATGAGAGCTTAAACAAGAGCAAATGAAGCAATGCACTATGTGAAACATGAGGAAAGAAGGTAATAGAGAGAGTTACAGAGCAAGTAAATGTAAGAAAGAAAGTCATAAGTCATACCTCAATGTTCACATTGGACTTATAACTCAAAAAGTTTGAAGAAAATTACGGTTGATTTTGAGCTAAATTCTAGCCTACTTTCCAAGATTTTTTTTTTCTTAACTAATTCATATATGGTATTAAAGCTTGATAATGAATCCAACGTTTCAAATGGTATATTAATTAAAGTTGAAACAAGGAAGTTATGGCATCCAAACTCATTTAAAATTGAACTCAAGATGCATATTGGAGTTTCTAACAAGATTTGAGTTAGAAAACCATGGGGATTTAAAACTCACTTCGATCTAGATCTAAAGGAGCAAAATTTTTGTAGAAAGGGAGTTCAAAATCAAATACAAACTCCCAAAAAATATCATTTTTTTTAGTTCGAAAAATTTTGAACTCCCATTTTGAAATCAAACTCTTCCCCAACTTCAATATTCGCACTATTACGCTTTAAAACTTCAATCTTTGGGCTTCTTAAGAATCCAACCAAGCCCAAGAAAAGTTTGAATGGTCTAGGATTTGAAGATTTAATGCTTTTTTTGGGAATTTCATGTAATATTAGGAATTTTTTTGCCAATATGGCTAATACCATATGGCGAGTTTGTTCTCATTTGTTTTATGGTTAATGTAGATCTTTAGAATATGTTTTAATATTTTTGAGAAAGAAAACATTGAAGACTTTCAAGGTTTGCTTTGTTTATGTAATTTAATTTTTGGTTTTACTTTCCTTTAATTCAAGAATGATGTTTTTAACTTTCTCTATGGTTTATGTGTGTACAACACCACCATGAGTAGCTAGTTTCATCTTGTGGAGTGAAGCTTGAAAACCTAGGATTAGAAATTGAAAGAGGAACAATGGGTAAATGAAATTAATAATGACATTGGTGAAGGTTTAAGTTAAAAATGTTAAAAATTATAAACTCTTCAAGTTAGTTGGAACTAGGAGATGACATGTTAGATCACTATAGGATGTTAAAGATTCATATCACAACTTGATTCTTAGTTATCTTGGTTATCTCTTCCGTTACCTATCCTATGAAAAATCTACACTAGTAGGATTTGTAAAATTGAAACCTAAACCTAAAATTAATTTCAATTTATCTAATGGTATTTATGTATGAGGATTAAGGGTAAATTAGGGTTTGGATGCAACTTTAAGCTATAAAAGTTAGGTCAATCCTAATTGACCATTGAACCTTAAAACCCTAAGATCTTAATAAATGAACAAGTTTTCTTTGCTCTAAGCTTTAATTCCCAAAGTTGGATTGCGGAACCCTTATTCTTGAACCAATAGACTACAAACCTTTAACTATTTTCCATGTTATTTAGATTTTTTTAGTAATTTACAAATTTCAAAAATCGATCATCTAAATAATTTAGTTTTAGAATATATATATATATAGGTAACATAAAAAATAAAATAAAAAAATCAACTTTGACCTAGTTAATATTTGAAGCTAGTTTTTAAGAATGATACTCAGAGTACTACAAAAGCCTTGTGACTCTTTTTCTAGTTTTTCTTGACTAGAGTTGCTATATAAAAAGACTTAATATTTCGAATAATAGAACAGAGTAAACACACCTAGAAGTGTTGTTATTACAATTTGCTTAACACTTAGGCCCTTGAACCCTAATTTATAGTTGGCAAAGTTTAACCATACTAGTTGCTCTTGTTCAAAATGAAAAACTGAAAATTGAATTTAGTTTGAGTCAAGATCTATGCTCTAAACATATACCATCAACCCTAAAACCATCCTAGATTTAATCCTAGTATGATTTGACAAATCAATCCTTGCTATCTAATATAAATTTAGTTATCGAAAAAATAAGTTCAAGGCTAATATTAGCGCACCAATATTTGAGGGGAGGCCTTAGCATAATTCATGAAATTTTGTTCAAAATATCAAATTTTCATTTATGGGTTCCTCCTCCAAATTGGCCTCTTTTCAGTGATTTCTAACATGTTGGGATTTGACTCAAATTATTTATTTTAATTTTTTTAAGAAAGTCAATATTTATAGAGTTTGTATTTTGGTAAATTACCTTTTTAAGTTTAACTAGAACTAAGAAACTATTGTTTTAAGGTTAACACCTACGGTTCTATAAATATGTGGTTTCATAGAGAGAGAAAAATAAAGAAAAGAAAAAAAAGGGTAAGAAAATATTGAAGAGAGTTAGGTAAAGGGTGTATTGAGTTTTGGGTAGAGAAAGGTTGAAAGAGTTTGAAGTGTGTAATCTTGAAAATTATAATAAATTTGATCTCCCTTTTCCCGTAGACATAGGTGATTACACCAAACCACGTAAATAGTTTTGTCTTCTCTATTTTGTTTTATGTTTCCCAATTGCTTTTAAGTGTTGTGATTTTTCTCAACAAGCGGTATCAGAGCTAACAAGTTGTATCAGAGTTGTGGTGTGAAAATTGTGGGAAAATTACTTTGAAGGTGATGTCAGGGATAAGATATAATATTAAGCCTTTTGATGGGAAGAATAATTTTAGTATTTGGTAGAGTACTAATAAAGATGTTTTGGTGCAATAGGGGCTTCTCAAAGCAAGAGCGATAAGTACCATTCGTTTAAGTCTAGCTCTTGAAATAAAGTATAGTGTTTTGAATGAGAAGTCTCCTAATTTATTGGAGAAGTTAGAAAAATTTATATGTCAAATTCCCTTATAAATAAGCTATATTTAAAGAAACAACTATTTGAGTTAAAGATGGATGAAGGAATGAATGTTAGGGATCATATAAATAAATCTAATAAATGTGTCACTCAATTATTAAGTGTAGAGGTTAAGATTGATGAGGGAGATCAAGTCATTATGTTATTAGCATCTTTACCAAAATTAAATGAGATAGTGGTGACTATGCTCTTAGTTGGAAGGAAAACATTGACAGTAGATGAAGTGTCAACTGCTTTTTTAGAAACTAAAATATTAAGAACTCATGTAGTTTGTCTCATACTAGACAAGCTCTTGTGATGAATTCTGAATTACGTCATAGTAGGAGTAAATCATGAAAGATGAATTATGATAGAAGAGATGATCATTCCCAATCATACTTGCAGAGGGATATGGAGTGTTATTACTGCCATAAAAAGGGACATATTCGAGGGTATTGTGAAGAATTGAAAAAGCAATTAGAAGCAAGGAAAAATTTTGAGTCCTAAGAGACTTTAGATTCTACTAATATTGTTAATGAAGAGTTTGGAAAGGATAGTAATGTTTCTTCTGTTACAGTTGATGAAAATGTTGTTGACTCTTGGGTTTTGGATATTCCTTCCACATGTGCCCATATAAGGAGTGGTTTGATACCTATAAGGAATACAATATCAATATTGTTCAATTAGGCAATGATTCAAGCTCTAAAGTCATTGGGATTAGTACTGTAAAGGTGAGAATGTTTGATAATGTTGTGAGGCCATTCAATAATGTTAAACATGTTCCTAAGTTGAGGAGAAGTTTAATTTCTTTGGAGTCTTTGGAGAATTTCAGCTATGATTTTTTTGCAAAGAATGGTATTATGAAGATCAACAAAGGTGCTTCGATAGCTATGAAAGGGAAAAGGTGAAAAAACTTATGCACTTTGATTGGAAAGACAATTTTAGCTGGAGTTATGAAAGTGGAGCCAAGTCATGAGAAGTCTTTTGCGAGTGTTAAAGAAGTTGTCAAAGTTGAAGAGCACAAAGATGATCAAGACTTCATTTTCGGTTAAGAGTACTCATTGGCACAAAGATGAAAGTAATTGCAAAATGAATGAAGTTATGAAGAAGACAAAGACAATTTCTCAAGTCAAGTTTAATGAGAGTCTAAACTTGACACATGTTTATTCTCGTTAATTATGCAAGATCAAAAGAATTTGAGTCATGGTGGGGTTTGTTGGGATTTGACTCAAATTATTTATTTTTTATTTTCTAGGAAAGTTAATATTTATAGAGTTTGTGTTTTGGTAAATTACCTTTTTAAGTTTGACTAGGAATAGAAAACTATTGTTTTAGGGTTAACACATAGGACTTTATAAATATGTAGTTTCATAGAGAGGAAGAAAAAAGTGAAGAGAGTTAGGTAAAGGCTATATCAGGTTTTGGATAAAGAAAGGTTGAAAGAGTTTGAAGTGTGTAATCTTCAAGATTATAATAAATTTGATATACCTTTTCCGTGGACGTAGGTGATCACATCAAATCACATAAATAATTTGTCTTCTCTATTTTATTTTATTTTTTTCCTATTGCTTTTAAGTATTGTGATTTTTCCTAATAAGTGGTATCAAAGCCTACATAACATGATGCGAGGTTTTTGAATCTACTTTTTGAGGTTATGTATAGACATTAATTAAACTCATTTTCTATGTGACTTCATCAATGGCATTGCTAGGAATTTTAGATCGGGAAATAAAAAAACGTGAGAATGAGCAGCTAATTGCAGTTTTTTTATAGTGCACAGCACTATAATCATACAATTTTTTCTTTGGAATCAGCTTATTGAATTCCTAATCCGTCTCAAAATGTTCCTTGGTTGAAACCAAGGTTGGTGAAGTAAATATCCCTGAAGATGAGTGGATTTGATTTTGAGCTATTGACATTAAGTGATATATATGCTCTTTAAACTGTCCCTTTGTGACTGATCAACTTTTTCATAGCCCCAAATTCTTCTTTAATAAAGAGATTCCCTTGCTAGTTGGATCCAACTCCTTTTTCTGACACATACCAGAGACACCTTATTAAGAGCACTCTGCAGCTCAGAAGAGCAATTTACAAAAAACCAGACATGAGGATGCTTCTGCAATTGCTAGTATCAGTTCATCTTATCACAATCATCATCTTCTTTGTATTTATACCACAGGAAGCAGGGGCATCTCTGACCAAGCCTGGCTGCCCAGAGAAATGTGGGAACGTTACCATTCCATATCCATTTGGCATGGGAAAAGGCTGTTACCTTCATAGAGATTTTGAGATTACATGCAACATGTCCTCCAATCCGCCTCTTCCACTTCTCCAAGAAGTTCAACTTTTGCAGATATCAGAAGACAATCTGCGCATCAATGATATTGCTTATCGTAGCTGTTTTAACAACCAATCAGGGAAGACTGATTCATCATATATATTATACAATAGAACTCATCATTTCAGTTACTCCTACACTCACAATACGTTCGTAGCCATTGGGTGTGACATATTTGCTTATATCACTGGGTACAACAGTACAGCATATGCAACTGGGTGTGCATCGCTTTGTAATACTGATAATGACATCGCTGCTGGTTTTTCCTCTTCTGCTTGCTCTGGCATTGGTTGCTGCAGGACTTATCTCCAAACAGATATTGCACACTTTTATCTCCGGATTCGCAGCATCAACATGATCACACCAACCTGGTCTTCTGAGCCATGTGGCCTTGCTTTCATAGCAGAGAGGAACTTCTCTACACTTGAACATTTTAACCTCTCTAGTAAATTTGACAAGAAATTGTATTTTGTCCCAGCAGTACTTGACTGGTCAGTTGGGGAAGTCTCTTGCCATGAGGCTATCAGAAGAAAAAACTATGCATGTGGCCAGAACACTTACTGCAACAACTCCATCCAGGGTCGGGGGTATAATTGTCACTGCCTTAACGGCTACCAAGGGAATCCCTACCTTGCAAATGGCTGCCAAGGTACAGTTCTTCTACTATTCAACATTTTATATTTACTTTTTTGCCACTCCCACAAGGTAAGTTCCTTGGTGTCATGCTGCAAGCTTTACTGCCACCCACATGATCTTTCTTTGCTTTTCTTCTGAATCTTTGCTCCTGCAATAAATATCAGCTTCACGAAAATCAATTGATAATTTTTGCTTCATGAAAATACTTCTAAATATCAGCTTGTGTGCAAAGAAGGAATTATGGAATTATCCATGGCCATGAAAAAAAGGACTTATCCTCTTATCAGTTTTCTACATATCAGACCTCAGAGTTATAAGGCCATGACAGCTATAACCGAAGAGATAAGACTTTAGCTTATGAATTTCTTACTAATATTCTTTTTTTCTTTTGTGCTCTCAAAAGATATTAATGAGTGCAACGACCCAAACCAAAATGTTTGCCACAAGATAGCTCTTTGCAGTAACATCCCTGGCAGTTACTCATGCAATTGCCCATCTGGTTACCATGGAGATGGCAGGAAACATGGAACTGGGTGCATACGTGGCAAGCGTAAACATTTGCTACTACTGGTATTTTCTTTAGGTATGGAACTTTACCATTCTCCAAACATCTAACACTCTAATCCCCTTCTCTGCACTACTTACTTTTGTGTCTGATGCAGGCGTGGGGATTATTGTTGTTCCCTTGATCCTAATTTCTACGGGCTTAAGGTTATACCGAGGAGTTGAGGAAAGAGAGAAAAAGAAAATAAAACAGGAGTTCTTCAAAAAGAACGGTGGTCTGCTATTGCAACAGCAAATTTCTTCAAGCAAAGAAAGCGTAGAAAAAACAAAACTCTATTCGGTAGAAGAGTTGGAGAGAGCAACAGATGGCTTCAATTCAGGTCGAGTCATCGGTAAGGGAGGCCTTGGCACAGTATACAAAGGGATGCTGTCAAATGGAAGCATTGTAGCCATTAAGAAGTCCAATACTGTTGATGAAAAGGAATTGGACCAGTTCGTCAATGAAGTTTTCATTCTTTCACAGATCAACCATAGGCACATAGTAAGATTGTTAGGTTGTTGTCTGGAGACTGAAGTACCTTTGCTGATTTATGAATATGTCTCCAATGGCACCCTTTTCCACCATCTTCATGATGAGGGCCACGCATCTACATTATCTTGGAAAAACCGGCTGCGAATTGGGAGTGAAATTGCCGGAGCCCTGGCTTATTTGCACTCATATGCTTCTATTGCCATCTGTCACAGGGATATCAAATCTAGTAACATATTGTTGGATGAAAACCTCCGGGCAGTAGTTTCTGACTTTGGACTTTCAAGGTCAATACCCCTTGACAAAACTCACTTAACTGCGTTGGTACAAGGGACATTTGGTTACTTGGATCCGGATTATTTTCATTCAGGTCAATTTACAGATAAAAGTGATGTGTATGCCTTCGGTGTAGTCCTTGCTGAACTTCTGACAGGAGAACAAGCCATTTCCTCGGATAGATCTGAACAAGGTCTAGCTAATCATTTTAGATCAGCAATGAAACAAAATCGTCTGTTTGAAATTCTTGATAACCAAGTTGTAAATGAAGGACAGAAGGAGGAGATTTTCGCCGTTGCTAAGCTTGCTAAGAGATGCCTAAAGTTGAATGGGAAAAAAAGGCCAACCATGAAACAAATTGATATAGACCTCCAACAATTGGGCACATTTCAGGAGCAGTTGTCTTTTCAGAAGACATGGATTCAAGAACCTTCCTTGCAGCAGCAAACATGCCAGGACTACTGCACGGTAAGTGAAACATCCCATTCCTACACATTTTGTCCAGTTACAGAAGAAATAGTTCATGACGATGAGGACTTGCTTTCCTAAGGAATACAGTATGGTAGCTTGAAGTTTCGGTTAAATAACGGGATGTTTATTTATGCTATTGACTTCTGGAATAATGATGTAATGAATGACTCCGAACCTTGTTTTACTTTGTTTAATTTGTTTCAAGTATGGTATACATATTATTAGGGTCCAACCGGGGTTGAGGCTGGCTGACAGTCAATCAAGGTCAACCTCTATATACACATGAAGTTCATTTGCCAAACCCAACAATTCAATCTAAGCTGCCTAAACTATTTTCATCAACCGCCTATGACTTAAGAAATAATAAACCAATGCTAACATTCATTGAACTAGTAATGAATCCAGAACTTGTGCAATATCACTCTCGCAATATGTAAATTTAGAACATTTATTTCTCAATTAATCTAAACAGTGGGATGGCCTTGACTAAAATAAAGATAAAGACCATTACATATGATTTTAGGACACTTCTAAGTAATTTAATTCTATGTCAACCATCACATGTAATTAAAAATAAGACTTCTTACTTTTCCTACATGTTTTAAGAAGACATTTACGTTCATATATTCGTAATTGAGCGGCTCCACCTAGCTGAAAATGTGGAAAAGATAGGATGGTTGAAAACTATGATCTAAGGAAAAACCCATTATTAATAATTTTGGCATTTTAAAATATCATATATTATTGCTCTAAACAGAAAACTTATTAAAAAATTAATATAAATTTTTTTAAAGAAAATTTTCTTAGATTTTAATATAAATTTGACAGCACATATTAATAAAATTTTACCATCAAATATTATTGCAACTAAAAAAAATTACAAATTTTAGGGATTCAACTTGACCGAATGCATAGGTGAGGAGAACATCATCTCCATCACTTACCAAAAGCTGTGAACTTTAAACAATATATTAATTTGTTGTATATAACATTGAATGTGCTAGGGGAGCCAAATCTCATTATATTCCAAAGATAATTCTAAAACTAATTTTTATAATCTTGCAAAATAGGATGATATCAACGCCTAATTAGCATTTTCCAAAGAAGGACCCACTGAAGAAAAGGGTTTGTACTTAACTCCAGCCAATTTGAAATGAACCCCTTACAGAGAGTGTGCCACACGTTCTTTAACTATTTATACTCGATTGTTTTAGAGTTTAAAGAGATTAGTGATTGGAGAGAGATTTTAGCAAGAAATTATTGAGAAAAAGACATTAAAGACTCCTTTGATTTATTTTTCTTCTCTATACAATCAATTTAATCATTGGTTATTGGATACTAGAGATTCTTGGCATACTTTCTCGTTACCTATCCTATGAGAAACCTATAGAAGTAGTAAAGACTAAAAGCTAAGACTTGAACCTAAGTTAATTTTCCTTCATTGTATTGTAGTTTGAAATCAAAATTGAAAGGGAAACTAGGTTTTAGATGCAACTTTAAGTCATAAACTCAAATTAATTTTGATTAATCAAATATTTTGAAACCTTAAGATCAATTCAACTTGAATACCCTTTTTTGCTCCAAAGTTCGATTGTGAAGCCTATAGACTTGAATCAATTGACTTAGAAATTAACAATTGTTAAGCTAGTTCATTAGGTTTAATTTAGTTATCTCAAATTCACTCAAATCAATTTGATCAATATTTTCACTTAGAGAATAAGAAACAATTATTTTAGCTTAGTTTGAGGAATTTTTGTAGGCTAGCTTATAACATATCTACCTTGAATTTAAGAGAGAGAGAGAGAGAGAGAAGATAAGTGAGCTAGATATTTTTGGTTTATAACCACACAATATCTTTATCTTGCTCTAGTTTTTTCACATTGCCAAAAATTAAAGGGGGGGAATAAAACATAAAGGTCTTTAAACAACTTTGATTCAAAGAATTTAGGTTTAGATGTTCCCAAACCTTAAATTAAAAGTGTTGAAGATGACCTCAAAGGTGTTGAAAGTCTCGTAAACCCACAATCTTCGACCTAATAACTCAACCTCATTCTTGGCACACTTCCAATGGTAAGGAAAGAAGAGTTGAGCTTGTGACTCTTTCTTTTTGGATGGTAGAAGACAAAAGTAATGGAAACTGTAACCTTTAAGAGGGTATTTATAGAGTTTCCTAGCTAATTGAGTTTAAGTCCACATGGGAAAGGTCACTTAATCTAAGCCCCAATTGTGTCCTAATTGATTAATTAACCCAACAAATCTTATTAATTAATCAATTAACCTAATCCAGAGACTTTGTTCACTTACTCCTATGCAACTTAGCATAATTACCAAAATACCCTTATATACAAAAATGAACCTAAAGTCAATCTAACCCTCATAACCTATGCCAACAAGATATATAAGCTCAAAGCAAGGACCATTGGTACCCATAGGAGTACTAGATCCCTTAGAATCTAATTCTAAAGTTTATTCAACATTTTACTATAGAAAATCAATTGAACTCCAATATCCTATGTAAATAATAATAAGACACTATGTGCTCAAGTCTGTGACTTGTTATCTATTTCATTTAGTCTTCTCATGAACTGGTGTTCATAGTTTAACAAGGTGAAAGATATCAACCTTTCAAAACTACCTATATTATTCTAGAGTTATAGATTCTCCTATTGTGTGTTCAACTAACATGTCTTAACTCTCAAAGAGCCTATGTCAAGTTTCATTTAAGGAACTATTATAATCATAGTTTTTATGAACACGCCTCCTTAGGATCAACCAATGCGACACTCTATTTCAATTCCATAAGATAGCATGATGGCTCTATTGAGAATATTTATTGTTATTGGTTTCCTTCAATAATGGTCCAATCCATAAGGAATATATGATCAACTTATGATCTCATCTGTGGGTCAAAACTAATAATAACTTTAACACAAACTGAATATTCTCTCAATGTTGAGAGATAACACAATGAAGCAGCTTGGTAAGATCATGACTACTTGATAGCCTTAAGTTATAACTCACATAGGTCCTATCAAATGTGTAATCATATACGCTAGTACACTCACCATGAGAAACCATGTTGATAGTCAAGACCAACTATCCCTCTAATTAGGAGATGATGCACTACAACCTCTAATGGATTACCTAAACCCACAAATCGGTTGTGAACAAGTTATCTATTTTCAAAGAACATGTGAGTTGGATCTTCTGTGCAACTCTTAATGCACCAAAATGACGATCAACATAAAAGATGTAGACAAGAATGGTCATAAAGTGTAGTACATGGAATAAGGATAGATAAAAAGTGAAACTAAAATATCATTAAATAAAAAATTTCAAATTTATTACATCATATTATTAAATAATGAATTCCAAATTTATTACATCATGTAATGCTTTTAAGGGCTCTATCCTAACAGTTACTTTGTTGAACATCTCGATATCTAGCGACATCTTATTTTATTGTGGTTCTTAGAAATATGAATTCGATACATCAATTGTAGTTTCCTAAAATCATGCTCTCTATTGTGGTATCAAAATACCAAAACCGATATCTTAGTGGTATCGAATTGTTTATTCATGTACATTCTTTCTTCAATTCTCTATACAAATTCTTATCAACTCCTAACATTAATTCCAAAATATCTTTAGCATATAAATAGGCCAAAGCAATTGAACATTCTGCAATTATGCTTAGAATAGCATCAATCAAACCTCTTAAACCTATATAACTTACACATAAGTCAACTCCCCCAAACCTTTATTTGCTTCAAAGATCTAAGCACAAATTTGAATTGTGGAGTCCCGAGACTCAATCAATTGAAATAGAAATTAATAATTATTTTGCTAGTTCATTAGGTTTCTTTAATTTAGAGTTGTCTCAAATTCACTCAAATCAATTTGATCAATATTTTTATCTTGGGAATAAGAAGCAATCTTTTTACTTAGTTTTGGTAATGTATATAGGCTAATTCTTGAGAATGATACCAGGAGTACTACGAAAATGTTGTTGTCTTTTTTTTTTTTATTTAACCAAAGTTACAACGTAAAAAAGCTTAGTATTTTAAATAACATAGAATCATAGTCACCTGATATGAATACCAACCCCACAGGAGAATAGATCTCTTTAACAATCTAATTTCCCCGTGTTTCACCTAGTTGCAACTTCTATATAATTAAAGTAACACAGTAAATAGAAGTCAACTACACTACATATAAGTGTAGCCTAAATAGAATTTACTTGCATATGATTCCCTCGAATCTTAAACTCATATAAATTTTAAAACAATTATACAATTAAGACGAGCCTACTACCTATAAAATGTCATAAATTTCTTTCCTATCATACATAGGATATTACGATCTTAATAGGCAATATTTTTTATGAATGATCACTTACTTATCCATCTTGTTACGTACTCATTACAAGTACTATATATATTAAATGGCTTGCAAACTGTATTATGAACCTATTCATTTTTCTCCTGCGTATCATATCTCAACATGTGTTTTGGCTTTTTTTTTTTTTGTCATTTTCAATCTTAATAGGAAATCTATTTGATGAATACCTATACTAGGAGACATTGGAGTAGTTGAGACAAAATGTTTTAGAAACTCTCTATTAAGTTGTTTTTAGTTTTTATTTAATTATAATCAAGGACTAAAATATAGGAAATTATGGAAATATTTTAATATTTCTTATTCTGTATTAGTGTACTCATAAGAAATAAAAAAGATTATATATTTGTTTTAGGCATATGAATTAAGGAAAAGTGTGTTTCTTGCACCATGTGAAAAAAAATCATAAAATATGAAGAAGTCAAGTTTATAAAATCCAAGCTTCAAACCACCATCTGAAAATAATTAGGATTTTATACACTTTTTTTTTTTTATCAAAATGCTATATACCACATTTTAATATTATGGTATTACATTTTTGTAGTATATATTTTTCAAACATTTTTGAAAAATGTTTTAACCCACATTTTTTGTTCGGACACCATCTCAAGTACTATCTTCGATTGTGAATGCATAAAATTTGAATTATTTATAAAAAATTATAATTTTGTGATTATTTTTATATGAGTGTGTGGAAACACACTTCTCCCAATGTATCACAAGGGCTCAGTTTTGTTGATGCCAAGTCAACTGGAAGTAATGTCTCTCCCTTATTTCCTGCAAAAGATGTTCGGACACACCCTCCAAAGCTCAAGTCAGATGATAAAAGCCAATTTTGAGACGGAGAGCGAATTTTTACAATGTCTAGAACATTGTCACATTTGTGCTGAGATAGCTTCTTGACTTTCATAGTCATGATGACAACACAGTTGGTGACAGAGCAATCATCACCCTTTAGGCGGCTGACAGGGATTGCTAGTGGGGGTAACCTAATGGTTCACTAGTCACTTCATTCTATAAGCGATATGGTACAACATGTAGCAAGCCGCCTGCGGATACAGGGTGATGTCCCATCGAGCGTGTTCCTAGCATAGGGAGAATGATTGCTCGTGGGAGTGGGTCAGGATACCTATTTGGAGTGCATTGCATAGTTTTTAGAGGAACACCGCGTAACTGGCTATTGGTACTTCCAACCCGGATTGGATATTCAGGTCTGGTTACATTCATCTGGACATAGGTATAAGGATGCCACGTGGAGCCAATGTGGCATGCCAAGTGGTCACACGAGGAAGCCCCCTACAATGCCCCATTTTTACCTGATTGTTTAGTTCGGACAGAAAAGGCGAGTTAAAACATTTTTTAAACCCCTTCGGTGACCGTATGACACGTGGTGTCTGAGAAGGGCATTTATGGAGGAGCGTTGTTATTGAAGTTGTTGACAGGTAGCATGTCACCTTGAGGGGTGTATTTTTGGGCATCCTGTCATTTGGGTTCCTAGGGAATTTGCCCTTATAAATAGGAAATTAATCCTTAGGAAGCACACTTCTTTGTCTTTCCTTCCTCGAATTTGCTTTTCATCTTCTATTTGCTCTGCACCTCCCACATCCAGGCAACGACTATTGCCTTCATGTTGTCATACGTCTTTTCCAACGGTTTTTCGATTGGTTTAGTTTCGGCATTCACAGTTCGTCTTTGTATTTTGCTGAAAGCGCTCATCAGGTACATTTGTCCTTGTTCTATGATGCCCCTAATTTCCCATTTCTCCTTGGTTGTGTTGTTGGCTTGTGATTGGGGATTGTTCTGGTGCCTGAGAGTTCCGATCAACCACAAAATGGCTATTCTAATGTTTGTAAAAGAGGGTGCATAACTTTCCTGGGGTAGTATGTCTTGTCAGTGGCATGCCCTGCTAACCTTTATTAGGGTTATGTTTTGTTGTTTCCGTGCTGAGGCTCTATTGAGTCCACCTGGCACTTATTTTTCCTTTGTGTGTTTGGGGTGTCATGGCGGGAAAATCCTCAACTAGGATTGGGGACTGTTGAGCGGAGCTGGGTACCTTGAACAAGGCAAGCCTTAAATCTGGTATGTTAGCCCGTTGGATGTCTTAGGGCATTGTCTTTTGGCGGTAGGGTCGGGTAGTTGCTTTCTAACTATCGGCATTATGCCATGCAGGTCCAACTCGACCCATTGCTCTAAGATGTCTGCAAAAAAAAAAAAATATCTCCTCATCCAGTGCAATTGGGCAAGGCGGGAAGGATGGTCGGGCAGGCGTAAGTTTCAGACGGCCTAGTTTGGGAAAACCTACCGAGCTCCTTAATGAGAGAGTATTCCACAAGCATTTTTTCATTCCAAATGGTGTTTCTGTTTAGTTAGTGAATGGGAGTCTGGCGTCCACTACGAAGGTAGCTCATGGTGCCATCTTCTTTAGTAAGGAGCAATTCAACGTGGCGTTCCGCTTTCCTTTCCCATCCCTCTTCAAACAATTCTTGCATTATACCCAAATCTCTCCAGCCTACATCCATCCTAACATTGTTCGAGTGCTGATGGGATGTAACATCTTGAACATGCTCTTCCATTTGAATCTCTCCCTGTTAGAGGTTCTCTTCGTCTACACTATCAAGAAGGGTAAAAAGGATATCTTCAGCATGTTTGCCCATATCCTATCCCTCCAACTAGTGACCAGTCTTCTTGATTCGAACAAGGGGGGAGCCAAAGGACATGTACTGTTCCGGGGACTATGGGTTGGCTTAATAGAGCATTCAAAAAGGGATTTTTGCCCTAACTTTTCACTGAAAATTCTTGTTAGGGATGGCTTTGAGTGTTCTTTCTCTTGTTTTTTCCTATTGAACCGATGTCGTTTGATCATTAACATTTTCTATTTTGGTTGGTGCAAGTAAAGACAGAAGGGGTCGCCTGGTAGAGTGGGTAAAGAAAGCTTCGTTTACTCGTTTGAACAAGCTGTTTGAAATTACCATGAACGAAATGAACCATCAGAGGCTTCTTATTGCTCGGAACCTACTTGCGGTTATCCGGGGCCTCAATTGTACATTCTTTCCATCATTCCTAGGTGGCTTCCTAAGGTTGTGGTGCCCAAGGAGTATTACATCTTGAAAGATCTCCTCTTTTACGAAGAAACGTGTGAGACAGATACTAAAGCTCGCCAGGAGCGCTTCAACCAGAGGGAGGAGATAAGGCAAGAGGGGACACTAAGGAGGGCTCTAGGCGAAAATGGTCGGGCTTCATCTTCTACAGCCTATCCACCGGTTAAGAAGAAGAAGTCTAGTGCCAAATCAGTTAAGGCTTTGGTTTCGGCTCCTGCCTCGCCTTCTATCTCTACTCTTTTCGCATCTACTTTGGTGGATAGCTTCGTTCCGGCTTCAAAGGGTGATTTGGACCCCCCAGATTTTAAACGAAGTGACTTGGGCATTAGCCATTTCGAACCCGAGCCAGAGCCTATAGAACGCAACGTCATAAATGAGCCTGAGGTGGAGAAAGGCATGGCGACTGGCTTGAGAGCCAACTTCAAGGAGAGACATCGTAAATGCCTTCATGAGGCTATAACAATTGATACTCCCCCAGCCAAAAGAACCTGTCTTAAGGGGGTTCAGGAGGAGCCCATGAGAGATGCTTCTTCAGTGCTAGTGCCTTCACAGGATACTACGAATTCTATCAACATGCCGGCTGTTGAGAAAGAGACTGGGCCTGCTTAGGATGGGGCACTTGGTGGTGTGGCTCCTATTGAAGAGGGCTTGGATAAAAAGGATACCCTTGTTTCCGCTCTTCCTCCTAGCTAAGAAGAAATGATAGAGATGCTGAGGCGGGTCTTGTGCTTCATTGATGCTAAACCACCTTCCACAAAGATGTCAAACTTTTTCCCCCTTACTAAGCGGATTTCGGTCAATCTGGGTGGTGACCCCTCTGCTTTTGTATCAGCTCGACTCCCATTCGACACACCTGAGTCTGCCATTTCCCATATTCAGCAACTACAGGATTACACGGTTCTAGAGACTACAGAAGTGGTAATCTTTTCTGCTTTTTTTTATGATAATGTGAACTTTGGCGCCTAAGGTGTGTCCGCTCCTAATTTTGCTTCAATCATTGTCTTCAGGTGGTAGCCAGAGTCCGCAACATGGTACGTCAGCGTGATCTACTTTTTGAGTGGTTGGAGGTTGTTGAGGCCATGAGGACTTTCATTTGCCACCATATAAGCAACGACGAATAACTGCATGCAAAATTGGAGCGAGCAGAGAATGATCTTTTTGCCGCTTAAAAGGTTGCTACGGAAGGAACTGAAGCTTTAAAGTTAGATGATGGGAAGAAGGAAGCGATCTACACCAAGGCGGACAAGCTAAGGAAGGAGGGCAGACCTGCGGAGGTCAAGCTTAAAGAGGTTGAATAGGAGAATGCCCAACTGAAGAAGGAGATGGAGGAGCTCTAGGCAAGACTCGTGGCTCAGAAAAAAAAGATGGAAGAGCTTAAGACTGGGTTTGTAGCTTAGAAGAAGGAACTAGAAGAGGAGTACCAAAAGCAAGTGGATGAGATGTACTTCTTCAGCTATCGCTGCTGCATGAAGAAGAATGACATTACCTAAGACATTCCCTCCATTCCTTCTGAAGATGAGGATGAAGTTCTTGGAGGTTCCTCCTGATGAGATGGCATTTCTCCCTTGTTTTACTCAGAGCAAATCTTTATTACTGGATAATTTTCTTTCCGCCGCGATTGATTCGACCAATGATTTGTAAAAAACAATTTTATACTTATAATTACAAATGCAATGTTCACTTGTTCTTTTTTCATTCTTAACTTCTTTTTGCCTTTACTGATAGTATTGTTTTAGATTAGATACATTCCACGGACGAAGTAAAGGAGTTCCGTCCAACCTTTGTAAATGGTAAGCCCTAATTTCACCAGCCTTCAAGACAATGTAGGGTCCTTCCCAGTTTGCCTAGAGTTTCCCGACCCCCTTTTCAGTTGTATTTTCAAAGATTTTTTTGAGGACAAGTGTCTCGACCTTAAAGGCATGGGGTTGGGCTTTCCGGTTGTAGTAGAAAGGAACTCTTTGTTGATAGGAGGCCATCCGGATGGACGCACTTTCTCTTACTTCTTCTGCCCAGTCTAAGTGTTTTCTAAGTTTTTGACATTCGTCCCTTTGACCCTACACGGCGGTTTGAGCTATGGGCATGCCTATTTATGTGGGGATGACTGCATTTATCCCGTATGCGAGAGTGAAATGAGCATTTCCTGTTGGTCTTCTAGGTGTTGTTTGATAGGCCCACAGGACATCGAGCAACTCTTCCACTCATTTTCCTTTAGCTTTCTCCAGTCTTTTCTTCAATGCGGATAGCAAGGGTTTTTTCGTTGCTTCTGCTTGCCCGTTGCTTTGAGGATACCATGGCGTGGAGTATAAGTTTTTGAGTTTCAACTCTGAACAAAAAGTTTTGAATACGACGCTGTCAAATTGCGGCCCATTATCAGCTATAATCGTTTGGGGAATTCCGAACCGACATATGATGTTCTTCCAAACAAAATTTATGATGTCCTTGTCTTTGATGTTAGCATAAGCTTCTGTCTCTACCCATTTTCTGAAGTAGTCAGTGGCCACAAGTAGGAATTTCTTTTGAGCGATTGCGACGGGCAGGGGCCCTACTATGTTCATCCCCCACTGCGCGAATGGCCAAGGGCTCATTATTGGGTTGAGAACTTCGGATAGCATGCGTGGAATGGGTGCATGTCTTTGGCACCTATCACATTTCTTGACATAGGCTTCCACATATTGCTTCATGGTTGACCAATAATATCCTTGCGAGTGGGTGCGGTGCGTTGGGGATTGGCCCGTTCTGTGATTGTCGCACACACCTTCATGCAGCTCTACTAACACATATTAAGCTTTCATACTGTCTAAGCACCTAAGGTACGAGCCCCCAAAAGATCGCTTGTAGAGGCAATCTCCGATCAAGGTGAAACGAGCAGCTTGCATCCGGGCCTTATATGCATGTTCGCTATCTTCTGGCAGGTATCCTGTCCAAAGGTAGTTCTCAATTTTGAGTGTCCACTTCATTCTTCCTTCCCTAACGCTACAGACAGGTGTAACTGTGATTAAGAAAGTGGGATGGAGATGGATGGACAACAATATTGCCTCTCTCACGAGGAGTGTAGCAGCTACTCCTGCCAAGGCATTGACTTGTATGTTTTTTATGCGGGGAACCCTCTTGATAGCCCATTCATTCAACTGATTCAAGGTATCTCGTACTTTAGTTATTTATTAAGACATGCGTTCATCTTTGGCTTCGTACTCCCCTTGGATATGCCCAACAACGAGTTGAGAGTCACTGCAAATTTCAAGCTTAGAGGCGGAAAGTGCAAGTGCAAGGTTCAATCCAAACAGGATGGCTTCATATTCGGCCTCACTATTAGATGTTGGAAACTAGAGTCGAATGGCCTGCTCCAACTGCTCCCTAGTCGACGATCGTAAAAGAAGGCCTACTCCTGACCCCAAGGACTGAGAGGCTTCATCGATGTGTAGGGTCCACCATTCCTCTTTGCTTGGATTTTTGAGTTGAGGGTTTGTTGGGGAACCTCCGCTATGAAGTTAGTCATGACTTATCCTTTTATGGACAACCTGAGCTGATATTCGATTTCATATTTACTCAATTCTATGGCTCACTTTAGCATCTTTCCTGATGGATCAGGCTTGTGCAAGATACTTCTGAGAGGCTGGTTGGTGAGCACAACTATTGGATGAGCTTGGAAATAGGGGTGGAGTTTTTTAGCAACGCTTCTCAAGGCTAAAGTCATTTGCTCCATATTCGAGTATCTGGTTTTCGCATCGGCCATCACTTTGCTAATGTGGTAGACGGGTCTTTGCTTTTTATCTAATATGCAACGAAATAAAACAGCACTGATCGCCCAGTTGGAAACTGCTAAGTACATGTACAACCGTTCTCCGAGATGAGTGCTACTCAAAATGGGTGGTTGCGTGAGATAATGCTTGATTTCTTCAAATGTAGACTGCCAGTCTTCCGTCCATCCCATCGTGTTGGCACCCTTCAACACCAGGAAGAAAGACCTAAATTTGTTCGTGAACTGGGCTATGAAGCGCCCTAGCGCAACGAGTCTGTCGGTGAGGCGCTACAACTCCTTCTTGCTGCTAAGGACGGATGTTTCCATGACAACTTTGATTTAATCTGGGTTGACTTCTACCCCCCTTGAGTGACCATAAACCCTAAGAACTTGCCTGCACTTACCCTAAAGGTGCATTTGGATGGATTGAGTTTCATGTCGTACTTTCTCAACAAGTGAAAGACTTCTTCTAAGTATTGGTCATGTTCGTCCTTGGTTTTTCTTTTAACCACGATGTCATCAATATATACCTCCACCATGTGCTCAATTAGAGGCTTGTAGATTTTAGTCATCGACTTTTGGTAAGTGGCTCCAACGTTTTTAAGTCCAAACGACATGACTTTGTAGCAATAGAGTCCGTGTGGTGTTATGAAGGCAGTTTTTTCTTCATTTGTTGGGGACATGGGAATCTGATGGTACTCGAAAAAGGCATCCAAGAAAGAGAGAATTTTATGCCCGGCGGTGGAGTCCACTATTTAGTTTATCCGTGGTAGGGGAAAGTTGTCTTTGGGGCATGCGTCGTTGAGGTTAGTGTAATTGATGCAGAATCGCCATTTCCTTATCTTTTTGGGGACTACCACCACGTTTGCCAACTAGTCTAGATACTCAACCTCCCTAATAAATTCGGCTACCAGTAACTTAACTATCTCATCTTGAATGATTCTTTGCTTTTCCGGTTGAAACCGTCGGACCTTCTGGCGGATAGGTCTTGATGATGGTAGGATGTTAAGTCGGTGGGAGGCAATCGACGGGTGAATTTCGGGCATGTCAGAGTGTGTCCATGCAAAAACATCTTTGTTTTGCTAAAGTGTCGCTTCAAGGCACCTTGCCTCGTTTGGCTCTAAGAGGGAACTAGCATAAGTAAAGTGACCATATTCCTTTGGGATCTAAATGGTCTGCAAGGGATCAATTACTAAGGAATCCTTATCTGCTGGGTACTGTAATTGCTATTGATCGGGCACACTTGCTTGTTTGGGGGGAGGTCTGTGGTCACCACTGAGTCCGGTCTCCCGTACCACTTGGTAGCACTATCGGGTTGCCAGTTAACTACCATAGAGATTGATCTGCCCGTCTTCAGTGAGATAACTCACCATCTGATGATATGTGGAAGGGATGACTTTCATACCATGCAACCAGGCGCATCCCAATATGGCATTGAATGGGGATAGGTCCTTTACTACTGAGAACTGCACGTTAAGTGTAACAAGGCAGACTTGGACTGGTAATACGATGTCGCCTAGGGATGTTGTAGAAGCCCCATTGAATCCTAACAATATCCGCCCAGGATTTTCCAGATTTGTGGGCACAAATCCCATTTTTTTTTATCACGGATACCTGTAAGAGGTCTGCTGAGCTACTCGAATCGACCAAGATTCATCTCACATCGAAGTCACTAATTCCTAGTGTCAGGATAAGGGCATCTTGGTGCGGTCGTAATATACAGTTGGGGTCTATTGGGGAAAAAGTGATTATCCCATCTATTGGGTGAACGCTCCCGCTAGTCAGTTCAAGCTGGATGAAGCTAACTTAATCCCGTACAGAGACGGCTCAAAGTAGCCTTTGTCTCTTTCATTTGGAGTTGTATTCTTCATCGAGGGGTCTACCGTGGATATAGTTGATCACGACCCTAGGAGCAATTGAAGTTGTGAGGGTCGTGGTGGTCGAACTCTGGGGTGTCTCCCCACTTTTAACTTCTGAGCGGACGTATTGTTTTAAGTGTCCAGTTTTTATAAGTTTTTCCACCAAGTAGTGGAAACTCCTACATTGCTTCGTAGTATGCCCGTGTTCTTTGTGGTAGGCACATTTTCTGTTGCGATCTCTCTTGGTTGGGTCAGTTTTTAGGGGCTCAGGCCACCTAAAGTCGGACAACTTGCGAATCATAGGAAGGAGTTTCTCATACGACACGTTAAGAAATGTGAGATTAAACTAGTCTAGCTGGCGGTGTTTGCCTTACCCCCTGCTTGGTTGCTTTCATTGGCTCGTGGTTTTGAGATTCCTAACCACGTCGTTCTTGGCTGATTGGCTAGTGACTAAAATCTATTGTGTGGCTGCATGGACATCGTCTTCGAGCATAGAATATTTGTTCGTCTGCTTGAATAGATCATCCATAGTCACAAAGGGCTTTTTAGCAAGGGACTCAAAGAATAGCATGCCCGGGCAGATACTCCTCTTAAACATTTTGAGGACAACGTTCATGTTGTAGGATTCTACCTGTAGCACAGCTTACCCGAATCGTTTTGCAAATTCTCTCAGTGATTCATTCTCCCTCATTTTTATGCTATGCAAGGTGCTAATATTTTGCTTATGTCGCGCTAAGCATAGATATTGCCCCACGAAGGCCTCTAATAGATCCCGAAAATTATCAACGGAATTCATCGGAATGCGGTGGAACCATGAGAAAACCTTACCTTGGAGGCTGGCGGGAAAGACTTTGCATAATAGCGCTTCGTTCCCTATGTCGAGGGTCATGAGTTATCTGTAGTGCATGATATGGTCAAATGAATCGTTCGATCTGTCGTACGCGGAGAATTTTGACACGATGAACCCTCTTAGGGGCTCGTAATTGATAATGCGAGAGCTAAAGGGCGTGGAGAGCATGTCATCCAACTACTTGTTGATAAAGCCGGGGAGGAGGGGCTCTACTTACCTCATCCCCTCCGATTTGTTGTAGTGGTGGGTATGGAAGATAGTCCGGTATGATGGGTGTAGTTGAATGACTAGGATGTGCCTCTTGGGTTGAGGTTGCATGTGACTTCTCAGCATCGGGTATTTGTGGTCCCAACCTTGCGCGTATCACATCCGATAACTGGGACTTCTTATCGAGTCGTCGTTTTGATGAGATATGAGTGGAGTTTGAGCTTTCATCCTATGACGCGTGATAGGCTGAGAGGGGTCTTTCATCAGGCCATACACCGTGTATGTCAAGTAAGGGCTCTATGTTTCTAAGGTATGTTGCCTCCTGGTTCTGCTTGGAGTTCATTCGTTGGCTTCTCGGTTGCCAGTCACGGGGGGCCCTGATGAAGACACCTGAATCCTTAACATGTCGTTCTCTTCCCTAAGCCTCCTTGTTTCTTGGAGGAGGGCCTGTAGTTGTCGCTCGCTTTCTTGCTAGCGTCGTTCCATACTTTCATGCTAGTCAAAGTAACCTTCATCGCCCATGGCTGAAGACCGACTTCTTGAGGGTGTGGACATCTTTGTTTTTGTAGTTCCCACAGACGGTGTCAATGTTGATGCCAAGTCAACTGGAAATAATGCCTTTCCCTTATTTCCTGCAAAAGTTGTCCGAACAGGTTGTCCGGACACACCCTCCAAAGCTCAAGTAAGATGATTTAAGCCAATTTCAAAGGTTTCCCTCTTTTAGAAGCTAAGGAGTCTTCCTCCTCTGTGTGCGTGCGTGCGTACCTTCGTTTTGAGATAGAAGGGGGTTTTTTATAGTGTCTGGAACGTTGTCACATATGTGCTGAGATGGCTTCTTGACTTTCATAGTCATGATGACAACACAGTTGGTGACAAAGCAATCATCACCCTTTAGGCGGCTAATAGAGATTGCTAGTTGGGGTGACCTGATGGTTCACTTGTCACTTCAGTCTGCAAGCAGTATGGTGCAATGTGTAGCAGGTCGCTTGCGGAGATAGGGTGACGTCCCATCGAGCATGGTTCTGGCATAGGGAGAATGATTGCTCGTGGGAGTGGGTTAGGAGACCTATTCGGAGTGCATTGCATAGTTTTTAGAGGAACATTGCATAACTGGCTATTGGTACTTCCAACCCAGATTGGATATTTGGGTTTGGTTACATTCGTCTGGACAAAGGTATAAGGATGACACGTGAAGCCAAGGTGGCCTGCCAAGTGGTCACACGGGGAAGCCCCTTACAGGTTTGTCCAAGTGGCAAAGAGGCCTTCTTTTAACTAAGCAATGACCTTTCATGTGGCGTGATAAAATCTGAAGTTAAAAGGCATAAGACGTTAAAATGCCAAATTCGAATGCTATCCCGAATTTCTGTTTAGGGTTGCTGATCGCTTCGGAGGTTGCAAGTTGATGCACGACTTGGGCTTGGGCTTTCTATGGCCATGCAACATCAAGAATGGCTTAGGGACTCCAACTAAATGAATAGGAGTGATTATTTTCACGGGAATCCAACTAAATAAACGAAAGTGCTTATTTTCATTTTTTAGAGCTTTATTTTCTTATCAAACTTAACATCATCTCATTAGTGGTAATTAAATAGGTCTAACAGAGACGACCTTCAATATGAGAAAAGAAAAATAAATAGTAAATCAACACCTTACTCTTATAAAGACTATAAGAAGGGCCCATGCAATACTGGTGCAATTAACTTTTAAACTGTTTCTTATCTTAAAATTGAATCTCAAAATTGATACAATAATATCAATAACATAGTATTTCTTAGTTATAAAACTAAGATTTTATTTTATTTTTTGTTTTATTTAAGACTTTAAAGGCATTTTTAAAGATGTTTCCCTTTTATGTCATCATTTTTTTTAAATCAATTTTATCTCAATTGACAAAGTAAAAGCATTTTTTTTTTTTTTACTTTTAATTTAACTGAAAAAGTGACTTTTTCTATTTTATCTTCTTAATATTTTAACTTTGTTATAATACTCAAATCCAATTTCTCATGTAAAATGAAAAATATTTTAAATTTTTTGACAATTCTTGACTTGAAGTTAACTCAAACTATCCAAATTTTATGTTGTTTAAATGATAAATGAATTTATCATAAACTCATGAAGTTCTGATCAAGAAAAAATTATATTTAATTGAGTAAAGAAAGAAATTGTTTGACGATGATATTTCCTTGATATACCGAATATCAATGCACCTCGACATGATAAACGATGCAGATATATCCTTAATAAGATATTACATTATAGAAAAATGTATGTAGTTTCATAGATGACCCACTTAACTATATCAATTAATAATTTCCTAATATGCAACTAAATCCATAATGATTTGTTTAGGAGATCTTTGTAAAATATTTGCTTAATGTTGCTAGTTTTTTTTTTGAAATTGATGTCAACTTGGATCTCACCTTTAACTTTTCATAATGTGGAAAGAAGTTATGATCTGGCGTCTTTATATTTCAATAAGAAATTATTCAATGTCATTATCTTTTTAAGTACTTTGCGCGAGACTGGATCCATAGTAGAACTATCAGCTTCAACTTTCTCTTCTCTACCATTTCCCATGATGCTCTCTCAATAATCTGCCCATCACTCAAAATCTCTGAAGTTGTATCATTTTCTTTAGGGCAGATTGATAAGTACTTGACATCCATTCCATTAATTAGGGCAATACAACTCTTTGAAGATTATTTCCAATTCTTGAATGCGCCATTTAAGGATTTATCCAAAGTCTCTTAAAAAATGTTATATATGAGCCTAATTTTGCTATTTCAAACGCAATTTGCAATTGTATTCGCTTGAATATCTATTATTCAAGTCGAAATCACAAGATTCATGGCATCTAAAACATTTATCTTTTTTATTTTGATTGCCTTACTTGATAACTCTCTAAAAGATTATGATAAAATCAATGGCAATAATGCATCTTGAAATCTCATATGAATCCCGCATCACAAGGCCGATTCTTTGATGTTGAGTTGGGTGGAAAAAAAACAACTCCATATTTTTCAATCCTTCATTTTTTTTTTTTTTATCAAGACATTATTGACAAGCAAGAGAACTTTGCTACCATCCATATTTTTCTATCATATCATTAAACATATTCTTGAAATAACGCCTTAATCATCCATGCTGGCTTGTTGGCGTGATACTCAATTCATACTTTGCAAATTTACATTTTTGAAACACTAAGGTTTAGCATACTTCCAAATAATCCATAAAGGAATTTTCCTAAACCATCCTCAATACAACAAATAACAATTGTAAGTCTTTCCTTGTCTTATTTTTTCCTTCCAAATTGTTTTGTTGTAAGAGAATGATCTTGTTGTAGCCTATAAAATAATCATGTTTCCTCCATAATAAAAACATCTTTCATTGAAAATTAATATAATTTCTCCCTTATGGATTGCAACTTGTTCTTCATGTCCTTTGCCCTCCATATAAACTAATCCACTTTTTCCGAAACAATGATATGTTTCGATACCATATCTTGATTTGAAAAGCTCAAACCAACTTTAAGAAATTGAATCGTGAAGTATCTACAAGATATAGTTTTCTCAGAAAATCTTGTCTTATTTATGATTAGTTTTCTTGTCGTATTTAGACATTCTGTATAAAACAATGCACTTATAGAAACTCTTCTCTAAGTCAGGGAATTTTGCGTCTTTGTGTTAATTAATATTATTTTCAAGATCAATTGAGAGATATTCCAAAGACTGCTTGATCATATTTGATATTGTCCCTTAACTCGCTTGCAAGTTAGGCTTTTGTGAAATCCATTGTTGCAATTGTTTGAGTGCAAGTTGGATTTTGTTTTTTGTACTTGCACAATGTGGCACACATTTCATGAGTCATTGTTGCTTTCTTTACAGCTTTGATATGGGAAGCCATTTTAGTTAAATGTTCATAAAATAGAATAATGTGGTAAATTGAATAATGTAATACAATAGTTTTGAAAAAAAAAAAAATACTTTTTTGAAAACATAAGTAATTCATGAATTTTGCTTGTTTAAATAAATACATGAAATAGTTAGTTTGTAAAACAAAATATTTAATTCGCTTAATTACAATAAAAAGATATTACTTGTAATATTTTAGAAAAATGAGGAATATATTGATAAATTAATAATCTATTAACTAATTGATAAATAAAAAAATTATTAATTTGTCAATTAATTAATATTCACTTAATTAATAGATTTTCCTTGGTCCCAAGGATATTAATTTATAGAGGTTTAACCTAATGTAGTAACAATCATTTTTACTTAAATTCTACAAAAAAAAAAAAAAAAAAAAAAAAAAAACCCAGAAGGAAAGAAAATGATCTACACCTATCTAGATTTTAGGCTTTAAGACAATGTTTAGTATATGGGAATAACGAATGAAAATAAATATTTTAAATACATTTTGGAATGCAATATTGAATTAAATATTTGTTTTCATTTCAATGTTAGGCAATAAAGGGAATATGAATGGAAAAAGAGATAAATTAACAATAATATCCTTACATATAGTTTAAAATAATTTATTTTTTTCATTTAAAAAAAAATCTCACACTATACATAGTTTTAAAAAATATATTTGAGATTTTTTTTTCTAAATAATAAAAGTCCATTTAGCCATATGATTTAAAAATAATGTTATGCTTTTAAAAACAATTTTTTTTAAAAAAAAAATTGTAGTATTATTTGGTTGTTGTTCTCTAAGAATAATTTTTAAAAACAAAGAGAAATAGAGAACTATTTTTTTTATACTAGAGAAATAAATTTCAAATCAAACATATTGAATTTCTTAACGAGTTAAATAATTTTAAAAAGTAATTTGAAACTCTATATATATATTACACGTTTTAAGTCATAATTTATTATTTATTATTTATTAGTTCTCCACACAACTAGATTTTTTTTAAAAAAAACATATCTTTTGGAGTTTTTTTTTCCTTTTGCTAAATAATAAAAGTTCAGTTGGTGGTGTGATTTAAAAAATAAATAAATAAAAATTATTTTAAAAAATTAATAGCATTGTTTGGTTGTTATTTTTTAAAAACAAAATGAAATAGAAAATTGTTTTTTCGATTTTTTGTTTCACTCTAGAAACCGAATTCCAAATCAATAGTATTGAATTTATTAATAAGTTTAATAATTTTTAAAAATAATTTGAAACTAATATATATATATATATATATATATATATATATATATATAATTACTGTAAAAAATAATATACCAAAACTAATAAGTTATGAGTCATGATTTATTAGTTATCCTATACACACAACTATATCTTTTGAATTTTCTTATTAGTTAAATAAACTTTAAATTAAATACAACATAATTAATATTTTAAATTCTTTGATGACTCTTTTTATTTTTTAGAATAATTTGAAATTCAAAAAATTGATTAATTAATTATAGATTAAATAAAAAATTTCAAAATACTTCACTCGTAATTGAGTACTAAATATATACATATATGTAATGAAAAACTTGACTTATTTATATCATAAAAAATTAAACTTTATTGGTTTTTAAATTCATTTAAAATAAAATAGTATTAAGTATTAACAATTATTAATTTAGAATTATTATTACGTATTTTTAACAAAATAAATCAATTATGCTTATGAGAATGTTAATATATCCATATTTTTATAATATTTATAAAAAATAAAATTTATGATTTAATTATTTGTAATTAAAAAAATTATTTGCAATAAGACTTGAATTAAATTTAGTTTATGTTATATAAATTTAATTTATAATTTTTGTTTTACAAAATCAAAATAAAAAATTATTTTTAAAAACTTATCTAAACATGATGTTGCTTTTTTATTTTTTGAAAAAGTGTTATTAAAAAATAACTTATAGAAAGGAAATCAAAATACTCATTAAAGATTATTTGAAATCTCACATAAGTGATCCTTTTTTCATTAGAATAATTTTTTATTCTATTTCCATCATCACTTGAGTTACGCAAACATGAGAATAAATGAGAAAGTAAATGAGATATTCGTTTTCACTCCTCATTCCAATGTACCCGGTAATACTGATTGACCAACTTTCTTGGCTTAAAAATGTGATAGGTGGTGATTTTATCGTTGCTATGAGATTATATACTCTTCTAGTCTTCACCTTTATAGATTTCAAATGGAATAATTGTCTCAGAGACGCACGTAAAGAAGCCCTCGCCTACATAATCAAAAGAAAAGAGGCCTCTCCCAAGCCTCTTCCAGCTTAAATGAAGATAAAAGGATAGAAGAAATTAGGTTTTGTTTGGCTTTTTGTTCTCCAGAACCGCAACTACAAATTGTCCTCTTTTCTATTCTTAAGAATAAAAAATATATTGTTTTTAAATAACATTTTTTAATTAATTTACATTTTTTCACCTGTTTTTTTAATATTGCTTTAAAAAAATAATTATACAAACATATAAAATAATTTAAAATAAAACACAAGACATAAAAATTATTTTACAAAACATCATAAAACTGTTTTCAAAAATTATTTTTAAGATCTGTTTTAAAAATCAGTTACCAAACATATCCTCCCATGAATTTAATTAAAGATGGGATAAAGCATACTTTAAAAAGTCTCTGTTGTTGCAATTTTGCCAATTATATTGTTATACTTTGACCTCTAGACCCGAGTATTTAATTGGCAAAATATAATGAAGAGGTACACGAGGATTAATAAAAACCAACTTAATATATACTAATTAATTTACTTTTCAATATCCTCAAGTAGGCCTTCAACTTCAACTTTATAAAATTCCGAAGAACAAGACAATCAGCACCAACAAGGCTTTCTTTGTGGGAAAGAGAGGTGGATCCTTATCAAATCTACATTGGACCCCATTTGATATCCACTGATAATGTCGCCAAACCTCACTGACATTTGATTAATAAAGATAAAAGATAAAATCAGATAATGACAAATCTTGTTACTAGCAATATGTAGGGGAGACAAGCACTACAGAGGGTCTCTACAATTCAACTAACTTAAGTAATTAAATTAAATTAAATTTAGTATTTAAATCTAAAATAATATCAAACTTTTCACTTAAAACTATGTAGATGTTGAATCTCATTAAAATAGAATTTCTTTTAAAATAAAAATATTTTATTTTTAGTTATTTAATATAATAAACTTAAAATTCCAATTAAACTCTACTTAAATTTATTTATAAGAACTAATTTTCATTGAACGGTTAATTAAAAATTTAAAATCATGATTATATTTCTTTACAGGATTTATATAAGAAAATAAAAATGATGATAAAATAAATTAAGTAATACATTACTTTTATTTACCATAAACTATTTATGTTATGCAACTTTTACTCTATAATTCATTTTTATTGAAACCCTTATTATATATTAGTTAAAAAAATACCCATTATAAAAAAGAAAAAAAAAGTGAAATAAAAATTAGAAAGAAAAATAGAAGGAAAGAAAATAGCTAATATAATTTTGTTTTGTTTCCCATCCATAAAAATTTTGAGAGAAATAATTTAAATTAATTAAGATAAAAGACATAGTAGCAAATGTGTTAGATTTATGAGAATTATACTCGGTCTTTTTAAATTAAAATTCAACATCTTTTTAAAAATAGCCTTTGTTATATAAAATAAAAATAGAATTACAAAATAAAGACCTTTTTAAATTAATTATGTTCTTATAATTAAAAATTTGAAGTTTGGACAAAGTACTCAATAAAATTTTGGGGCCCGTTTGAATATATTTTATAAAACTTACTTTTAAAACCCATGTTTAAATTAAAGAATAAAAAAACAGTTTTCGAGTATTTTATAAAAATAAAGGTGTTTATCAAGTTGTTTATAAAACTAAAAAACAAAAAACTTGTTTGAATAATTTTTTTTTTAAATAATTTTTTGGTTTTGTAAAAACATTGCAAATTCAATTTATATAATATAAAATTCAAGTCTTATTAAAGAAATGAAAATATTTTTTTAATTACAAATAAATTAAAAAAATAAATAGTTTTTAAACAAATATGAATAATAATACTATAAAAAACAATAAATTTATTTTTTTGTAAAAAAAAAAACTATTTTAGTATATGTTAGAAACATAAGAATATTAAAATCATAATTTTTTTTTGGTTAAAATGAATAATAATAATTTTTAAAAATATTTTATTTAAAATAAATAATGAAGAAAGTTTAACTTTTTTAACATGTAAATGAGTCTAGTTTTTCATTTTATGTACACACTTCGTATTGAATTACAAACATAATATTCTAACATGTTTTAATTTAATTTACAATTAAAAATTATTCTTAAAAATTAAAAAATTCATTAAAGAATTTAAATTATTAATCATGTCTTACATAATTTATAATTTATTTAACAAAATTCAATATATATATATATATATATTTGTTCATAGGAGAAACAATAAAGTCATGACTCATAATATATCAGTTTTGATTCATTATTTTTTTAATGATTAACTCTATTTTTTGAGTTCAAATTATTTTTAAAAATTATTAAACTTATTAATAAATTTAATACAAAGTGTCATTTGATTTCAAGTTCATTTTTATAGTGAGGAAATTTATAAAAATATAATTATGTGCAGAAAAATAATAATAGAGTTATTATGAATCAATTTTTATCCATAAATTTATGGTATTAATGAGTTTGTTATTTATGTTTCAAATTATTTTTAAAAATTACTAAAATTATAAATGAATTCAACATATTAAGTTTGGTTTAATTTGAAACTTATTTGTTTGGTTCGAAAAAAAAAAAAATTAGACCAATTGTGTCCATAAATTTTTGGTATTGATTAATTCAATAGAGACATTTAAATCAATTAGTTCATTTAGACCAGTTTGTGGGGGTTTCCCATGTAAAAATCATGTGTCTCATTGTTTATATATTTTATATTTTATATTATATTTTAATTGCCTAAAATAAGTTAAATTGATTATCCCTATAGTCTTGCGGGGTTTTCCTAAAAGGTTCATATCTATTTATCCCTACCTATATTTTATTTGATTAGTTTAATTGATTTGTTGGGATTGATATTGAGGTTGTTAGGGTAGTTATCTTTGTAGTTGTGGTGATTATTCCTATAACTAATTATTGTTATTTTTAACATCTCTCAAATATCTTTTGGATATTAATAGTTGATTTTTTTTTTTATCCCTAAATATTCTTTGGATATCAACTAACCATAAAATTAAAGTTTTTATTAGTTAAGATTTGGGAAGAACTCCCTTTTGGATATCCTAAATATCCTTACAATATCTTGGGATTTGAAATATTGGTTATAATTTATAAATATTGATTTAAATTTTTAAATCACCCATTCACCCCCTCTAGGTGTTCCTTATTGGACTTTCAATAGCTATATTAATGGTGTTCAAAGCAATACCCATTTTTCAATTGGTATCAGAGTGGGATAAAAAACTAATTCTTTGTCATATTGATTAAAAAACAAATTTTCATTGCTTATATTGTATAAAAATCAATTTATTTATTTTTTGCTTATATTGTTTAAATATCAAAATTTTATTAATCATATAGAATAAAATTCATTTTTTTATTGATTCTGTAAGTCTGATATGGAACAATCCACCCTATTTCAATGGGAATAATTATTCTCATTGGAAAGTATGTATGATGTTTTTCCCTACAATGCAAGGCGAAAGGGTATGAAATTCAATTGAATATGAAAGAGGGTATGTTTTTCCTTAATGCTCAAGGAAGATCAACAAGAGAACTTAAGCCTAAACATAAATGGGACAAAGCTGTTAATCAAGGTATGAAGCAAATGCTGAGCTTTATTTAGTATTTTTAATAGAGTTTGTCCAGATTTCTAAATTAAAAATGCTTGCTACTAGGTTTGAGAATATTAAGATGCATGAAAATCAAACTTTTTCTTTCTTTTATTATAAATTGATTGATATTATAAATTCTTCATTTAACCTTGGAAAACCTAGTCTAGATTCTAAGCTAGTTATGGTAATATTGAGATATCTTCAAGAGAGATTTAGACCTCAAGTAACTGCCATAGAGGAGAGTAAGGACATCAATTCCATGAGAGTTGATGAACTTGTAGGCTCTATTCAAACATAAGAGATAGCCCTATGTAGTTCCCAAAAGCTTAAAGACTTTGCCTTTAAGGCATATGAGGATAAAGAAAAAATATTGGAATACCATACAATATAACTAGTGATGAATTGGCCCACATAGCCAAAAGGATTAAAAGGGTCATGAAATTCAATAAAAGGTTCTACAAGAACTAAGAATCTAGAAAAGGAAAAGGTTCCTCCAAAGGTAAGAATTTTAATGCTTTAACTATGGAGGTCTAGGACACCATGCTCAAGTTTGTCTTAGCCCCAAAAATATAAAAAAGTCTATGTAGGCAACATGGAGTGATTCAGACTTTGAAGAAGTGTTTTTCATAGCTTTTGAAGATGTAAGGTATGATTCCAATGACATGTTAACTTTTGTTGCATCTATGGAACTTGTGAATGATATTGATTATGATAGTGATAGTAATGATGATGAATTTATTGATGAAAAAAGGCCTGAATTTTTTAATTATCTTGTTGTTGAGCATGAAAGATTAATTAAGAGTTATATGAAAAATAATGATGTTCTTGAAGCTCATAAAAACAAGATTGATGCGCTTAATGATGAAAAGATTAATTTGCTTGAGAAAGTTCTAAGCATCATTCTTTCCTTGAGAAGAATAATGCCTTCATTTAAGGGATCAAGAATAATAAGCCTTCTTCATCTGTGAATGAAAATTTTCACCTTGGAATTAAAGTGCTTAATGAAATTATTGACAAATGCAAAACTCATGGTGATAAAAGAGGTTTGGGGTACATTAACAAAGATTAGAGTCCCTTTAAAGGAGAAATTGTGTTTGTTAAAGGTAAGAATGATACCCCTAACCAAGCAAAATCTCCTAAAAAGACATGAATATGCACAAACTGTAAGAAAATAGGACATTCTGAATTTAGATGCTACACTAGGTTTCTTGAAAGGTTTGAAACTCAATTGAAAAGACTTATGAATTACTTTAATTCCCTTAAAAATAACATCTTGAATAATAGGAAATGGAATTAAACCAATTAGAAACCTAAAAGTCAAGCTAGTTCCTCTAAGTCACTACCTAAGACTAAACAAATTTAGTTGATAAAGGATAGGTCTAATTGTCAAGTTTTATTCAATACTCTTAAAGCTAAATCTTCTAGTGAGTGGTACCTTGATAGTGGTTACTCTAGACACATGATAGGAGATAAATCCTCTTTACTTCTCTTGAAAACTATGATGGTGGGGTTGTTACTTTTGGAGATGGAAGCCTAGCTTGAATGAAAAGCAATGGTAGTATAGTTATCCCCAGTTGTCCCAAACTAGATAGTTGAAGGACTCAAAACAAACCTCTTAAGCATTAGTCAAATGTGTGACAAAGACCATAAGGTAAATTTTCACTAAGACTTATACGAAGTAGTCAATAAAGAGGGAAAAGTAGTCATCACATGACATAGGACTATGGATAATTGTTAGGATATAAATCCTAACTTTAGAACACCTCTTATTTGTAGTAGGGCAAAGCTTGATTCTAATAAGTTATGGCATAGAAGGCTAGGTCACATAAACTATATGAACCTTGTGCATTTAGTGAATAATGAAAATTTTAGAGGTATCCTTAGACTTAGTGATGAACCTAAGCCCATTTGTGGTGAGTGCATGAAAGGCAAACAAACTAAGAGTTCACACAAAAAGGTCAAGGAGATAAGGACCACTAGACCTTTAAACCTTCATCACATGGATCTTATGGGTCTAATGAAAAATAAAAGTAGAGGTGGCAAGAGATATGTCATTGTAGTTGTAGTTGATTATTTGAGATACTCCATTGTGTTCTAAGGGAGAAATCAGAGGTCATAGAGCATTTGAAGTTATTATTTAATAGAATACAAGTGGAAATTGATCATCCAATTGTAAGGATTAGGAGTGATGGAGGGAGAGAGTTCGATAATGTGGATATTGATTTTTTTTGTGAGCCTAATGGAATTAAACACGAGTTTTCAACCCCTAGAACTCCTCAACAAAATGAAGTAGCTAAAAGAAAGAATAGAGTGCTACAAGAGATAGGTAGGGTAATGGTTGATATACATGATACATTTATGCAATTTTAGGCAGAAGTTATTAATACTATATGTTATACTGCCAATAAGATTTTTCTTAGGCTAGGAACAAAGAAGTCATCTATGAATTATGGACTAGGAGAAAACCTAACCTTGAGTATTTTCGAACTTTTGGTAAGGAGTGTTATATACTCAATGATGGGAAGAACCTTGGTAAATTTGATGCCAAATATAATTTAGGAATTTTCTTAGGCTATTCTAGTTCTAGTAAAGCCTATAAGGTATATAATCAAAATTCACAAGTCCTCCAAGATGATCGGGATATAATTGATAATTAAATTTTAACCTAGGAATCAAATGGGGATAACACTAAAGACTTGGAGACTACAAAAGACAACCCTAATGTTATCCCTAAAAGAAACATTGACCCTAACAATGATTAAGTTGTACCTCTAGATGACACTTCTAAAGAAATAAGATATAAACATAGATCTAAAATACCTAAGAACCACCCAATCTGAAGTGTTATAGGAAATGTTAATTAACAAGTGTTTACTAGGAGACAATCAAGATTAAATGAGATGGGTCTTGTATGGTTATACCTCCCAATTTGAGCCAAAGAATGTGGAGGAAGCTTGAGGAGATGAATCTTGGACTACTGCACTCCAAGAAGAGTTAGATCAATTTACTAGGAATGATGTGTGGTATTTAATCTCTAGGCCTAAAGATAAATATGTCATAGGTACAAAATGGATATTCAAGAACAAACAAGATGAAAAGGGGTTCATTGTGAGAAACAAAGGAAGACTAGTTGCCCGAGGATACTCACAAATTGAGGAGATTGATCGAAGAGACATTTTCACCCATAGCTAGATTAAAATCAATTAGGATACTTTTGGTAATAGCATGCTCCTTGAGGATAAAGCTTTACCAAATGGATGTCAATGGTGCATTTCTAAATGGGGTACTTCTAAGTAAAGACGTTTATGTTGACCAACCTAAGAGATTTGAGGATCCGAAATTCCCCAATCATATCTATAAGTTAAAGAAATCGCTTTATGGATTAAAGCAAACTCCTAAATCTTGGTATGAGAGGCTCACAACGTATCTTTTGGAAAAAAAGTTTGAAAGATAGAGAGTTGATAGAACCTTATTTATATATAGGTCTAATGATGAGTTGTTAGTAGCTTAGATTTATGTTGATGATTTAGTTTTTGGAGCTACATTTAATGACCTTGACCTTAGTTTTGCCAACGAAATGAAGATTGAATTTGAAATAAGCATGGTAGGTGAATTAACCTTCTTCCTAGGATTGCAGATTAGGGAACTAAAAGATGAAATTTTTTTTTCTCAATCCAAGGATGCTAGGGAATTAGTTAAGAAATTCAATTTAGAATCCTCTAAACACTCTAGAACACCTATGAGCACTACCACCGAGCTTAGCAAGGAGGCATCTAGAAAGGATGTTAAGCAAAAGCTTTATAGAAGTATGATAGGTAGCTTACTTTACCTCACTATGAGTCGTCTTAATATATTTTTTAGTGTTAAGAGCTTGAGCTAGGTATCAAGTGAACCCCAAAAAGTCACACTTAATGTATGTTAAAAGAATTATTCGTTATATAAATGGGACTCTTGATTATGGTTTGTAGTATCCCTATGATTCTTCTTTTGTGATTGTTGAATATTCCGATGCTGATTGGGTCGAAAATGTTGAGAATTAAAAAAAAGCATATTTGGTGCTTGCTTTTTTATTGGTGATTGTCTTGTGGCTTGGCCTAGTAAGAAACAAAACTTTATATCTTTATCTACTACCAAAGCTCAGTTTATTGTTGCTAAGAGCTGTTGTACACAACTCCTATAGATAAAGTAAATACTTAAAGACTATGGAATTGAGCAAAGGACCATGAACATACACTATGACAAATCTAGTGCAATAAATATCTCAAAGAATATTGTTCTTTATTCCAATACTAAACACATTGAAATTTGTCATCATTTCATTAGGGATTTTGTTGAAGAAAAGGTTGTTTCTTTAAAGTTTGTCCACATTGAACATCAATTGGTAGATATTCTTACCAAACTCTTGGAATCTCTTAGGTTTGAGTGCCTTAAGAAATCTGTGGGCATATGCCTAATAGATTGATCATAATTGATATAGGCTTCAAAGGTGTTGAGCTAAGTGTTGATATCTTGTTGTTTCCTTTAGCCATATTTTGCTTTGGCCATATGATTTTTGTTTAATTACTTGATATATTAACATGATCTATAATACCTCGAGTTTGTGAGTTGGAGAAATATACTATATCAACAAGACTTGAGGTGAATGAACTCATAGATACTTGTTAATCACTATTGATGTATTAGATTCTTGATAATTAAATGTCTTTATATGTGAGAATTTTAATATTAGTTGCATCATGTACTTGATCAAGAGGAAGAATTCTTAAGTTGAACTCATAAAGAAAACTTTGATTACTTTGGAAGGATCCATTGTTATGCTCAAATATTATTATCCACATACCTTGTTTGACTATGATCATTATTTGTTTCCCAAAATGAGTCAATACAAAATATTGAATCTTTGGTTAAGCATAACTCTCGTACTCTTCTCCAATTATTCTCTTAAAGGCATGTTGCTCACTTGTAACATTTGGAAACAACCCCAAAGTGGATATAAAGGCAACCATGAATGAATATAAAAAGAAAAATCAATTGATCATGGTTTATAATGCCTCCACTTTCAAAAGAAAAAGAAAAAGAAAATAAAACAAAAAGATATCAAAATTTAAAGGGGAGTCATGTTGTGTTTTACATAGATCAATAAGGTTGTATTAAATAGAAATTCAACAATCTTAGTTCAAATTGATTGGATATGTTCTTTAATTCGACCAAAGGCATGACTGGATTTCTTCTAAGTGAACAATTTTGAAATATTAAACTAGATAGTAAGTCGTATTCCTTTAAACATCAATGCTTATGTTTCTATGTTGACTCTCTTATACGTTGATGGTTATGCATTAGGTTTTCAAAACTAATATTATGATTAACTCTAACCTATGAACTTAAAACCTCATTTTTTATGGACTAATGTGTACTATCTGAAATAACTTACTTAAGTTATTATTGATCAATCTAATGTTGAGAGTTTATAAATTTAATTATTTGCTCTTTTTAGTTTATTGTTAAATTTTTTGTTTCAATTGGTGTCTATCATTGTCTCTAAATTAGTTAGTTGAGTTTTCTATCCCTATTAGAATTGAAATTAAGCTCTGACCACTCAAGAGCTGCATCCAACACTCAAGCCTCATCCAGTGGTTGTATTGCTCAAACGTTCTAAGTTACATCCAACGAGACATCCATCAAGTGTCTCACTTAAGTGTTAATCTACATCCAATGGTACGTCTGGTTATAAAAACCCATCTAGCACACCTTTTTTTTACATTTCAAACATTTTTCTATTCTTTCAAGCATTATGAGACTCTGTCTCTTTGACATTTGAAATTAGTTTTCTTCGTTTTTTGTGTTTTCAACTTTATAGTATTGTTCCACACTTCATTTAGGACATTTCTAGCGGTTTACATTTTCTTCGTACTTTTCTATCATTCTACTAGTTATGTCTAACCGTAGGTGTTAGCAAGAGGTGACTCCTCTTGGGTCACCTAAGCCCATTCATTGCATTGCTCTTCAAGGTCTTTTTATATTGTTTCTTCTCTCAATAGTCTCATGATCATTTCTATGCTTATTTTTAGAGCTGTCATATTGAGGTTGAGCATTATATCAACCTTTGTGCCTTTCAAGATACTTTTATTCCTATCATTCTCAGAGAAAGAGGGTGGGATCCTTATTTACTTTACAAGGTTCATATTATCCTTTGTGATTCGCATGTTCTATGTGAACATGCATACTTTTTCTTCAAGTTGCACCTTTTAGGTAGCCACATTTGATTAGTCCTTTCAAATCACCTCATTGTCAATCTGTCGTGTACTTGACATGCCTAGAATTGATGTGTCTTTCTTTCTTCCTTCCAAAGGTTCAATTTTTTACTCTTAGAGATCTCCTTTCGATTCTCGTTTCTTTATATGGTGCTCCTCATGAGTTTCCTACATATATTCCTCAAGTTGGCTTTTCCAAGCTATCTTGGATTCTTGCTACTTTCCTTATTTATTATTTCTACTCTTCTTCTCATCATACTGAGATTCCCTAATCGATTGCTCGATTCATCTACATCATCCTTTCAAGCCAACAATTTGATATTAGGCAGGTCATTATTGATACCATCATCCTCTACCATGATTTTTTTTCTTTCGTCGCAATGCACTTCCTTTTGGGCTCCTCATCTCTAGATTGTTAAAGTATGTTGGCTTTGAGATTGCTACCACATAAAGGGTCTAAGCTACTCATGCCTTGTGGAATGAGAGTTTTTGGGCTAAGCACTACAATTATGTGTATGGTCCCATGGCTCTTCCTATTCCCGATGGCCCCAAGATATTGCACCACACAACAAGCTACTCAAGAGGCACTTGTAAAGAAGGACGAGATCTGAGCCATAGAGGGAGATGCACCTGCACCAAACATTGTTCTTAAGACTTGCTATAGTCAAGGTCGTGCTCTTACATCTAAAACTTCTCATGGATTATCAACTTTCACAAACCCGACTACTTAGGAGATGTATCTCATGACTAGAGTGCTTTAGAGCTTGGAATCATAGGATATTCAACTCCGTGAGATCTAGGGTCTGTTGTCCTACATTATTTCATGGATCCATGCTCAAAGCGGTTCGAGCTACTTCCTACCCCTGCCTCCTCCCGATGCTTAGTTATTTTGGTATGTGAGTTTGTTGATATGGATTCCTTGTATTCATTTCTTATCTTATGTATCCAGAATCAATTTTTGTTACATATATGTGTTGTTCATTTTTCTTTTTGTCTTTGTGTGCTTTCTCATGTTTATATTTTAATTACTTTTCCATTTTGTGACAAAAAAGGGAGAATATTGAATATTTAACCCACTTAAAAATAAAAAGGGGGAGAACATTGAGTATTTAATTCATTTAAAAAGGAGGAGCTATAAATAAGGAGAGGTAAGGTGTTCATAGAAACTCCTAATTTAAGGAAAGGTAATAATTTTTAATTTTAAATTCTTTATTTAATTCATTAATTAAAGATATTAATTGAAATATTAGAGGAAAATAAACCTGAGACATTAGAGTAAACCAAATCAACCTTAGGAAGCACAATTAGATAGTTTAAAAAGATACATAACACAAATGTTTCTTAAAAAATATTATTGTTTGAATTGTCTCTCTCTCTATCATAGAAGTTTCTTCCCATGTTTTTCACTACCTATTTTCTAATTGGAGATAAACCTCTAGGCATCATTGTTGATCTATTAAGCTTTGTTTTTTTTACTTTGATGTCACTAAAGGAATTTGTTCCTTTTTCATGCTTTCATAAGGCATCAAGCAAAACCTCCAACAATCCTATTTTTCTTTCATGATATTATTTTATTTTTCACACTGCTTTATCTTTGATATAGTATTTTGTATGTGTGCAGGTTATAGGGTTGAAAGATAAGCACTACAAAGCATTGCAAAGTATTCCCTTAGTTTAATTTTAATTAAGCATTAATGTGTGTTATGTGAACTCTTTTATGTGAGTTCAGGTAATGATCTTTTGTCTCAAAATTCCCAAATGGACACTGAGTCTTATTTATGTTGGCAATTTTTGTTCCAATTAATGTTTGGTCGCTACTACAAAAAACTAATATAATGACGCTTATTAAAAGCATCAATATTTAAAGAAAAAATGGGTTAATATTGGTGTTTTAGGAACAATGGCGCTTTTTAAATATTATAATGACATTTCTATTACTTGGTGTCTATTCCTTGGCACTTTTTAAGAGCGTCATGGTAGGAGTTTGTGTTATGAACAACCTTGACACTTGTTAGAAGAGCCATTTTATTTTCTCCTATATAAATCCCTTGTTTCTTTAAAACCCTCAAACCCTGATAGCCATAAAAAAATAAATAAATAAATAAAACTTAGGGCACATACCCATATTGGCAACCCACCACCATTGCCATGCAAGGCGACTCCCCTCCCAATGCCTTTACCTTATGCACCACTATCTTCCTCTCTCTTGTCCTCCATTCATCATGTCATTTCTTCAATTCCTCTTTCTAGTCCTCCATTCATCACGTCATCTCTTCGATTACCAAAGAAATTGCAAGATCTTGGTGGGACTGCTTCCAACGAGCTCGATCTCACCAAGGCTACACAATTGTATCATGAGAACACTGAAAAAATGTCTCTTTTTTGTTTTTTTTTTGTTTTTTTTTTTATTTTCAATTTTTTTTTAGTTTTTGATCTGGAGAAAACATAAATCATTTCTAACTAGTGTTGATTTTTTTTTTAAATGTTATTTATCATTATTGTTTTTTTTTCTTGAACTTGAATTTTTCCAAAAAATCATTTTTTTTCAGATTTGTACGAGAGAACAAATCATTTTTTTTTGTTATGAAAACACAAATCGTTTTACATTTTTTTAGTTTGCTTGATTTGGGGAAAACATAAATCATTTTTAAGCGGTATTGATTTGTTTTTTTTTTCTGTTATTTATCATTATCATTATTTTTATTTTTTATTTTTAACTTGAATTTTTCCAAGAAATCATTTTTTGGATCTGTTATGGAGAACATATATTAATAACAAGATAAGATAACAAAAAATGATTGAGTTGCATTTGGCATCTTGTAAAGGAATGAGGTGCTTTGCTCCTATAATAAAGAAAAGAGATCATGTTCTTTGCCCTAAGCCACCCATCAGGCCCCTTCCATGGCATCTCTCATAATTTTTTATTTTTTATTTTAATTTCTCCTTGTTTGTTTTATTTAATTAGGAAGAACCCATTTTTAACTGGTTGATTTATAAGCATCTACAGTAAGTTTTTAACTCAAAATCAAGGCCTCGTCTTTTGGAGGCTCAAGCATAATGGAGATATTTTAGCCTTCGAAATTTAGAAAAGATTGAGAATAATAGTGAGTGCCTCATTTGTTAAATAATAAAAGTTATCCTTGGGATATCTTTACTTTTCTAGATCACTTACATATTTTGCACAATGCAACCTTAAAATTTTTGGTTTATTTGTTATTTTATACAAGATAATTTTAAATTACAAGGTTGCAGGTGAGAATGGTATAACTAACCGGCTCTTGGAGTAGTTTCTCATCTTAAATTGCCTCAGGCACCACCAATTACTACAGTGCTATTACGAATAGGAAATAAATTCCCATTTTCATTTGGTTAGGTAGGATGCAATGTTTAGTGGTCATTAGTTTGATTATAGCATAAACTAATGCTTGTTATGGTTTTATTTCCTTGTTTTTGTTATCCTTTACCTTGCTTACGTCATCACTAATGTAAAGATCACATGCTACTATGGTTTGAGTAGAACATCTTTCTTTCTTTTCACTAATTTTTGCTACTCTAGTTGCAATTTCTATTTGACATAGAAAAATTTGTAGACATGTAGTTTTTATTGGTGGAAGTTTTGAGGATTAAAAACACAAACTTTATTTGACACGATTATTTAAACTAAATAATTAAGATCAGTAAATGCATTTAAACTAAAAACAAATTAAGACTAAACTAGATAGAATAAAAAACACAAACTTTATTTGACACGATTCAACTAAAGAATTAAGATCAACAAATGCGTTTAAACTAAAAACAAATTAAAATTAAACTAACTGGAATTAAAAATACAAACTTTATTTGGCACGATTATTTAAACTAATGAATTAAGACCAGTGAATGCATTTAAAATAAAAACAAATTAAGACTAAACTAAATAGAATAAAAAACACAAACTTTATTTGACATGATCATATAAATTAAAATAAACTAGCATGGAACTAATGAACTACAATCACAAAAGAAGACATCTAATTTAAAAAAAAATAAAAAAAATTGTACGAATTGAGATTCAAAAGAATTTATCGCAAAGATTAATTAATGTAACGAACTAAAATCTAAACTAAAAAATGCTTATAGAAAATGAAAACTAACTTGTTTTGTGTCTAAAAAAAATGCTCTCCTGATGATTAAAATGGCAGCCCGATCCACATCTAAAGTCTCTTACTCTCCTCCAAAATTCTTGCACATGTTCTCTTAGAAAAAAAAAAAAAATTATGCCTGTTTCTTTTAAGAGTTCCGCCAGTGTCTGGCCTTCTTTATCTTCTCTAGGGAGAGAGTTCAACCTTATTACCCATAAGAAGTGGTTGCCACTATTGATCAAGCCATACCAAAATTTAGTGAGCTCATCCTTTTTTTTATGACCATGAGGCTTTCAAAGCTTACATAGATAACAGATTTTAACGTTTGGCGGTGATGCCACGCTATGCAGCTTTTGTCTTCTTCCCATAAACTATTGGAAGATTGTGACATAGTTGTTTCAGATGCAAGCCTGGATTTCAGGTGTTCATGAAGAGGTTTGATGGCATAGGTTTTGGGTTAATGATTGCATATTTGGGAGAGGATAGATCATTCTAGATCTTCAAATGTGTTGATTATGAGACCGTTGGTTCGTGCTGTTTGTGGAAACTCTTGCAAGACAAATTGGAAATATGGGTCATCCACGTTATTGGCCCAAAAAAAACTAGGTAGGTCACGTCGTCGGAGAAATCTTTCCATTGTAGGGAAACTTGTTACTAGCCAATTCAGATCATCATCTTTTAAGGGGAATTCACCAGCTTCAATGAGTTGATCTAAAGAGAAATATGCTCAGAAGGAACAAGCACTTGCAGTATGGAAAAGAATAATGGGAACTCTCACTTCGTCAACAACATCAATAGCAAAAGTTAAGATCCCATCTGCTATGATGCAGGTCACTGGTTGGCAGGTTTTAGAACTCTGACATCACTAAATCATCTTCTCCCTAAAAGGTGGTTTGGTTGTAGTTCTAAGTCCGTCGAAGCTATCCTTGTGATCGGTGTGCGGGTACTCCATCGGAAGCCCATTATTATTTCAAAACGGAAACCGAGATAGCGGGTGAATCTGTCTAGAATACTACTGGAGTAATAGAGAAGGCAGTGGTAATTAGAATTGGAATTAAGGAAGGTGACTTGGAATTGAAATTAATGCTGCCAAGGGTCACAATGAGGTTAGATAAATTTCTCGATCAAAGTTTCCAAGGTGGTTCTAAAAAGGGTAAGTAGTATGAGTAACAATAGACCACTAAGGAACTACTATGGAGCACTAGAAGTGAACTTAAAGACATGTGCTAAAGGGACAAAATTAAGGGTCTACAAATATGCCTTTCTTTGGTATAGATCACAAGTATAGAGAATGTGAGTAAAAATACGAATAGTGAACGAAACGAAGTGAACTATACTGAAGAGCTATAGAAAGACTAGAAATTTTGTCCTAGCTCATGAAGAGGTAGGGTCAAAAGATTGGGTTGCAATCACAAAAATGGAACAACTCTTGTCATTAGCTCAAGGCTTTACAAGGAAAGAATGACTCTGGGCCATGGATGATGTGAACAACTCTAGGTCAAGGGCACGAGACCCTAAATATTTAGGATGACTCTAGGTCACATATGAAATAAAGGACTCTAGGTTGGGAACTCTAAGCTTTAGATATTATGAATGACTTTGGGTTGAAAGCTCGAGGCTTTAATGCTAAGAACGACTCTAGGTCACAAATAAGAAGGACGACTCTAGGTCATGAGCTCAAGGCTCTAAATGGGAAGAATGACTCTAGGTCATAAATAAGAAGAACAACTCTAGGTCGTGAGCTTAGGGCTCTAAATGGAAAGAATGACTCTAGGTCATAAATAAGAAGAACAACTCTAGGTCGTGAGATTAGGGCTCTAAATGAAAAGAATTACTTTGGGTCATAAATAAGAAGAACGATTCTAGGTTGTGAGCTTAGGGCTCTAAATGGAAATAATGACTCTGGATCATAAATAAGAAGAACAACTCTGGGTCATGAGCTCAAGGCTCTAAATGAAAAGAATGACTCTGGGTCATAAATAAGAAGAATGACTCTAGGTTGTGAGCTTAGGGCTCTAAATGGAAAGAATGAATCTAGGTCATAAATAAGAAGAATGACTCTAGGTCGTGAGCTCAAGGCTCTAAATAGAAAGAATGACTCTGGGTCATAAATAAGAAGAACAACTCTAGGTCGTGAGCTTAGGGCTCTAAATGGATAGCCGATTAGGATGCTTTCCAGCTCATGGTGTTGGGTCAAGGCCACTCGCAAGTGGCTAGAATGATGAAAATGAAACATCTTAGGGATGTAAAGGAAGTAAACGACTCTAGGTCGTGAGCCTAGGGCTCGGTATGCTACGAATGACTCTGGGTCATGATGCAATGAGTAACTCAGGGTTATGATGAATAGCTCAAGGCTATGGATGGAATTAATGACTCTAGGTCATGATGCAATGAGTAACTCAGGGTTACGATGAATAACTCAAGGCTATGGATGGAATGAATGACTCTGGGTGATGATGCAGTGAGTAACTCAGGGTTACGATGAATAGCTCAGGGTTATGAGCTTCGAGCTCTATGACTGATCGGCTAGAAGAAGAGTGCAATATGCAAACTTCAGGTTAAACCACTCATGGGCAACCAAATGATGAAGGCTCAGCTCAGGGCTGGAAAGACTCCGGGTCTTAAGGAAATGATAGCTCAAGGCTACCAGGCTTAGGGCCTAGAAAGAACGGATAGCTCAGGGCCTATAAGACTCAAGATCTATAAGGAATGGCTAGCTCTGAGCTAGGAGACTTAGGGCCTAAAAAGAGATGGATATCTCAAGGCTAAAGATAAACGGGTAGCTCAAGGCTACGAGGTTTAGGGCTTAGAAGAAACAAATAAAGAAGACCAACTTGAAAGTGGATAGGAAGTAAATGGGCTCAAAGCTGTATACTCAAAATGCTAAGGGTCGAACTACTGAACTTAGGAAGGGAAATATGCCCTAGTATCTAAGGTGTTCGCACTACTGAAACATCCAATAAATTAATCATCCGTTGAAATCAATGGGTCAAGAACCAATACATCATGACAGACCTCTGAAAATCTAGACTGAAATAAGTCTCTATGTTTGAAAAGTTGCTCTATCAACAAATCTCAAAAGGTAAATCTCAAAGTGCACAAAATACTACTCATATGGATAATCCAATCTGCAAGGTAATAATGATGAAAACAAATCTATCTCATGAACATTTGGCTAAAGGATCCACCCATGCTTCTCGGGTGAAACCTGATGTGATCCATCTCTATTTCAACAAATCCATGTAGGGAGGTCCTGATACAGTCAATCGTCGGAAGCTCCAAACTAGTACTCAATCTAAAACCTAGTTGACCACTGTCTTAATCTCAAGGACACTAAAAGAAAGTGGGGAAATATGCCCCAGTATAAGATCTGATGTCAAAGTCATGAGGTAAATATTCAACACTAATCATCTCTCCTCATACCACTACATAAGCAAAATCTCACCAAGGAGAAGGGAATATGCCCCAATATGATATCTGATGTCGAAGTCGTGAGGTAAACGACCAACAATGATCATCCATCTATGTAGCGCTGCCTCAACACAATCTCATCAAGGAGAGGGGAATATGCCTCAGTATGGATATCTAATGTACAATAAAGAATCTGTCAAAATCAATCAAACATCTCTATAACCATAAATAGGGATAGTCATACCGTTCAACAACAACTAGGAACCTCAAAGAAAATGGGAAATATGCCCTAGTGTGGATATCTAATGCACAACAAAAGGATCCAACGTCACTAATCAACTATCTCTAGCTCAACAATAATATGCTAAGAAGTTAGAATGAAGTATCAACCAATGCCTCAAGGGAAACACTCTAAATCTAATCTCAAAGGAATAATCAAAATGATGAGGAATGTGATAATCTCAAGAGTAGAAGCATGTCTCTGATGAATCCTTGACTGATTCTAACATGAATCTGGTAACCTCGAAATAGGAAAATATGCCCCAGTATACAAGATCTATACACTGCACTGAAAATTGTCCCCAACTCAATAACAATCCACTAGTCTATCTCAGAAATACTCCACAAACGAAACCTAGAATCATGAAAATCGTCAATGAGCTACACTAGAGTTGATATCATCTCAACATACTCCACTTGAGATCTCAGATCAATGAAAATGCACAGGCTCAAAGAAAGTGCTCCACTAGGGGCTCATCTCAACCAAATGAAAGGGGAATATGATATGGATATCTGATGTATAATAGAATGGGAAGCTAGACAATATCAAATATCATCCATAAAATGAAGCAATCATCCACATCCATCACTTAATCACCTCCAAGCATCAAAGAAGCATTTCCCAAAAAAAAAAAAAACAAGATGATGTCTATACATCAACCAAATCCCAAACACCAACCTAAGTAGAGTTTGTCAAAGAAAGCATCTGATCTCATGGTCTCAAGGTGGACTTAAGACATGGGACGTAACATAGGTCAGGGTGATAGGGTGAAAGAAATGAAGGAAAACTAGGCTCAAATATTCAATGATCAAATCCATACCCTCATGTATAGTGTAATGCATAGAAAAATCTCATGAACCATGGACCTAAAGGTAACTAGAGGGAATGAAAGATGTGAATGATGTGAAGAAGATATTGAATCAATACTGTGTATCAATGTGTAGGAAATGGATAAAAGGTGGAACGAAGATCTAGAAAGAAGTGACGGGATACAAAAAAAAACAATGAGAAAGTGGAATGAATGATGATCAACCCATATTAGTACAATAAAGGAAAGTCATATCACCAATGATGGAATGGTGGATAAGACAATGATCCGGAGACCCTAGGAAAAAGGTTACTCATCCCTCATACCTAATACATATCAACCATGATCCAAGAAGCATAGGATCTCATAGAACTCTCACATGAACCCTCGACACTCCAAATGCATAACAAAAGTAGCTCAAGGAGTGAAAACTCATATAAAAATCTCACAAAAACCCACAATGACAAATATACCCAATAAACAGACCTCAAAATGTGACATAAGTGCCCAATGGAGCAAGATACCATACACAAACATATCATTACGCTTTTTCTTTCTTTTTTGTTTTTGTTTTGTTTTGTTTTGTTGAATGTGCATGCTCTGATTATCAATAAATCGAACTCCAGTGGGAAAGATGTAAGGAATGAACAAACTCTCTCAAATCACTGATGAATACATGAACCCCATCCCATGAGACAACCTCTCAGACTAAAATCTCTGAATCAATGCCAAATGATGGGATGAATGGAGTGATATGACTGTCCACTTTGCACTAAGATGTGAATAATCATCAACCCAAGGAAAAGAAGAGACAAGGTGAAGCAAATAATGATGAAAACAAGAAAAAGAATGAAAATGTGATGATAGTAAAATAGAACAAATAAGGTGATATGAAGATGATAACAAGAATGAGAAAATAGACCTAGAGGTCTAAAGCTCATGAGACTTTCCTAGCAAAGCATACATATACATCAAAGGGCCCCAAACCCGAGTGTAGAAATGGTAATCAAGGCTATAAGAAATAAAAAAAGGCTTTAACGTACCATGTGAGGCTCAATGGGCTAGCAACGGTCTAATATATAGATAGATGTGATAAAGTGTAAGGCTAACCGAAATGATGGCCACCTATCCTATGACCATGGTCTCAAATGTAATGCTTCTTCAACTGATCCACATTGAAAGGGTCTAAGAATTGATTTTTATCTAGATATGTCAATCATATTTCCTCTCTAGGGTCAACTCTCTAATGACATGTGTTGTACTCTAAGTAAGTCCCTAGGGTCTCCTGGAATAGATGAATCTCCATGACCATAACTGGACTAACATCGTCCCTAAACATATCATCAACATAAGCGGGATGCCCCAACATAAATAAACTAAATCTCTTCTAAACTCTCAATGATGAAAATCTCAAGCATATCAAGAGAGTGAACTATCTCTGGCTAATCTGTGCTAACCATCTAACCATCATCCAATACCTCTATCTCAGGCTCATCATGAAAAAAAAAACCCATGTCAATCAAATCTTCCATCTTATAGAAAAACTAACATCCTCTATAAGAACTCTCATCTGGTAGACTTTGACCCATAATCCACTAAACTCATCATATGTATGATGTCACCCTCAACAATGTCACTGGCTAACTAGGTGGTGGGGGCGGGCGGTAATGAATCAAACGACATCTCATCTTGAATTGGATGTTATCTATCTCACTGTCCATCAATCCTCTGGCTCAAACCTGCTAATACCTCCTGAATAAAGTCATGGTGATTGTAAGTCAATCAACTGTAACATGCTAAAGATCCACACTTGATTTCTTTGAAACCCTGATCAATATATGTCCAACTCTAATCTAATAAGTTGAATCCAAACCAAAACGAATAACACTCCTATAAGGTACAAAAGCACGAAAAGATAAATGAATGAAGCTCAAAAATGGTGGAAACGCACTAATCAAAATGAAAAAATGTGGACTAACTAAAACTTAAACATGTACTAATCTCTGAGCACACCAAAAGGAGACCATGAAGAGAATAACTTAACCTAATTGTGACCAAGGCAGCTCTCAAGGTCCATAGATGCACCCACGTGTAGAAGTGAAATCTTAATTGGGTCTAGGCTAACCTACAAGGTTTATGTGTCTCTATAAGATAAAGTGGGTGGCTTAAAGGATCCCTAGCAGAAGCGATCGTACCCTCCGGCGGTACGCAACCCTCTACACGCCTCTAAAGAGACGGGGTGCTTCCATGCAAGGTGGTCATCACCTCCACACATGCACTTCTTCGCTTTCCCAGGGGGTTTCTTAATGGTGAAGGCTCTCCCATCTCTCAACACCCAAGGATAATCTAAAGTGCATAGTGAAGGATGTGGGTGCATCCAAAAATACCTAAGATCTAAAGTGAGATAGTGAACAAAGACAAGCAATCATACAATCATGTAGGGGAAAAAGTTGTCATGCAACAAGCATTCATCTGAAGCAGATAAATATCAAACAAACAAAGTCCTATCTAACATATGTGAGAGTGAATCATGCGAAAGTGAGTAAGCAATCAGGTGATCATTCAAGGTACTCAAACATGTTAAGATAGCAAACCAAACAAGAAGCAAATCGAATCACCTTTGCCTAAAACAAGTGAGTACCCTCTGATCGACCAATTAAACACCACATTTTCCTCAACTAGTGTTCAAGCTTGATCCTCAAAATTCCCCAATGGAGTCGCCAAGTTGTGGACTCGCATTTTTCACGTGCGTCCCCACTCGATTGGCAAGACTCGCTTTTATTTGTGAAAAATTAATTTTTGGAAAAGTCGGAGTCGCCACTTATTTTATTTTTATTTTAAAGGAAAAATAAAATTAGAAATAAAACCTTAAAATATGACTCCATAGTTTTTGGCAAAGCGTGTCTTTAAAAAACCCGAGTCTAGGTCCGGGGATCAGGTTACTTATTGGGAAGGTATATCTAGGAGGTAGCACGCCTCTAAGGCCTATAAAGGTCTCTATTGACTAAGTTGAGGGAAATGTGACAATTAATTGATTAATTGAGGGTACTTAGGTAGACTAAGGTGATTTAAAAAAAATAGCATGCCAAACAAGATCAAATCACAATAAATAAAAGTTAGGATGCATACCCGAACTGCTTCTTAAGCGCCATCACAAACAATCAAAGGTTGGTTTAAATAGTATATCGCCCAACATGCCCTTTATGAAAAATAATCGCACAATGAAGCATATATATCAAGGCACCTAAGCACTATCAAACATAGGCATAGTTCACAGTGACAATCATATTTATAGAATTTAGAAGGTAGGTAATAGGGGGCGTACCTAGATAGCATAGACAACTCATAATACGCTTCCTCAGGACATGGGGGGTTAGATAATAAATAATAAAATAAGAAATCTTAACGTGCTTATCTAATTAGTATAGCAAAAATGACCACAGTATAGAAAACAATCAATTATCACTTATATCTTATATATAATTCTTAAAAAATAAATAGACATGATTATAATAAATAGCAAGGGTGGTAGCAAAAATAAGTTTTGAAACGATTTTCTTATGTAGGGTTTCACCAATTCCCCAATCAATATACACGAATTTAGCCTAGAATTATCTCATTTATTTGGGACCACAAGTTTTGATTCATGTTTTATTCAAAACCAAAATTTTTATTGAAAACTGAGAATGATGCAAACCGATCAAGATACGGTTGCATATTATTATTATTATTATTATTATTATTTAAAAAAAAAGATTTTGATTCTAAAGACTCTAAATGAATTTTTTTTAAATATATTTTCAAAGGGATCTTTTGAGAAAAGTATTTTATTTTAAAATAAAAGAAATTAATTTTTAAAATAGAAAAAAACATTGAAAACAAACTACCAACCAAAACAAAAGAAAACGAAAATCACAAAATAAAGATTTAAACAATCATGTCAATTACAGTGGTGAGAGTAGGGCCAACCTTCATGGGTTTCTAGTGGCCTTAAAAAAAAGGGATTTGACCAACAATCGCTAAGGCAACAGACTAATGACTTTTAATTCAAGCAAGCTAACAAAAATATTATCCAATACTAATATCTAGATTTCAAGAAACACATGAATTAAGATAAGAAAAACCGATCAAGGATTAAAGTCAACAAACTTAGCATATGGAGATAATAATGTGGGATTAATTAAGGTAAATTAACATTCTAACAAAATATGATAAATCAAAACCAAAATTTAGCAATCTTGAAAATATGAAAACAATAACATGCAATTAACTAGATTGATTATCTAAAATTCCTAAAAACTCGAACTAAATATTAATAGATCAATACCAAAATATGCCATACTCAAAATATGAAAAATAATAACATATGATTTACTAAATTAATTAACCAAAACTCTAATAAACTAAAACTAAATATTGACGAATCAAAATTAAAATTGTCATACTTAAGACATGAAAATAACAACACGTGATTAACTAAATTAACTAAAATTATAGTCAACTTCAAAATTGGATATAAATGGATTAAATCAAGATTAACAGAATCAAAAAACACACAAACACATTCAAACTAAAAAATAATTAATAGATTAAATTAGAATTAAAAACATCAACATTATCTAATAAGATTGGCTAAACTATCAAATTGAAATTGCAAATATATTTGAACTAGAACAAATAAATAAATCAGCAAATTAAAACTAAACTAAAATCAGAATTAAAAAAAATATGGAATTCATCTAAGAGGATTAATCAAATAATTGAATTAAAATCATAAACGCATTCAAATTATAAAATATTAAAATTAAACTAAATTGAAATTAAGCTCCATCTAATAAGATTATTTATGATGAATTAAAATCAACAAATACATTTAAGCTAAAAATAGATTAAAACCAAACCAACTAGGATTAAAAACACAAACTTTATTTGGCACGATTATTTAAACTAATGAATTAAGTTCAGTAAATGCATTTAAACTAAAAACAAATTAAGACTAAACTAGATAGAATAAAAAACACAAACATTATTTGACACAATTATTTGAATTAAAGAATTAAGATCAACAAATGCATTTAAACTAAAAACAAATTAAAATTAAACTAACTAGAATTAAAAACACAAACTTTATTTGGCACGATTATTTAAATTAATGAATTAAGATCAATAAATGCATTTAAACTAAAAACAAATTAAGACTAAACTAAATAGAATAAAAAACACAAACTTTATTTGACATGATCATATAGATTAAAATAAACTAGCTTGGTAATGAACTACAATCACAAAAGAAGACATCTAATTTTTAAAAAATAAAAAAATTATACGAACTGAGATTCAAAAGAATTTATTGCAAAGATTAATTAAACTAACGAACTAAAATCTAAACTAAAAAAATGCTTATCGAAAACGAAAACTAACCTGTGTTGTGTCTGAAAAAAAGAATACTCTCTTGATGATTAAAATGGCAGCCCGATCCCCGTCCGAAGTTAGTGAGCTCATTCTTTTTTTATGACCACAAGGCTTCCGAAGCTTACATAGATAACATATTTTAACGGTTGGCGGTGATGCCATGCTATGCAGCTTTTGTCTTCTTCCCATAAACTGTTGGAAGATTGTGACAGTTATTTCAGATGCAAGCCTGGATTTCCAGTGTTCATGAAGAGGTCTGATGGCATAGGTTTTGGGTCAATGATTGAGTATTTAGGAGAGGATAGGTCATTCTAGATCTTCAAATGTGTTGAGTATGAGACCGTTGGTTTGTGCTGTTTGTGGAAGCTCTTTCAGGACAAATTGGAAATATGGGTCATCCACGTTATTGGCCCAGAAAAAAAAAACTGGGTACGTCACGTCGTCAGAGAAATCTTTCCATTGCAGGCAAATTGGTTACTAGCCGATCCAGATCATCATCTTTTAAGGGGAATTTGCCAGCTTCAATGAGTTGATCTAAAGAGAAATATGCTCAAAAGGAACAAGCACTTGTAGTACGGAAAATAATAATGGGAACTCTCACTTCGTCAACAATATCAATAGCAAAAGTTAGGATCCCATCTACTATGATGCAGGTCACCAGTGGGCAAGTTTTAGAACTCTGACATCACAAAATCATCTTCTTCCTGAAATGTGGTTTGGTTGTAGTTCTGAGTCCGTCGAAGCTATCCTTGTGGTCGGTGTGCGGGTACTCCATCGGAAGCCCATTATTGTTTCAAAACGGAAGCCGAGATAGTGGGTGAATCTATCTAGAATACTACTGGAGTAACAGAAAAGACAATGGTAATTGGAATTGGAATTAAGGAAGGTGACTTGGAGGCCTCCAAGGTAGAGAAGTTCGGTGAGTTTAAGCATGGCGCTGAGGTAGCCTTGAACCGGAAAAATGGAAGATGAGGACCTGGGGAGAGTTCATTCATCATGCGGCTACCATATCTTGTCCCTTCATGTGGAGTGTGTGTTGTTCATCTTCAAAGTGGCAACCCCCTCTTTTCCTTGGTCATGATATGCCCTTTTCTATATGCAGCTCGGATTCCTTCTTAAAGCCATGATCTACCCGCTTTCTATATGCAGCCCGGATTCCTTCTTAAAGCCGTGATTTGCCCACTTTCTATATATAGCCCGGATTCCTTCCAAGTTTCCCTATTTGGCCGTGATCTCCTCTCATTTTTTTAACAATATAAAACTCCTTTCCATATTGTGTTGAATATAAAAATAATGCAACAGAAAATAATGAAAAATGGATGCAATCAAGAATCGAAATCAAGTCCAAACAAATGTCCAAAATGACCTATTTTGAAAAAAATTGCCTAAGTGACCTAGGGTGAATGTGTGCAAGCTGGAAGGTGCCTAGGTGAACCTAGATGAGTCTAACCTAAAGTGAAAATTAAGGCTGCCAAGGGTCACAATGGGGTTAGATAAATCTCTCAATCAGAGTCTTCGAGATGGCTCTCAAAAAGGTAAGTAGTATGAGTAACAATGGGCCACCAAGGAACTACTGTGGAACACTAGAACTAAACTTAAAAACATGTGCTAAAGGGACAAAATTGAGGGTCTACATTCTAACAGAAGAACAAGCCATTTCCTTAGATAGATCTGAACATGGTTTAACAAATTATTTTAGAACAACAATGAAACAAAATCGTCTGTTTGAAATTCTTGACAACCAAGTTGTAAATGAAGGACAGAATGAGGAGATTTTTGCTGTTGAAATAGTCCTCCCACAGTTGGGTAGATTTCAAGAGTCGTTTTATATTCAGAAGACAAGGATTCAAGAGCATTCGTTGCAGCAACAAACATGCCAAGACTATTGCTTGGTAAGTGAAAGATCCCATTCCTATACATTTGGTCCAGTTACAGAAGAAATAGTTCAAGATGATGAGGTCTTGTTTTCTTAAAGTTTGGGTTGAATACTAGGCAGTTTTTTCAACCCATATGTGTCAGGATGTTGGAAAGTTAGACTCGTTTAGAAAGTTTCAAATAATTAGAATTAAATTTGGTCCCTAAAAGTCATAAAGGATATTTTATTTTGAGTGGTTGTTTTAGTTTCTATTTTTGAGTAACTAAGTTCTATAAAGGTTTCTAAATTTTGTTATTAGCAGTTTATATTTTGTTGAGTTTAAGTGTTTGTAAATAAGAAATCAAATCATGTAATATTTGAATAAGAGAGTGGTGGAAGGCATTAAATTTTAAATTCTCAATTTTTATTTCCATTTATAAATTGTTTGTGTATTTCTTTCAACCTTATTACTTCAATAAGTTGCTATTAGAGCCATATGAAAAAAAACAACAAGTAGGATGCATTTGTTTCAAGTTCCCCAAGTCAACAAAAACAATGATGGTAATTAGACTTAGGATGAAGGTTTTGCTTGGGTCACAAGATGCATGAGAAATTTCAAAGGAAGGCTATAAATTTTTTGAGAGATACAAGGAAGAAAACTCTTACTATCATCTATCAAACAATGGATGAAGGTATTTTTTAGAAGATTTCTAGTGTAACCACCTTCAAGGAAGCCTATGAGATATTATGAAGTACATATGAAAGAGTTGATAAGGTATGAAAACTTCGTCTTCAAACTCAAAGAGAGAATTTGAAGGCTTGAATATAAAAAAATTGGAATCAATCTTTGATTATTTTTATTGAGTATTGGTTGTTGGGCTTTGTGGAGCCTAGTTTTGTTTGATCCGGTTTGACGGCCCGACCCGAATAATATTGCATGGTTTTTTTAATGGGAGATTTATTGAGGCTTGTTGGGCCCGTTTAGCCCATTGTGGAACCACTTTTTGTAATTAGGGTTTTTTAGTATGGTAGGGTTGCCATGCTATATATATAGAGAGAATATTGTAGCTACCATGTAGTACTTTGTATTGTTCCCGGATAATAGTGATATCCCTACAACTCTGTGGACGTAGGCAAATTGCCGAACCACGTAAATATTGTCTTGTGTGTGTGATTGTTTTTTTCTTTGGTGTGTGTTTTCTCTATTTTTTGTTTCTCACGGGTTGGGAATTCGGTTTAATTCCTTACAACTGGTATCAGAGCCTAGGGTTAGGTTTGAGTGGGAGCAATGGCAGAGGAAGCAGGAAAGGCGTCTGGAATAGAAAAGTTTGATGGCACAGACTTTGCGTATTGGAGGATGCAGATTGAAGATTATCTCTATGGGAGGAAATTACATCTGCCTCTTTTGGGGACAAAACCTGAGAGTATGAAGGCTGAGGAATGGGCACTTCTTGACAGACAGGTTCTAGGAGTTATTAGGTTAACTCTATCTAGGTTTGTTGCACACAATGTTGTAAAGGAGAAGACCACAACAGATCTGATGAAGGCTTTGTCCGGTATATATGAAAAGTCGTCCGCAAACAATAAGGTGCATCTGATGAAGAAATTGTTCAATTTGAAGATGGCAGAGAATGCATTGGTAGCACAACATCTGAATGAATTTAATACAATCACAAATCAATTGTCGTCTATAGAAATTGATTTTGATGATGAGATTCGTGCTCTGATCATCTTGGCTTCTTTGCCAAACAGTTGGGAGGAAATGAGGATGGCAGTAAGCAATTCTACGGGAAAGGAAAAGCTCAAGTACAATGATATACGAGATTTAATTCTGGCTGAGGAGATTCGCCGAAGAGATGCAAGTGAAACCTCAGGATCTGGTTCTGCCCTAAACCTTGAGACAAGAGGCAGAGGTAATAACAGAAATTCAAATCAGGGTAGATCAAATTCCAGAAATTCTAATCGGAACAAAAGCAAATCTAGATCATGCCAACAAGTACAATGCTGGAATTGTGGGAAAACAGGTCACTTTAAAAGGCAATGCAAAAGCTCTAAGAAGAAGAATGAAGATGATTCTGCTAATGCTGTAACAGAAGAGGTACAGGATGCATTACTTCTTGCAGTAGACAGTCCACTTGATGATTGGGTTTTGGATTCAGGAGCTTCGTTTCATACCACTCCACACCGAGAAATCATACAAAATTATGTTGCAGGTGATTTTGGTAAGGTGTATTTGGCTGATGGTTCAACCTTGGATATTGTGGGTCTGGGAGACGTCCGAATATCATTGCCCAATGGGTCTGTTTGGTTACTGGAGAAGGTTCGACATATTCCTGACCTGAGGAGGAATCTGATTTCTGTTGGACAACTTGATGATGAAGGACATGCAATACTGTTTGTTGGTGGTACTTGGAAGGTTACAAAGGAAGCTAGGGTATTGGCTCGTGGAAAGAAGATTGGCACTCTGTATATGACCTCATGTCCAAGAGACACAATTGCAGTTGCTGATACAAGTACTGATACAAGCCTATGACACCGCAGACTTGGTCACATGAGTGAGAAAGGGATGAAGATGTTGCTGTCAAAAGGAAAACTACCAGAATTGAAGTCCATTGATTTTGACATGTGTGAAAGTTGCATCTTAGGAAAGCAAAAAAAGGTGAGCTTCTTGAAAACTGGCAGGACACCGAAGGCTGAAAAATTGGAACTAGTACACACTGATTTGTGGGGGCCTTCTCCGGTTGCATCCCTAGGAGGTTCAAGGTACTACATCACCTTTATTGATGACTTAAGTAGAAAGGTATGGGTTTATTTTCTGAAAAATAAATCTGATGTATTTGCAACTTTTAAGAAGTGGAAGGTCATGGTTGAGACAGAAACAGGTTTGAAAGTAAAATGTTTGAGGTCAGATAATGGAGGAGAGTACATAGATGGAGGATTCAGTGAGTATTGTGTTGCACAGGGAATTAGGATGGAGAAGACCATTCCTGGGACACCACAGCAGAATGGTGTGGCTGAGCGCATGAATAGAACTCTCAATGAGCATGCTAGAAGTATGAGGTTGCATGCTGGACTACCAAAAAAGATTTGGGCTGATGCTGTTAGCACTGCAGCTTACCTAATAAATCGAGGACCATCAGTTCCCATGGAGTTCAAACTTCCTGAGGAGGTTTGGAGCGGTAAAGAGGTGAAGTTTTCACATTTAAAAGTTTTTGGTTGTGTTTCTTATGTTCATATTGATTCTGATGCTCGTAGTAAACTTGATGCAAAGTCAAAAATATGTTTTTTCATTGGCTATGGTGATGAGAAATTTGGCTATAGGTTTTGGGATGAACAAAACAGGAAAATCATCAGAAGTAGAAATGTGATATTTAATGAACAGGTTATGTACAAGGATAGGTCAACTGTAACGTCAGATGTTACAGAGATAGATCAAAAGAAATCTGAGTTTGTCAACTTAGATGAATTGACTGAAAGTACTGTCCAAAAAGGGGGTGAAAAAGATAAGGAGAATGTAAATTCACAGATAGATTTGAGTACACCTGTAGCTGAAGTTCACAGATCTTCCAAGAACATTAGACCTCCGCAACGTTATTCACCTATTTTAAATTATCTCCTGTTGACTGATGGTGGTAAGCCAAAGTGTTATGATGAAGCCTTGCAATATGAGAATTCAAGCAAGTGGGAGTTAGCCATGAAGGATGAGATGGATTCCCTATTGGGGAATCAGACATGGGAACTGACTAAATTGCCAGTAGGAAAGAAGGCTTTGCACAACAAGTGGGTATACAAAATAAAGAATGATTGATGGTAGCAAACGTTACAAGGCCAGATTAGTTGTTAAAGGGTTCCAGCAGAAGGAGGGCATTGACTACACAGAGATATTTTCTCCAGTTGTGAAGATGTCAACAATTAGACTTGTACTTGGAATGGTGGCTGCAGAAAACTTACATCTTGAGCAATTAGATGTGAAGATAGCATTCCTTCATGGTGACTTGGAGGAAGACCTTTACATGATTCAACCAGAAGGGTTCATTGTTCAGGGACAAGAGAATCTAGTCTACAAACTGAGAAAGAGCTTGTATGGCCTTAAACAAGCTCCTAGACAGTGGTACAAGAAGTTTGACAATTTTATGCATAGAATTGGGTTCAAGAGATGTGAAGCTGATCACTGTTGCTATTTTAAGTCCTTTGACAATTCTTACATCATATTACTATTGTATGTGGATGATATGCTTATTGCAGGGTCTGACATTGAGAAGATTAATAATCTGAAGAAGCAATTGTCCAAACAGTTTGCAATGAAGGATTTGGGAGCTGCAAAGCAAATCCTTGGTATGAGAATCATTAGAGACAAGGCTAATGGTACATTGAAGCTTTCACAGTCAGAGTATGTGAAGAAAGTTCTCAGCAGGTTCAACATGAATGAAACTAAACCAGTGAGCACACCCTTGGGTAGTCATTTCAAACTAAGCAAAGAACAGTCACCAAAGACAGAAGAAGAAAGAGACCATATGAGCAAGGTGCCCTATGCCTCAGCTATTGGCAGCTTGATGTATGCTATGGTGTGTACAAGGCCAGACATTGCACATGCAGTGGGAGTTGTGAGCAGATTCATGAGTAGGCCTGCAAAGCAGCATTGGCAGGCAGTCAAGTGGATTTTAAGATATCTAAAGGGTTCATTAGATACATGTCTTTGCTTCACAGGTGCAAGTTTGAAACTGCAGGGTTATGTAGATGCTGATTTTGCTGGTGATATTGATAGTAGAAAGAATACTATTGGGTTTGTTTTTACTCTAGGTGGTATAACTATATCATGGACTTCAAATCTACAGAAGATTGTTACTTTGTCTACTACAGAAGCTCAGTATGTTGCAGCAACTGAAGCTGGAAAGGAGATGATTTGGCTACATGGTTTCTTAGATGAGTTGGGTAAGAAGCAGGAGTTGGGCATTCTACACAGTGATAGTCAGAGTGCAATTTCTCTTGCCAAAAACTCGGCTTTTCATTCAAAGTCGAAACATATACAAACAAAATACCACTTTATCCGTTATCTTGTTGAGGATAAACTGGTAATACTTGAGAAGATTTGTGGATCTAAGAACCCTGCAGACATGTTAACTAAGGGTGTCACTATTGAGAAGTTGAAGCTGTGCGCAGCTTCAATTGGTCTTCTAGCTTGAGGACAGGAGGATGAGTTGTAGGGATGAGGGATTGTTTCTTGGAGGATAGCGGTTTGATGTTGGTGATTGGACTAGTCTCCAAGTGGGAGATTTGTTGGGCTTTGTGGAGCCTAGTTTTGTTTGATCCGGTTTGACGACCCGACCCGAATAATATTGCATGGTTTTTTTAATGGGAGATTTATTGAGGTCTGTTGGGCCCATTTAGCCCATTGTGGAACCACCTTTTGTAATTAGGGTTTTTTAATATGGTAGGGTTGTCGTGCTATATATATATAGAGAATATTGTAGCCGCCATGTAGTACTCTGTATTCTTCCCTGATAATAGTGATATCCCTACAACTCTGTGGACGTAGGCAAATTGCCGAACCACGTAAATATTGTCTTGTGTGTGTGATTGTTTTTTTCTTTGGCGTGTGTTTTCTCTATTTTTTTGTTTCTCACGGGTTGGGAATTCGGTTTAATTCCCTAATTGGTTATTGTGATTTAAAAAAAAAAAAAATTGGAATTTTAAATGACTCATGTGATTGACAAAAATACATTGATTTTAAATTTGAAATTTAATTACATTGTTGTATCTATTGAAAAAACTGATGATTCAAATTATATAACAATTGATCAACTTATGGGATCATTAATTACAAGCCCATGAAGAGAGATTAAAAATGTATAACCAAGAAAAATTAGAACAAGTTGTTCAAACAAAACACTAACGAGAATTTGCTCTTTCACCCTAGGGTAAGAAAGAATAAGAAGAAATTATCTTATTATAGAGGAAGTTGTTGTATCTTTGTGTTGCCCAGGATCAGGTCAAGTCTATGTGACTAAGGCCAAAATAATCAAGGACATGGTTATGAATGTGGCCAAGGACAATTTAGGAAGTGACACTTTCAATTCATCAAAAAAATGAAAGAGCAAGCCAAAATTCATATGCCTTAAGAGGATGTGCGAGATGACACAACTCAAGGCAAAACAAGAAAGGAAGGTATATATGATAAATCTCATATTCAAAGTTATAACTGTTGAATTATGGTCATTATATTTATAAATGTAAAAGTGTCACTAACAATATCAAAGGACAAGCCAATTATATATATATATATATATATATATATATATATATATATATATTTAAAAAAAGATTAAGAAAAATCTACTATATTGTTGGCTTTATAAAGGAAAAAGTGAAGAGAACACAGTGTCGAGACATGAGAGCAAACAATCATGTGTACGTTCAAAATTATATTTGTGGAGCTCAATGAATTGAAAAGTATATTACTTTTAGATATGCATTCAAAACTTCAATAAAAGAGAACGATAAAATCTTAATTTGTTTGAAAAATAAAAAATAATATTTTAAATTTGCATCAACTCTTAAAAAATGGCTATGATATTCATATGGAAAAATGAATGTTTCTAAATAAAATATCAATGTGACAATTTAACTACTAATGTACTTATGACAAAAAAATAGAATGTTTTTCTTAAACATTTAAAGAAAGGTCATGTTACAAATATTTTTTTTTCCTTTTCAAATAAGATTGCTAGGATCATGGGTCTTCAATACCAATACTAGTAGTGGTTGAAGATCGAGTTTCTTTTAATTTCTTTTTAATTATAATAAGGATTAAAATATCCGAAATTACGAAAATATTGGATTTTATGAAAATAATGAAAAAAAATAGATAAAAAAATTGATAGAATAAAAATTGATCAAAATTCATAAAAATGTTATAAACAAATTACAACAAACAATAAAATGAATAATAATAAATGTATTAAAGTTTTTCTTATAAAAGACAATATTAATAGAGCATAATTTGTTGAATAAAATTACAACATTATACAATTAAAATTACTATAGTTATGAAAGTTTGATTTTAATATTTCATATTTTGTATGGATGTATTAAAAAGTAAAAATAAAAATAAAAATTAAGGGCATCGTAGCATAACCATTGAGACAAAGTCAAAACCTAAAAAAATCGAATGAATCGATATATAGACAAGTAAATCCCTTATGAATTCTAAGGTACTGCTTTGCCCAAGTAGTTGAGGGGGCCTTCTTTTCACCCAGCATTGACCCTTCACATGCGCAATAAATATGGAGAAACGCAGAAATGTAGGGAAGAAATGTAATATAACTGAAAAATAGGCATATCGCGATAAAATGCGGAATTCGAATATTCTCCAGAATTTCGCCAAAAACCACGTGTTTGGGATTGGTGGTCATTCCGGAGGTTGCAAGTTAAAGCCCGACTTGGGCTAAGGCTTTCTATGGCCATGCAACAACAAGAATGGCCAAGGGACTCCATGTAACGCCCAAGCATTTTCTTTTAAGGGTAATTTAGGAAATTGTTATTAATTTAAAAAAAGAAAAGAAAAAAGAAGAGGGGTAAAAGAGTAATTTTACGATTAATACCCTAGGTATAAATAGAAAATTCTCTTCTTCCTGTTCTTTTTTTGAATCGTATTCCTGTTCGCAGAGAGTTTCCAGAGAACGTGAAGTTGAGGTTAGATTTTAAGGTTTGAAGAACAAACCTCTATAGGTAAGTTTCTAACCCCTAGATTATTATTTTAGAGTCATTAGTTAATTTCAAGCATATTAGATATATTTTTGGAAAACCCCAAATCTAGATTAGGGTTAGATTATTATTTTTTAATTCGTTTTAATATCAAATAGTGAAAATTTAATATTTTGATTTTAGTATTTGAATTTGGGAGATGTTAAGTTTTATTAGATGAAAAAAAAAATTCTTGGAAGGTTTCGATTTTAGGTTAGGGTTAATTTTCTTAAAAAAAAAAAAAAAAAAAAAGGGTGTACGTGTACTGTGCTACTGGAAGCATGTAACCAAAAAAAAGAAAAAAAAGAAAAAAAAAAGAAAAGGGTGTGTGCCAAGAAGTGTGTGTGCCATATATATATATATATAATGGATCATGATGGCAATGAAAAAAAAAAAAAAAAACTTGCTTTTTGGTTTGGTGTACCCGAGATAGGTTGAGTGGCTTTGGAATTGGTTAATTAAAATAATAATATTTAGTTGACTATTTGGCCCTTGTCAACGGGATATAATAGTTGACCCTTGTCAACGGGATATAATAGTTGACCCTTGTCAACGGGATATAATAGTTAACCCTTGTTAAAAAAACATCACTCTGGTTTATTTGGCCCTTGTCAACGGGATATAATAGTTGACTATTCGGCCCTGTCAACGGGATATAATAGTTGACCTTTACATTTCATGGTGGGAATGTAATTGATTTGGACCCCAGCCTCTAGGGGTTTGGTTAGAGGTTACTAGTACTAGTAGTGTTTGGTTCCGTCCACCAGGAACAATTTGAGGCTAGCCACCCATTTGAAAAGTCCCACCTAACTGGGCATTTGATATTTGATAACCAGAGTAATGAAAATTGAATGGATTTGATTGAATCTTATGTGAAAGTGTTTGAATTTTGAATATATTGGTATTTTTTAAACTTTGATATTTGATGAGAAAAAAAAATGATATTTCCTATTTGAAATGAAAATATTTGATCCATGAACTACATTAATATTCCTTACTAGGCTGTGAGCTCATTCCCAATTGTTGAAAATTTTTCAGGTACTCTTAGTTCGGGTGAGGAGTGATGGCTAGACTGAGGAATGGTCATCATTAAGATTTGACTTAGGATTTTATGTTGGATTTTGTTTAACTGTTAGTTATGTTCATTTGAATCATTTGGTATTTGGAAGTTATTTGGAAATTGAATTTTGAGGATTTTAGATTTTGTTCCGCTACTCTGAACAGGTATTTGGTAATTGGTAACATCCAGTTACAATATGATTGTTTGGGTCAGATTATACTTTAAGCCTTGGGGTTTGAGGTGTGAAATGACCGTCACGCCCTTGGAGTGGGTCTTGGGGTGTGACAGAGTGGTATCAGAGCACTAGGTTGTGATCTTGATGGGAACTTGTTTAGTGTACCTTTGGGAATAGATGAGTGACATATTAGTTTAAGTTTCAACTTCATCTAGTCTGATTCCTTTTATTCCTTACAATTCTGATTTGCTTATTCGACTTCTTAGTGACTAATTTAGTTACACCTATTGCTTTATAGGACACCATGCCACCAAGGAGACCCGCATCTTCCCAAAACAGTCAGGCTAATGATGATGTACCTCCAGTTGAGGGTTTACCTCCCGTGAGTGCAGAAGGGATCTATAGGTATCTTGGGACACTAGCTGGTTTAGTTGAACGCCAAGCTCGAGCTGTTGGGACTAATGTTCAGGGACAGTCTTCATCTTCTAGGGGTAGCTCTTTTGATGACTTCAAGAAATTGGGTCCTCCTTACTTTTCTGGTGCTACAGATCCCACAGAGGCAAAGGCTTGGATCCTTAAGATGGAGAAATTCTTTGGTGTCATAGATTGCTCTGAGGAGCAAAAAGCCTCTTATGCAGCTTTTATGTTAAATAAAGAGGCAGATCATTGGTGGCGCATGACTAGGAGACTTTTGGAGGATCGGGGACCCATAACATGGAGACAATGTAGGGAGGCTTTCTATAAGAAGTATTTCCCTGACAGTGTTAGGCGGTAGAAGGTGGGAGAGTTTATTTGTTTGGAACAGGGGGATATGATTGTGGCTCAGTATGAGGTCAAATTTATAGAGTTATCACGTTTTCCCCCACAGTTGATTGCTATAGAGGAGGAAAAGACATTAAAGTTTCAAGATGGATTGAAGCCTTATTTGAAGAACAAGATATCTATTCTGAAGCTTGGTGTCTATTCAAAGGTTGTTGACAGAGCCCTTATAGCAGAGAAAGATAATGAGGAGCTTCATCATTATAGGGAACAACAAAGGAAGCGAAATAGGAGTGACGGTGCTCATGGTAATCAAGCACAGCGAAGGTCTACATCAGGAAGAAATCAAAATAAAGGGAAGGCAACACAGAATTTAGATGGGGCTTGTCCTACTTGTGGTAAGAAACATGGGGGTAGGCCATGCTATAGAGAGACTGGAGCTTGCTTTGGTTGTGGGAAGCAAGGACATTTGATCAAAGATTGTTCAGAGAATAGGAAGTTCATCACTGGGAAGCCTAAAGAGGAAAATAAGGAGGATAAACAGAAACCCAAAACCCAAGGACGGGTGTTTGCTATGACTCATCGAGATGCTTAGGCCACTTCTGATGTGGTGACAGGTACTCTCCGAATCTACACCTTATTTGCTAGAGTCTTGATTGATCCTGGATCAATACACTCTTTTGTTTCAGTATCTTTTGCTGGTTTGTTGGGTTTGCCTGTTGCTAGCATGGACTTTGATTTGATTGTTGCTACTCCTGTGGGAGATTCTGTTGTGGCCAATAGAATGCTTAGAAATTGTATTGTGATGATTGGATATAGGGAAATGCCAGTTGACTTAGTACTCCTTGACCTTTAGGATTTTGATGTGATTTTGGGGATGGATTGGTTAGCTTCCTACCATGCCTCTGTTAACTGTTTTGAGAAAAGGGTGACGTTTAGTATTCCTGGTCAGCCTAAGTTTAGCTTTGAAGGGAAGCATGTGGACAGACCACTGCGTATGATCTCAGCCTTGCGAGCTAGTAGTTTGCTCAAGAAGGGTTGCCAAGGATTTTTGGCGAGTGTGATGAGTAATGAAAGTGATTTGAAGTTGGAAGACATACCCATAGTAAGAGAGTATCCTGATGTCTTTCCAGAGGATTTGCCTGGCTTGCCACCAGAGAGAGAGGTGGAGTTCACCATCAATCTGGTACCAGGAACAGGTCCTATGTCTAAGGCCCCATACAGGATGGCACCTGTGGAGCTTAAGGAGTTGAAAGTTCAGCTTTAGGAGTTATTAGACAAGGGTTTTATCAGGCCTAGTGTTTCACCTTGGGGAGCTCCTGTTCTATTTGTGTAAAAGAAGGATGGCTCAATGAGACTTTGCATTGACTATAGGGAGTTGAATAAGGTGACAGTGAGGAATAAGTATCCCCTTCCTCGGATTGATGATTTGTTTGATCAGCTACAAGGTGTTTGTGTGTTCTCTAAGATAGATCTTCGATCGGGTTATCACCAGTTGAGGGTTAGAGGGGAAGATGTACCCAAGACTGCTTTTCAAACTAGGTATGGGCACTATGAGTTTCTTGTTATGCCTTTTGGTTTGACTAATGCACCTGTTGCTTTTATGGACTTGATGAATAGGGTATTCAAGCCCTATTTAGATCAGTTTGTGGTGGTTTTTATAGATGACATCTTGGTATACTCAAGAAGTAGAGAAAAACATGAGGGCCATTTGAGTATTGTATTACAGACCCTCAGAGATAAGCAGTTGTATGCTAAACTGAAGAAGTGTGAGTTTTGGTTAGACCGAATTTCTTTCCTTGGGCATGTGGTAAGCAATGATGGCATCTCAGTTGATCCTGGCAAGGTAGATGTTGTAGCTAATTGGAGAAGACCTAGTATTGTGACTGAGATTCGAAGTTTCTTGGGACTTGCTGGTTACTATAGGTGGTTTATAGAAGGATTCTCTAAGATTGCCCTACCTTTATCTAAGTTGACACAGAAGGGAGTTAAGTTTGAGTGGTCTGATGATTGTGAATGTAGCTTCCAAGAGTTGAAAAATAGATTAGTGCCAGCTCCTATTTTGACTATCCCTTCAGGTTCAGGAGGATTTGTGGTGTATAGTGATGCCTCTCATCAGGGTTTAGGTTGTGTTCTTATGCAACATGGGAGAGTTGTAGCTTATGCTTCTAGACAGTTGAAACCTTATGAAAGGAACTACCTTACTCATGATTTGGAGTTAGCTGCTGTGGTTTTTGCACTTAAGATTTGGAGACATTTTCTTTTTGGTGAAACTTGTGAGATATTCACAGATCATAAGAGTTTGAAGTATCTATTTTCCCAAAAGGAGTTGAACATGAGACAGAGAAGATGGATAGAACTACTTAAGGACTATGATTGTATTATTCAGTATCATCCTGGGAAGGCAAATGTTGTAGCTGATGCCTTGAGTAGGAAGTCAGTTGGTTCTCTAGCAGCTATTAAAGGCTGTCAAAGGCAGTTACTTGAAGAGTTGAGGAGTTTACAAGTCCACTTTCGAGTTATGGGCTTAGGAGCACTTGTAGCAAATTTCAGAGTACAACCAGACTTAGTTGGGAGAATTAAGACCCTACAAAAGAATGATTCCCAATTAGTGCAAGTTATGGAGGAAGTTAAGAGGAGCAGTAAGCCTAATTTTGTTTTGTCAGATGATGAGATCTTGAGATTTGGGACTAGATTTTGTGTCCCAAATGATGAAGACATAAGGAGGGAGCTTTTAGAGGAAGCTCATTGTTCCAAGTTTGCAATCCACCAAGGAGGGACAAAGATGTACAAGGATTTGAGGCAAAACTATTGGTGGTCAGGTATGAAGCGTGATATTGCACAATTTGTGGCTCAGTGTTTAGTGTGTCAACAGGTGAAGGCTGAGCATCAGCGACCAGCAGGGTCTTTGCAGCCACTTGCTATTCCTGAGTGGAAGTGGGAGCATATTACCATGGATTTTATGATAGGATTGCCAAGAACCTTAGGGGGTAATAATGCTATTTGGGTGATTGTTGATCGGTTGACAAAGTCTGCTCACTTTTTGCCTATGAAAGTCAACTTTTCTTTAGATCGTTTAGCTTCTCTTTATGTGAAGGAGATTGTGAGAATGCATGGAGTACCAGTTTTTATAGTGTCTGACAGAGATCCTCGTTTCACTTCTAGATTCTGGCATAGTCTACAAAAAGCTTTGGGCACTAAGTTGAGTTTTAGTACTGCTTTCCATCCTCAAACTAATGGCCAATCAGAAAGGGTAATTCAGGTTTTGGAAGACTTGTTGAGAGCTTGTATTTTGGACCTGCAAGGTAATTGGGATGATCATTTGCCTTTAGTAGAGTTTGCCTATAACAATAGTTTTCAAGCTAGCATTGGGATGGCACCTTTTGAGGCATTATATGGTAGGAAATGTCGATCTCCTATATGTTGGAATGATGTTGGAGAAAGGAAACTTTTGGGGCCTGAACTTATGCAATTGACTGTTGAAAAAGTTGCTTTGATTAAAGAAAGATTAAAAGCAGCTCAAAGTAGACATAAGAGTTATGCTGATCATCGTAGGCGAGATTTGGAGTTTGAGGTGGGTGATCATGTGTTCTTGAAAGTTTCACCTATGAAGTCTGTGATGAGATTTGGGAGAAAAGGAAAACTTAGTCCTCATTTTGTGGGTCCATTTGAAATATTAGAAAGAGTAGGCACTTTGGCATATAAAGTAGCCTTGCCCCCAAGCCTGTCTAAGGTTTATAATGTGTTTCATGTTTCGACTCTAAGAAAGTATATTTATGATCCTTCTCATGTTGTGGAGTTGGAGCCTATTCAAATTTTTGAGGACTTGACCTATGAAGAGGTACCCGTTCAAATTGTGGATGTGATGGATAAGGTACTACGACATGCTGTTGTCAAGTTGGTAAAGGTCCAGTGGAGCAATCATAGTATCTGAGAGGCCACTTGGGAGTTAGAAGAAGAGATGAGAGAAAAGCATCCTCAATTATTTCAAGACTCAGGTATGTCAAGTTTAGAGGACTAAACTTTTGTTAAGGAGGGGAGGATGTAACGCCCAAGAATTTTCTTTTAAGGGTAATTTAGGAAATTGTTATTAATTTTTTTAAAAAAAAAAGAGGGGTAAAAGAGTAATTTTACAATTAATACCCTAGGTATAAATAGAAAATTCTCTTCTTCTTGTTCTTTTTTTTAATCGTATTCCTGTTCGCAGAGAGTTTCCAGAGAACGTGAAGTTGAGGTCAGATTTTAAGGTTTGAAGAACAAACCTCTATAGGTAAGTTTCTAACCCTTAGATTATTATTTTATAGTCATTAGTTAATTTCAAGCATATTAGATATATTTTTGGAAAACCCCAAATCTAGATTAGGGTTATATTATTTTTTTTTTAATTCGTTTTAATATCAAATAGTGAAAATTTAATATTTTGATTTTAGTATTTGAATTTGGGAGATCTTAAGTTTTATTAGATGAAAAAAAAAAATTTCTTGGAAGGTTTCGATTTTAGGTTAGGGTTAATTTTATTAAAAAAAAAAAAAAAAAGGCGTACGTGTACTGTGCTACTAGAAGCATGGAACAAAAAAAAAATAAAAATAAAAGGCGTACGTGTACTGTGCTACTGGAAGCATGGAACAAAAAAAAAAGAAAAGAAAAGGGCGTGTGCCAGGAAGTGCGCGTGACATATATATATATATATATATATATATATATATATATATATATATATATATATATATATATATATATATATATATAATGGATCATGATGGCAATGAAAAAAAAAAAAAACTTGCTTTTTGGTTTGGTGTACCCGAGATAGGTTGAGTAGCTTTGGAATTGGTTAATTAAAATAATAATATTTAGTTTTAGATTTATAATTAAGATAATAGTAATAATAGATTTAGCAATATATATATATATATATATATATAGAATTTTATAATGAAATAAAATTGTAATTTAATTAAATTAGTAATGTGTTATTAGAAATAAATTGGGAATTTATTAGTTTATTTAAATAAGGAATAGATTAGTTAAATTATAAATAAATAGTAATAATTGTTCCTCTTATGTTTTGTTAGGTGAAGAGTAGATTTTTAGGATCATTTTTCTCCAAAGTTTTTGGAGGATTTCTTTTGAGGTAAGGGAAGTTAATGTAATATTTATAAAATTAAATTATTTTATATGTTATTTTGAATTGTGGAAAATAAAATGATATTTTGTTACCATGCATGGATCAAATTGTTTTGCATTAAATGTTATGTTGGAATATTTTGTTTTATTCATGACACAAAATATGGAGATATTATGTTGTGTAAATTTGAATACTTGAACAAAAAAACATCACTCTGGTTTATTTGGCCCTTGTTAACGGGATATAATAGTTGACTATTCGGCCCTGTCAACGGGATATAATAGTTGACTATTCGGCCCTGTCAACGGGATATAATAGTTGACTATTCGGCCCTGTCAACGGGATATAATAGTTGACCTTTACATTTCATGGTGGGAATGTAATTGATTTGGACCCCAACCTCTAGGGGTTTGGTTAGAGGTTACTAGTACTAGTAGTGTTTGGTTCCGTCCACCAGGAACAATTTGAGGCTAGCCACCCATTTGAAAAGTCCCACCTAACTGGGCATTTGATATTTGATAACCAGAGTAATGAAAATTGAATGAATTTGATTGAATCTTATGTGAAAGTGTTTGAATTTGATGTGAAAATAGTTGGTTGAATTTTGAATATATTGGTATTTTTGAAACTCTGATATTTGATGAGAAAAAAAAAATGATATCTCCTATTTGAAATGAAAATATTTGATCCATGAACTACATTAATATTCCTTATTGGGTTGTGAGCTCATTCCCAATTGTTGAAAATTTTTCAGGTACTCTTAGTTCGGGTGAGGAGTGATGGCTAGACTGAGGAATGGTCATCATTAGGATTTGACTTAGGATTTTATGTTGGATTTTGTTTAACTGTTAGTTATGTTCATTTGAATCATTTGGTATTTGGAAATTATTTGGAAATTGAATTTTGAGGATTTTAGATTTTGTTCCGCTACTCTGAACAGGTATTTGGTAATTGGTAACATCCAGTTACAATATGATTGTTTGGGTCAGATTATACTTTAAGCCTTCGGGTTTGAGGTGTGAAATGACCGTCACGCCCTTAGAGTTGGTCTTGGGGCGTGACACTCCAGCTAAATGAATAGGAGTGATTATTTTCATGGGAGTCCAGCTAAATAACTAGAAGCTCTTAGTTTCATTTTCCTTTACTTTGTTATCAAACTTAAATAAATAGTAAAGAGGAATATATATATATATATAATCAGGATGAGATGGGTGAGATAATATAATATCCGAACTTGTCTTGAACCCGTCCGAGGTTTTAAAAAAATCTCAAATCTATGCGCTAATTAGTTTATTTAAATTGCAAACTCTCCCCATTAGGAGAGGGGTGGGTCGGGTACCCAAAATAACAAGTCCCATTACCATTTCTATACTTGATAAAGTCATTTTTCCTATTTTATATTTTCAACATTTTAATTTTATTGCAATACTCAAATCCAATTTCTCATATAAAATAAAAGTATTTTAATTTTTTTTTTTGGATAACTCCTAACTGAAAAATAAAATAAGCAATCTAATTTTTTTTGTGGTTTAAATGAGAAATGAATTTACCATAGACTAATAAAGTTCTCAGAAAATAATAATAATAATACGATTGAGACAATGATGAAATTGTTGTTGTGATATTATGATGGAACCTAGCTCTCTAGAATGGAGAGCAACCTTCCTAACCATATGGGTCACTTACCTACCCCTCATTAGCAATGGCAATGGGGTGGGTTCAGAACGGGTTGCCCTCATCCCAACCTCACCCTGTTTATTCAAAACAATTTCTATCCCCATCCTATTTAAAAAATTAAACAAGGCGAGGCAAGGCGGGTATGAAAAATTCCCATACCTGCCCCACCCCATTTACTTTTTTTAAAATTACTTTTAAATTTTTTAATTATATTAAAATAAATATATTTTATAAATAATTAAATTATTATATTTTATAACTTATTTTATTAAAAATATTTGATTATTATCTATATATTAAAAATAGTAAAATAAAAATTAAATTAAATTTAAATTTAAAATTAATTTTATATATAATCGGGGCGGGACAGGGCAGGGCGGGGCAAGGTGGGGTTGGGCAATACCCGAACCTGCTCTGAACTTGCCCTAGGTTTTTTAAAAAATTTTGAAACCCGTCCCAAACCCGTTTATTAAAATTAAACCTCGTCCCATGAGGGACAGGGCAGGGTGGGTACCCGAAAAGACCCGTCCCATTACCATCCGTACCCCTCATGCATCTATTTGGAGATGATTACACATACCTTAATTATTAATTTGTCTAAGATTTTAGCTTGAATTAAATCAATTTTAATTATTTTATTTTTCAAATTCTATTTAAGACATTATTACTAATATAAAAGCAATAATTAAAAATAAAAAATATTTTGAATTTTTTTTTATTATACATAGGTTTATAATATATTTATAAAGAATAAGCCTAGAAGATCGTATTTAATATTTGTGTTCAATTTTGAAAAAAAATTTTAGTATGGTTCTAAAAATCTATTTTTTGAGAATTATTTTTTAAAACGTGGGTGGAAGAGCCCGTTTTATATGAACGAGAAAATAAGAGAAATAAAATTTAAAAATCATTTTTTTTTTGTTCTTTATCCTTTTTTCCTTGAGAAGACGAAGAAGAGGCAAAAGAATAGTATTGGATGGTTGATGGCCAATCCATTTACAAAAGGTAGAAACCTTTGTATGCAAGTGGAGTTAAGTCTCCTCTGGAGTGTGGATAGGGCACCGTGATGGGCTGTACTCTTCACTGCACAAGGCTTGACCTGGGACTAGGTCTTTTGCCCCTTCTTGACCGGCTTAACCTACTTCTCAAAAAGAGGTTGAGGGTGTTCTTTTCATTGTAGGGACCACAACACCAGGGTCACCCAACAATTACTTTATTCTTTCTTCATTCTCCCTACATTTCTCTACTTGCATTATGACACATGCAAATGTTGTTGAATTGTTTGGTTGATGGTTAGTCAAAAAATGACTCTCTGGAATTAAAATTTGGATGGGAGTTAGAAAAGTCTTACTTCTTTGATGAGTATCCAATGGTTCAAGCATGGCATCCAGAAATAGTAAACCTTCCCATATTCAAATGCTGTTGAATTGTTTTGAGTTTGTTCAACGAAAGACAGTTGTTGCCACAGCTGTGGTCATAATCCATTCATTCAATGATGTTAGGATGTATCAAACTTTGTGTTTGGTCTATGGTCATGCAGAAAAAAAAAAACAGTTTTTCTTTTAATTTTTTTTAAAAAAACGAGAGTGATTGATAAGATGTTTTAAAAAATAGTTTTTAAAAACAAAAAAACAAAAAACTTGCCATCCTTCCATTACTTTTCATTCTGCTATTAACTTCAGTGACAGCTTCAGGTCCTACTGTGGAAAAGTTTGCCCAATGTGTCTCTCAATTCCGAGATTCTTATCCCAGTACCCACTGCCTTTTACACCCCAAACACCACTTCTTTCAGCGCTATTCTGCAGTCTTCTGCCCATAACCTCAGGTACCCCAAGCCTGAGTTTTTAAAAACAATAGAGAATCTTGTTTTTAAAAATTGTAACTTAAAAACAATTACCAAACATATAAAAATAAATAAATAAATTTGTTTTCTATTTTTTAAAACTATAAACTGTTTTAAAAAACTCTGCCAAACAAGCTCTAAATCTTTATGCATATAGGATTGAACTTACTTCAGAAAATGTAAAACTTTGTTTGAACGTGTGATTTAAAAACAGTTTTCTGTTTTTAAAAATATAAAATTGTTTTTAAACATTTATAACACCGTTTTTTCATTGTTTACTACAAGCAATTTTTAAAAACAAAGTAAAATAGAGAACAATTTTTAGAGAACAAGTAAAAGTTGTTGCCACTAGTTTTTAAAAATAAAAGGAAAACATTGACCCATTTGACCGTATTTTCTTAAACTTGTTTTTAAAAACTATTTTTTATTCTTTAACTTAAAAACAATTTTTAAAGACAAGTTTTAGAAAACATGACCAAATGGATCCTAAATCTTCATGAATATATGATCCTCCAACAATCCCTAATTTCACATCCATAATTTCTGTTATTCCACTCCTATAATTTGTATCATGCTCCCATATTATTATTCTTCTCCAATAATCCCTAATTCTGCTTTATTCCACTCTAATAATTCCCTAATTCGCTACATGAGGCTTGACCCGAGACTAGCTCTTTTGCCCCTTCTTGACCGGCTTAACCCACTTCTCCAAAAGAGGTCGAGGGTGTTGTTCTCATTTTAGGGACCACAACACCAGGTTACCCAACAATTACTTTGTTCTTTCTTCATTCTTCCTACATTTCTCCAATTGCATTATGACACATTCAAATGCTGTTGAATTGTTTTGAGTATATATATCCAACGAGAGACAGTAGCAGCAACTCTAGTCATAGTCATAGGTCATACAGAAAATGACTTATTTATAGGCTTGGAACTTATTTCTAGAAATATAAGTCTTCATGTATATATGATTCTCCAACAATTCTTAATTTCACACCCATAAATTCGTTATTCCACTCCGATAATTTGTATCATGCTCCCATATAATACTATTCTTCTCTAATAATTCCTAATTCTGCTTTAATCCACTCTAATATATATATGTCTTAATTTCACTTTCAAGGGCAAAGTTATAAATACTTTATTCTATTAATTTGTACCATGATCTAATTGTTTTAGTCACATTGCTTCATATTTTTGTTCCAATTATGAGATATGGTGGACTTTAGGATTTTAATTGAGTTAAAATATATTTATTAGATTATTAAAAACTGGACAAATGCTCAAACCTAATGCTCAAGTGCTCAAACTTGGTGCTTAAGTGCTTTGAGAGCACTCAAGAAGAGGAAACTTGAGTGTTTGAAGCATATTTTTCCAAATTTGAATTCTCGATTTTGTTTTAAGAATTGGTTTTTGGAAACTTTAATTACATATCTATCCACTAGGGTTTCATCCCTATATAAATATTATGCCTAAAAATTGTTTTCGTTATTGATGCAAATTTGAAAAAGAGATTATTAGCCTTTACTACATTCTAACACTCCCAAGTTTTTATAGTTCTCATTATTTAGGTTCGTGAGAAAAATATGTATCCTTTCAAGTATTGAGATAGTCTATTGGTTGCACATGTGTGCTGCGTTGCAAACTTGAAAACTAGTATATGTATTGGTGAAAAAACTTAGGGATAATATATATCTACTATGTAAATTTGTATATTTTTCTTTTAACAGAAGATTTGTGTTTTACGATCTTTAATCCTATTATTTTTATATCTATATGATCTTTGAGAGACCTTGTAAATGGTTTTCCACATAAAAATCGTTGATTTCTCTTCTTTCTTTCTAATTATTGAAGAAGAATTAAAAACCAAAATTTGTACCAAAAAAGTTATTACATATTCACCCTTCTCTGTGTTTCGTAATCAAAATGTACAATCTTTTAACATGTTATACAATTAATTTATAAAACATAGAGGAAATTTTTTTGAGTATAATTAAGATAGAGAATTCCAAGCACAATTAAGGTTGATGGATTTAGTATGATTTAAAGAGGAATTAAAAATAAAAAAATTTCATTAAAAAGAAGTTAATACATATTCACTCCTTTTAAGTATTTCATAATCAAAATGCATAATCTTTTAGTATTTCATAGAATTAACTTATAAAATATGAAGAAGATTTTGAGAGAATAATTAAGAGAGAGAGAATTCCAAGCACAAGGTTGATGGGTTTTTTTAGTGCATTCATCATTGAGTTGTAACTATATCAAAGTTGTTAAAATAATTTATTAAATTATTAAACAGGTTTCAATCTTTTTAAATAGGAGTGACATTGGAAGTGAGACTACCAAGCCAATAACCAATGGTTTTGGACCACTTACATAGTTCCATGGATGTCACTTTGGATGGGACTGCATTGAAGCTCTTTTCCATCTCCTTGACCCACTTCTTCCAAGAAGGTTGTTGCCCACCGATTACTCTCCCTTCCTCAACCATTACTTTTGTGAACCTCATCCTCTCCTTCACAACTACCTTTTCTTTTGGCTCTCTTGGAAAAATGATGCATCTTTTTTCACTTTATGTTTCAGTGCTTTTTGGGTACATTGCTTCACTCCCATGGTATTGTCCATCAATTTAGTTGATGAGTTTGCTCTTATTGCCTTAAAATCCCATATCACATATGATTCCCAAGGCATTTTAGCAACAAATTGGTCTACCAAAAGCTCTTACTGCAATTGGTATGGTATTTCTTGCAATGCTCCTCAACAAAGAGTTTCTGCAATCAATCTCTCTAACATGGGTCTTGAAGGAACTATTGCACCACAAGTAGGCAACCTCTCGTTTCTCGTTTCCCTTGATCTTAGTAATAACTACTTCCATGACTCTCTTCCGAAGGATAGGATATTGGTAAGATTCTCATAAATTTTGTCTACTTTATGACAATACTCATATTTCTTGCTTCAATATTTAATATCAATAAAGGCAATTCATGTTTGGTTCCCAAAAATTTAAGAAAAAATGCGAGTAAAAAAAATTAAAGAGGAAAAGTAAAAGAAAATAAAAAATAATTTTAAAATCAACAAATTATTTTTGTATTTTGTTTTAAATTCATTTTACTTATTTTTACTTTTTTCTATAGAGATCTAATAATTTGAAAATACAAAAGTTTTAACCGATTTTAATTATAAATGATTTTCTTCTCCAATCTTGGGGCATGGTTGGGATTATGATGATGTTTGTCTTTCAACAATGATGAAAGGAAAACAATTAAGTTGTGATAAAGATAGTTGAGTACTTGATAAATTATAGTTTCAAAAATAATAATTAAATATTTGGTAAATTGGATTGCTAAATTATTGTGATCATGTTTGATATAAAATTAATAATTAAATAAATTATTATACAATTTAAAAATTAGTTCATTTGTTTATCATTTCTTTTTTTTCTTTTTTTTCTATTTTGAATGAATTCAAGTAAACATAATCATACTGGTTGTAATAATTTTTATTTTAAATTTTAGAATAAGTAATACCAAACACAAATTAGAACATCTTTCATTTGATAGATAATTTTAATTATATAGAAAATTTGGATCCCAAAAATTAAATTATTGAAAAGAAAACAACATAATTTGAGGAAAGATGTTATACATTAAAATGAAAAAAAAATATTTAATAGATATGAAATCATTTCATATATATATATATATATGTAACTTAATTTAATTTAATATAATATAGTTAAAGCTATAATATAATATTTATTTGTGACAAACAATAGTAGATATTTTTGTTGTTAATATTCCCAATAAAAAATAAAAATAAAACATCAATTAGCTAATTATATTCTATACTCAACATTTGTGTTAAGTGTATAGTTAGTTTCACAAATTATTTGATAATATATTATAGAATAAGAGACATTATTGTACACAATTCAAACCATCATATAGGCTACCTAAATGTTTAGCAACCATCAATATGTGATTCATGATATGTTTTCCTCCAAATTAGTGCTATTCATGGCAAGTTTTACTTGCCTCTTTTAAATATTATCGTTATGGTTGATTCCAAGAAAGTATTAAGAAAAAAAAATATTAAACAAAATAATTTTTTATATCTGCTTTTACTATGAAAAATATATAAAAAATAAAATATAATTAAAATCAATTAAAACTTATCTATTTTTAAATTATTTAATCTTTATATAGAAGAGTTAAAACAAGTGAAATAACATATAAATAATCTATTGATTGTAAGTCTACTTTTTAGTTTTCTTTACTTTTTTTTTTCTATTTTTCCTCTCTATTTTCTTTTCCTCATATTTTCTTGGAATCAAGCAAAACCTTTGACTATGTTTGGTTTCCAAAAAAATATGAGGGAAAAATAAAATAAAAAGGAAACTTAGAAGAAAAAAAAATGAAGAAAAATAGAAAATAGATTTAAAATTAATAAATTAATTTTATATATTGTTTCAAATTCATTTAAAATAAAATAAAATATATTTAAAGTAAATAAATTGATTTTATTTGTTTCTTCAAATTTATTTACATATTTTAATATTTCTATATAAGAAATTAATAATTTAAAAATGCATAAAATTTTAATTAAATTTAATTATATTTTATTATGGTTCTTATTTTCTATAATAAAATCAATCATGAGAAACTAATTTTCTTTTAATATTTTTTTTTCTTTCTTTTATTCTCGTATGGAACCAAACATAGTCTATATGTTGATGATAATAATATTTCAAATCATTTTTTTTTAGGTAAGTGCAAGGAGCTTCAACAGCTGAATTTATTTAATAATAAATTGGTTGGAGGCATTCCAGAAGCCATTTGTAATTTATCAAAACTTGAAGAGCTATATCTTGGTAATAATCAGTTGATTGGTGAAATTCCAAAGAAAATGAATCATCTTCAGAATCTGAAGGTATTGTCATTCCCAATCAACAACTTAACAGGTTCCATACCAACCACCATTTTCAATATATCTTCTTTGCTCAACATTAGTCTCTTCAATAATAGTCTCTCTGGGAGTCTTCCCATGGATATGTGCTATGCCAATTCAAAGCTCAAGGAGCTCGATCTTTCATCAAGTCATTTGAATGGAAAGATCCCCATTGGTTTAGGCCAATGTATAAAGCTTCAAGTAATTTCCTTAGGATATAATGATTTCACAGGAAGCATACCAAGTGGAATAGGTAACTTGGTGAAGCTTCAGAGATTGTTCATCAGTCAATGTACACTTTTTCTTTCATCTAAAGCTTTCAAAGATCTATTATTTTTCTAACCTATTCATTTTAAATGTGTTGTAGGATAAATCCCCTCCAATTTGTCGCATGACTTGGGTGCATTAAGAGTTATACAGAAGATCCAAGTCTTGGATTCCTTGTAAGTAGATGGTTTGTTCATAACCAATTCATGGACCTAAACAATTTGTTTAAGGTTGTAGTGCTCCACTTCCTAATTAGAGGGATGGTTAGTCTTGGTTGTTGAGATGGGGTTCCCATGGTAAGGGCACTAGTGTGTATAGTTACACATTGGACATGACCTACAATGAGTTATGACATAAGGTTATCAGGTAGTCATGACTTTACTAAGTTGCTATACTGTATAGTCTTTTAACCTTGAGAGAAGGTTAAGCTTGTATAGAAGTTAGTAGTGGCTTTGGTCTATGGGTGAGATCATAAGTTGATTATATATTCCCTATGGATTAGGTTATTATTAATGAAAGTTGGTAGCAAAAGGTATTCTCAAAAGAGGTGCCATGATATCTCATAGAATTTGAGATAGTATGCCTCCTTGGGTGATCCTAAAGACATGTGATCATAAAATCTGTAAGCCTACAATAATTCTTTTAGTAGAATTTGGCATATGCTCTTAATGAGCTAGAGTATGTCATTTGATCACATAATAAGAGGATTTGTAACTTAAGGATTGTAAAGGTAGTCTTAAAATGTTGATATCTTTCACCTTGTTAGAATATGGATGGCTAGTTCATAGGGAGACTATATATAGTGGATAGTAAGTCACGAACCTGAGCACTTGATGTCTCAATGTAATATACATAGGGTACGAGAGTGTAGTTGACTCTTTATAGTGGGATGTTGAGTCAACTTTAGAATTGGATCATGAGGGAGCTAGTATGTCATATGGGTCCAAATGGTCTTCGTTTGAGCTCATGTTCCTTGATGACATGGTTTATAAGGGTTGGATGGGTTTTTAGTTCACTTATGTGCATAAGAGTGTTTTGGTAACTAAGTAAGGTTGCACAAGGGATAAGTAAACGATATCGTTGGAAGGCTAATTGATTAATTGGAACCCTATTAGGTTTATTAATCAATTAGCAACCTTTTTTGCCTAGATTAAGTGAACCAAGCTCGTGGTGGACTCAAGTCACTCATGCCCAGTAGGAAGCCTATAAATACCCTTTTAAGGATTAGGGTTTTTAACTTTTGTCATTCTCTTCCTCCAGTCCAGAGAGAGAACCTTAACCTTCAACCTTGAAATCTCCACCATCTCGATGCCTAAACTTAATGAGGAGTCATAGGGTAGAATATCATGGCATTTATGAGATTTGTTACAATTTCAGAGCTTTATACATTGATAAGAATCAATTCGAGAAGATTCAGGTCATAGGTATGACATTTTCTCTTGATCTATGGTATCTATATTGGTTTTTGAGACTAAGTTTTCTGCTTTGTTTAGATCTGGAGAAGCCTAGGATAGATATTCATGCACCCTAACGATCCAAGGCATTAGAACAAAATAATATGGGGTTTCTTAACAAGATAAGGCTAGGCTTGTAGCGGAGGGTTATAGTAAAAAACACGGCTTCGACTATGATAAAATCTTCTCATCGGTAACCATGCTCAAGTCCATCAGGATATTCCTATCCATTATGGTACATCTCGATTATGAGATACAACAAATAGATATCAAGACTCTATTCTTGAATAACAGTCTTAATGAGAGCATCTATATGATGCAACTAGATGGTTTCATAGCAAAGGGTTAAGAATATATGGTATGGAAGTTGCATAAATCCATTTATGGATTAAAGCAAGCATCCTGCTTATGGAACTAATGTTTCGATTGGCAATTAAAACCTTTAACTTTGATCAAAACAAGGGTAGACTTTATGTGTACAAGAAGGTGTAGGGAAACATGGTGGCCTTTATGATCTTGAATGTTGATGACATTGTACTCCTTAGTTATGATGTATAACTATTATCATCAATCAAGATCTAGTTATCTACTCAATTCCACATGAAGGTATTAGGATAATCATAGTATATTCTTAGGATTAAGGCCTTATAAGATTGCAAAAATAGGGAATTGATATTGTCTCAAGCCACTTATAGTGATAAGATCTTGGTCAAGTATACGGTACAAGATTCAAAGAAGGGTTTCTTACCCTTCAAGTGTGAAATTCCTCTTTTCCAAGATCAGTGTCCTAATACACCTAAAAAGAAAAAACACATGCAAACAATACTTTATGCATTAATAGTGGGTAACCTTATGTATGCAATGTTGCATATTAGACTAAACATTTATTTTGTAGTAGGTATGGTGAGTAGATATAGTCAGATCTAGGTTCAAAACATTGGACAACTATCAAGTATATACTCAAGTATCTTAGGAGAATAAAGAATTATATGCTTATGTGTGATGAGTTAGTACCCAAAGGGTACATGAATTCAATCTTATAGTTTGATAAGGATTCTCATTAGTCTACCTTTAGTTTTGTATTTACCTTTGATGGTGTGGTTATTAGTTGGAGGAGTGCGAAACAATCTTGCATTGATGACTCCACTATAGAAGTTGAGTATGTTGTAGTTTCTAAAGCAACAAAGGAAGCCATTTAGCTTCGGAAGTTCCTCATGGGAGTTGGGATAGTATCCTTGATTGTAAAACCATAACACTTCTATGAAAACAATGGGGGTGGTGACATGGTATATGTGGTTACCAAAAGGGTAACCACATTGAGAGAAAGTACTATTTGTTATGTTAGATAGTTTAAAAGAGTAATATGATGGTTGAGAAGATACCTTTTACGGAGAACCTAATATATCCTTTTACCAAGAAATTCATGTGGAGAGGATTTAATGATCATAGGGATAACATGGGTATCAAATGTGTACTTAGTTCGTTTTGTTAGCAATGTTCTTTTAAGGTTAGTAGAATATTGTTAAGATAAAGTTGTTAAAAGCATGACATGTTGTAACAAATTTAGAATTTATTATTCATTTAGTAATATTCCAATTTTACTTTTATTTATCCTTATTCCATGCATTATGCCTTATTAGCATTCTAACCTGACATCTCTTACATTGTACATGACTTGGGTGCATTACGAGTTATATGGAAAATCCAAGTCATGGGTTTCTTACAAGTTAATGATTTGTTCACAGCCAGTTCATGGACTTAAGACAATTCGTTTGAGGTTGTAGTGCATTACCTCCTAATTGGAAGGATGATTGGTCTTAGTTATTGAGATGAGGTCCTCATAATGAATGCACTAGTTTGTATGGGTTATAGATTTTATAAAACCTATGGTGAATCATGATGTAAGTCATCAGGTAATCATGACTTCATTAAGCTATTATAATGTACTGTCTCTCAATCTAGAGAAAATACTAGGCTTATGCCAAAGTTAGCAATGACTTTAACTCATGGGTGAAATTTTAAAGTGTTCACATATTCTTTATGGATTAGGTAGCTATTTATGAAAGCTAGTAGTAATAGTTATTCTCAACATAGGGACACGTGATATCTCATGACACTGTGTACCCTTAGGTGATCCTAAAAATATGAGATCATGAAATCTACAGCCCGAATAATTCCCTAATCAAAATTTGACATATGCTCTTATGAGTTATGACATGTCATTTGATCATATAATAGGGAAATCTATAACTCAGGGATAGTAGAAATAATCTTGAGAGGTTGATAAATTTCACATTTGTATATCATAGAGAGATTGTATACAATGGATAGTAGGTCATGATTTCAAACACTTTGTCTTTTTTTAATATACATAGGGTATTGAATTGTAGCTGACTCTCTATAATAGGATATTGAGTTAGCTTCAGAATTGGATTATGAAGGAGTTGTATTATTCTATGGGTCTTAGTGGTCCATGCTCAAGCTCATATACCTTGATGACATAGTTTATGAGGGTTGGATTGGTTCATGGTTCACTAATGTGCATAAAATTATTTTTGTAAATACGGAAAGTTGCATAGGAATAAGTGAACAATATATCTGGATTGAGTTAATTGATTAATTGGAGCGCTATTGGTTTAATTAATCAAGTAGGACCCTTTTTAGGTTAAATTAAGCTACTTAAGCTACTTAAGCTTAAGGTGATCTTAAGTTACTTAAGCTCAATGGGAAGCTTATAAACACTCCTTTAGGGTTAGGGCTTTAGATTTGTGTCATTCTTCTTTACATTCCAAAGAAAGAATCTTAGATTCTACCATTTAGATCTCCACCATTTGAGTGCTTAACTTTAAGGAGGCGCCATCAGGGGAAAGATAAGTGGGTTTAGAAAATTTTTGACAACTATCGCACATTTGACAACCTTCTTCCCCACAAGAATTGCATTTGAGAACATCCAAATCTTGGTAAGCACTTCTAATCTTTAGATCTATATCCTCTTTTTGTTTTGAATGCTTCTGCTGCTAAGATCTAGATAGCCTTAGGAAGTTTTTGAATGTACCTAACTAATCTAGGGCTTGGGAATAGAGTGATCCAAATTCCCTACAAAAAGAATAAGTGAGAGATGACCTTAGCAAAGTCCACAACCTCCATTATCAAGTCCATCTTAATTTGGGTCTATCACCATCCCAACAATGGGTTAGGTTTAAGGAATTAAGGGTTATGAACTTTCCATATGGACAAGACTACCTATTAGTAGTTGAAGCAACCACCCCAACAATGGTGTTTTTCACATGATAAATTTGATGTCAAGAATAATGGTTATATATTTATCTTGGATATGAACTAATTGAATCACCCACCATGGTCCCACCTACATAGTCCAAACTAAAACATAAAAGGTATGTTGAGCTTGCCTTGAGGTTAAATAAGGCAAGAAGATCAATTTGACAAGGTCTCTACCTAGTAATACGATCATGACCTACCCAATGTAGGCTTCATTCTAACAAAAGGATATATAGTCTTAAGAACTATACTATTTTGCTAAATTAATTTATATTTTCCTTATAGTGAATGCTCAATAATCAATGCATAGTTTACTTTTTGTTACAATAATTATGTCATATAATCTTATCAAACTTATTCTTACTAATAATAAATTAACTGAACCAAACTATGTGGATTGGAAAAGAAATTTGGACATAGTTCCAAATACCCCTAATGAATAATTTGCGCAAGAAAAGAGAGATGCCTATCATAGTTGGCATAAAGCGGATCAAAAGGCCAAGTGTATCAAACTCAAATCTTTGGATGATATGCTCTAAACTCATTTGCTTTAGGGTTAATGGAGCTATCTATAGTATGTTTTTATATTTTTTAGAGAGAAAACATTGAAGACTCTTCAAGATTTGCTTTGTTTATGCAATATAATAATCGTTTTTAGTTTCTTTTAATTCAAGAATGTTGATTTTAACTTTCTTGATGGTTTGTGTGAACAACACCACCTCCTTGAGAGGCTAACACCATCTTGAGGTGTGAAGTTTGAAAACCTAGGGTTAGAAACCACTAGAGGAACAATGGGCAAATGAAATTAATAATGACATTAATGTGAAAATTAGAAACTCTCCATGTTAGATCAATACTAGAAGTTAGAGATTCTTGGCACATTTTGATCTTGAGTTATCTCAATTAGTTCTTTCGTTACATGATCTTCAAAAAATCTATAGGAGTAGTAAGGTTTGAAAGGTTGAAACATAAACCCTAAATTAATTTCAATTTATCTAATACGTAAATTAGAGTTCGGATGCAACTTTGAGTTATAGAACTTAAGTCAATCTTGCTCTAAAGACTAAAGACTATAAGATCCTAATAAATGTAATGCCCTTGTTCACTCTAAAGTTTTACTCCTAAAGTTGGATTGTGGAATCCCTGATCTTGAATTGATAGACTACAATTAATCCTCTGAGTATTTTGCAAACTTATTTAAATTTTGTTTTAATAATTTATGTACAAGTTGCAAAAACCAATCGTCTAAATATTTTATTTTTGAGTATAGGTAACAAGAAATCAACTTTGACCTAGTTTTGGTAATTTTTATAGATTAGTTCATGAGGGTGACCCAAAGTACTACAAAAGCCTAGGATTTCTCTATTTAGTTTTTCTTCACTAGAGTTGTTATTTAAAAAGACTTCGTATTTTAGACAACAAAAAAGAGCACATACATACCTAAAGTGTTTGTTGTTGCAACTTGCTTAACACTTGGACCCTTGGACCCGTGTTTATAGTTGGGAAAGTTTGACCATACTAGCTGCTCTTGGTCAAAATGGAAACCCCAAAATTGAACTTGGGTTTGAGTCGAGAAGCTATGCTCTAACTCATATCATTAACCAAAAAACCAACATAGGTTTAATCCAAATTTGACTTGGCAACTCAGACCATGCTATGGAATATAAATTGTTAGTTATTGAAAAAAAATATATTCAGGGCTATTAATAATGCACCAAATTTTGAAAGGACCATGAGCTTACTACATAAAATTTTGTTTGAAATACAAAAATTTCTTTTCTAGGACTCCTCCAAACTGGCCCATTTTCAGTGATTGCTAGCATGATGACACTGTTCAAGATTTTTGGATGTACTTTTTGAAGTTATAGATATTAATTAAACTCAGATTAAATGACTTTGTCAATGGCATTGCTAGGAATTTTAGTCAGGGAAATTAAAAAAACTTGAGAATGAGCAGCTAGTTGCAGTTTTTATAGTGCATAACACTTATTATCTTACAAATTTTTCTTAGGAGTCAGCTTATTGAATTCCTAATCTATCTCGAGAAGTTCTTTGGCTGAAACTAAGGTTGGTGTGCTAAATATATCTGGAGCTGAGTGGATTTTATTTTTGAGTTATTAAAATGCAGTGATATATACTCTCCAAACCATCCCTTTGTGACTGATCAACTTTTTTGCAGACCCACTTTCTTCTTTAATAAAGAGATGCCCTTGCTTGTCGGATCCAACTCCCTTTTTTGACACATATCAGAGACTCATTAATAGAACTCTGCAATTCAGAAGTGCAATTTACAATATAACAGATATGAGGATGCTTCTGCAAGTGCTAGTATCAGTTCATCTCATCACAATCATCATCTCTTTCGTATTTATAGCACAGGAAGCAGGGGCATCTATGACCAAGCCTGGGTGCCCAGAGAAATGTGGGAATATTACCATTCCATATCCATTTGGCATGGGGAAAGGTTGTTACCTGAATAGAAATTTTGAGATCACATGCAACATGTCCTCCAATCCCCCTCGTCCTCTTCTCCTCCAAGAAGTTCAACTTTTGCAGATATCAGAAGACTATCTGCGCATCAACGATATTGTTCACCATAGCTGTTTTAATAAGCAATCAGGGAAGACGAATTCATCACATGTACCATATAACAGAACTCATCATTTCAGTTACTCACACACCCAGAATGAGTTCATAGCCATCGGGTGTGACATATTTGCTTATATCACTGAGGACAACAGTAAAACAAACGCAACTGGGTGTGCATCGCTTTGTAATACTGATGAAGACATCGCTACTGATTTTTCCTCTTCTGCTTGCTCTGGCATTGGTTGCTGCAGGACTTATCTCCAAACAGATATTTCACGGTTTTATCTGAAGATGCGTAGCATCAACATGATCACACCAATCTGGACCTCTCAACCATGTGGCCTTGCTTTCATTTCTGAGAGGAACTTCTCCATACGTCAATATTTTAACCTCTCTAGTAAATTTTTAGAGAGGAATTTGTATTTTGTTCCAGCAGTACTTGACTGGTCAGTTGGGGACGTCTCTTGCCCTGAGGCTATCAGAAGAAAAAACTATGCGTGTGGCCAGAATACGTACTGCCATAACTCCATCCAGGGCCAGGGGTATAAGTGTCACTGCTCTAAAGGCTACCAAGGGAACCCCTACCTTGCAAACGGCTGCCAAGGTACAGTTTCATCTCCTTTTCAACATTTTTTATATTTATTTTTCTTGCCACGAGGGAACATCGCGATCCTTCTTTTCTTTTCTTCTGAATCTTTGCTTCTGTGATATATAAGAAAATCAGTTGATAATTTTTGCTTCATGGAAATACTTCTGTGTTCTCTGCAAAGAAGGAATTAAAAATTATCCATGGCTCTTTGGTTATGAATAAAGGACTTATCCTTTGATCAGTTTTTTACATATCAGACCTAAAAGTCATAAGGCCATGGCAACTGTAATTTATTATAAAATGATGTGTTCTAAGGAATTTTAGGACTAAGCAACCCCTCAGGATAAATTAAGAGTTAGAATTTTAGCTTATGAATTTCCTAAATTCTCACTAATATATATTTTTTTTCTTTTGTGTTCTCAAAAGATATTAATGAGTGCAACGACCCAGACGAAACTTTTTGCCTCAAGATAGCTCTTTGCACTAATGTCCCTGGCAGTTACTCGTGCACTTGCCCAACTGATTACCATGGAGATGGCAAGAAAGATGGAACTGGGTGCATACGTGGCAAGCATCCACATTTGCTATCATTGGTACTTTCTCTAGGTATAAAACTTTACCATTCTCCAACACCTAGCACTCGAATCCCCTTCTCTACACTAACTTTTGTGTCTGATGTAGGTGTGGGGATTACTGTTGTTCCCTTTATCCTAATTGCTACAAGCTTAAGGTTATACCGAGGACTTGAGAAAAGAGAGAAAAAGAAAATAAAACAGAAGTTCTTCAAGAAGAATGGAGGTCTGCTATTGCAACAGCAAATTTCTTCTAGCAAGGAAAGTGTAGAAAAAACAAAACTCTATTCGGTAGAAGAGTTGGAGAAAGCAACAGATGGTTTCAATTTAAGTCGAATCATTGGTAAGGGAGGCCTCGGCACAGTATACAAAGGGATGTTATCAGATGGAAGCATTGTAGCCATTAAGAAATCCAATACGGTTGATGAGAAGCAGTTAGACCAGTTCATTAATGAAGTTTTGATTCTTTCACAGATCAACCATAGGCACATAGTAAAACTATTAGGTTGTTGTCTGGAGACTGAAGTACCTTTGCTGGTTTATGAATATGTCTCTAATGGCCCCCTCTCCCACCATCTTCATGATGAGGGTCATGTATATAGAATATCTTGGAAAAATCGGCTGCGAATTGCAAGTGAAATTGCTGGAGCCCTTGCTTATTTGCACTCGCATGCTTCTACAGCCATCTGTCATAGAGATATCAAGTCTAGCAACATATTGTTGGATGAAAACCTCCGGGCTGTACTTTCTGACTTTGGACTCTCAAGGTCAATACCCCTTGACAAAACTCATTTAACTGCATTGGTACAAGGGACATTTGGTTACTTGGATCCTGATTATTTTCATTCAGGTCAATTGACTGATAAAAGTGATGTTTATGCCTTTGGTGTAGTCCTTGCTGAACTTCTGACAGGAGAAAAAGCCATTTCCTTTGATAGATTTGAACAAGGTCTAGCAAGTCATTTTAGATCAGCAATGAAACAAAATCATCTGTTTGATATTCTTGATAACCAAGTTGTAAATGAAGGACAGAAGGATGATATTTTTGCTGTTGCAAAGCTTACTAAGAGATGCCTAAAGTTGAATGGGAAAAAAAGGCCAACCATGAAACAAGTTGAAATAGACCTCCAACAACTGGGCAGATTTCAGGAGCAGTTTTCTTGTCAGAAGTCAATGATTCAAGAGGATTTTTCACAACAGCAAACATGCCAGGACGACTGCACGGTAAGTGAAAGATCCCATTCCTACACATTTGGTCCAGCTACAGAAGAAATCGTTCAAGATATTGAGGTCTTGTTTTCGTAAGGAATACAGTATGGCAGCTTGAAGCTTCAGTTGAATATTAGGTGGTTTTTGCAACTGATATGGGTCAGATGTTGGAAGGTTAAACTTTATTTAGAAAGTTTGTAAAATTATAATTAGATTTAGTCACTAGAAGTTAAGAAGAATATTTTATTTTTAATGGGTTGCTTTAGTTTCTATATTTGTGGAGTAGGTTCTAGAAGGTTTCTATATTTTGTTCTTATGAGTTTCTATTTTGTTAGTGAGCATATATAAATAAGAAATTTCTCCTCAATTTGTGTTTTCCTCCATGTAATTATTTTTATTTATATTTTAATCCTCTTACTCTAACAAATTGGTATCGAACCCAAATAAAAAATGACAAGTGGAATATATCCATTTCAAGTCCTCCATCTCAACAAAGACAATGACAATAATTGAAGTATTAAGATGAAGGTTATGATTGGTTCAAAAGATGCATAGGAAGTTATAGAAAAGGCTACAAAGGGATTTTTTTTAGAAAATATAAATGAAAGTATCTTGAGCAAAAATAAGTGACAACTCCAACTTATTTTCGAAATAAGTTTTTCACAAATAAAAGGAATTCTCACCGTCAAGTGAAGACACTTGAAAAATACGGTCCACAATAACCTTGAACTATGTGGGTTTATATCAATAATCTTATGGGCTAAAGTGACTTATGTCCACCTTGGGTTTGGGTCACTTAATCTAACCATTAGCTAGGTCTTAATTAATTAATTCACCTTAATGGGATTCAATTTCTTAATTAGCATAATCCAAAAAACCAAAAATAAAAAATCATAAGGTCATGTGCAACCTTACATTGTTTTACAAAAAAAGAAAAAAACTTATGCACACATGACTAATTAAACCCAATTTCCCTCAAAATATTTATGCCAACAAAGGCTTTGAGCTTAAGCAAGGACCACTAGGAACTATACGAAAATAGTATTTCCCTTATAATCCAATTCTAAGTTGACTTAACATTCTACCTAAAAAGATCTCATTGTACTATAATACCTATGATATTACATTGAGATAAAATTAATTAAATCTAACTTAATTATTTTATTAGGTCTTTAATTAGTATTCACAGTATGAAGGCTTCTCATGAACTAGTATTCGTAATCTAGCAAGGTAGTAACTATCAATCATTCAAGTTTACCTTTACAATCCTTAAGCTTCATATGCTTCTATTTTGTGATCAATTGACATACTCTACAAATTTCATGATCACAATTCCTTGGGATCATAAAATAAAACACACCATCTCAATCTTATAAAATATCATTGTGCCTTTGTTAAGAATATCTATTGTCACTTGCCTTAATCAAAATTAACGTAATCCGTAGGGAATATGTGACTACTTAAGGGTCTCACTTATAGGTCAAAGTCACTGAAAACATTAGTGCTATCTCAATATCCTCTTAAACTTGAGAGTGCATGCAACATAGTAACTTGATGAAGTCATGACTATTGATAACCAATGTCATGACTCATTGTAAGTCTTGTCTAATGTGTAATTATACAAACTTGTGTACTCACCATGGGAAACCTTGTAAGGAATCCCATTGATTACTCCATTTCTATCCTTAGATTAGTTATGGTGCATGCTATTCTTTCTAGGCCTCTATATCCTATCAACAGAAGCATAATAGATATAAAAAAAAAACATTCAAGATATAGAGTTTAGTGAATTACCTAAGATATGTTCCCATATCTAATCTAGTTAGTTTAAAGAAGTGTTAAAGACATGGTAGTCGTGTTAGATATAATGAATCCACTAATCTTCCATAGTAATGACTCTTCCTTGACTCTAAACACTAAAAGGGTAGAATCTTCTCTAGGATTAATGGCTAAAGCTCTTTCTCTTTCTCTTTCTCATGAATCCAATTAATCAATTAGCCTATTAAAAAGGTATCATTCACTTATGAAACCTTACATATTTACCAAAGTACTCTTATGCACACAAGTGAACAATGAACTCAAACAACCCTCATAAATCGTGTCATCAAGGAACTCTAGCTTGAGTAGGGACCATTGTAACTTATAGGCAAATATTGGCTCCCTTATAATCTAATTCCAAAGTTAACTCAACATCCCATTACAAAGTGTCAACTACACTATAGTATTCTATGTATCTTATAGTGTATTGGGGTTCATGACCTACTATCCACTAGATACAGGCTCCTCATGAATTGGTGTCTATAATCTAACAAGTAAATGTTATCAATCTTCTAAAATTACCGCTACAATCCTTAATTCTTAGATTCTCCTATTGTGTGATCAACTGACATACTCTAAAGCTTATGTCAAGTTCCAATAAAAGAATTACTACGACCATAGGTTTCCTAAGCATATGTCTTTAGGATTATAACATTGAATTTGTTATTTATCATACTTTCCCCTTTCGTTTTATGTTGAGTTGCATCACATTCCATGCTTTCTTAAGGAATATGAGTTTTGACTTTTTTTTTTTTTATATTTTTTATTGTTTGATAAATTGAAACCACCTCTTCCTGTATTTCCTTAACAACGTCCATGATTGTTAGGACTCCTTTCATTAAGGTTTTCTTCATAATATTTTTAATATAAGTTTTCTTTGAAGAACTTGTTCTAATTTTTCATGGTTCTTCATTTTTAATCTCTCTTCATGAACTTGCAATGATTCCATAAGTTGATCAATAGTCATAGAATCTAAATCTTAATTTAGATTCTTCAATGGACATAATAATATAATTAAACTTCAAATCTAAATATCAAAGTATTTTTTTTCAATCACATAAATGCTATTCAAACTTTCATCATTTCTTTTTAATACGTTCACAATAGTCAATACTCTAGAAAAATAATCAAAGACTGATTTTAATTCTTTCATATTCAAACTTTCAAATTCTCTTTTTAAGAGTTTGAAAATAAATATAAACTATTTTTTGTGGTTTTTATAATATTTTTTAAGCTACTTTAAGGTGGTCGCACTTAAATATTTTCAAAAGTTACCTTCATCTATTGCTTAATGATGAAGCTAAGAGCTTTTTTGTCCCTCTTCTTTATGTATTTCAAAAAATCTTTTCAATTTAGGGATCAAGTGGTTTCATCTTGTGACTTTTCATCCTTTTTCTATAACTCCTCATACATCTTGTGAACCAATTAGAAAGACTTCATCTTGATACTCCATTTATCATAATTGTCTCTATTGAGTTAGGAACTTGAAATCGAGCCGCCTCACTTGTCTTTTTTTTTTTTTTTTCTTTTTGGTATGAATCTGAGACTAACTAATTTTTTAAAGTAATAGAGTTGAAAGAGAAACACAAACATCAAGGAGAACTAAAAATTATTGTTTTTAGAACTAAAAATTATCAATTGGATCTCATGACCAATTTGCTTGGCACCCATTCTCCTCAATTTATTGCAAGGTTTTGTTTTGAATTTCCATCAGTCAATTTTTCCTATTAGGAAAACTATTAAAGATTTTACAATACTTGTAGATTGGGAATGAAAAGCCTAAAAGATATCTAGATAACATCGAAAAAAAAACACTAATTCCTTTCTCACAAAAAATTCTGAATATAAATCCATTGTTTGTTTGCTTGATGCAACATTTGCTAGCATTTGATCCTAAAGATTGCTCATCTGCTAACAAGATTAATTTAGTTGAACCATCTATAGTTTAGCATCATATATTATATTTATTTATATAAGAGATTTTTTAATATGAATTTCAAGTAAGTTTGTTTCCTGATACTAGCATTTTTTTTTTACAAGCACTAACTAGATAATCCATATTTTTGTGGTTTAGCAAATTCAGAAAATGAACCATCAACACAACCCATTTCAAAAATTGAGGTTGAATCTGAGAGGAGTAGATTGACAAAATAAGATGTTGGAGAGCTAATTTATAGAGGTATGACCATGGTGAGTCATATTGTTTTATTTAGTTATTTAGTTATGGAGAGGTATGACAAAAGAAGCTCAATTTTTATACTCCATATGATTGGATTAGGGGGCTTAGTTACAAATTGGTTGTTTTGTTTTATTACAAAGACTAAATGCCTTACTCCTTTGTTTCAACATCTTTGTTTGTTAAGAAAATTAGAGGCATAGAAAAAATTACTAGTTTGCTGAAGAACTAAATTAGTAGGGAGTTATAGTCTACTTGGTCTCCCGGTGACAAACATAATGCATAGAAAACTCTCTTTTATTTCATTTCTCCATTCAACATAAAGTGATATTAAACAAAAATCCAAGAGAAAATGGAAAATTAGGAAAGAAGTTCTCTCTAGGACTCAAACTATTCCCAAAGTTGAAATGTTTGAGAAAGAACATAAAACTAAAGTTTATTGAAACATTTTATTCACAAAATACAAGTGCTATAAAAAATGAATTTTGTTGGAGCTCATCATTTCTATTAAAATATAACTGATTACTACCAAAAAGTGCTATTTTGTAGACCTAATTATAATGGTTTTAAGCACCTTTGAGTAGTAATCATATTCATTTAACCCAATTAATTCATTAAGGTCCTTAGTAATTGGTTTTAACCATTTTGTGGCAAGTTTACATGTTTTTATCAGCTTATGAATCAATTCAAGCATGCCAAATGATGGAGGAGCTACTTGGACAAGTTATGGAAAATCTTTTGGAAGCTCAAATTCATGAAGAACCAAGCTTTGGAGCCTCATATTCCTTTGCCTTAGTCGTTCAAAGTATGCAAGGAAAGAGAACTGGAGAGAGGAAAAACAGAGTGAAGAAAACAGAGGACAGCAGCTACAGTCTTCTTTTGCACTTTTGGAGCACTTCCTAAAGTCCATTTTTCTACATGCTATATACCATTTCAAAGCTCAGGAAGTCAAGAATCCAACGCTTCAAACCGTGTATGATTTGGAGCTGAAATGAGGAAGTTACAGCCTTTGGAAGATGACTGCTCCAAGCTGAAGGAAGGATTCAGCAAAGTGTTGCGAAATCACCCTTTTGTTGCGGAATGATTTTGCAGCCTTTTTGCACAGTGCTTTGGATTTCCCTTGAAGTTTCACGCCGCGATGGAAGCCAAACACCACAAGATGAAAGCCAACTTCGCAGCGATGCGGAACCAGCCTTTTGCTGCGAAGTAATTTCGCAGCCCTCTTGAGTGTCTGCGAAATTTCGCAGACACCATTTTTCTCTTGTGAAATGGTTCCAGAAGCCTCCCGATATTTGCTACCGACATTGGGAGATATTTTCCATCAGATTTTTGTGTCTAAATTTCCATTTTCTCCTTGTATTCAACCACTCATGTAATTCCTTAGCTAGGAAGTATCCAAGGAAGGGTAAATTACCTTCCTATATAAACTCCCTTGCATCCACTGTAATCAAATATGTAATATAGAAATAGATAGATAAATATATAGAATATACAGAGCCTTGCTCTGTTTTTCCTTCATTTTCATTTTCATTTTCTTGCTAGCCAAACATTCTCTGAGGATTTTTCCTTAGAAGATGAGAGGCTAGGCTTTTTGTCTCTTGGAGTAAGAAAAGCCGGGTAAGTTTCCACATGCATAATTTGGAAGTTTTGTTGTTTTAGGATTTAATGAAGAGAAAGTGTGACCCGTTAATGGTTTTTATCTTTTTAGTTAACTTAAAACGCCTTTAATTCACCTGAGCCAACACTTGGTAAGGCAAGTGATCTCCATCCATGGAGATTCACTAGTTTATCTCTTGCGAGCTTTTGGTAGGTGGTTTGAAGGTAGGATTTTCTGGAATTGCCAACACTTGGTAAGCTTTTGGACTCCAAGGAGACATCCACTAGTTATCTCTTGCGAGCTTGAGAAGGGAAGTCCAAGGTTAAAGATCACCTTGAATGGCAAGTGCTAGGTGAGAGGTATGAGCCATTGCAAGGTGCATCAGTGAGAGGGATTTAGTGTTTGAACCCATTAATGGGAAGCATCTGTACAATACCGGTTGGAGAAGGAACTATATGTTAATTCTCTAATGCGAGGAAAAGAAACAAGTGACCGGAACTCTCCTTTTTGTATGAGGATCTTGAGCCTAGTGATCTGAACTCCAAGAAACACTTTTCTTTGTAAGTAAAATTAGTTACTATTTTTGGTTAGCTTAAAACCAAACCTTTTCCAACATCTTTATCTTTTCTTTTAAAGCTAACCTTGAAATGAAAAGGCACCAAATCAGCTTTGAATTAATATCATTTGCAAAGTGAAAACCCATCCCAGTGAACGATCCTAGAGCCACTATGCTATAGTAGCTTTGTCTTTGCTACCCTAGTATATGGTGTAATAGGTTATAAATTTTGTTGATTACTCTCTCAATCAAGGAGCACCAGCTGGACACGAATCAGTTGAGACACCAATTGGACACGAATCAAATGGCGCCGTTGCCGGGGATCGAACCCCGAATCAAATGGTGCCATTGCCACTGCCGCTGCTAGGGACGAATCAATAACCATAAGTCTCATTCTTCTGTCCACTCTAACACTCTCACATGATCCACAAGCCTCACTAACAAATTCTGCAATAGCAAGAATATTCCTTGTCTTCTATTATTCTTTTTCTCCCTTGCTTCTTAGAATTTTTCGGTGTCCAAATGCCCATTTTAAATTACTATTTTTATGGTGATTTTCTTATATATGTATTATCTGCTTTACTTTCATTGTAGGGTGATTTTCTCAACTTGGTATCGAGTCTTCTCAAAGGCAAATGCCTTTCTTCTTTCAATATTGATGGAGATGAAAAATCCTAGCACTCTTGCTATAACAACTTCCTCATCATTGATGATAGATCCAACATTGCAGCGAGTAGGCAATATTGGGATTGGAAACACAATTATACCATTCAGAAATATTGTCAGTCATGCTCTTTCGGATCGACACAATTTCCTTCTCTAAAAAATGATGATTACACCAATGATTCAAGGTCGCAGACTTAATGATTATCTCTTGGGCATAAAGCCTTGCCCACTAGAATATATTCCTCTCCCAACAATAACAACTATCTTTCCTGACTCTAGGCTTCAACCTAACTTAGAATATGAGTAGTGGATAATAAACGACCCACTACTCTTAGTCTAGCTTTATAGCTCCATGATTGAATCATAGCTTCTCAACTACTAAGTTTTACAACCTTAGTTAAAGTGTAGAAAAGCCTTAAGAGATTATTTAGCTCATAGTCTAAGGCTAAAATCTAAACAAATCATACTGCTAATCAAACCACTCATAAAGTAAATTAGACCTTTAAAGAATATCTAAATAAGATGAACTCATTTTCTAATGGTCTTGCCATGGTAGGAGAACCTTTTCCTAAGAAAAATCTTATATTTTATGTTCTAGCCAAACTTGATTCTAAATACACTCATTGTGTTTCAAATCAATGCAAAAAAAATTATCTTATGACAAAGTTACAAGAAATTTTGTTGAGTTATGATAGTAGATTAGAGCAACTAAATACCTTGGTAAACAATACCAGTCTAAATCAACCATCTATAAATTTTTCTTTTAACAACTCTAGAAATTAGAGTAACAATAGACCTCATGGTCGAAGCTCAACATAAGAAGGAAATTATTCACCAAACCAAGGGATTCTTCATGGAAGATGAGGTCATTTTAGAGGCAGAGGAGGATGCAACAACAACTCAAAACCAATCTATCAAGTTTGCAATAAATATGGCCACTCAATCGTAATTTGTTACTATCAATTCAATTAAAATTATATAAGAACAACTCCAAATCAAAGCAAGGCACAACCATCAGCTTTTGTTACTAAATAACCATAAGCTTTTGTTGCTTCCCCTTAACAGTTACAAATCCAAATTGGTACGATGATAGTGGAGCTTCAAATCATGTGATAGGAGACTTCAATAATTTGAATCAAAGGATTGAGTATCATGGTAAGAAAACTCTCAATATTGGTAATGGTGATCAACTAGATATAACTCATATTGGACACTCTCATTTACATCCATTGTTCATAATATTCCCTCATTGTCTCTACAAAATATATTTCATGTTCCAACAACTATAAAAAATCTATTGTGTCAAAACTAACAATAGATAATGATGTTTGTCTTGAATTTCATTCTAATGTTTGTTATGTTAAGGACAAGGCAACATGGATAATTTTGTTATAAAGGAAGCTTAGAGATGGATTGTACAATTTGGAGCTACCTACTCATTCCTTGAAGCATACATCCTCTCAGATTTCAATAGTCCAACATCATGCCCAATTCATTTTATTGACAAACTTTGTTTACTTAATGTTTGTTCAACTTCAGTGTCTTCTTGTTTTCAATCAAGTAGTGGTGTCTTAAGTAATGCTTTAGTTCAAGATGCTTGCCACAAGAGACTTGGCCATCCATTTGTCAAAGTCTTGCATCAAAATCTCAAAAACTGTAATGAAAAATATTCAATGAATGAAAAGCCATATTTTTGTGATGCTTGTCAATTTGGTAAAACTCATGCTCTTCCTTTCAAGTAGGCTGAAACACACTCCAAAGCACCATTAGATTTGATTTATTTTGATATTTGGGATATAAATATTACATTCACTTTCTTGATGATTATACTCAATTCACATGGATCTATCCTCTTAAATATAAATCCAAAGCTAAAAATGTTTCCATTCGGTTCAAAAGTTGTGTAGAAAATAGATTTGAAACAAAGATTAAAACATTTCAAAGTGATTCAAGAAGAGAATATAGATCTTTTGTTCCCATGCTAAATTTATTTGGCATTCCTTTTCAACATCCATGTCCTCGCATGCATGAACAAAATGGAAGAGTTGAAAAAAAACACCAGCATAGTATTGATAAAAAATTGATTTAACTTTGTTAGCTCAAGTTGGAATGCCCTTGAAATATTGGTGGGAATTTTTTCATATTGTTGTTTTTCTAATAAATGGATTGCCTACACAGGATCTTCTTAGTCTTTCACAATTGTAAAAACTCTATAAAAAGAAACCTGATTACCATTTTCTTAAAACCTTTGATTGTAGTTGTTTTCCATGCTTGAGATCTTATCAAAACCATAAATTTTACTTTCATTCATTAAAGTGTGTTTTTATGATACAATAAATCACATAAAGGTTATAAATGTTTAAATTCAAATGAGAGGATTTTTTTGTCAAGACATGTGAAGTTTAATGGGAATGAGTTTCCTTTCAGAACTAATTTCCTACATACAAATGAGTCTCATCCTATAAATCAAGTAGTCATTGTTTCTTTGTTTTATATTTCCATTCAGTCTACTAATCATTCTTCATTACGGTCAAGTCAATTCTCTTCCCAACCTAGTTCTTCAAATGGTACAAAACTCTCGACAGGTTCTCATGCAGCAAGAACTCAATTGGAATCTTCACCTATAATTCCATTTTCATCACATTTTGTTTCTTCCACCAATTCAACAGATCAAACATCTCCTCCTCTTACTAAAACTTCATCTCTTATATCAAAAAACCATATCCATTACAATCTAGCCACTCTATGATCACTAGATCCAAGAATTGGATTTTTTAAGCCAAGATTTACTTAACACAAGCCAACAAGTCTCAACTGTATTTACTTGACAGGTCAACAGAACCATCAAATGTAAGAGAAGCATTGAAGATACCAACTTAGAAAGAAGCCAAGGATGATGAGTATTTGGCCTTGATGAAAAATGGTACATGGACATTGATTCCTTTTTTTTTTTTTTTTTTGTCCTAAATACAATTTTGTTGGCAACAAATGAGTGTTCAAATTGAAGTATAATGTAAATGGAATAGTTCAAAGACACGAGGCTAGATTGGTAGCACAAGGATTTCATCAAAACCTTGGAATAGATTTTTCTAAAACTTTCATTCCAATCATAAAGGCATTTGCAATTAGGATTGTTCTTACTATGGCAATTTCAAAAGGCTAGGATGTTAGACAACTCAATATCAACAATGCCTTTTTAAATGGGAATCTTAAAAAGAATATTTATGTGAAACAACCAGAAGCAAGATTGGGGTTTTAAAACTTCAAAGGTTGATTCATCTTTATTTTTTCACCATCTTGGAATATTTTTTATTATGGTGTTGATTTATGTTGATGAAATCTTAGTAACAGGAAATAATCCTTCTATGATAACTACATTTGTTCTACATCTTCATAAGTTATATGCCTGAAAAGATCTTGGAAATTGCATTTCTTTATGGGTATAGAATTGGTCAAAGATGAAATTGGAATGTATCTTACACAAAGTAAATATATTGTTGATTTGTTGAAACGATTAGACATGGGAAATGTAAAGCCTTGTTCCACATTAGCCACTATAGGAAAGTCACTCTCAGCATCTGATGGAGAGGCAATGACTAATCGTATTATTTATATAAGTACAATTAGTGTTTTGCAATACTTGACTCTAATGAGACCCAACATAGCTTACATTGTGAACAAATTAAGTTAATACTCACAACAACCAAAGTGAAAGGCTCAATTACTCAAGCGTTGCATATCAAATAAAGTGATAGATTGGGATTAATTGGTTATTTTGATGTTGATTGGGCTTGTTGCATTGATGATAGGAGGTCTATAATTGGTTATTGTGTTTATTTTGGTGATTCTTTAGTGCCTTAGTCTTCCAAAAAGCAAAATGTGGTAGCTAGATCAAGTACTGAATTAGAGTATAGAGCTTTTACACAAGTTGCTGCTGAAATAGATTGGATACAATCTCTTTTACAAGAAATGAGTGTTGCTCTATCTTCTTACCTAATCATTTGGTATGATAATCAAAGTGCAAGTTCTCTAACTGCTAACCCAATTTATAATGCCCAAACAAAACACATTGAGTTAAAAATTCATCTTGTGAGAGATAAGGTTTTGGAGAAAACATTGGAGATTTGTTATGTTCCTTCATGTGATCAAATAACTGATGGATTAATCAAAAGATGTAGATTCAACATGTTTTCATTTTCTCACAAACACTTGGTGTAGTTACACCACTCTTCTCTCTAGCTTAGCACTATCACATGGTCCACAAGCCTCACTAAGAAATTCTGTAGCAGTAAGAATATTCTCTATTTTCTATTATTCCTTGTCTCTCTTGTCTTTTTCTTAGAATTTTCAAGTGTACAAGTGGCCATTTTAGATTGGTGTTTTTATGGTTATTTTCCTATATATGTATGTCCTACTCAACCTTCATTGTAGGATGATTTTCATAATCAATAGAAATTTGTGTGGTTTTCTTAACTCTCGCTGCATTTCTTTACTTTTATAAACAAATCAAAGAAGCTAATCCTCAATCTCTATGTTTTACTTTTCCTTTAGTTTCATTATTTTCCTTTTTTTTCTTTTATTGAAGCAAATTGACATGTAGTTTAAGTAGCCTATTTCATTGTCATGAACATTGCATCGAAGGCATAAGGTGTTACTTCTTAATTGGTAATTTTTTCTTTATTGAAGGAGTATTCATCATGCACTAACTACTAAGGGATTTATTGTTTTATACTTCCTATTCAATGAGGTGCCATTTCTTTCAAGTTACATTTATTTTATTTTCCTATTTTATCCTAACAATTTATTATTTATTAACCCAAATGAATTTCTTATCTCAACACAGTAGAGTTGATCGATATAAGTAAAAATTTTCCCATCTTGAGGAACACGATGTTGAAGGTGAAAAAAGTACTCCACACCTGAGGCACAACATCCATCCTTACATAGGTGAAATGTTCAATAAAATATATTCACCTTACTTCAGTTTGAATCCTCTATGTTTTTTATATTGACCTTAAACCTTTTATGTTCATAAGGGGAAAGTTTGTTTGAGACCTCATTTCATAGTATTCATTCACATGAAAGCTCATGGTATGTGTTGTCTTACTGCTTTATTTTGTCCTCTTTGTTAGGAAGAATTGATTAGTCAATAACCTTGTAGTATATATGTTGCATTTTAAGATGTATAAAATATTTTGTCAATTTATTTTAAATGAACACTTATTGTTTTCTTGTGTTAGAAATAGCCAAATATTTTAAATAAGAGGGTTTGTTATATAAGTTTGTTATTTTTGGTGAGCTGGAAAATAGTCTAAAAACTATTTTGTTTCTAGCCTCCATAAAAGCGTTGAACAGTTTATCATTCATTTTTAAGTTGAAATAATTTTCTTTTTTCATTAAAGCTCCATTTTCTAATATGGTATCAAAGCTTATTTGCTCTATTATCCTTTGCTTTTTTTTGTTTGATGGCTTGTGCTGCTCATAATAACCATGCAATCATCAGACCCACTTCTTCACCACTTATGGAAGATTGCAACAGTCATTTCTTCCTCCACATTGGAGATCACTCGAGTCTTGTTTTGGTTTCTCACTACTTGACAAGCTCTAACTACAACACTTGGATTCAAGCCATGCTTATGGCTCTTGTTGTAAAAAACAAGATTGGTTTTGTAGATGATAGGATTCCCCACCCAACAACCAATGATCTCCTTTTAAGCATCCGGACTCATTGTAGTAGTATGGTAATCTCTTGGATTCTTAATGTTGTCACTAGAGAAATTGCATATAGTCTTCTCATTGATACTGCATTTGAGATTTGGGGCGAGCTTCATGGTCGATTTCATTAAAGCAATAACCCTCACGATTTTTAGATTAAGAAACACCTTATTGCTCTTCATCAAGGTGCTCTTGATGTCAATACTTACTATACTCAGCTCAAAATCCTTTGGGATGAGCTTAAGGATTTTCAATCGATACCTGTTTATCATTATGGCTCAATGAGACCATGGATGGATTACCAACAACAAAAGTGTGTTATGCAATTTTTGAAAGGTCTCAAGTCCTATGCTCAAACTTGTACTCAAATTTTGATGATGGATTTTCTATCTCCAATTACCAAGGATTTTGCATTTGTTGTCCAAGAAGAATGGAAACAAGCTATTAATCTTGGGATCACTTTTTCTTCACATCATTTGGAGGGCGATGCTTCAACTTCTCCTTCTACTATTGCCTCTATAGTCAATTTCACTCCCAAGCCTAAGCATGGTCACCTTTTTATTCTCGCTGTGGTTTACTAGGCCATATTGTTGACAAATGCAACAAGCTTCATGGTTATCTCCTTAAGCACAAAGTTAAACCCAAACCTCCTACTGTCAAAGCTTAAACACATCAACTACTAGTAAAAGATTTGCTATTGGTTCATCTGGCTTTCATTTGAATTCCTTGATTGCAAATAAGTGCCAACAACTCATTAATCTTTTGAGTTCATAACTCTAGGAAAGTTCTCATGCTTCTTTAGAGTCACAACAGTCTAGCCTATCTATCTCCAACTTTAGGGGTATTTTCTCCTTCTCTTTTATTTCCAATTTGATTTCTCTTCCTTATACTTCTTAGGTTTTAGATAAAGGTACTATACACCATGTTTTCAACTCTCAACATTTATTCACACCCTCTATCCAAGTGGACAATTCCTTTGCTACTCTTCCTAATGGTCATATTGTTCTGATTCTTCTAATAGATTTTGTGCATTTGTCTAGTCGTGTTGTCCTTGACAATGTTTTGTTTGTTCCTCAATTTCCATTCAATATTCCTTCCATTAGTGCTCTTATCCAACGTAATAACTACTCTGTTAATTTTTTTTTTTTTTTTGCATCTTGTGTTATTTAGGACCATTCTTATGGTCAAATGATTGGGATGGTTAGAAGACACGACAATGTCTATATTTTGGATTTCACCAATTAAGATTCTAAGTTGTCTACAGTTTCAACATGTTGTAATAATGTCTCTATGTCATAAAATGAACTTTGGCATTACAGATTGGGACATTACCATATTGAATTATAGATTTCTTAATCTTTTGATACTTGATTCGCAAATCATGGGCCATACGTATGCTTTCTTATAATAATCTTGTTTAATGATGAAATATAGCAATAATTATGGAACAACTTTAGGTGTTTTATAATTATTAGATTATTCAATAAGTAATTGTGTTTTAATTTTAATCAAACATACATGCATGAAACCTTAGAGTTCCCATTCAACTATCATTGTAAGATAAAAGTTTCTCTTATTACATACTAAAGACATTTAAGTTGTCAAAGGTGAAAAAGGTTTTATCTAAGCCACTTTCAAGTTGACAACTTTTAAATTGTCTAGAATGTGATAAAGATATTTTTTTTGCAATGATGTTTGAATTGTCCGATTGGATAGTGTAGGAAAACATAATATCTATGAAGTTACTTGCTTGTGCTTAATTCACTTTTTAGAAATTTTGGTAGTATTTCCTCTTGTTCTCTGGGTGCATATTTGAACAAGGTCACATATTATACCTTGTTCATTTTGTGTACTTGGAGAACTATGGGGAAATGCTGCCAAAATTTCTTTAAAATGAAATTGAGTATATTGGCAATTAACACATAGGGATTATGTATTCCTACATGGGATAGGAACAACTACCCGATTTTGGATGTTGGACATGTTAAAAGGCATAAAAACATGCATCAAAAGGTTCTATTGTCATATTGTTAATCCTTTTTTTTTTTTTAGGATGAGGTGCAAATTTTTTATTGCACTTGAATCCTAATTGTTTGTCCATAGAAAGTTTAAAAGAAATTTTGGATGTCACAAATGAGAAACTGAAAGTTTTAAGTGTTTTCTAAAGGTAACGTTTCTAAGTCTTTTCCATTTCCATTGTTTTCTTATGTTTGCTATATAGGAATTGAGTTCAACTATTATAGGCAAATGAATCGTTCCTGGATGTCAAAAGATAGAAGATCAAAAGACTATGAGGATGGGATTGAAAATTTTATTTCATTTGTAGTTCAAAATTCTGCAAATCAAAACTCCATCAAATGCCCATGTCTACAGTGTGGAAATTTGATCTTCAATACTCCTCAAAAGATTAGAGAACACCTATTCTTTTATGGAATTGACCAAAGTTACCATACTTGGTTTTGGCATGGGGATGCAGCTCTAAGTAGTGGACCCCCAACTACAAGGGTTGAATGTTTTGATAGAATTCATATTGGTAATGTGGATCATACAGTAGAAATGGTTGAAGCTGCACAAGATGATTGTAAGGCTAATCCAAAATTATTTGAAAGGTTGCTTGAAGATGCTGAAAAACCTTTGTATCTCAATTGCAAAAACTTCACCAAATTATATGCTTTAGTTAAATTATACAATCTGAAAGGAAGATATGGGTGGTCTGATAAAAGCTTCTCTGAGCTATTAAGCTTACTTGGTGATATGTTGCCTGTAAACAATGAGTTGCCATTGTCTATGTATGAAGCAAAAAAAACATTGAATGCATTGGCAATGGAATATGAAAAAATACATGTATGTCCCAATGATTGCATACTTTTTAGGAATGAGTTAAAAGATGCATCTTTATGTCCTACATGTGGAGCTTCAAGGTGGAAGGTGAATAGAAGAGGAAGCAAAAAGAGTAAAGGAGTTCCTGCTAAAGTGATGTGGTATTTTCCACCTATCCCACGATTTAAAAGAATGTTTCAGTCCTCAAAAATTGCAAAAAACCTCATATGGCATGTAGAAGGTGGAGAATTTGATGGAAAAATGCGTCATCCATCCGACTCGCCATCATGGAAGGTAATTGACCATAGATGTCATGATTTTGCTGTAGAACCTAGAAACCTTAGACTTGCCATTTCAGCAGATGGCATAAATCCCCATAGTTCTTTAAGCAGCAGGTATAGTTGTTGGCCAGTTGTCATGATCACTTATAACCTTCCACCATGGTTGTGCATGAAGAGAAAATTTATGATGTTATCTTTGTTAATATCAGGTCCACAACAACCTGGAAATGACATAGATATGTATTTAGCACCATTGATTGAGGACCTTAAAACCTTGTGGGAGATAGGGGTAGAAGCTTATGATGCATATCAAAGAGAGGTCTTTACATTAAGGGATGTTCTATTATGAACAATAAATGACTTTCCTACATATGGAAACTTATCTGGTTGCATAGTCAAAGGATATTTTGCTTGTCCAATATGTGGACAGGAAACCTATTCACATAGGTTGAAGCATGGGAGAAAGAACTCATTTACAGGCCACAGACGTTTTCTTCCATGCAATCATCCTTTTACAAAACATAGAAAGGCATTCAATGGTGAGCAGGAGTTTCGATCACCTCCACAACCATTAAGTGGAGAGGAAATACTATTGAAAATGAATGCCATTTGTAATTCATGGGGGAAAAAAAAGGGAAGACATGAAAAATCCAATGTGACTTATACCAATTGTTGGAAGAAAAAGTCTATATTCTTTGAACTTGAGTATTGGAGATATTTGCATGTTCGTCATAATTTGGATGTAATGCACATTGAGAAAAATGTTTGTGAAAGCATCATTGGTACATTACTTAACATCCCAGGGAAGACAAAAGATGGACTCAATTCTCGTCTAGACCTTATGGACATGGGCTTAAGGTGTGAACTGGCACCAAGGTTTGAATCGAATCGAACTTACCTTCCGCCTGCATGTTATACATTATCTAGAAAGGAGAAGAAAGCATTTTGTCAAACTTTAGCTGAGTTAAAGGTTCCCGAAGGGTATTGCTCAAACTTTAGAAATCTTGTGTCAATGGAAGATTTGAAGCTTTATGGCCTGAAGTCCCATGATTATCACTAATGCAACAATTGTTACCAGTGGCATTGCAATCACTTTTGCCAAAGCATGTATGACATGCTACTGCTAGGTTAAGCCTTTTTTTCAATGCTTTATGTAAGAAGGTGGTTGATGTGTCTACATTGGATAAGTTACAAAATGAACTTGTTGTGACATTGTGCTTGCTTGAAAAGTACTTTCCGCCATCCTTCTTTGATATCATGATTCATTTAACGGTTCATCTTGTTAGAGAGGTGAGACTTTGTGGACCGGTTTATTTTAGATGGATGTACCCATTTGAAAGGTTCATGAAAGTATTAAAGGTTTATGTGCGAAACCGTAACCACCCTGAAAGTTGCATTGTTGAATGCTACATTGCAAAGGAAGCTATTGAATTTTGTACAGAGTACTTATCAAATGTGGATGCAATTGGAGTTCCTAGTAGCACTAATGTTGACCATAAAGTTGGGGCACCTATTCCTAGAGGTCATATCACCGAAGTTGATTGTAATTTGTTGTTGCAAGCACATCATTATGTGTTGGAAAATACAACTATCATCCAACCTTATATCGAGTAAGGGTCAACTGTTTTGATTTTATGTGTAGATTACTTAAACTAATTTTGGAAACTTATTGTTACTTTCTTGTACATATCTTATAGAGAACACATGAAATGGTTGAAATTGAACAATCCTCGTCAATCTAAGAGACAAAAGTGGCTAAAAGAAGAACACATGTGAACATTCACTCATTGGTTGCGAAAAAAGGTATTGAATTTATTCTAAAAATTGCACCATTCTTAGCACTAATCATAAAAAATATTAATAACTATGGTCCATTCAAATAGGTAGAAGTTGCCATTGCTGAAAAAGAACCTATATCTGAAACCTTAAGATGGATGGCACATGGTCCTACCCACTATGTGGCCAAGTATCATGGCTATGTTATAAATGGGTGTCAGTACAATACAAAAGACCGTGATGAGTTACGAGTTACCCAAAATAGTGGAGCTAGCATTGTAGCAACAACAATGCAAATTTCTAGTGCCAAGGATAAGAATCCAGTATTTGGTGAGCTATGTTTCTATGGTATTATTACTGAGATATGGGATCTTGATTATACCATGTTTAGGATTCCAGTTTTCAAATGCAATTGGGTTGATAATAAGAGCGGCATCAAAGTTGATGAGTTTGGGCTGACATTAGTTGACTTCACTAAGATGGCTCATAAATCAGATCCATTCATTTTAGCCTCCCAAGCCAAGCAAGTATTCTATGTACAAGACCAACTTGATCCAAGATGGTCAGTTGTTTTGTCAACTCTTGAAAGGGACTTCTCATTTTCAGCAAAGGATTCTGATGACTTCATGGATAATTCTATTGAACACCATCCTCTCATTACCACCTTGGCACAAGTTGAATCATTTGATACAATGGATGACTCTGATGTCATTTGCATTAGAGGAAACTGTGAGGGATTCTTGATTGATAACAAATCTTCCATGTAACTAAATTTATGACCTTGTTGTTTTGTTGTGAAGGTTGTAACTATCCCATTAACTTGTTAATATTGAAATTCTGCATTTCAGTAAATAGTTTATTTATTTTCTAAGTGGATTAAATTCATCATGTCTCTAAATTTATTGATTCCCTATTTCATGATAATTATTATACACATATCTCAGAGTGATCTAAAGGGTAATACAAGGATATCAATTTGTCTCAGCTTAAAGCTTATGATTTCTAGTTCCAAAAGAAAAACGTTTGGTGAGGATCTTCTAGTAAGTTTTTATTATTATTATTTTTAAATATTTCATGACAACATGTGAATATTGTTATCTAGCATGTAAAATGTTCCTAGTATGTTCATGTTACTAATATGAGTTCATGTTATAAAAAATTCAATTTTACTTGCAATTAATGGGTATACTTATCATTTCTCATTGATGTGTTATAGGCATGGATTCAAAGGAAGAGAAAACCCCTTCACAAAAAAAATATAGAGGGACAACAAGGAAATCCATGATTATAAGGAATAGGAATAGAGGGATAAAGTTGGTCATAAAGCACAATGTTGATGGTATCTATGTAAGAGAATTTTCTGTGCACCTAACAAGCTACTTAGGTGTATTGGCACGTACGATGGTACCAATCATATATAACACATGGCGAGATGTCCCTGAACAATTAAAGGATAAGTTGTGGGACTCTATTGAGGTTACTTTTTTTTAAACATAAATAAGTTTTCTACAATCTCTATATTTCTTTCAAATTTTGAGAAACTAATGACTTTATAATTTGTAGATTGCTTTTACATTAGACAAGAAAAACAGAAGGAATTGTATGCTTACATTGGGAAAATGTTTTCGATCTTTTAAGAACATGTTGACTGTGAAACATATTCTTCCTTTCAAAGAAGAGCCAGAGCTTCTTAAGAAACCACCAGCTGAATATCATTTTATCGATGATGAAGATTGGAATATTTTTGTGAAAAATAGGTTGTCTGAAAAATTCCAAGTACAAATGCAATTAACATTAAACATACTACATGCATCCACATATATATACTAAGCATCCATTTTAATTTGTAGGAATACAGGGAAGTACAAAAACAAAGAAGAAAGAAGCATATATATAATCATCATCTAAGTAGAAAAGGGTATGCTGGACTTGAAGAAGAGATGGTAAGTTTTTGTTAGTTCTTATTGTGGTTTAATTTTATATGATTGTATAAGTAATGAAGGAATATTTTATATGGGTTTCTTAATTGTTTCTTTTCTGACAAAAAAATAGAAATAAAACCACATGTGCCATCTAATAACTATCTTTAATTTTCTATTTCTATTAGATGATTGAAGCTGGCACCACAGAAAGCATTGATAGGAGTTTACTTTGGAAGAGGGCAATGCAAAAAAAAAATGGCAGCTATGATGATGTGGTCCTACCGGTAGTGGAAAAAATAGTAAGTAGACATTTTGTACCTAAAAATCACATCTTTAAACACCTTATTTGGTTTTACCTATTTGAAAGTTAACTTCATAACTTCCTTTTGTTTTAGGATGAATTGATGAAAGAGTCTCAAGAGAGTGGCATAAGCTATAGTGGGAGCAATGACATACTTTCTCAAGCACTAGGTACTCCTGAGTATACTGGTCGGGTTCAAGCTAAAGGGAAGCACTACACACCTGGACAATATTTCAATAGTATGTCAGAACGTGTTGTGAGGGATATTTTAAAAGCAACTCAAGAACGTCAAGTTAAGTTTGAGGCTGATGTGTTAGCGAGACTATCTCAGATAGGAGTTGCTACACCACAATCTGATGTGAGTAGTTCCAATATGAAATCAAAACTATTGCTTCTACCAGAAGTAGTGGAGAAACCAATTCGTAAAGTTAAGGAGGAGACCTTACTTGTGAAAATAGAACCACACATGAAGGTGTGTTATTTTTAGTTTACATTTCCTAGTTCAATGACGTAATTGTCACAAATTCCTAGATAATTTTCATAAATAATTTCTTCCAATTGCTTCTATTTTTGTTAGATTGATACTTACATTTTAGGTAGATTCTATTACAGTATAATTACTACTAGTAATATTCTATTCCACTACAACTATTACTTATAAAATATGTAACTTTATGTCTTAAATATAGCCCTAACATAGTCAATGCACTTTAAACTTCATTTATTGATTATTATTTTATATTGAAATTAACAATTTAATTTACTTTTGAAGGCAAGAAAATGTGAGTTGGCAGTAGGGACCAGAGAAAATACAGTGGGTGGTGGAACAATTGTAATGGATTGTGGTCCCAACTACCTAGTTGTTTTGGATGCTCCCTATGAGTCAAATACACCACTTCCTATTCCCATTCCTGGACAAGCTACCAAGTTTTATGGCCAACCCATTTAGTTAATTTGAGTACTAAATTCATTAAGGTGTGTTATTTTCATTTGCAATAGTTTATAAAGATATGTATATCATTTGAAAACATGGTGCCTTCTTTTATAGGGATCTCAAAAAGGGAAAAGACAAACAACAGAAAATGACTTGAAAATTGGTGAAAACCCTCAAGATATCAACATTTTTTATGCATTAGTAGGTCTCATGCTAAATGAGGGGAAAGCACAAGGTGTGGAGGTCCCAAATGATGTATTTGGCGAGAGTTTTAAGACCTTCCTTATGAAAGAAGACATGGATATGATAATTTCATTTAAGGAAGTGTCGGCTAATTGTGTCATATATTATATATGGTAAATAATTTTATAACTTGCTAATGTGTGTTAATATATATATATATGTAAGTAAAATGGTCATTTCTTATCAAGGTATGTGGAATTTAAACAAGCACCTACAGAAAAAGCTAAGTGATGCAACGCTCACCGAATGATTTGCTTTTATCAATCCAGCTTTAGTCTCTAAAGCTGGAATGGGTGAGACAACAAAGGAAAATAGGTCAAGGTTGATTGCAAATCGTTTAATGCATGCAAAGCGTGCTGACTACATTTTTATTCCATATAACCCTGAGTAAGTTATGAAAAATATTAAGTTTTTTTTAATGTTAAATAGCTTAATCAATGCTAATTAGTAAATAATATCTAATGTACTATTGTAGTTTCCACTGGGTCTTGGTGGCATTGGATATGAGGACAATGACTGCGTACTACCTTGATGTGATGCAAAAGCAACCATGTGATGATCTTAAGGAAATTGTTAACATGTAAGTTTCTTCATTTCCATACTTGAATATAGTGCATAGTATCTAAAATGTTCATTTTCTTTTCCATGTAGGGCACTACGAATTCATCCACCAGAGAAACAAAGATCATCAAAGAGGGAGCCGACATGGGTAAAAGTAGTGGTAACACTACAAGAAAATTGACTTTTAGCGACAAAATATTTTGTCACTGAAAGTCTAAATTTCGTCTTAAAAAACATTCCCCAACGAAAATTCTTTCGTGCCTTGTTCGTCACCCTAGACCCGTCGTTAAAAGTTTCGTGACAAAAATCTTATTTCGTCGCCCAAAGTTTTCCTTGATGAAATAAAATTTTGTCACTGAAGGTGTTTTCCAACGAAATATTTCATTGACAAAAGTAAGAATTTTTGTCACGAAAAAAATAAAATTTGTCCCAAAAGTCGTCAATATTTAATGCCGACGAATTTTATTTTTATTGCCAAATATTTTTGGTAACAAATTAATTTCGTCGGTGATAGTCTACCGTCTTTGTTAGTTGTCTTGGCCACGCCCTAGGCCTTCGCCATTCACCCACAATGCTAGCTCACTTGTCAAACATGTGACCAAGCTCTGATACCACTTGTAGATCGAGGTGCTCTGTACTTCCCAGTGGGTCACTCATCCTAAGATTTCTTTGACTGCAGCACGCTTAACCACAGAGTATTTTATGACAAGACTCCCATTTGTTCTGAAAACCAATTGGTGATCAGAATTGGGATCTTATATTATTTAAGGTCACTCTCCATAGTCGACATGAATTTGACTTGAGCTCAATTATACTCAACTCAAAATCATGAAAGGGTATTAGATTCAAGTCATATTGACAAGTCATATCAAATTTTGTCACCTCTAAACAAACCTAATGTTGAATGAGAACAAATTAGAGGACTATAGTTTATTAATAGCTAGAATAAATTCAATTCCAGACTTATGGATTAAAGTGATAAATTTGAAATATAAAATAAAAGTATAATTGAAAGACAATGTTAGGAGAATGCCAAAGTGTAATACTCATATTGACATTAATAAAATAATGATCAAAATGAAATTAGGATTCTACATCATTTTTTTTTCTTTCCCTTTCTCATCTATTCCAAACAAAAATATCAAACATAATGAAACACTATAAATATAAATCATATAATAATTTATGATATATTTCAATTATTTTTATAACTACATTTGTTTTAAATATTTGATTAAAAATGCATACAAGTATAAAAACTCCTTTACAAGTTAGTAGCCATAGAAGTTACTATTTTGCGGTATAATTTAAGATTTTATTCTTAATAACTAATCAATTTTGATAAATTAGTAATTAATAATTAAAAATAATAAATATATAATTGATCAATAAAAAATAAAATAACCAATTATTAATAAAGATGTGGTTGAAAACTTTTAAAAAAACTTTATATTTATATAGAATTTCATATGTGCTATATATATCATACATTTTTTATTTTGTAAATATGAAAATAGAGCTAGGCATATAGTACTTACAATATATTATATCATATAATATTTAACTTATACTTATTTATTTATTAATAATATATGATATCTTCGTACACATAAATAATATTTGGAATTTTATGTAGGTAGAATGTTTTTATAGATACTAGACAATTTATTTGAGAAAGTTAATTTTGACCAATTATTTAAAAACCAAGTAATAATTAAAAAAAAAATCTATTAATTTAAACTAGGTAACTAAATGTTAGTATAAATTTACTTCTTAAGTGGATAAGGTATGATTTTGAATAAATTTACTTATTCATAGCTAACATAAATTTAATACTACATTGGACTTGTATGGATAACTTTTACCTAATATAATAAAAATCATTTAGTAGTATTTATGTATGTGTAGCACCATATAATAATATTGAAATTTAAATAAATTTATATCATAGGATGTAATCTTACATATCTTGGATTATCTATTGTTATTATTTATATATATATATAAATATAAATAACATATTACACTATAAATATTAATTGCTTAAATAATTTACATTTTTGTTATTTCATAACAATACTATTATCACATAATAGAACATTTAAATTTAAATAAATCTACATTCTAGTATTTAATTTTGCGAATCCTTAATTTTTATTATTATTTATATAAATAAAATATTATAGTATAAATATTAAGTGTCAACAAATATATATTGTATTATTTCATAGTATAAATAATCTATTATTTATTAATATTCTTTATTAATATCACAATTTAATAACATTATTTGGTGACAAAATTACTCAATTTGTCAAGAAATAATATAATTACCGACGAAACCATTTTGTAAGCAAAAATAGATAAAAGGTTGTAACTTTTAGTGAGGAAATTATTTTCGTCACCAAAAATTATAATTAGTGATAAATATTTTCGTAGGGAAATAGTTTATTTTTGTCACAAAAGTGTTTGCGCCAAAAAAAAAAGCGCCAAATTTTCCCGCCACATCTTTTAGCGACAAAAATTTCAAATTCGTTAGGAAAAGTTTGTAGAAAATTGGCATTATTGACAACATCTAAAATTTCATCGGTAAAAGTTACTTTTAGCGACAAAATTAGAATTCGCCCCTAAACTTTTGTCACGAAAAGTACATTTTCTTGTAGTGTAAGTTACTTGGTTAGAGTAAGATATATCATATGACCACTTATATCAACCCTAAAATTTGAATATGGTTTTATGTTTTGTCACTTAGATAATAATGACATAAAACATCATGATATTAATGTTTTTATGGTACCATAATTCATATGTGTGCCTATAGTGCCCAAGACAACTAGGAAGTGTGGAGTGTGGTTATTATGTGATGAGATACATGAAAGATATAATTGTTGATCCAAGCCTCCTATCCACAAAGGTATGTACTCATTAATAAATTTTATTAGTTTCTATACTTTAGTAATTTTTTGTTAACTTAACTAATCATCATGTATGTACAATTAATTATTAGTTTAAAGGAAAAAAAATCGTATAGTGAAGTTGAGCTTAATGAAGTTTGATCTGAGTGGGTTATGTTGGCAACTCAATTGATTCCTACCCATGCCTGAAGGTATAAATTAACATCTATAATGCTTGATTTTCATTATTAATGAAGTCTTGAATGGACTAATTTTTTTAATTTACCATCTTATGTATGCAGATGCCCTCATTTCAGTCCAGTAAGAGTTGTAGATCACATTTTGACAATTCTCATAAGTTCTCTGATTACTACTCAAAAAGTGTTATTTCATAGCTTGTAATTAACTCTTTTAAACACTTTTGAGTAGTAGTTTCCACATTTTAACCCAATTAACATATTAAGGACCCTTACAATCAATTCTAATCAAATTGTGTTAAGTTTTGGTGCTTTGATAGCTTTTTGATCACCAAAGCAATCCAAGATTGAGGAGAGTTCTTTGGAATCCATGGCAAGGCACAGGGCATCCGGACACACCATCGAAGTGCCACGTGAGCTGTGGCAGGCTGTCTTTTTCATCCGGACAACATATCCAGATAGGATATGCTATCGTCCGGGTGTGATGATCGCGAGTGCCGTGTGCTTCTCCATAGTCTTTTTTGTTAGTAAAAGTTCCGATTATGTAAAACAAGATAATAAGAAATTTTTTATTTTGTAAAATAGAATGCATTATTTATTTTTATTTTGTTTAAGTATAATGTCTCAATAACAGATGAATTGAAAGCAATTGATTAACTTGTGCATATTATTAATATATTTGATATTCCACAATCTTTTATAAGAAATTTGATATAAACGTGCAAGGGGGTGATAAAATTAATTTAAAATATAAAAATATGTAAAAAAAAAATTATTTTTTATACATCTTTTCATCAAGAGAAAGTAGAAAAAGTTTTTTCAAAAATAAAGTAAAATAAAGTTTAAAATTTAAAACTTCAAAAAACATAATCTATTTTTTTTTTTTTTTTTAGTTTTCTTAATAGTCAAATAAAAAGAAATTTTCTTTCTAAAACTCTTGTTGTAGAAAAGTTCATCCATATTGTTTTTTTTTTTTTTATTATTATTATTTTTTTTTTTTATGATTCTAACAATGCTCTTCAAGAGAAAGTAAGAGTTGATAGTGATATAGGTTTGGATGAGAGCTTAAATAAATTATAGATTGGAGTTGCTCAAGTGTAGGGAATACTTAGATTACTCCATTCCCTATCACAAGACCAGTTAGGTCCATGTAATACTTCCTAAGATTCTAGATCTATACACAATGGAAGCATATAGCCAATAAAAATATTTTAGATCTAGATTGATGTGCTATAGAAATGCTTACCTAGATCTAGATGTTCCCAAATTTGATCTAATCGATGAAGAGAACTTATCAAAGGTTAGCAATAAATCTCACAAACCCGCTAATCTTCTGCCACAATAACTCTCTCCTTGAATCTCAACACTAAAAAGGTGGACTCCTCTGGGTAGTAGGTGGCTAGGGTTTTTTTTTCTCTCTCTCTGAATGAATAAGAAGTAATAATAAAGCCTAAATCCTAAAAAGAGGGAGAGGGGGGCAAGGTATTTATAGGCTTCTAATGGGCTTATGTTAGGAGAGAGCCCTTAAAAGCATGACATAATATAACAAATTCAAAGTTTATTATTTATTTAATATTATTCCAGTTTTGCTTCTAACTATCCTTATTCCATTTACAAGACTTGTGTGCATTAAAAATTACACAGAAGATCCAAGTTATTAGTTCCTAGCAAATAGATTATTTGTTCACAGTCAATTCATGGAATTAGGCAATTCATTTGAGGCTATAGTCCACCTTCTAATTGGAGGGATGATAGGTCTTGGCCATTAGGATAAGGTTCCTATGGTGAGTGCACTAATATGTATGGTTACACATTGAATAAGACCTATGGTGAGTTATGGTATAAAGCTATCGAGTATAATTTTATCAAACTACTATATTGTATTATCTCTTAACTTTGAGAAAATATTGAACTTTTGCCAAAATTAGCAATGGCTTGAACCTACGAGTGAAATTCAAAAGGATTATATATTTCCTATGAATTGGGTCACTATTGATAAAAGTTGATAGTAATAAATGTTCTTAATAAAGGCATCATAATATCTCATGGGCTTTGAGACAATGTGTCTTCTTAGGTGATCCTAAAGAAGTGTATTCAGGTAAACTATGACCATAGTTGTTCCTTAAGTGGAACTTAACATAAGTTTTTTATGACCTAAGACATGTCAGTTGATCACACAATAGGAGAATCTGTAACTCAAGGATGGTAGAGGTAATCTTGAGAAGCTGATAGTTTTCACTTATAGGTTATAAACATTAGTTCATAGGAAGACTATATGCACTGAATAGTAGGTCATAGACCCTAACATTTAGCATCTTATTGTGATATACATAGGGCATTGAAGTGTAGTTGACTCTCTATAACATGATTTTTAATCAACTTTAGAATTGGATTTTGAGGGAGCTAATACTTTCCTATGAGTCTTAGTGGTCCCCACTCTAGTTTATATACCTTGATGGCATGGTTTATCAAAGTTGGATTGGTTCTTGGTTCACTTATATGCATAATAGTATTTTGGTAATTACACAAGGTTGAACAAGAGTTATTGAATAATATCCCTAGACTGGGCTAATTGATTAACTAAAACCATGTTAGGTTAATTAACTAATCAATTAAGTCCCCTTTTAAGCTAGTTTAAATGACCAAAGCCCAAGGTGTGTTCAAGTCACTTAAACCCAATAGAAAGCTTGTAAATATCCCCTTAAGGGGTTAAGGTTTTAGACTTTTGTCATTTTCTCTTACGTTCTAAAGAGATAGCTCTAACCTTCACCTTTAAAGATCTTTACTATCCCAGTGCTAAGCTTCAAGGAAAAGTCATTAGGCGAAAAACCAAGGGTTTCCAAGATCTCCAATGACTTCTACAACATTCAACAACATTTTTCATCGTAAAGATTTGATCTAGGAACATCTAGATCTTGGTAAGAAATTCAAACTTATAATATAGATCTATAAATTATTTTTAATATCAATTGTATCCATTGTGCATAGATCTAGATTAACTTACGAATATTTTCATATACCTAACTGAGTTGAGGCCTAGGAACAATTAATTCAAAGTTTCCATCGGCTTTAGTCACTTAATCTAGCCCACATGGGTTATAATTGATTAATAAAGCCAAATAGGCTCCAATTAATCAATTGGCTTAATCTAGAGACCATTCATAAGTTCATGTGCAAGCTTACATGTTTACCAAACACTCTTATCCACATAAGTGAATAAAAAATTTAATCTACTCTCATAAATTGTCACTAAGGAGTATGGGCACAAGCAGAGACCATTAGAACCCATAAGCAAATAGTGGTTCCCTTATAATCCAATTCGAAAGTTGAATTAATAACATCTCACTACAAAGAGTCAACTACACTCTACTATCTTATGTAAATTAAAATGAGACAAAAGTGCTTGAGTCTATGACTTACTATCCACTCTGTGCAAACTTTCCATGAATTAGTGTCTCTAATATAATAAGGTGAACGCTATCAACCTCTTAAGATTACATCTACAATCTTTGAATCTCATATTCTCCTATTATGTGATCAATTAATATACCTTATCTCATAAAAAGTTTATGTCAATTTCCAATTAAGGACCTACTAGGATAATAGATTTCTGAACACCCTTCCTTAAAATCACCAAAGGGTACACATTGTCTTAATCTGCATAGGATATCATAGTGTCTCTATTAATAATATCTGTTACGACTAGCTTTCATCAGTACTGACCCAATCCATATAGAAGTCATTGTAAACTTTGGCATAAGTTCAATATTCTCTTAAAGTTGAGAAACCTTATAGTATAGCAACTTGGTGATAATGATTATCTAATAGTGTTGCATTATAATTTACTATAGATCTCTCCCAATGTATAATTGTACACACTAGTGCACTCATCATAGGAAACTCATCCCAATAATTGAGACCAATCATCCTTCCAATTAGGATATGGTACACTACAACCTCAAATGGATTGTCTAAGTTCATGAACTAGTTGTAAGCAAATCATCTACTTACAAGGTGTAGACCCTCAATTTTGTCCCTTTAGCACATGTCTTTAAATTCATTTTCAGTGCCCCACGATAGTTCCTTGGTGGCCCATTGCTACTCATACTACTTACCTTTTTTTTAGTCACCTCGGAGATTTTGATCGAGGGATTATCTGACCCCTTATTGTGACCCTTGGCAGCCCTAACTTAGACTTAGGCTTTTCTTGTTTTTTTTAGGATAGCTTTTAGATACACTTGGCCCATTAGGCACCACCCTAGGCCCACTTAGGCACCCTAGGTCCACTTTAGGACACTTAGTTCATTAGGCACCCATGTAGGGCCGTTTAAACACTTCATCGGGCTTAACTTTTATATATATAACTCTTATTATTATTATTATTATTATTATTATTGCATGCATTCGATAATTATATTTATTTTGTTTATTCATTTTCATTTTTTTTTTACTCTTTATTTGTTTATTATTATCATTATCATTATTATTATTATTACTACTATTTTTTTTATTCACTTATCTAATAGGAAATTGCTTGAATTGTTTAGACTTCAAAATGTGCATACAACCCCCTTATTGAATGAGGGAATTGTGCAACCTAATATCTCATTTTCTTTTTCATTTTCTTTTAATCATATTTCATTTTATTACCAATTTCATGACTTTCATTAGTTTCTTCTCTTTTCCTTTAATTTTTAATTTTATCTTATTTTGTTTTGCATGAGGAGCACCATCTTAGGGAACTCGAGGGGGAGACACGGGCTGCCACTTGGAGATGTGAGGGTTACGTAGCATAGTGGGATTAAATTAGAAGAGTTGCACGCACAATCCGGAAAAGATATATGCAGTGCACATGATTGGAGGACTGATACGGGGGCTGCCATGTTGATAAGGATTGACACACAGCCGGAGTGATTGAGGAGGACACTTACCAAACTGGACACGGGGCGGTAGAATCTCCAAGTGAGTCACCGTGTACGCACCTTCCAGAGATCCATGCGGATTAAAAAGAAAAAGGAAACAAAATATTCCAGGGAATGTGAGGCTGTCATATGAGAAAGGAAGGGGGCAGTAGTGAAGGAGAGGGATTTTTCTGAAAAAGGAAAAAAAGAACGTAGAGATTTTTTTTGGATAGAGGAGACGCACCAGAATTTTAAGGAGGCATCCACCATGCAAAGGAAGGGGGAGCAGCAGCCGCACGAAGGAGGATCCGGGTGTGGGAGAGAGAGATCCACAGGGAGAGATATATTATTTTGCTGGAGCAGAGAGGATACGAGAGAATTTTATTTATTTATTTTTTGATGGGATGAACGCGGCTGGAGAGGAGACGACAATGAGAGCTCTCATTCCTGGGGGACTCTGAACGTTCTAATTAGAGGGATCTCCGGAGATGAATCTGGAATAATACATCATCGGCCTCATCACGTAGGGGAGGGCATCATCGTGAACATCAAGACAGCTTTACGTGATCACCAACTTGGCCAAGGGCACAACAGCAGTCAAATCAGATCGTGTCTTCTTGGACTGACTGAAACTCCATTCTCATTATTAGGATTGATTGTATTAGTTGTTTTTTTACTAGAAGGGTAGTTTTGTCATTATTGGTAGCTGAGCTAGTTTTGAGTTGTTTTGTTTAGTTTGTTTCCGCTTTTCTCGTTCAGTTTGTTGAGCCATTTTACTCTGTTATATAACAGAGCAGCCTTGTATTTTCTGATCTATTAATAAAGAGAATTCTTTTCATCTTTTCTCTCAATTCTTCTTTCTTCAGATTTCTTTTTCTAACATGGTATCAGAGCTATCCATTTAGGGTTTCAAATCCCTAATTTCTATTTTTTTTTTCTTCTCTTTCTATGTTCTTTGTTCTCAATCGTGTTCATGGCGAAAGGTGGATCTGGTAATGGTAATCGCGGTGGCCAAGTGAATTCTGAAATTGTTGTTGTTGAAGATTCGAGTAGTCCCTATTTTCTTCATAATGGAGATCATCCAGGACTCAATCTTGTTTCAAATCTTTTGATTGGAGCGAATTATCATACCTGGCGTAGAGCGATGCTGATGGCTCTCACAACGAAGAACAAAGTTGGTTTTGTGGATGGTACGATTTCTAGACCTATGTCTCATGATTTGATTTACGGTGCTTGGAATAGATGTAACAGTATGATTTCTTCATGGATCATAAATGTTGTTTCAAGAGAAATTGCAGATAGTCTTTTATATTTGGATTCTGCTTGTGATATTTAGAGAGATTTGAATGATAGATTTAATCAGGGTAATGGACCTCGAATTTTTCAAATTAAGAAGCAATTATCTGCTCTTAATCAAGGTTCATTGGATGTCAATTCATATTTCACTAAATTGAAGATTCTTTGGGATGAATTGAGGAAGTTTCAACCTGTTCCAATATGTCATTGTGGTGGATTGAGAGTTTGGACAGATTATCAACATAGGGAGTATGTTTTACAATTTCTTATGGGTTTAAATGACTCTTATGCTCATATTAGAGGACAAATTTTGATGATGGATCCCTTACCTGCTATTAATAAAGTGTTTTCTCTGGTTATTCAAGAAGAACGTCACAGGACTGTTGGTTATTCTTATTCTGGTTCTCACAATTCTGATCCTATGACATTTGGCTCTAATTCTAATGCACCAGCAGGAAGTTCAGGTGGCTCTAAAACTAGAAGGGATAGAATTACTTGTTCTTATTGTGGTTTCCAAGGTCATACCAAAGATAAATGCTATAAACTTGTTGGGTATCCACCGGGATGGAAATTCAAAAATAAAGGCCCTAATTCAAGCTCAATGGCTAACAATTCAAAAGTCCTTGAGTCTTTGAATGCAGGTTCTTCTGAATCCACTGTTTCTTCCCTCACTACCATGTAGTGTCAACAATTGATTCAACTCTTAACCAACCAATTAAGCTCTACTTCTTCAGCTTCCACAGAGAATTCTTCAACAGGACCATCAGTGTCTAATTTTGTTGGTAATAAAGTTAAAATCCAAAATAAAGGTTGGATTATTGATAGTGGGGCCACCCATCATGTTTGCAATGACATTTCTCTATTTGATTCTTCTATTGCTGTTCAAAATGTCCGAGTTACTTTACCTACTGGTATTACTGTCCCTATTGATAGAGTTGGTTCGGTCATTCTTTCGAAGGATGTCAAGCTTCTAAATGTGTTGTTTGTGCCTACTTTCAGATATAATCTACTTTCTGTGAGTGCATTTACAGACACTTTATCTCTTTCAATGGTTTTTACTCCTGATGCTTGCATTATTCAAGAACCATCTCGGGGCAAAATGATTGGGAAGGGTAGCAGGAAAGGTCAGTTATATCAGCTGGATTTTGACAGTTTTGTTGCTGATAAAGCTTTTGTTGCAGCTTCTCGGATTCCTACTTCTAATATTCTTTCTTTCTGGCATTCTAGACTTGGACATCCTTCTTTTAGTCGTTTAAAAGGTCTACAATCTGTATTGGATTTTATGTTTTAGTTCATTGATAAAATTGATTCTATGTTTGAAAATTTGCGTTTTTAGGTTGCTTTAATTTAATTTGATTCATTATAGTTAGTTTAGATATTTTTTATAGTTTAGTTCATTAATAGAATTGTTCCATGTTTGAAAGTTTCAGTTTTTTTTTAGTTTGCTTTGATTTAATAATTTATATTCATTATTTTAGGTGTTTTCATAGTTTTAGTTTATTAATAAGATTGATCCCATGTTTGGAAGTTCATATTTTTAGTATTCTTTGATTTAATGTGATTCATTTTAATTAGTTTAGATACTTTTATAGTTTTAGTTCATTAATAAAATTGATTCTATATTAAAAGTTCATGTTTTTAGTGTACTTTGATTTAATTTAATTCATCTATTTAGTTTAGACACTTTTATAATTTTTGGTTCATCAATAAAATTAATTCTATGCTTGAAAGTACATATCTTTAGTTTGCTTTGAATTAGTTTGGCTCATTTTAATTAGCTTAAGCACTTTTATAATTGTAGTTCATTAGTAAAATTAATTCTATGTTTAAAAGTTCACGTTTTTAGTTTAACTTAGTCAAACTCGTTTTAATTAGTTTAGGTACTTCTATAATTTTAGTTCCTTACCTGAATTGATCCATTTTTAGTTTTTGTTTCAAAATCATTAATGTTAGATCCTGATCACCCTTATCTAAATTTATATGCTTTTAAAATCCTAGCGGTTAGTTCATGAATCGATACCTTGTTAGTTTGTCTAATCTAGAATGCCTTGCCCATTGCTTTAGTGATCCTTCATTTAATTTGATTTTCTTTCTGAGGCTTTTGGAAACTCATGAAGATTAGCCTCTATTCTCACCTTCAATTTTCTTGGTTGTCAAAAATTCTACTTTGTGATTTTGTTCTCTTTTGTTTTGCTTGGTATTTTGATTCATACACTTTATTGCTTCCAAATTAATTTCTTTTTATATAACACTATTCTCAAAATCTTATTTCCTTAAAAATCCATTTCAAAAATTCATTTAGAGTTCTTAGAATCAAAATCTCATTTTTTTTTAAATAATGTGCAACCATGTTTTGATCGGTTCACATCTTTCAAATAAAATTACAGTTTTGAATAAAACACGAATCAAAGCTTGTGGTCCCAAACAAATGGGATAATTCTAAGCTAAATTCACGTATATCGATTAGGGAATTGGTGAAACCCCCTACATAAGAAAATCTTTTCAAAATTTATTTTTGATGACACATTTGACACTTGTTGAAATCATGTCTATCTATTTTTTTAGGAATTATATACAAGATGTATGTGATAATTGATGATTCTGTATACTTTGATCACTTTTGCTATGCTAATTAGATAACGAGCATGCTAGGATTTCTATATTTTATTATTTGTTATCTAACCCCTTACAACTTGAGGAAGCACGTTACAAATTATCTATGCTATCCAGGTATGTCCTCTATCACCTACTTTCTGAATTCTATGAATAGTGAAATAATGCTTATGTCTAATAATGCTTGAGTGTTCTAATAGACATGTTTCATTGTTTGATTATTTCTAATAAAATACATGTTGTATGATATATTGTTTAAATTAACCATCGATGTTTCATGATAGCACTTGAAAAGCTGTTCAGGTACGCACTTTGATTCTCTCTTATGGTTTGTTTTCTTGTTAGGCATGCAATATTTGAAATCACCTAACCTACTTAGGTATCCATAATTACCTGATTAATGGCCACACTTCCCTTAACTTTGTCAGTAAAGACCTTTATAGGGCTTAGAGGGGTGCTACCTTTCAAAGGTACCTTCCCAATAGGTAACCTGATCCCCGGACTTAGACTCAGGTTTTTCAAAGACACGCTTTTCCAAAAATTATGGAGTCATTTTTTTAGGGTTTTGTTTCTTGTTTTATTTTCCCTTCAAAAATAAAAATAAAATAAGTGGCGACTCCAACTTTTTTTTCAAAAATCAATTTTTCACAAATAAAAAGCGAGTCTCGCCGATCGAGTGGGAACGCACGTGAAAAATGCGGGTCCACACAAGGAACCCATAACTTAGTTCTTTTATGCAACTCCTAATGTAACCAAGTTATGTACGATGCAATTGATGTAAGACCAAAAGGCTCATAAGGTGTAATGCATGGAATATGATAAAAATAAAATGAGAAACTAAAATCTTATTATAAAATAACAAATCTAATAAATGTTACACCATGTTATACTTTTAAAGACTCCATCCTTTTTCTTAACAACAAGAGGTTGAAAAGATTGAAGTTAAAGAAGAGAGATCTCCATTGACACTTCCACCACCAATATAAAACAAAGGGAATTGAGTCAAGGACTTCCAAGGGATTGGAAGTTTGTGTCAAATCAATCAAGGACTTTTAAGGGATTGGAATTTTAAAATGGGTACATAGGAGGTTTATGTTCATTGACCTATTGGATTTTAAAGGTACTCTATAGTTTGAAGCAAGCACTTAGGACGTGATATGATCAAGTACACAAATTTATTTGGATAATGGTTTTAAAATCTGCAACATTGATCCAATCTATTCATTAAAAATAATGATATGGTTCTAGTATAAATTTATGTCGATCATATTGTATTTGTTGATACTAATATATAATTCTTTGTATGAAGAATTTATTAAGTGTATGCATAGTGAATCCAAAATGAGCATGATGAAAAAGTTCAATTACTTCATTGGCCTTCAAATCAAGCAAACAAAGGAAGACATCTTAGTAAACCAAAAAAAGTACATTAGAGATTCACTCAAGAGGTTTAAGATAGAGGATGCCAAGACCATAGCAACACCAATGAGCTCATCCATCAAGTTTGATAAAGATGAGCAAGGTATATTCATTGATCACATTATGTATAGACACGTGATAGATTCTTTAATATACTTAATCACTAGTGAAGCATATATTATTTTTTTTATTTGCTTGTGTGCCAAATTTTAATCTTGTCCTAATCAGTCGACCTCTACAATCGACATCAAGCCTTTAAAGTTGTATCACGCCCCTTTGTTTCCCTTCATTTTTTTTATTTATTTCACTTGGGTTTTCGTTTAAACCCTAAGCTTGATTATTTTCACACTATTTTCCCCTTAAAACCCCTTATTTATTTCATCCATTCAAATCACAACCACATTCCTACCATCCGTAAATGGCTCCAAAACATGCTATTACTGTGGAGGAGGTTGGGAAGAAACGTCTAGCAAAGAGTTCAAAGACTAAAGCACATGGGAAAGCTTAGACTATTGTTTCTTTTTGTAATTCCTTTTAGATATCCTTTTTGTTATGGATATATATTGATGATGCTATTTTAAGTTGTTTATTTCTTATGTTCTTTTTGGGGCTACGTATACTTTCTTGTTGCCTCAATTGTTTTAATTTTCCAAAATGCTGGAATTCTTATTGCAACTTAAGGTACATCTTACCACTATTACTTTTGTCTTTCATTTTACCTTGACAAAAAGCTTTTGAATAGTTTAAGAGGGGGACTATTAGGTGGTGAAAATGTTTGAAATTTTTTATAATCAAATACGTTAAAATCACTTAAATTCATATCTCTAGTTTTTCATATTTCAACTTATAGGAGAGGAGTTTTCCTTCTTTTCTATTAAGTATTGACTAATTAACAAGGATAATTTTGAGATAATTGATCTATTATTTGTTTATATATACTTGAATTAGGTTTAAACCCTAAAAAAATAAAATGAAATAAAATGAAAAAAAAACCCTCTAATTCTTGATTTTTTTTTTTTTTTTTAAACTAATTTCTAAGTTGAACTCATAACACATATTGTGCACATCTTACTCTTGGAGTATCTCACTTGAGAAATGAGTTCCTTAGGCTATAAGAAATTAGAATAAACCTCATTAAGAAAAAAAAATGTTTTGATGAAAGAAATAAAGAAAAGGAAAGAAAAGGAAAAAGATCGATGAATCTAGATGTTTTTTTTAAAAGAAAAAAGTGCAATGTCCATATTTAAAGCTTTAGGATTTGTCCTAAAGGAGTAATGGTAGCTCATGTCTTCAAATTTTAGTGTTCATAACCAACTAGTTATGAGTCATTGATAGTGTGCTTGCTATATACTTAAGTTGAAAACTAGCTCATACCACTTGTTGCAACAAATAACCAAGAATTGGACCTTGTTGTAAAGCCTAGGGTGTAGCCTTGAAAGGTAAGTATCCTTTCATGATACTTAACATCTGGTACCTTGGGAATTCTTGGTAGCAACTAGTTAAACCCTTTTGGGTCACATAGAATAAGATTTTCTAAACTATTGCTAAAAAATGAAAATGATGAAAAATGAAAGACGTAAGCTTAGCTTTGATGATTTAACCTATAAATGGATATCAGTTCTTGAAAAAAAACTACTTTTTGAGGATTGTATTAAAGCTAACATGTGATTTTTCTTTGACAATGATTTTGAAATATGATTTGGAGTGCTTTAAGATGGACATTAAACCTTCAAGCTTTCTGTATATGTGGATATAGAATGTAAATTGTTTTAATTAAGGATTTGAATAGATGATTGATACTTTTAGGAGAGGGTTCAATTTTTATCTTGGGAGCTGGATTTTATGAGAATTAGAGCATGTGAATTTGAAATCATGGGTTCTTTTGGATTTTTATTCCTTGGAAGGCCAAGGACAAGAAAAACTTAGGTTAGGGGAGTGATATATATGCAAATAATGGTTTGTCATAATCTTAAAAGAACTATTATGTGAAAGAAATGTATATAAATCAATCCACTTGCACCTATACTTATGCTAATGCCCATATTTTAGAGTTTATTATGGAAAATGTGATAGGAAACCTTGAATTTTCACCAAAGGAATAAGCAAACAAGAATAAAGAGGTAAAAGAAATCAAGTGAAAAAGGAAATTTTGTGACTAGTCGCGAAATGTAGAGCTGATTTTGACAAGGAAATTGATATACAATGATAGCATAGTGAGAACTCTATAAGAAAGAGGTTGTTTTGTAATCCAATTAATACCTGTTGTTGATGTTATATGGAGCAATTGCTAATTTGACATTGAGATGTATTGTCAAAATGAAATCAATACATGCTTGTGGTATCGATTTTTAATAGTGTAGCAGAGCGTTTGAAGGACATTCACTTGCATACCATACTTATATATTGATTCCAAACCGATTAGAAAAGTGATACTAGAATACCTATGATGTATGCCAAAGTAGAATATGAGCTTACAAGGCTCTTATAACCTTCTATCAATTTGGTGTAATTATGGTGTTGAAATTTAGATAATGGGCCTCTGATTCTATATTTTTACTTTTTTTTTTTCACCATATTTATGTTTGGAGGATTGTAATCAACTTTTATTTTGTTTTAGGATATTACTAGATGATTCTAGGTGATGTGACATGAGGAGATAATGCCACTTGGAATTTAAAACTCCTTTAAGTTGTTAGTTGTAGATGAGATTTTTGTCACTTTGGAGAATTGTTTTGAATTTAAAAACCTTCCCCCTCACATGTCTCTATCTTCATTTTCAGTCATTCTCTAAGTTGACAAACATGACAAAGAAGCTATTCCTAGCTATGGTCAGTAGCTAAACTTCTTAACCAAAAGAGAGTAGTCTTGGGCGAAGATCAATAGAATGCATCAATACTCTACAAATAAGTTAGTTGTTAGTTATAGATGAGTTTTCCGTCACTTGGAAAATTAAATTGCTTATATTTTATTCTATGTATATTCTACTGATTTTTATAAGTTAATCTATGTTGGAAACCTCAAAACCATGATTTATTGCAAAAGTAATGGAAAAAGAAAAGAAAAGAAATGTAATGTTGATTTCCTTATGAAAAATTAGATGCAATTAGTTTCACTATTTGAAACAAATTTGTCTTCAAAAAATCTTTGACTTTTAAGAATGAATTGAATTATTAATTAAATAATTAAATAATTTTGAATTGTACATCAATCAAATTAGGAAGATATTTGTAGTATTTAATTAATTAAGAAAAGTTTCTAATTAGAATATAGGTCAAAGTTAAACACTAAGGGGTGTTTGTAAAACTTAATATTTATTACTTAATAACTTAAGTTAAATTACACTTAAGTTGTTGACTTAAAGCTTATTACTTAATTCAAGAGACAATTTCTATTTTATTTTTATTCTCCCAAATAGAACATGGTCATATCTCTACTTTAAATATTAAGGTTGTTTAATAAAATTAACTTTAAACTTAATTTAAATTATCAAATTGACATACTTACTCTTATAAATTATAACTAACTTTTACCTTATTAATATGAAGTAATAATTTTTTTAAATATATATATTATAAATGCCTAAAATTTTATAAAATAATTAAAAAAATGAAATAATATTTTACTATTGAATAAATACACAACAAATTATTTCAAAATTAACATTAAAAAAATCAAACAATATTTATATTGCAACATACAAAAAATCATCTAAAATTTGTAATTTACTCACTTTGTTCATACAAAATATAAAACCTCTTGATGAAACTATGGCCACTCATGATGTTGATCTTGAAGCCAAGGAGAGTTAAAACTGTTGAGATATTAGGAATGTTGAGATATTAGGATATTAGTTGTTCTTTCCTTATATCATTCCTTCCTTGTATCATTCTTTCCCATTCTTAGAATGGTGATTACCCTCTATATATACTCTGTATATGAACGGATAAAATAATTAATGAAAAACTACCATTCATCAATTTGAAGATGGTATCAGAGCCATGGAACTGAAATCCTGGATATTTTGTCAGTAAGGCCAGCCATCGCCCTTCCTTCACGATAAAATAAAATTAAAAAATGAGTGAAAACTATTATTTTTCAATCTGAAGCTACTTTTAATCTAGGAATTATTTTGACTGAATCAAACTATGACGTTTGGTCACAACTCGTGGAGATGCATATTGCCGAATGGGAAAAACTTTCCTACATTTGAGGTAAGACAAATCAACTAAAAGAGTTAGAAGACGGATATGAAAAATGGTATGCTGAGAATCAAAAGGTGAAGATATGGTTGTTAATGTCCATGAGTCTAGAAATTATGAAGCGTTACTTACGCTTACCCACCGCTCAAGAAATTTGGAGTGCATTATCAAAGGTCTTCTATGATGGAAGTGATGAATTGCAAATTTTCACTTTGAATCAAAAAGTCTTCACTGCCAAACAAAACGACAGGTCTCTTTCTGAATATTATGGAGAGTTAACTGAAATTTTTTGCGAATTGGATCATCGGGATGAGGTAGTCATGAAAGACCTTGAGGACATTGCAGCATACTGGAAATCCATTGAACGACAACGGGTGCACATCTTTCTTGTTAGATTGGATGGTGACTTTGAGCAAATTCGAGGAAAAATTCTACGCAAAGATCCTCTTCCCGATTTGGAAGAATGTTATGCACTGATTCAACGAGAGGTAGTACGTCATGCTAGTATGAAAGCAGAATCTGACAACCCTGACACCTCAACTATGGTAGTCCGACAACGATCAACCCAGAATTGGCAAGACCAATCCAAGACCAACCATCCTAAGACAAACCCTAATATTGATAAGTCAACCTTCAAATGCACTCACTACAATAAGATTGGTCATACCAAGAGTCGTTGCTTTGAAATTGTGGGATATCCAAACTGGTGGGATCATAATCGTGATCAACGGAAAAAAGATTCTAAGAAAACCTCAACTGTAGTTATTGCTGAAATAAAAACATAGGCTAATGTTGTTGAGAAAGCCTCTGCATTAGTAGCCGCTACAGATTATGGGGGTAAGTTTTTAAATACTTCTACACCTGTTATTAATAGTGCATGGATAATTGATTATGGTGCTACAAACCATATGACTTTTGATTTTAGACAGGTCTCACCCTTTAGACCTTCCTCACAAAAAATTGTTTCCACAACCAATGGTAACACAAACCCAATTATTGGGGAAAGATCCTTAACTCTTATTGATACTTTGAATTTGGATTATGTTTTAGTTGTTCCAACTTTAGATTACAATCTTTTGTCAGTTTCTTAAATCACTGTAGCTTTATCTTGTATTATCATTTTTTGGTCTTAATTTTGTGCTTTTAAGGACATCCAAACAAGACAAACGATTAGTTGTGGTATTAAACGGGGAAAACTCTATTATTTGGACTTGCAGTCAAAGGATTCAAATAAGTTGCGACAAGCCTTGATGGCAGATGGATCTTAGGGGGAGAAGAAAAAGTCTGAAATTTGGTTGTGGCATCGATGTTTAGGACATGCTTCCTTTGGTTATTTAAAAAAATTGTTTCCTAGTTTGTTTGTAAATAGTGATATTTCTGGTTTCTGTTGTGATATTTGTGAATTGGCTAAAATCCATCGTGCTTCATTTCCATTAATTTTGAATAAAAGTCAGTTTCCTTTTATGGTTATACATTCTGATGTTTGGGGTCTATCCAAAGTCCCAACTTTGAATGGTTCGCGTTGGTTTGTTATTTTTATTGATGATTGTACTAGAATGACATGGTTATGCTTGATGAAGACCAAAGATGAAGTGAACTCGTTGTTTCAAAATTTTCATAAAATGATTGAAACTTAGTACAATGCAAAGGTTCAGGTTCTATGTAGTGATAATGGTGGAGATTATCAGAGTTCTGATCTTCAAAAGTATTTGGAAGGACATGGCATCATTCATCAGACTACTTGTTCCAATACACCCCAGCAAAATGGAGTTGCTGAACGGAAAAATCGACACTTGTTAGAGGTTGTTCGTGCTTCGTTGATAGAAGCAAAAATACCGATATCTTATTGGGGAGAAGCAATCACATCTGCCGCATACTTGATCAATCGGGTACCTTCCAGCTCAATTAACTTCCAAACACCTCTCCAAGCTCTTACTAATGCCACAGTTGCCCCAACTGTCCCAAATCTACCTCCTCATGTTTTTGGTTGCATGGAATTTGTGCATCTACACAAACACCAACGCACCAAGTTAACTTCCCGTGCATTGCAATGTGTGTTTATTGGATATGTATTGCATAAAAAAAAATATCGATGTTACCATCCTCCAACTCGACGAATGTTTATTATAATGGATGTGGTGTTTCATGAAGATTCAATGTATTTTTCATTTGAGTCTAAACTTTAGAGAGAGTACTAAAAGGAAATTTAGACTCTTGATTATAATTATCATATCTCTGAGGATGATGAATCTGGACAATTTGAACTAGTGAACCAGGAAGCGGATGAGTTAGATATGAGTGGTACAACTTTGGAACCAAGTAGTAATGACCACCCAGAAATTGAAGAAGTGATAGAAGAAGGAAGAGACAGTATAATTGAACCATCACCACTATCTAAACAATTTGGGTCCGAAGATGTCTTCACTGAAATACCAAACCAATCGTCGTCTGTTAAGGGTGTTCTTAATCTGGAACCTGATCCATTCATGAAACAATTACCACACCGTCATAATAGAGGTATTCCTAAATCCACATATGAACCTGAATTGTCTACCAAAGTCAAATATCCCATGAGCAACTATGTGTCTAACCATCGTTTGTCTAAATCAAATAAGTCATTTGTAAATCAATTATCTACTGTAGCTATTCCTAACAATGTGTAGGAAGCCTTAGCCGATCCAAGGTGAAAAGCAGCCATGAATGAAGAGATGAAATCATTGCAGAAGAATGAAATATGGGAATTCGTAGAATGTCCACCAAGAAAGAAGCCAATTGGGTGTCATTGGATCTATACTGTGAAGTATAAGGCAGATGGTAGTATTGAACGATTTAAAGTAAGACTGGTAGCAAAGGATACACTCAAACTTATGGAATTGACTACACAGAGACATTAGCACTTGTAGCTAAGATCAACACAGTTCGAGTATTATTGTCTTTAACTGCAAACCTGGATTGGCCATTACAACAATTCGATGTGAAAAATGCCTTTCTGCATGGTGAGTTATCTGAAGAAGTATATATGGATCTTCCACCAGGATGCATGGTGTCAGAAAAGCAATGTCAGAAAGTGTGCAAATTGAAGAAGTCGTTGTATGGGTTGAAGCAATCCCCGAGAGCATGGTTTGGAAGGTTCACAAAGTCAATGAGAGTTTTTGGCTATCGTCAAAGTAATTTAGATTACACTTTGTTTCTGAAAAAGCAACATGGTAAGATTACGACACTCATCGTATATGTGGATGACATAATAGTTACAGGAAATGATCCTGAAAAAAGAAAAGCTCTGCAAAATTATCTATCTAGAGAATTTGAAATGAAAGATCTAGGTCCTCTGAAATACTTTCTTAGGATTGAAGTTTCTCGATCAAGTGAAGGAATTTTTCTATCTCAAAGAAAGTATGCCTTAGATCTTTTATAGGAGACTGGAATGTCGGGATGTCAACCTATTGATACACCAATAGAAGAAGGTCTGAAATTGTGTGTTAAGCCTAATCAAGTATCAACCGATAAGGGAAGATACCAAAGACTTGTGGAGAGATTAATGTACTTAGCTCATACAAGACCAGATCTTGCTTATGCATTGAGTGTAGTAAGTCAATACATGCATAATCCTGGAGAGCAACATATGAATGCAGTCATGCGTATTTTGAGGTATTTGAAGAATGCTCTTAAGAAGGGAATTTTGTTCACTAAAAATGTTGATCATCAGAGTATAGAAGTATATACTGATGCTGATTAGGCCGGTGCAATGGATGATAGATGATCTACATCTGGTTACTTTACCTTTGTAGGTGGTAATCTTGTGACATGGAAAAGTAAGAAGCAGAATGTCGTCACTCGTTCAAGTGCAGAAGCGTAATTTAGGGGCATGGCTCTAGGACTTTGTGAGGCATTATGGCTAAGACTCCTCTTACAAGATTTAGGTTACCTATTTAGGCAACCAATTCGATTGTTTTGTGACAATAAAGCCACATGTGATATTGCTCATAATCCAGTACAACATGATCGTACAAAGCATGTCGAGGTGGACAGATTTTTCATTAAGGAGAAGTTGGATGATAAGATTGTGGATTGCCTAAGATTTGATCAGAAGATCAATTGGCCGATATCCTCACCAAAGTTGCAGTCTCAAGTCGAGTGTTCTCAAAATTTTTAGACAAGTTGGGCATGTGTGACATCTATGCACCAACTTGAGGGGGAGTGTTGAGATATTAGGAATGTTGAGATATTAGGATATTAGTTGTTCTTTCCTTATATCATTCATTCCTTGTATCATTCTTTCCCATTCTTAGAATGGTGATTACCCTCTATATATACTCTATACATGAATGAATGAAATAATTAATGAAAAACTACCATTCATCAATTTGAAGATGGTAGCATTGAAGTTGAAGCAACAATTGAGGTCGAGTAGCAATAGAAGTTATGGAACAGTAAAAGAGATTGTATAAGTAACTAGAACAAATAGAGGTAAAAAGGTAAAATAAAAATATGAACTTAAAAATAAATTGATTATTTTTACTTATTACTTAAAGTTTTTTTTTTTTACATTATATTATTAAGTTATTTTATTTTACTTAATGACTTAAATTCGATTAACTTATTAAGTCATTTTAAAGTTTTAAGTTGGTTTCCAAACACCCACTTAATAAAGGCATAATAGCCAATGAAGTTTTCTCATATGTACTTATCATAATGATTGAGTGACACATATTATGTGATTATCTCAAGGCATCTTCTCTTTTATTAAAAGCCTAGCCCCATCATCTTTTTTAAAAGGAGTTGGAGAGTAATCATTCTTCTACCCATGTAGGGTTTTTTTGTTTTTGTTCTTTTTTTTTCCTGAGTGTTTGTAAGAGACCTACATCCTTAAAAGCCATAAACCCCAGGGACACCGATGAAGATGTTTGCAAACTAAATTATTGTTACGAAGGCTTAGCATCAAGTATGAGTTATTATAATGTAGGTTCAGAATAATCAAAATTTGGAGAGTGGAAATGTCCTAAGTGGAGGGGTTGATCCTATTTGAATTATTATGATCTTCAAACCGTTCTGTGATGTCCTATCACCCGGGCTTTTGGGTAAAAGAGCTATCCTTTAATTTAGATCAATAATTTTCATCATGGCCCTGGGGCCCTACACTTGCCTTCGATGAATTGACATCCAAGACGATTATCACATGCTTGTTGAACCTAACTTCTACTTTTTGGAGACTTATGCTCTTGAATCGTATAATTAATTAATCTACTTAAAATTTATTTTATATAAAGAAACAAATAAGTAAATCAGTGAGACCTCTTTTCTTGAAAGCCTCCAAAGTAGTGGTAAGGACTTTACTTTAAGAAAGGTATGTCCTACCCTCCCGTTGCCCAAAAAAGTAGAATTGTCTCAGGAGGACAACTTTAACAAAGATAAAAGACATGCGAGCCAGGGAGAAACCATAAAGCAGGACTTTGCTTTAAGAAAGGTAAGCCCTTCCTTCCCTTCACCCTTATTTGCCTCACGTTGATGACTTTATTAATGAAGATGAAAGTTGATGACTTCATTAATGAAGATGAAAGACAGCCTGGGAGAAAGCATAAAGGAGCAATTTTCTTTAAGAAAGGCAAGTCCTACTTTGAAAGTAGATTGGCTCACCTTACAGTGACTTGAATATTTATCTACAAAGAAAATCCCCATAGATGATCTTATTCTAATGAAGGTAGATTTATAACTTCTGTTTTTTTCTGTTTTTTTCATCTTCTAAAGTTTAAAAGGATTTAAATAGAATGATCAGAAAAGTATAATACAATCTTCAGATTTTAGGCAAATTAAAGTTAAAACTTCGAACTATTTGTATTAAGATAAAATATCTAAAAAAGAAAAAAGTTTGGCTTAAAATGGAGAGGGCACTAAACCACCTGAAAGTGTATCCAAGATTTTGAGACAAATAGAACATCTAGGGCCTCATAATCAAGCATGTGTGATTACAATGTATCGCCCAACAATATGAAAGTTTGGAAAGCAAACATGTCCTTCGCGGAGGGCAGATCTTCAATTGAATTATTATGATCCCATCACCACCATATGGATTTTTGAGCATGAGGAGCAAGCTGTTAGAGGAATGATTTTCTTCTGGCCCTACACTTGCTTTTGACACGCATCTGCTTGATGGGTCCAGCTTCTGGTTTTAGGGGACTTATTGCCTTGAAGCTCCTTAATAACGAGTCTGCAACTTCAGAGCTTAATCTATCACATAACCTAATTGAGGTGGAAAGAATGTCTCTGCAAGTACTAGCAGTTCATCATCTCATCAACATTATCTCACCTTAGTATTTCCAGCAAAGCATCTTAGCATCATCTCTCCTCTTTGGGAAGTGTTTTTAAAACTAGTTTTATATATTCTTATAATTCAGAAAACTGTTTTTCAGAAAATAGGTTTGACAAAAAACAATTTTTTTGAGAACTTATTCTCAAACAATTAATAATTTCTATAATATATTTTAATTATTTTCATTAATATTATTCTTATGATACAGAAAACTGTTTTTTAGAATTAAAAATGGATTTGATAATGTTTCAACAAAATACAGTTTTTCAAGAATTTATTCTCAAATAATTAAATTGATTTTTTAATAATATATTTTAATTATTTTCACTTTTTTGGATTGTTATAGAAAATAAGTATACAAATATGAAAAGTGATAAAAAATGAATTACTACAAATAAAAGTTACCTTCAAAAGAAATTTAAAAACACAAAAAATAAATTAAAAATATTTTAAATTCTTAAACAATATTTATTTTTTAAAATATCATAAATTGCCTTTGAAAACCATTATTTGATAACTATTTTAAAGAATTTTTTCAAATAATGTGTATAACTGTCATAAGCTTTATGGTATTTGTTATACTCATCCTCAACCTTTCTCCACTCTCCATGGTTATAGATTTAATTATGTCACATGTACTTTTATGATCACCAACCTCAAAGCAAAAACTATAAAACAAGCATTAAGATCAATGGCTTACCTATATATCTTATCTAAAAATCAATTCATTCACGATGAGTAAAGTTAAACTAAACTCGTTACAAAGTGACCTATCCTTATACACAATGCACCCATCTTTGACTCTTGACGCATCATTTCGAGGCTTTGGGATTCTACTGTATTCTCTCTCTCTCTCTCTCTCTCTCTCTCTCTCTCTATATATATATATATATATATATATATATATAAATGTTAATTTTTTTAATATAAAAATAGATTTTAAATCAAATGATATTGTATACGATAAAATTTCTTAATTTTTAAAAATAATTTAAAATTCAAAAACCAATTTGAAAACCCAATCTAAACAAATGTTTGGTTTTTTATTTTTAAAAAGTATTTTTTAAAACAACTTACCAAACACCCTTACTTTGCAAACTACTAAAAAAGAACCATTTTTTTCTTCAATTGAAAAATAAATTTAAAAACAAGTATGAAACTCTTTTATTATTTTTTACTTCTCTATATTTTCTTTTGGTTTTTAAAAGCTTTTGAAATTAACTTTTATCTATTGAACAAAAATTATTTGGGAAAACAATTTCTTTAAAAATAGTTTTTTATTTAAAAAAACACACACACACACTCAACATATGGACCCTAAATTTACCATTCAAAAAAATATATTCTAATTCAGCCAAATCAACTTCTAACTTCCCACACTTAGTTCACTTTCCCATATTATAATCCAACCTATACTTTGTGCCTAGGGTTTAAGTGCAAGGTGGATCCTCCACTGAGTTATTTGATATTCAAAAGCATCATCTAATGATCATTTCAACTTTTGTATAAACAAAATAGCGGTATGAGGTGGCTTATGGATTTCCTTATGGCCCTTCATACCTTTGCTTTTAAAAAAGAAGATTAAAGTCCGCTGGATGGATCACTGTTGTTGACTCGAGACTACTTACTAATAGCCCGGCGACTTCAATAGCTTAATCAATCACAGGATAGACATGGCGAGGAAAACCATTCGTCTCCAAGTGATAGCAGTTCATCTCGTCATCATCATTATCATCTTCCTGTTTCCACAAAAGGGTTCAGCAGAATCTATGGTCAAGTCTGGTTGCCAAGACACATGTGGGAACATCACTATTCCTTACCCATTTGGCATCGGTAGTCGCTGTTATCTCGACCCACGGTTTGAGATCACTTGTGATGTGTCCCGCAATCCCCATTATCCTCTTCTACTTAATGATATCGTGGTTTCCTATATTTCCCTGGACTACGTCCTCATCAATCATAGCATTTCCAGATTTTGTTATACTAATAATACCGACAAAAGTCTTAGTATGAATTCGTCAGTCTTCCCTTTCAGCTTTTCCCACACTCAGAATAAGTTTGTGGCCATAGGTTCTGGCGTATTTGCTTTTATCACCCAATCTCCAAGTAAAAACTACTCAACTGGATGTGCCTCACTTGAGGGCGAAACTCTCAGATACTGCAGTCCTAAGAGCGGATGCTCTGGTCCTGGGTCTGGCAAAAATTTTCCTCTCTCCAGTACAGAATATTCTGGTATAGCACAGGACAGTTTACCTGCCAAAGGATATCCTGGTAATCCTAATAATCCTTATCAAGATAATCTGCCTTATCGTCGTGGACCTTACACTGAGATCATATCTGAGTCGTCATCGATATGCTATGGCATTTATTGCTGTGAGACTGCTTTTCCTAAGGACCTTACCTCGTTTAATATGCAGCTCAATACTATGCAAACTACGGGATTCAAAAGTGAGACAGAGGACATATGTGGCTATGCATTCATTGCCCAAACCAACTTTCCTGTTTCCTACACAATTTCATCCTCCCGTAAAATTGTCCCAGTCTCGGAGGTCGTCCCAGCTGTGCTTGAATGGACAGTAGGAAATATCTCTTGCCATGAAGCAAAGGGACGAGAAGACTATGCATGTGGCTACAATAGTTCTTGCGTCGACTCAACCCAAGGCTCGGGATATAAGTGTAAATGCCTCATAGGCTACAGGGGGAATCCCTACCTCCCAACTGGCTGCGAAGGTATTGTGTTTGATTTCCTGCTTTCGGAAAATCGCCATCAACGTAACCAAGATTAAAACTTATTCGCATATTCAATCGTTTTGCTTTATTATCTGTCCTCAGTAACAATATTTATGCATTTTCTCACAAGGAAATTGCTACCTTTGTCATTCTTTACCATTTCTCCATGTGGTAGGCCTCACTGGAGGTCACAAAAGGAAGAATTCATACAACTTTTTTCTTTAACCAATAATGTTTGTAATTGTCACATTAGTTGGTGTGCACTGTAGAAAGGGTCAGAGTACGTAGCCTGGCATATATGAAGTATACAGCTTTGTTACTGTGGTTGTCTATTTCAGTTCATGAATTTCATACCACTAAAATTTTTAATATTCTTTACTTTTGCTGATCAAAAGATGTTGATGAGTGCAAAGAGCCCAAGAACAACATTTGCCACGAGATTGCCCGTTGCGTTAACATTCCTGGCAATTACTCGTGCATTTGCCCAGACGGCTACCATGGAGATGCCACAAAATTCGGAAGTGGCTGCATTCCTGTCAAAGGAAAACTCCCTGTGCCTTTGGTCGTTTCTTTAGGTACAAAACTTTCTCTTCCTTCCCAACCCTCCACGAACTGTGTTAATTACTTCTGTGACTACTTATGCAGGCATCGGAATTGCTGTTGGTCTTCTAATCTTGCTTGCTATTGCCTTTTGGTTGTATAAACGACTTGAAAAAAGAAAGAAAGACATTCTCAAACGGAAGTTCTTTGATGAGAATGGTGGTCGGCTGTTGCGACATATGATGGCCTTAAGCAAAGGAAGTGTTGAGAAAATGAAGCTCTATATTATAGAAGAATTGGAGAAGGCAACCGACAATTTCAATGTTAATCGAATCCTTGGAAAGGGTGGTTTCGGCACAGTATATAAAGGAATGTTACAAGATGGAAGCATTGTAGCTGTGAAGAAATCTGATAAAGTTGATGAAATGCAAGTAGATCAATTCGTCAACGAAGTTTTTATTCTTACCCAAATCGACCATAGCCACATTGTGAAGTTGTTAGGTTGCTGTCTAGAGACTGAAGTTCCTTTGCTGGTTTATGAACATGTCTCCAACGGCACCCTCTCCCACCATCTCCATGACAAGGGTCATTTATCTACATTATCTTGGGAAAACCGCTTGCGAATTGCAAGTGAAATTGCCGATGCACTTGATTATTTGCACTCATATGGCTCTGCAGCTATCTTTCACAGGGATATCAAGTCTAACAATATACTCTTGGATGAAAACCTCAGGGCTATAGTTGCTGACTTTGGAATTTCAAGGCCAGTATCCGCGAAGAAGACTCATTTAACCGCATCAGTACTGCAAGGCACGTATGGCTACTTGGATCCAGAGTACTTCCAAACATGGCAATTTACAAGTAAAAGTGATGTATATGCCTTTGGCGTGCTTCTTGCGGAACTTATTACAGGAGAAAAGGCCATTTGTGCAGACAGAGACAAACAAGGTTTAGCTTCTCATTTTACATCAGCAATGAAAAGCAATGATCTTTTTGAAATTGTGGACCATACTCTAGTGTTGAATGAAGATCAGAAGGAAGAGATTCTTGTTGTTGCTAGGATTGCTGAAAGATGCCTGGAACCGACTGGGGATAAAAGGCCAACAATGAAGGACGTAGCAGGAGGACTCCCAAAATTGAGAAAGATATTCCTGGAGCAGCAGGTAGTTGAATAAACATGCCAGACCAACAACACCTTGAAGTTTCAGATGGGATTCAAGAGGTTTGTGGAAGCAACTTTAATGTGTATATGTGTGGACTTTCCTTGATCACCAGGCTATTTCCTTAGTTTTACCTGCACTTCCAAATTTGGTGGGGTTAATATGTGTGGCTTGGAACAAATAGTGTGATGTTTGATTTTATGTATGGACTAAGCAATAGTGAGAGGTGATTATGTGTTAATCAGTTTGTACCCATGTGCTTGAGCCTTCCATCAACTCAACTATGTGTCCATTAATATATTTAAGTCCATTAAATATAAAATACTTAAGGACGACCATCTTCCTATTTGATTAATTTCCAAATCACATAAGCTAATCGAAATGGTCACAATAAGCAATAACATTAAATACAAATGTCTCCATTCATTTAATAACCACTGGCCATTAGGATGGTAAACAAAATGGTAGAAGTGATAGTGTAACTAACATTTCCCCTTCTTCAATTTTCTTATTATTATTATTATTATTATTTTCCTTTATTGTATCTCTAAGTAACCAAAGGGCACATAGGTGTAGACTCAGTTTGGTGGCACAAAACTTTTAGGCTATGTTTGGTTCACAGAAAATTTGAGGGAAAATGTAAGAGAAAGAAAATACAAAGGAAAAGTAGAAGGAAAATAAAAAATAGATTAAAAGTTGATAAATTGTTTTTTTTTTTTTGTTACTTCAAACTCATTTTATTTATTTTAACTCATCAATATAATACATAAGTTTTTAATTAGTTTTAATAATATTTTATTTTCTTTTATATTTTTCATAGGACAACCAAACATGAAAAAATTATTTTCCTTTACATTTTTTTTCTTTCTTTAGTATTTTTCCGGAACCAAACATAACCTTAGGTAGGCTCTTAAGTAATTTCACCACGAGCTTGAACCCAAAGAACTTAGCCTTCGACTTGACTGATGCCCAATTGATGGTTGACCCAACATAGTCTGAACCTTATCCCACTCCTACTCTCATAATCCCATCGAAATAGTCATTTGATGTTTGTTTCTCTCTCCTATCTTAAGCATGATTGTCAACCTAGTTAAACGTTATTATGGGTTTTTCTTTCTGAAGTATTGAAAAAATCTCTTTTAAAAGAACAGGGCCGTTTGGTGGAGTTTTTTAAAACTTGTTTTTAAAAAATGTTTTTAAAATAGAGAACAAAAAAAAAAGTTTTTAAAAAACAAGAGTGTTTGGCAAAATATTTTTAAAATAGTTTTTAAAAACAAAAAATAAAAAACTTGTTTGGTGAAAAAATTTGTATTGTTTTTAAAAACAATGTCTTATTTTTATTTTAAATTTTTTTAATAAATTTAATCTATATTAATATAAAATTAAATTTAAGTTAAGTCTATTAAAAAAAGAAAAAATAAATTTACAATTATGTATGAGTTAAAGATAAATAATTTTTTTTTTATTATGAAGCATTTTTTTTATTGTAGTGAAAAAAAAATACTATAAGATCGAAAATATTTTTAATATTCATTTTTAATACAAGTTAAAGAAGTACTTCAATTAATTTTTTTCTATGGGCAAAATAAATAAATAATGAATTAAAAATAGATAGCAAAAAAAGGATAAAGATGCATATAAAGTAGTTCAAGTGAATTACAATAGAGGCAATTTTCTTTACTCCTAAACATTAATAAATTAAACCATCTAGCTGTCAATGTTTACATACTATTAACATAAGCATTTCACATTTGTTGAGAAATATGATCTCGATATGTTGTCATAGTTGTTGCTGCTTCATCAGACAAATTCATTGTATGACTTGTTTCACTTGTAGTGTCTTCAGTATCTCCAACTTCAAAATCTTCTTCTTCCCATTGTCTAAACATGATATCATTTTGAGTCCACTTATGAATGAAATTATGAATAATACAACAAGCTACAACTATTAATGGTTGTCTACTTGGATTAAAAGATGACATCATTTTTAAAATTCGAAAATGTGATTTCAACACACCAAAACAATGCTCAATTATATTTCTAAGTGAGGAAATCCTATTTTTGAATAATTCTTTGTAAGTCCTTGGTTGACAACCTCTACCATGATAATCTTTTAAATGATATCTTTTACCTCTATATGGAGGAAGAATGGTACATGGGTATCCGGAATCAACCACGTGGTATTCACCTATTAATATAGCATAGCAAAAACAAAATGATAATCATAGAATTATATAACTAATTAATAAAGCAGTAATTTAAATGGTTTTATCATTTCCCTTCTTTAGGTCATGGAAATTTGTTTTCAGATCTTGTAATTGCATCAAGAAAAACTCTTCAATCATTTGTAGTGTCTTCCCAATCCGCATAAACAAATGTGGCTATCATATCAAATTGTATGCACACAACATTTTGAGTCACTACAACCTTTCTTCCTCTATAGCTGACTTGTTTTTCAATTGGAACAATGCACTTATGTGTGTATCATCAATTGCACCAATGCATTTATGTTGACAATAAAACATGATGACTTTAGTTTTGATTTGCAACTTAAAGCACTTACAATATTTAAAAATTTATAATATATATAAAGTCTTACCTGAAACCATGGATAATATTTTGAGTTGTTGACAATATGAGAAGGCAATGGAGAACTAGTATGACAAATCAAATCCTTTGCAAGCTTGCATATTGCCCTCAAAGTTAGAGTGAAATGTCTATCCACGATCTCGAGTGAATGGTGAAAATGATTCGCTATAACTCTCATTCCCACATTGTGACCAATAATTATTAGAAACAAGCAAGTGCTTCTTCAACCATGACTTCTCAAGAATTTTATAAATACTCATTTTCTTTCAAAAAGGCACAAAGAAGAAGAAAAGTAGTTTTATTCATCTGAAACTATTCATAACATGTTCTTTCATGGCCATTCAATAGCTCCATCACAAAATCTTCACCTCTCAAAATGGACGTCCTTTGAGGCATCTTATGCAAAAAAAACTCATCATATTCACATACATGGAGTAGCATTATAAAATCTTCAAAATCGTCACTACTTGAAGAAGATGAACTAATAACACAATGTGATTTATGATCCATATGTAGGGTTATCTTTTTATCCAGCATATAATATCACCACACATGTTATCATATATTATAGTTTTATTAAATGAATCAATAATAATATTATAACCAAATATCAAGATAAAACCTAAAATAAGATAAAAATTAAATAAATAAAAAAACAACAACAACCAATATAATAGGAAAGACAATGATTTAGTATACAATAGGAATTAAAAAGCATAAAGTAAACATCCAATAATTGAAAACAAAACCATGAAGTAGGACTATATATATATAAACATAAAAGCAAACATATCCCAAATATGTCATACAAAGTAAATCCATCCAACCAATTAAATCCAAGTGTATCCAAAGAAGGAAATAAAGTCCAAGTATATCCTATCCAATCAAACAAAAAAACCACAAGTAACTATAGTCTTGCTAACCAAGCTTTCTTTCTATCCATAGACATATTAACAAAAATCTCTCTCCAATCTGGATCCTTAAACTTTTCCACTGCTTTCATGTAATTATCATTATCAATTTGCTCAATCCTTTCAAGGAGATGCACACAGATAGTGAGAAAGAAATCTAAATTGATAGTAAAATTGTTTTCCTCTAAATTTTTAGCTTTTTTGTATCTTTCCACCTTAGCTAAAGAAGCTTTTGTTTTTGCCTTAGTTGCCTCAGTCCATGCTTGAAGTGCATCACTCATCTACCGTGATCTATTATCTTTTTTAGTTTTGTGCTCAACACTTGTTATTGTTGTTTGTTTTCCATGTTGACTTGTTGATCCATCAAAGATATTAATGGGATCACTATGGTTAGTGCTATTAGCATCAAGATCAACATGAGTGATTGAATGGAGAAATTGTTTGTCCAATTCTATCTCATCATCTGGATCAGGTGGATCTTGAGTAGATGCATGGTGAAGCACTCCAGTAGCAGTAGATTTATCAAATATAAGTCCCAATAGCTTGTAATGCTCACATCCTTTCTTTCGAAATTGTGATGATTTTGGATGTGTCTAACAAAATAAACAAAAATATATGAATGTATAATATGATAAATCAAGGTACATTATGTGTGTATGCATATTCTAGAGTTTTAGCTCATTTACCCTTAAATAGTTTTGCCACATCTCCTCTGTTTCACCTTAGGTAAGATTAATTTTATGTTTTTCGCTGAAGTTTTTTATTTACAAAACTCAAACTTTTGACTCAAGATGATACAACAATGTTCATGGAGGATGAGACATAACTTAAAATAGTTGGTGTTGTGCAAGGGGCTACCAGGTTGGATCTGTAAATTGATGAGAAATGGAAGCATTTGTGCATCAATTCAGAACCAATGAAAGAGGATATGATGGGTTATTTGTCAGAATTCTAGCTATCCCCATTATCTCCTAAACTCTATCTGGTAGATCAACAAGACTGGCAAGATTAAATAATCTGGGCCAATTCTATTGAAGTCTGACAATTTTGTAGAGACTTGTCCTACAGATGTAATTTTCCTTTGTAATTATTCTTTTGGCTATTTATTTCTTTAAAATTTTGACTGTGGAAAGTCTTATAGTTGAACCTTGTCATATTTATTGTCTTAATATTGGAATCCATGTTTGTATTTCTATAATAGAAGTCAATTCATTGAATTACTCCTCATTTCTTGTTAGCTAAATGTTTACATTTGTATGATTTAACTAGGTCAGAACTTGTGCATCTCAAAGGTTGATGAAGTTTGATCTTGAGAAACTTTAATAACTAATGTCTTAAGTTCTGAAATAGCTTCCAGATTATCTATGAACTATTTGCAAATTTCTTGTTGTTTTATCATTTGTGTTGTTTCTCCTATGTTATGCTCATGTAAAATTTGAATTTGAAATTATACCTTTTGTTGACCAGTTCTGACTTATCATTTTTCACTTTGCTTGTCTCTAATGCAACTATTTTTACTTGTGGTACAAATTGGACAAGGTAAAGTCCTCATAGAGGGTGAAAATGTTACTTTGCTTAGGCACGGGACTATGGTTTAGAATTCATTGCTCTTGATGGAAAGTAAGAATTAAGGTAACACATCTTACCATATATTTATCAATTAGTTTATGCTCATGTTAGGCTTAAAACAATTCTTTTTTTTTTTTTTTCCCTTTTCATTGTTTTTCCAAATCTAAGTTTTTATAGATAGTTAAATTCCTATTCTTAGTAACTTTGACCAGGCCGAACGTAGACCATTTTATATTGTTGAACCAGGAGTCTTGAATTTATCCTATCTATGAATAAAATATCAACTCAAGCAAGTTGAGCATGGAATTTATAAGTTTTATTTGTTGTAGATTTGTTTTCAAATTATTGTTAGTTATGAAAATTTGACATTTTCCTTTCTAATGTCTGAAAAACTAGATAAGTGATTACGTTCTATTATTTTGATTTATTTATCTTCCTTCTCTTGCCTTTACCTTATTTTCCTTTTTTTTTTTTAAATAATATTTATACTTTATTTCTTATAACATATTTTGGACTTCCAGCGCATGTGGGAGAATTATTATTTTTCATTTGATCTCACCTAGGTCTAAAATTATATGTATTGTTGTGTTTGGCAACATGTTAGAATCAAGGGGATCATAGACTAATAGCATATAGAATAACTAGATACTAATTTCTTTATTTTCAAGATTTTCTAGGGGTTTCTTTTATCAATGGCTACATTTGGAGGTGGTCAATGCTTTTCGTACTCAAAATATAAAGTTAATTATCATGTGCTTGCTCCTCATCATTAGATTGTAAAGCATCAATTAGGATGTGGCCACTTCCTCAAAATAGAAAAGTTAAAAATTTGTTAGATATAGTTCAAATAAAGAAAGCGAAGTTGGGCAAACGGGAGGGTGGCTCTGGTTAAAGAAGCAACCATTTCATTGAGAAAATAGTGTAACCTAATACATCTTATATATTGAATATAGGTGGGCTGACTACCTTAGGCTAATTTTTGTTGTAATTTCATTGAAATCATATGTCCTTTGTGTCACTGCCAACTGATTTTTGAACTCATCTATTCCTCAGACATGCCTTCATGATGCCTATTAATTTGCTTGCTACTCCTTTTTTTTTCTTAGTAGTCACCAACTTATGGTTGTATGTAGCCATCTTGTAGCAACACAAATTGCTCCTAGACGGGGAGCTTACACCTCTGATAACATATGACATTTGGCTAATGAATACTTTGAAAATGTGATTGCGTTAAAAAAATATGCAAATACATGATTGTAACATTTGGTGAAGGTTTCAAAGAATATATGTTAAAATTTGAAGCTTAGCAACGTAGCCAATCTTAGAAAAATCATAATAACAACTAACTCTTTGGCAACATGGAATAGACTATCAAAAGTTTATACCATTGTCCACTTCTTGAATCTAACCTAATATTTGTCTTGTTAACTGATTGAAGTTTACAACCTAAAATTGTTGATGATGAAATTGCATTTTATGCTAAATATTCATCTTGCAGTTTTTTATTGTTTATGTTTATCATGGAATTACACACTCATTGGAAGCATTTTTTGTTTCCTTTGTTTTTGTGTTAGTTGTATTAGCTCATGTTTAAACTTGAATCTTCCTTTTGTCAAGTTTTGGCTTTCGAGGATGATTAGGATGCTTTAACAACTGACCCAGATGACTCATTGATTCAAAAAATAGGGAAGGAATAAGTGAAGATGAAGAAGACATCTTTAGAAACCTTCTTTCTAGAGCCGATTTTCATCTCATATACGGAGATAATCCTACACAATTGATGGGATAAACACAAAGAATGCACAACTAGGTTTTATCCCCTCTTGTGAGAACCTAATAGGAATCAATGAAATAGAGTAGCAAGAAGACACCCAATCAACAAGTATATGAACACCAATAATTTTAGCGTGGAAAACTTCTCCAATATGAGAAGTAAAAACCACGGAACCCTTAGGCCACTTAAAACTCCATTAATATAATTAATGGGTTACACAATTCTCTCTATATAAAACTAGAGGCATACATCAACCATATCTCAAGACAAATTGATATTGGCAATTTCAACAACTTTGCATAAAAATAATAGAGAGATCTCACCAAACACACCATTGTTCTCAGATTAAAATATAACTTTTCAGAACTCCAAATCCAATCTCGACCGTTCAGAATGAAGATCAATAAGTCACGAATGCGCACTCTAAAAATCGGCTCAATCGAACCACGGATTAATCTTGAATGAAGTTTATGATCAAAACTGTCTAGATAGAAAATGCATCAAAATGGAAGCTCTATTCTCGGACTGAAAAACGACCGTACGGATCTCCAAATCTGATCTTCACCATTTAGAATGAATATCAATGAGTCATGAACCTCTCCTCCAAATTTCAGGTCGATCAGCCCACAGACGAAGTGGGATCGGACCTTTGATGAAATCTGGGTAGTGAAGAAAAAACCTGAATTTTTCTCTTTAACTTCAAAATGGTGGTTCTCCCCTTTCTCTCTCTTTTCTCCTACCTCTACCTCTGGTGGCTGCAAAAAATTGGAAGAAAAAGAAGAAAAAAAAAATTCTTTTTCTAGCCCTTTTATATAAAGGCTTAAGAGGCCTTAAATTTTGGGCTTTTAATTTGGGCTTTCCACATGAGGAAAAATCCAACAAATCTCCCTCTTTCCGATTATGTGGAGGGACTCACCATCCCAACGATTGAACAACAAACTTCAAGCTTCTCCCTTAGTAAGGACTTCGTTAACATATCTGAGCCATTGTGATCGGTATGTATCTTCTCAAGTTCAAACAAATTATCATTGAGAGCATCTCTCATCTAATGATACCTCACATCAGTATGCTTCGATCTTACATGAAAAGTAGAATTCTTACTAAGGTGAATGGCACTCTAGTTATCACAGTATACCACATAGCACTGCTGCCGCTCATGTATGAAACGTGTGAAACCAAGGTTTGGTTAATCTTGATTTTGATGATAACAAAATAAGGTTTAGAACTAATGACTATATTTCAAGTGTGATTAGACAAAACGATTTCCAAAGTGGAAATCACAAAGACAAATCAAGCCAAGGAGAAATCATGAAGAATACCACCACCTCAAAGAGAAGTGTTTTTCAAGACCCAAGCTTCATAAGATCTCTTTGTAAGGTTGTTGGTGCACTAGGATTTTCATGCATTACATTCTTTACTTATGCACCAAAATCATCCAAGAGTTATTTTGTTTTAAATATTTTAAGAATTGGATGATTTCATGTTTCCAACTAAAACCTTGTGTTAAATGTCTTTCAAACTTGTTTTAAAAGGTTTTACGTTGAAAAAGTTGGTTGTTGAGCCAAAAAACGGCTCAACCGGTTGAATCGGGTGAGGAACCAGTCGACCCCCAGCTCAACCGATCGAGGTCCGGGTTGACCCACAGCTCAACCGGTCGAGGGTGAAAAAAAACTTTCTCTTTCTTCCAGAATGGTTGTTCAACCGGTCAAGGTTGAACCTCAACCGATTGAGGTCCAGTCGAGGTCCAACGGTCACTTGCTAAGCATTAAATGCTAACGACTAGTCAACCGATCGACCCCTAGCTCAACCGGTCGAACCCCCAAATGACTAGTTTGCCTTTTTTTTCTTCTATAAAAGCTTCATTGTTTAAAAAGTTTAACCTTCCCAAACCTTTCTTGAATATATTTGAGCCTTGGAAGAGTGTTTTTGAGTGCACCATTGTTCTAAAACTTGCATATCCTTAGTGCACATTTTAATCCTAGTTTTCTTGTATCATTTGAGCTTAAAATCTCTATACTAGGATTTTGTGAGATCATTTATTTGTAAACCTTTGAGAGGAAGTATCTCAAGAGTGTGGTATCTCTTAAGAAGTGTAAAGAGTGCTTGGAGCCAAAAATCCAAGAAGGTGAATTGGAACCATAATCCAATTGTACTGCTTGAAGGCTTGGTTTTGAAGCCTTGAAATAGTGGAACCTCAAGCTTGGGATTGAAGCTAGAGAAGAGTGGATGTAAGCCGGGTTGCGCCAAACCACTATAAACTCTTGTGTTTGCATTCTCTCTTCCCTACTCTTTTAATTTATATGCAATTGTCTTTATATTACTTATTATATACTTGCATATAATTGTCTCTTACATTCACATAGTTTAAATTTGCAAAAAGAGAACCATCACCCTATTCACCCCCCTTCTAGGGTGATTACCATAAGTTGGATTAGCCTAATATTCCTAACAAAACGCTTCATCCACAACAACTCTTTACATGCTTCTGTTGCTGCAATGTACTCTACCTCTGTTGTAGAAAGTGCAACACATTTTTGTAGTCTTGATTGCCAAGACACATCACCTCCTGAGAATGTCATCAAATAGCCTGAAGTAGACTTTCTATTATCTACATCCTATACCATATCTGAATCAGTGTAGCCAACAATTATTGGTTTCCCACTTCCAAAAGTGAGTTTCAATTTGGAAATGCCTCGCATATATCTCATAATCATGTAGTCTTCCTAGATTAGATAGAAAGTGGCTAACAACACTAACTGCATAAGCTATGTCCGGTCTAGTACATACCATGGCATACATCAAACTTCCTACTGCTAAGGCATACAGAACTCTTCTCATGTCTTCCTTCTCCTTATCTATAAAAGGGTTATGTCTGCTGCTTAGCTTAAAGTGATTAGCTAGAGTAAAACTAACCACTTTAGCTTTGCTCATGTTAAATCTTTCAAGCACCTTTTCAATATATTGCTATTGTGACATATACAGCTTCTTGGATGCTCTATCTCGCTCAATTCTAATACCAAGAATTTTCTTTACTAGCCCCAATCCTTCATGGAAAAGGATTTGCTTAACTGCTTCTTCAGCTTATCAATTCTTGAAACATTTCTGCCAACAATCAAGATATCATCAACATAGAGCAACAATATAACAAAATCATCATCAGAGAATTTCTGCACAAATACACAATGGTCAGAAGTAGTTTTTCTGTAGCCTTGCTCCCCCATAACTAGTTCAAACTTCTTATACCACTGCCTTGGTGCCTGCTTTAAGCCATAAAGACTTTTCTTCAACTTACACACATAATCCTCTTTTCCTTTTATTATGAAACCCTCTGGTTGTTCCATATAAATTTCTTTGTCTAAATCACCATGGAGAAACGCAGTCTTAACATCCGTCTACTCAATCTCCAAATCAAGACTAGTTGCCAAGCCCAAAACTACACGAATAGACGACATCTTAACAACAAGAGAAAAAATCTCATCAAAATCAATACCTTTCTTTTGACTGAACCCTTTGACAACCAATCTAGATTTGTAATGTGGCTGTGAAACTTGTTCTTCTTGCTTCACTCTATAGACCCACTTGTTCTTCAAAGCTCTTTTTCCCTTTGGCAACTTGACAAGCTTATAAGAATGATTCTCATGCAATGACTTTATCTCATCTTGCATAGCATCAACCCACTTTATCTTATTCTCATTTCCCATGGCTTCCTTATAACTTTTAGGTTCTCCCCCGTCAGTTAGTAATACATAATCATCAACAAAATACCGTGTGGAAGGATGTCGGTCTCTGCTAGACCTCCTGAATGGAATATCTGGTGAAGCCTTCGCTACTGGTGACTGCTCATGAACATCATCATCCATCTCAACTTGTGTGGGAGTTTCAACGTCACCAATGTCATATTGGTCATCATGTGCTTCATGTTCAACCTGTGTAGGAAGATGTGTCAAAGGAACTGGATCTAAGTCAATCAGATTATCACCAGATTATCACTATATTGAAACTCTGTTGCATCAGTCTTCTCAATGTCCTGTATGGTATGATCTTCCATAAACATAGCATCTCGCTTTCTTACAAGCTTTTTCTGCACCGGATCATAAAACATGTTACCAAGCTCATCCTGACCATAGCCAATGAATACACAAGGTCTTGTCTTAGCATTAAGCTTAGACCTCTCATTTTTCGGAATGTACACAAAAGCCTTGCATCCAAAGACACGCAAGTGATCATAAGAGATTTCATTATTTGACTAAATTCTATTCAGAACATCAAATTCTAAAGGAACACATGGTGTAAGATTGAGAACATGTATAACAGTATCCAACCCTCACCCCAAAAGGATCTTGGCAACTGTGACTGCGAAAGTAAACATCTCACTCTTTCAACTAGTGTCCTATTCATTCTCTCAGCCAACCCATTCAACTGAGGAGTCTTAGAAGGTGTCTTTTGATGTCGAATACCATGTTGTCTACAATACTCATCAAAAGGACCAGAATACTCATCCCCATTATCAGTCCGGATGCATTTCAATTTTTCACTAGATTGTCTCTCAACAAAAGCATGAAACTGCTTAAACACTTATAACACTTGGTCTTTTTTTTTCAAGGTATACACCCAAATCTTTCTTGAATGATCATCTATAAAAGTCATAAAATATAGAGATCCACCAAGTGTTTTTGTTTTCATAGGACCACACACATCAGAATACACTAAATCAAGCATACCTGGCTTCCTTGTATGTTTTGAATGCAACTCTAATCTACTTTCCTACTAAGCAATGAGCACACATTTTCAAAGATCCCTTCTTCATACTAGAAAGAAGATTCTTCTTAGCCAAAATCATCAAGTCTTTCTCACTCATGTGATTGAGTCTGTTGTGCCAAAGCTCAATTGTGCTATCATCATCCACTGCATTGATACTGGAATCAATTACCCTTGCCTACATCAAATACAATGAGGAACACTTCTTTCCTTTTGCTACCACCATAGAACCTTTAGTGAGCTTCCACTAACTATCACGAAAGGTGTTGCAGAACCCTTCGTCATCAAGCTTACCTATGGAGATTAAATTCATGCGAATATCTGGAATGTGTTTGATATTCTTCAAAATCAACATCGTACCATTACTAGTCTCCAAACGCACATCTCCCATACCAATGGCTTTAGCTGAGCCATCATTACCCATCCTAACACTTCCAAAGTCACCAAATGTGTAGGATGTAAAGAAATTTTTTTGAGGTGTAGCATGAATTGAGGCACCGCTATCAATCACCCAACTGGTCTCCTAGCAAGCAAAATTAACGACATCACTATCATAAACAATAAGGAAATCTGAAGCGGTAGTAGCTACTCGATCATTTTCACCATCATTGTCATTCTTCTTGTCTTTCACTTTCCCTTGTTTCATATCTCTCTTCAATTGGCGATAATACTTTCGTATATGCCCTTTCAAATGGCAATAATGACACTCAACATTGGCAAACTTGTTAGTCTTGCTTTTGCTTTTGTCTCTATTCTTCGGACCTCTACTCTTACTCCTCCCCCTCTTTTCAGTAACTAGGACATCTGACTGTGAAGAAGAACCTTGTGACTTTCTTCTCATCTCTTCATTCAGAACACAACTCTTAACCAAATCCATATTCATAGTACCATCTGGGGCTGAGTTAGACAAAGAAGTTCTAAACGTCTCCCATGAGTTCGGCAATGTACCAAGAAGCCACAACCCTTGCACCTCTTCCTCAAACTTGATATTCATTCCAGCCAACTGATTAATAATACCTTGGAATGTATTCAAGTGACCTGTCATAGGAGTTCCATCTTGATACTTCAAGTTAATCATCTTCTTGATCAAAAACAATTTATTGTTACCAGTCTTTCGAGCATATAACTGTTTGAGCTTGTTCCATAGACTCTGTGCCTTTTTCTCTTCACTAACATGATTGAGAACATTATCATCTACCTATTGTCTCATATAACCACAAACCTATCGATGAAGTAAATTTCATTCTACATCAGTTTTATTTTCTAGCTTTTCAGAAGCAAACACAAGCAAATAATAATACTTCACATACAATAAGTTTTCCATCTTTCCTTTCCAAACATGATAATTGGAGCCATTCAGAGTAATCATTCTACTTGTATTGTTTTCCATTGCTTGAACCTCGCTCTGATACCACTTTGATAGGATAAACACAAAGAATGCACAACCAGGTTTTATCATCTCTTGTGAGGACCTAATAGGAATCAATGAAATAGAGTAGCAAGAAGACACCCAATCAACAAGTATATGAACACCAATAATTTTAGCATGGAAAACCTTCTCCAATATGAGAAGTAAAAACCATAGGACCCTTAGGCCACTTAAAACTCCACTAATATAATTAATGGGTTACACAATTCTCTCTAGATAAAACTAGAGGCATACATCAACCATATCTTAAGACAAATTGATCTTGGCAATTTCAACAACTTTACATAAAAACAATAGAGAGATTTCACCAAACACACCACTGTTCTCGAACTAAAATATAACTTTTTAGAACTCCAAATTCAATCTCGATCGTTCAAAATGAAGATCAATAAGTCACGAATGTGCTCTCCAAAAATCAGCTCAATCGAACCACGGATTAACCTTGATCGGAGTTCATGATCAAAACTGTTCGGATAGAAAACGCATCAAAATGGAGGCTCTGTTCTCGAACTGAAAGATGACCATACGGATCTCCAATCCAATCTTCACTGTTCAGAATGAAGATCAATGAGTCATGAACCTCTCCTTCAAATTTCAGGTCGATTAGCCCACAGACAAAGCAGGATCGGACCTTTGATGAAATCTGGGCAGTGAAGAAAAAAACTGAATTTTTCTCTCTAACTTCAAAATGGTGGTTCTCCCATTTCTCTCTCTTTTCTCCTACCTCTAGCTTTGGTGGCTGCGAAAAATTGGAAGAAGAAGAAGAAAAAAAAATGATTCTTTTTCTAACCCTTTTATATAAAGGCCTAAGAGGCCTTAAATTTTGGGCTCTTAATTTAGGCCTTCCACATGAGGAAAAACCCAACAACAACCACAGGTCACACTTTGAGAGAAAAGCTTGTAATGGATGCTGATGTCATAACTTGTTTCCTGACTGGAATTCGTGTTTATTTGGATAAACTTTCTAAAGAAAAAACACTTGCTTCTTCCAACCAAATTCTCTAGTAACAGAAAGAAAGTCACAAAGACTGATAAGGAAAATAGGGCAACAAAATCTTCAAAATCCCCTATATATGAGGGATTGAATTCTAGGGCATATGAAAGGACCAATGTTTCTGTTGTACAAAGCACACATATAAATGGTAACTAAAAAACTGTTCCTAGACAACCTATAATTCCATTAGAGACATCTGTAGGGGGTTCCATACAAAATGCTTCCCTTCACTCGAAGGTATTAACATTTTAACAAAAAATATTTTGACTCCAAGCTAGCATGGAAGAACTTTCTCCGACATCATCATGTGGTAGAGGTTGAATGGGAATTTATTTCCTTTAATAATTGGTTTGTGTTTTACATTCTTAAAATCATATTATCAGTTGTAAGATATGTGCTCAAATATTTTTAATCTAACTCCTCAAATAGTAGGACAATTGGAGTTTCCTCCACATCGGTGAGGAGCCAAGTGTTATTTTATGTAAGTACCATAGGTTGTGGACTTCCTGGTTCTGTTTTATGGCATTAATTGTTTTGAATAATCCCAACTTACAAACCAAGTGGTTGGAGTAGTCTAAGGAACTATTTGGATTGATTATCAATACATAGAGAGCCCTAGATGGATCTATTCCATAAGATTGTCTTGAGCCAAGGTGATGACCCCAATCTGTACAAAAGATTGCTCTTGTATTGGATCAAGCTCCCAAGCACCTACAACTAAACCTAGTTGCTTTGGTACCTAAATTGGTTGAGCACTCGGAGCATCCACTTGCTACTTGTGTACTTCTAGATTGACTTCAGAATCTAGATACTAGTAAGAGAATATTTTGAATATTCTTTTTTTGTTTTTATTTAATAAACTTATTAAGAAATTCTTTAGCATTTGTTAAAGAAGCATATAAGGAACATAAACTCAAGTTAAATGCAGTCCTCCGTTTTGGGTTGAACTTTGTTAGATTTGTTCTATGCATCAGCATATTTTGAAAGACTAAAATGGACCTTTCTCATACTATAACATGTTTTTTTATTACTTAATGTTCTTTCCTCTATTTAGATTTAACTTTTTTGTTCTTTTTTGCAGGTCAAATCTATTCATGTTAAGTTAAAACATCTAGGTGGTGAAGTATCTATTTGTCTCCTTGATTTTTTGAGTAAAATTGTAAAATATTAAAGTTAGATCTATTCATGTTAAGCTAAAACATCTAGGTTAGATCCATTTTCTTAATGAAAGGTATATTCATAATATGTTACTAGAAAACACTATGTTTTCAAAACAATTCTCAAAGACCTGTGTTGATAACTATTGACAACATGTTTCTAAGTTGTTTTGTTAACAAAAAACTATTTTTAAGAATAATTCCCAAACATCCTAATTTTCCAATATGGATTTTATGTTCATGACAAGTAATGGCATTATACTTAATTTACTACAAAAGCAAGAGTATTCAATCATTGTATTTAATTTACCACAAATAACAAGTGTACTAGTATACCTTGATTATGTATCTTATTAGGTATTTGTTTCACTTGTTTTTGTCTTTCATAGGTTTTATGTTCTTCAACTGTATTGTTTGCCTTGTTTGTTCTATATTGGCTTATTTTAAAAAAGTAATTCCTTCTAGAGTCTAGACATGATGTTTTATACATTTGCTTCAACTTTTTCTTTTAGGTACAAAAAGTTTGGTTAGTATAGTAGTGATAGTATATTTTTCTCTAATATGCTTTCTTTCTTCTATCCTTTCTTTTTTTTACTGGTGATGTTATATACTTCAAGGTCTGTTTCCTTTGCTTTTTGTTCTCCTTAGGTTTATTAATGCTATCTTAGGTTGTTTTTCAAAAGGAATATCGATCTAGGAGAAAAGTATGGGAATAAGCCTTCTTACAGGAGTAAGTGGAATGCATTCAAGGTGGTTGTCCAAACATCCGATAGATCCCACATCAATATTAATATAGTCAGCTGGTTTTTTAACCACTGGTCGTCATGTTATTTTGTTATGATCTTCTCGGTATGGTGTTCTGCGCATATTATTTTTGGTTCTTATAGAATAATCACATCACAAAACCAATCCCATAAGAGCTTGTAGACTCTTAAAGGTTCATACACTTGATTTTTATAATAGTTTCTACACAATTCCCTCTCTCTAGGTCTCTTGAGTAGCCTCTAATACTTGTAAGCATGAAACTCTGCTGATTAAAAACATATGTATACCCAACTTAATCTATTTCTTTTCTTCTTTTTCCTATTAACTAGCTCCAATTCTTTTAGTATGAAAATGATTGTGATCATTATTATTAGTAGTATTAAAATTTAATGACTAGATATTAAATTTGGACTACTATTTCTTATAAAAAGTTCACTTTTTCTAAAATCACCAAAACCTTGTTGCTTTTAGATTTTTACTCTTTATGGATGGTAAGTATATTTAAGTTAACAAATAAAAAACAATTATACTTACAAATTTATTGTAGGCATTTCCTATGATTTTTTTGTAGATTAGATATGGATTGGCACACTACAGAGAATAATTTTAATTGTAAGTCTAATTGTTGAATTCTTAAAAGTTGGTGTGAATCCATTAAAATGTTTGCAATTTTTTTCACCTCTTAGCTTTTGAATTTGGCAAAATTAGGATTGTTGGAGGCTACACAAGCACGAACTTCATAATCTCCTCCTCTGGAGTCTCCTTTTTTTTGTTAGTGGAAGTCCCTAGACTGTTGAGTGAGGATTTTGACTAAGGTCATCGTGAGGAGCACAAAGATTTCTCAAAGAAGTAAACTTGAATTCTTAGGTCATGATTTTCATATTTGTTGTAATCTTCAGTAAACTAATTCATTTTTTTTTTATTTGAATGTTGCAAAGACATTATACCCACATGGACAAATCAAGTGAGAGTTGGCTCTGAGATTGAGCTTCAAGGGCCCCCTAATAATTTTCTTCTAGCAATCACAGGAGTGCCAAGGTGAGAGTGTTATTTTTTTAGAGGTTTTGGTAATTTTAATTTTTCGTAACAAGTTCATGTTATTCTTTATTAATGATGAGTTGAAGAAAATTCTTTCATGAGGAAAAGGGCTTTTTCCTCCATACTAATAGAAAAGTAAATGAAATTTGTAGAACTTGGTAATTATGATGTCAACCAAAATTAAAAATTTACAAATGTTCTATTTTTGGAATTGCAATTCTTCATTTATCTCTTCTGATGATGGTCATTGATTGTTAAAGACTGTTATTAAAATCATAGTCACGAGTGTCATTGGTGAATGCAAGAAGGATAAAATAGTTAAGATGCAATAAGTTGTTACCCCATTTAGGATCCACCCTTTAAGATTTATCTCTAGCCACCATGAAGCATCCAATGTTAGTCTTATAACTAGGTATATATGTCCACAAACCATCCATTAGTGCTACTTTACTAAAGTGTGTACAGTCCCTATGGCTTAGCCTTATATGGTCTTTTAGTACCATTTTCCTATGTAGAAACTTCAATTTTTTTTATGGATGTTCAATTTTGATTTAATCAATATTGTACTATTGAGGTCTAATTATCATAATATGGTTAGATACTATAGCAAAAGAAGGTGAAGGAATTAATTAATTTATTAGATCATAAGATTTAAGATATTATCTTAAAAAATATAAATAGTAAAATATTTTATGAAATTAAAATTCATATATATATTATATTTTGAGAAAAAGACTAAGATAAATAATGATTTGATTTATATTCATTTATTTTGAATATACAATCTTTTTAAAAATTAAGATAAATAATAAAATCAATTATAATTAGTTTTATTTTGTATAAGCTTAAATAAATTATTGTTGTATATTGGTTATTATAATATATCAGCATGATGGATTTTCAATACCCATATTTTTATGAGAGATGATTTAGGGTAAAAATAAATTCTCAAATTCAAATTCTTGAACCAAATAAGAGAATTAGTAGGATGAAAATACAACACAACATTGTTAAGATCTTATTAGGTGAACCAAACTTGATTAATAAGATAAATATGAACATCATTTAAAGATAAGGGGACTAGGTGTGTTTATGTAAATATAATTTTTAACTTCTATTTTTAAAAGTATAAAAAATAAAAATTGAGAGAACATTTAACCTCTGGTTTCTTTGCTTGAATACATTCTTATATTAGCAAATTTATCCTGTAGGAGTTGAAGCTAAAGGATTCATGTTTGGTCCATCAATTGCCTTAGCCAGATGAATATAAAGCTTCTAAAATTCTTATTTCTAAAAGGTAACCCACCACTACATTAGAAATTTCTCTCTCAAAGATATAATAGCTTGAAATGAGGACTAAATAGAAGAAAGAATTTTATTTCTATTATTACTTTACAATTTAATTATTTATTTTTATAATTGCATAAGTGTTTTATGATATCTTAAACAAGGCAATGCTACATTTCAATAAAATATAAAGATAAGTTTATACTTCCTATCCTTGGATTTTTATCATACACTCGCCTGATAATTTATATTTTCAAAAACTTTGAAGAACCCCCTCTTATCAACTCAAGGAAAAAAAAAAAAAAAAAAACAAAGGAACTAGAACAAAAGTAAAAACTATTCAAATACATAAAAAAATAAAAATATAATAAATTAAAAATAAAAATTAATATTAATATAGTGATAATAATATGACTTTCATCTTATCTAGACCTTGAGTTTTTTTTTTTTCTTTAAATTATGCATTGTAAGTCTTATGTTATTCTTTTATTTGATAATGTTTTAAGAGTTCACTATTAAAAGACTATAAGGAGTTGGCCCAACTCCTACACTTCATTAATTAGCTTTTGAGATTTATATTTTCTAATATTGATAGAAACTAACTTTGTTTCTTTCTTGTGGAGTAGACTACTATTATCATTGCTATTCTTGGAATTGATGTTTTTCATGTTGTTTGTTGGGAACATGCAAGCATGGTTGAAAATGTCAGTTTTTTTCGTCTAAATTTCGCTGAAATTTCTTGTTTCAAGTGTCGGTGAAACGAATGAGGGGGGTGAAATGTTGACGGAAGAAATATCCATAAATTTTGCCAAAAATCGGAGAAATATCAACTGGAAGAGAAATGTCAACGATTTTTTTAAAAAAAAATCGCCTCCAATTGGAAAAAGTTGGAGATATTTCAGTTTATTTCGGCGTTTTTTCATCAATTGTTTTAAAAAATCGGTGCCCTCCACCTGCTTTTGATCCGACAACTCCCAGCTTTCCCTCGTTGATCTAACAGTCCAGATTTGGTCCAAGCTCCAATGATCAATTTCATGTGCATCTGATGGTCCAAATTGAAGCTGGATGTGATCCAACGACCAGAATTGAACCTCAATAGCTATGTGATGATCCAATTGTCAAATTTCACCCAAATTTCAATCCAACGGCCAATTTTGTTTTCCAACGGTAAAATGAGATTCCAACAGCTATTTTGGCCCAACTTTGTTCTATAAATAACTCATTTTTCACCAATTTCATCCATATTTCATATTTGATATCTCATTGCTCCCAAGGTTGCTCGTTTTGTTTTTAAGGTATGTTTGTTTTAAATTTTAATTATTTTGTATTGAAGTGTAATTAATTAGTATATTATTTAATTCTTCAATTTTATTTATTTTCTTTTCAATTGTCATTAATTAGTACATCAAATTTTTTTTCTTTTCATTTGTAATTAATTAGTACATTTGAATTAATTAGTAGATTTTTTAAATCTTGAATGAATTAGTAGATTTTCATAAAATTAATTTAGCTTCGTTAATTTATTAACTTAATTAACAATATTAGTAGCTTCTCAATTTCTTCAATTTCTTTTTCTTTTCAATCGTAATTAATTAGTACATTTGCAATAAGTTTGATTGACGTGATTACTATATTTGCAATAAGTTTATTTTTAATTACTTGTTTAATTTAAATTTTTATTCAATTGTCATGAAATAGTATATGTTCAATAGATTTGCAATGGCTAGTGGAAGTGGAGGTGGAGGTGGAGGTAGAGATAGAGGTGGTGGGAGTGGCACATTCGACCGAGATATAGCTTGGAAGTATTGTTCACCATTAGAGGGAAACCGAAATGAGACAATTTGTAATTTTTGTGGGCTGGTGATGAAGAGTGGAGGCATTAGTCAATTCAAGTATCATTTAGCGCATAGAGACCCGAATAACAACACTAAAAAGTGTCTTTCAGTGCCACCCGAAGTGAAAGAAGAGATACGAGAGATATTACATGAAAAAAGTAAAGCAAAAGCAAATAAAACTGCACATATTGAAGAGATCAGAGATCAATTACATGGCACTGTGGGGGCTAGACATACACGTCATGGACGAGGATGATGATGATGATGAAGATGAAGAAGTGTACATGTATCTAGCAGATATGGACCCAGATGAGCGGAATGCTTATCAAGAAGCGGTTTGTGCATTGAAGGCAACAAAATGGGAGTGACAACAATATGAAACTCTTGTAGGAAGCAAGCATAAAACAGGGGAGTCGTCACGCCCTAGTGGTACACCGACAATGCGGAAATCTCAAAGTATGTGACATTCAAATCCATCACTGCCTATTGCACCCTCATTCTACAAGTCTTCTAAAGCAAAGCAAAAAAATATTAAAGATATATTAAAGGGTGGTTCAATTAAAGAAACGATGGGACACTTAATAAGCAAATTTTATGATAAATTCTTAATAAAAACGATGGGACGCTTAATAAATTCTTCATTTATGATAGCATCACGCCTAATAAAGCAAACTCTCACCACTTCAAGAATATGATTATTGGTGCACAACAAGCAGGTAATTTTTAAGTTCTCAAATTTTATATTGTTTCATACCTTGAATAGGTGTCATCTTTTGTGTCATGTTTTAAATATTTCTTACATATGATTTGTAGGAATGGGAATCGAACCTCCATCTCCATATGAAATAAAGAATAAGTACTTGGAAATGGAGTACAAAGATATTGAAGCTTATGTGAACCAACAAAGAAAAAAATGGAAGACATATGGTTGCACCATAATGTCAAATGGATGGATAGGGCCCACGAGATTGAGCATAATTAATTTCATGGTCTATTCAAAAGGGAGTACGGTGTTCCTTAAGTCAATTGATGCATCCAACAATATCAAAGACCATAAATACATATACAAGCTTTTGAAGAATGTTATCAAAGAAGTCGAGGTAGATAATGTGGTCCAAATTGTCACAGATAACGGGTCAGCGTTCGTGAAAGTAAGGAAGTTGTTGATGAAGAAGTTTAACTTATATTGGACCCCATGTGCAACACACTACATCGACTTAATATTTGAAGACATTAGGAAAAGACCTAGTGTTTTGTAGAGGTGATACGCAATGCCCACAAGATAACTAACTTCATTTACAATCATGGTTGGTTACCTGTAGAAATGAGAAAGTACTGTGGTGGAGACATTGTTTGATCGGGAGCTACAAGGTTTGCTACAAACTATATTGCTCTTGAAAGTCTTCTTAAAAAAAGGGTTGATTTAAAGAAATTGTTAATGAGTGATGAATGAGCACTACACAAGCTTAGTCAGACAAACATTGGATGAGATATAGAGAAACTAATGTTTGACCATCCATATTGGGATAGAGTAAAACACGTTGTTTCATACTTTGACCCACTATATGTGGTGCTTTGAATCATGGATTCAGAAGTTGTTCCAACAATGTCATTTGTGTACGAATTTATATAAGTGATGAAAGAAAATCTCATTCATCAACATGTTGGCGATTGGATCTTCAAAATACTCAAATATCGTTGGGAGAAAACACTAAAACATCCACTTCATGCAGCAGGTACTTAATTTTCATCAATTGTTACTTTGATTTTCTTTCATTTTCTCTTACACAAGACCAAATCTACATAATTTTATTGTAGCATACTTTTTGAATCCAAAGTTTCAATATAGGCATGGAGTTGGTGGTGATCCAAATTTAATTCAAGTAGTTCATGACGTATTTGCTAAATTAGACCCAAATGCTTAATCGATTAGTCAATTTGGAAATGAGGTAAATAAGAAAATCTTATTTTACTCAAATCTCTTATTTCATTCATCATTTTATTTGAACATTTACTAAAATATATGATATTAACAATTTAAATTATGAATACATAGTTTGTGCTTTTTCGAGATGCAAAGAAAGGATTCGGTGATCGAGCGACGGTTGCATCAAGGTCAACTATGGTGCTCGATGAGTACTATATCTTAATAGAAAAAAAAGTGATTATCATTATTGTAAATTCATCACATAAGTATTTATATAATTATGAATTCCCTTGCAACTGAATGGTGGTTCATGTATGGGAACCAAACACCTACATTGAGAAATTTGGCCATTAAAGTTCTCCCACAAACTGCATCATCTTTTGCTTGTGAGAGAAATTGGAACACTTTTGCTTTAATCCACACAAAGCAATGCAATTGTTTGGCTTACTCCCAACTGCAACAATTAGTTTTTTGTTACTACAATATGAAGCTAAAGTTACGCGATATGGAGGCAGAAAATGATCGAGTTGCTGAGAAAGATTACCCTGATCTTCTTGACATTTTAGTCGAGATGGGTGAAGAAAAAGAGAATCAGTTATTCCAATGTGTCAGGCCTATACACTTAGATGATGAAGTTGGTAATCCTGATCTACAAATTGCTGCTCATGTTAGAGAATTTGGAGTTGATGTTGAACGTGTCTTGTCTGAAGAAGTTCACAGTGAAAGTTTTAGCAAAGATGTTGAGGATTCATTTCAAGGGGCATTGAATTCCCACAAAGAGGTTGACTTCACAAGTATTGGCCAAAGTAGTAGACTTAATGCTGCTGGTACTTTTGCTTCTGGTTACAATGGTTCAAGAGGTGGAACTGATGATGGAAGTGATCACGCCGGAGGAGATATTGGGGAACACCAACAAAGTCAATATCCAATTAGTCAATTCACTTGTGAAAATGATTTCACGCATTGCACACAAGATGAAGACCATGGATCTAGAAGAGTTGGTCTAGGTATAGAAGCTATTGGGAAGCCATATAGAGGAAAAGAACGAACGAGACTCCATATAATGATGAATTACTTTCAGGGAGTTTTGAATCTATGAGTATAGGAACTCAATTTAGTGACTCCTCGAATTAGGTTAACGTTTACCCTTCTTATGTGATGGGTTATGGTCAACCTTCAAGTTCAATTGATGAAGAGTATGGTATGTTGAGCTACCCCTCTGCTGCACAAATGTCACACCAAGTTCCATATCAAATGCAAGGAGGATTTGACATGAACACATAGGTCAATCTCAAGTATCATATCCATGTAGAGGCAGTGGGCAGGACTCAAGAGATATCTGCATGGCATGTTAGAAATTTTAACCAATGTTATCGAGGCTCAATGAGTTGGTACCAATATTGTCTCCAATAACAAGGCGGGGTTCCTTCATCTACCAATTCCATTGAATCACATCGATCCTCATTTTGGTACTAAAGGGTCATTGCAATATAATATGTACAAATTATTGATATTTAATGAAATCAAGTCTTTTATGAAGCTTCATAATGAGTGTACAATTACAAAATTCACATTTCTTATTTACCGAGATGATATAATTACATCTAATATCGCAGATCATATCATTCATATACCAAATTCTTCAATAAAACAACTTTAAATAATCTATTATACTTTTAATTTCATTGCTATGAGGTTTTTTTTACATTTCCATGAGTTTTGATCAATTTTTGGCCTACCGAAATTTTTTTCCAAAATATCTGCCAATATATCTTATATATCCATAAAATCAAGTTACCAATATATTCGTGATTACCAATATTTTCATCAATGCATGCAAGTATGTAAGCCAGTTGAATGATACTCATGTTAATCCACTAGGAACATATTTGGGCGCTTTTTTTTTTTTTTTTTTTTGCTTCTTTTTATTTTCTCTCATGAACTCTATATCAATAGATCAACATTAAAATAAATGAGAGTTCATTGCATTGCTTTTTAGATATATAACTTAATTCATTCAATATCCTTCATTTGCTTCAATTTCTAAAGATATTTATTACAAATGAGTTATGATTTTTCAAAATGAATCTTTGATTAATTCTTATTTTTTTTTATAAGTAAAATTTAAACTCAATAATGAATCAATTCTCAAATCTTATATATGATTGTTTGTGCATTCACTGGATAGTATAATTATGTAACTTTGTTGAATTTTGATTTTCATCTATGGGTTAAATTTGGTTAAAACTCTTCATAATATAAATTATGTTTTCTTGTAAATTATTTTGAATTTTTTTCTTATAATTTTCTCCTATTCACTCTAGTATTTAAGAGGCTAAGGGGATTTAGGGTGGTGAGCAAACTTGAATATTTTGCATTAATTTTTTTGAAAGTTATAATTTTAATTATACTTATTGATTGATATATGCATAATTTAGAGATTTTATATTCTTCTTATCTTTGTTTATAGGTTGGAAAAGAAACTAGTTAACCAAAAGAAGATAAATCATTATGTTAAAGGAGAGGGTATTGAAAACCATGATAGATTACATCAATGACTCATCTGGAGGTTGAACCATGTTTTCATAGATTGTGGTTTATCTCAATCTTGTTGAAATATTTTGATATAATTAAAAAATTGGTAAGTAATTAGTGTATATAAGTACTGGCATTAATTATTTGAACTAGGTTATCGTATATAAATATTTGGAGATATTTTAATAAGTAAAATTCAATTTGATTTTATGACTTGTAATAGTTTTTTCTTTTATTTAATTATATGATAAATTCATTATTTTAATAATATGATATAAATACTATTTTTAATAGAAAATTTGCAAAGATGACGCTTGTACAAGTGTTATTAATAAAATTAATTAAAGATGATGCTCACATAAGTGTCAATGTTGGTAATTTTGTACAAAATATTCAATGAAAGAAAAGTTCAAAGATGGTGCTTTTTACAAGTGTCATTGTTAATATTATTCAATAATGACACTTTATAAAGCACCATTGAAAGCATTGATAGAAGATGGCACTTCCTAAAAACATCATTGTTGATTAAAACATACAATGACGGGGCGAAAGATGACATTTTAGGGAAGAATCATCTTTTATCTTTCTTGACACTTAAAAAGTTGACATTGTTTGCCTTTTTTTTTTTTTTTTTTTTTTTTTCTTGTAGTGTAGTTTTAAAGAAGAATTGTCTTATTATGCTCTTACGGAATTTAGATCCATCAAATAGATCGACTTTGTAATGAGACTAAAATGGTATAGACATAATTACGATAAATCCCGTAAATCTTTTATCTTTTCTAATTTACTTTATTTTTCTATGCATTTAAATGATATCCCAAACATAAGCACTCTAATTAAATTTATAGCTAATCAAAATTTAATTTAATATTTAAGCTTATGTTCGATTTGTTTTATTAATTGAATTTTAAGTATATAATGGAATTTTTCAAGAAATTAATTACTTAAGCCGTTAGTATAATTTTATTCAATAATTAATTCTTTGTAACATAAAAACTCCAAAATAAATCATATAAAAGACTTTATAATGCTTGGAAGCATTTTCTATATTAAATAAATAAAAGAGAGAGAGAGAAGTGAAGAGTTGGGTAAAAAATTTTAAATTATTTTTTGAAAAATTAGAAAATCATTTCAAGCGAATTTTGGATACTTCTTCCAAAAACCATTTATTATTGAGTAATCCATATAAAATATTATCAAAAATATTTTTTTTTTATATTTAAATATTAAGAACTTATTTGATGGTGATTTTAATTTTTAACAATTAATTACGTGAACCTTTAGTTTCTTTAACCAAATGAAAATCCTATAAAATAAATAAATAAAAAAACTCGTCATTTTTAGTAATTTAAAAATGATTAAATTATTATTATTAAATTTACACACGAACAGCTCAATAAACAAATAATAAAAAATACCTTCATAACTAATGATCAGTTGGGATCCACTTTGCTTTATATCCAAACGTCGCGCCAAATATAACCGAAAAGTCTCAAATCCCAACGGCTATTTTATAAAACGGCTAGTTTTCATGTCTCACTTTTTCACATTTTCTCTCTCGCTTATCTCACCACCCCACTCAGCACTCATCTTTCTCACCTTTTCTTACCCATTTTCCTGGAAAATAGCTGAAACCTTCCGGGAAAATATAAGTAGGATTCCGACCGTCGTGAACGACCAAGACCGTGTCTCACCAGATGTGGTCCCACAACAACAATTTTCCTGCGAAGGGGTTCTCGACGCCGCCGCCGACCTGGAAGTCAAAGGCGTCGTTCTCTTCGGCGACGCCGGTGTCGGAGAAGACGCGATCGATGGCAAATAAAGATGATCTTTTCCATGTGGTGCATAAAGTCCCCGCTGGTGATTCGCCGTACGTCAGGGCCAAACAGGTTCAGGTATGTGAGGTTTCTTTAATACGACGTCGTTTTAGAATAATGGCTTTTGTTTCGTTTTCTCCCTTAATGGATTTGAGTAGGGTTTTCGTGCTCGATTTGGTTCTTGTTTTTCAAGAATTGATGTACCGCAGTTCCTCTGTTTGGTTCCCGGGAAATGTAGGAGAAGAGAAGAAACTAAGACTGAGACTAATGTCACTGTTTGGTTTGGTCGAGTACAGTTCTATTATTTTCTTGGAATTAAACATAAAAGAAACCATGAATCTAGGAATTTTCTTTCTATTTTCTAGTCATTTCCTAAGTTTTCTAGACAAAGATCTTCATTCTCTTTTTATTTTTCTTTTTGTACTTCTTTGAATATGTTTAAGCTGTGCATGCTCCTTTTTTTGTTCTGGGTTTGTATGTCTTTAATTCACATTTGGGCATTGGTTAATACTGCTGGCAAGAATTCTTTTCATTTTCCCGGTAAAAGAAGCCAGACGAGTTGAGAACTACTTGAATTATTTTTGGTTTTCCTGGTATGGTTAGATTAAATTTGTTATATCTCTTAGGTCAAAATTTTATGGAAATCCATCATCTGATATGTTTTTTCCATTTTAGATGTGTGGTTAATCTTTAATTATTATTTATATTTGGTTAACCTTTTGACTGACCATCTAAGTTGAAAAGAAGTTACTGGTTTTTCATGACCCCTGTTTGGGTACTCAGAAAATTGAGGAAAAGAAATGAGGCAGGGGTTTAACATTGGTTCCAAGTCTCAGTTGAGCAGAGCCTTTTTCTTTCTCAGGTTTCCAAGCAGTTGAAAAGGAAGTCTCAGATTCAATAATTTAGATTTTTGTTTTTCTTCACTCTTTTGTCAAATTGATCTGGTATATCATTTCTAATTATGTTTCTGCTTATGTTGGTGGCTTGAATCTTGAATTCTTGAACTGCAGTTGATAGACAAGGATCCAAACAGGGCCATCTCCCTGTTCTGGGCAGCAATAAATTCCGGGGACCGAGTTGATAGTGCCTTGAAAGACATGGCAGTTGTGATGAAACAACTTAATCGTTCTGACGAGGCAATAGAAGCAATTAAATCCTTTCGCCACCTCTGCCCCCAAGAATCTCAGGAATCTCTTGACAACGTACTGGTTGAACTATACAAGGTTAACCACAGTTTCTTTGAAACTACAAATTATATTTCACTTGCTCTTTTCTGCAACTTGCTATTTTGCTTAGTCAGTAATGTTGTAGCTTGTGGTCTTGGTACAGTCAACTGTTTTAGGCGGATATGCATATCCATCGTTCTCAATTAGTTCAAGATTTTAGGTAAAATGTGCCTAACTTTGTAGAAAGGGGCTTAGTGAAGGCATGAATTTTCAAGTAAATAAAGATAGGCGAAGGCCTTGATGAGAAAGATTGTCAGCTGAAATTTTTGAAACAAATAGCTGGGTAGAACTAAAGCTCCAATTTTGTACTGCAGTCTATGAAGGCAGTGGAGAATGAACAGCATAAGAGATGATGAGTTTAACTTTACTCTTAGAAGATCATGTCTTTATGATAAAAATGAAAACGTATTGATGGCTGTCGGTTTCTGTTGGAGGAAATTAGCAACAACCCTTAATGTGCAAGAATCAACCCGATAATGGTTTTCATTTGATCATCTTTTGGGAACTAATGCATATATTTGTATGTTCATTTGCATCGTTTGCAGAGGTCTGGTAGGTTAGATGAGCAGATTGAAATGCTTCAATACAAATTGAAAAACATTGATGAAGGCTCAGCTTTTGGTGGGAAAAGGACAAAGATAGCAAGATCTCAAGGGAAGAAGATTCAAATTAGTATTGAGCAAGAGAAATCAAGGTGAACATCAGATATATTTTCCTCTCTTTGGTTCTTTTTAGTTCATGTTTATCTGATTTCCTCCTCTTAGTGCAGGTTACTAGGTAATTTAGCCTGGGCTTACTTGCAGCAAGGTAATTATAAAACTGCTGGAGAACTTTATAAGTAAGTTTTTTCACTTCAACATATATTTGCTTCAAATATATTTCCCAGAAAAAGGGAGCATTGGTTTCACCAAAGAGATTTTGATGCAGGCAAGCACTAGCTCTGGATCCAGATAGGAATAAGGAATGCAATCTAGCAATCTGCTTGATGTACATGAACAAAATAAAAGAAGCTAAAGCGATGCTTTATGCCATACAAGTTTCATCTCAAAATGGAAGGATGGATGATTCCTATGTCAAGTCTTTTGAACGTGCTTCTCAGGTACTAACTGAACTAGAGGCAAATTCAGTCATTGACCCAAATGAACAGGAAGGTCATGAGGAAATGAGAAGGCATTTGAGATCTCTGGTTTCTAGAAACTCAATAGAAGTTAATAGCTGTATTAATGAGGAGAACGACCATCTTTCTGGCTTGGTTGCCTCTAGAAGGCGGGCAGGAAGACAACAAGAAGAAACCATGCTCTTGGACAAACCAAATAGAAGATCTTATTGTCAAAACCAGTTTGAGAATAAGGATAATTTCTCTCAGCCTGACGAAGAAAGTTCAAAATGCATGAGTCTTGGATTAAGCAGTGCACAGTCTCCACAGAATCTGTATGCTGATAAATGGAAAAAGGGAGCTCAGCTTGAAAACCCATTTGAGAGGTCTGATTTTTCCAGTAGAAGGAAGGGAAATTGGGTGAGTGCAACCGATAAAGTAGGATCTGTACAACGAAGGACTTATGGTTCTCCACTTCCAGTTAGAGGAAATTCAAAACTCCCATCTACTGAACAGAGAAGAGGTCCATGCTTGCTCAGTAAGGCAGATCAGAGAAAGAGTACCTGGGGAGAGAACACAGCAGACAGCCCAGGTCGTAAGCTATCATTTGAGGACCCTATAGCCAAGGAAGCAGGAGCAATGGCACCCCAAAATCCTGATGGACGCCTACAAGCTTCCAGTAATGAAAAGTTGAAAATCGCATTGCAAACATCAGAAAAGAGTTTACCATCTCCTGGGGGGTCATGGGGAGGTATTACTCGAGTGGAAAGTGAAGTAGTGACAGAACCCATCTCCTATTCTACCCTCAATGGATACTGGAAATGGAATTCTTGGGGGAGTGATGAGTACTCCCAATTGAAAAATGAAGCAGTTATAGAATCGAAATCACAACCTGTTGCAAATGGAAACAGGGAAAGGAATTATTGGGAAAATGTTGAACTGAAGAAATTCCAAATGAATGACAGTAACTCGAGTCCCAGTATGCAGCAGAAATCACCAATAACTTTCAATGATGGCCAACCTATTGCGGATGGAGACAAGCAAAGGAATTACTGGGAAAATGTTGAGCAGAAGAAATTTCCAGTGAAAGAAAGCAATTTGAGTCCCAGTATGCAGTCGAGATCACCAGCAGCTTTCAGTAAAGTAGTAGCACCTGCAAGCTTCAATGATGGGCAACCTACTGCAGATGGAGACAGTAAAAGGTATTATTGGGAAAATGGTGAGAAGAACAATTTTGCGATGAAAGGAAGTAATTCAAGTCCCAGAATGCAGTTGAAATCACCAACAGCTCTTGATAAAGCAATAGCACCAGCAACTATCACTGATGGAGAATGTTGGGAACAGAGCTCTGATATCCATGTCATGAGGGATATGAGATTGAGATATAGTTTTGATGGCAAATGTTTTAGAGAGAACTCTGGAAAACTGATGAGCCTCCAACAAGTTGAGGGAAATCCACAGCTGCCAAACCAGGATTCCTCTACAAGTAAAAACAAAATGAGCTGGGCAGATATGGTTGAAGAAGAAGAGCAAGAATTACTAGTTGGAAGAACTGTCTTCCTGGAAAGTAAGTTGGATTACTGCTATCAGAAACCCTCGTTTTCTTTCCAAACTCCAAACAAGTGGTATGATGGTTGGAGCCATGGAGAAGATTTTAATGATGAAAATCTCAATTCCAACATATTCCATCAGACTCCTCCTTCAGTGCACGAGATAGATAATGTAAGCTACAAGCTGGAAGCTTTTGATCTAAAGGATGGATACAATACACCTGGAAGTGACGTTTCATCAAGGAATAATCCAACTGCACGGCGTTCTTTGTGTTTTGACCAGCAGCAGGAACCAGACCCTGCAGAGCACTGCCGTCCATCACCATTGCCAAAGAAGGCCTTGAACTTTGAAGGCTATAAATTTGTTCCAGCAAATGAAACCATGTCTACTTCTGGAAGCACCATAAGACCAAAAAGAAGGAACAGGCTGCAGGTTTTCCGGGACATAACTCTTCATACTGAAAGTCCACGAACATGACTTGAATGTTGTTTCAAAGAAAGAATCAAAGCAGGTCTTTCTGAGGCGATAGGGTTTGATAATGAGGTCTGTGTTCTAGTTTTAGTTTGATATGAGGTCTTTGTTTGATCCATTTTCCTTTCTCCATGTTACATGATCATTGTGTTATTTTTTTCATGAAGCTCAGTATATCTGCTCTACATTTATATAGATACTGTAAAGAAGTTTGTGAACACCCAGATGTGGCCTTCTGATTTTTCATCTACAGATGCTCCTGCTGTTCTTGAGACTTGCATATGAAGGGGAGGCACTGACCCATCAGTCTCCATATGTATTTTCTTTTCAGAAAGTTCAAGGGCTTTCAATCTAACATCAGATGGCTTTAGATGGATTGAACCCATCTAGTGCAAATATTCTCCCAAAACCTATGGCTAAATATTCTCCCAAGATTTTTATGCTCTTCTACAATCTGCTTTTGAATGCCCTTATTTGTTTGTCTGATCAGGTGTGGCTTTGGCTACTTCAGATTTTGAAAGATTGAATCAATCAATCAATTCAATTAAGTTAAATTTCAATTAACCTGAGTGAGATATTTCTGTACTCAAATGAGCCCGAGTTCAACAACTTAATCTGATTGATCATCAGATAGAAGTCTTCATTCTCATCATTTTGATGCTCCAATAGATCTTCAGTTGATTCCAGTCTGATCTGAGAAGAAGTGGATCGACACTCGGATCCCTGCAGCAAATTCAACACACAATGATCTCAACTCTTCTAATCTGGATTGTGCAAATCTTCAACCCAGAAGCAGAGTTTCATTTCTCCATTATATCGATACATATTTCTGGCTCCATGGTGACAACTATTTGCAACAAGGGCTAGTTATAATATTCAATGACATTAAATAAAATTTCTTTATACTATTTTCAAAATTATAAAATGTTCAAAATGTTTAAAAAATTCTCTAGAGCAGCTCGACCTTCGACATTCTTAATAAAACACAACAAAACTAATTCAGATTTCACAGTCCAAATAGAGTGATAGTTAAATAATGGGAAAATATAACCAATATTATAAAAACAATTAATAACTTTTGAAATGTTATATACTAATCAAACCAATATTGAATCAATATTTCTTTAAATTTTCAACATCAATTTTTGGATCTTGAAAAATTCTATATTTTGTATAATTATTTATAATTTTAATAATATATAAATTATAAAATTGAATATATTTTGATATTATTTTTTCCACTCCACCACAATTGAAATAAAAACGATCCAAAAAATGATTGGAATTACCAATTTTGAAAACATTGATATCATATCACAAAGAATCGAACCATTTCCTTATTTATTATTATTATCATTTAATTAAACTGAGTAGCTAGCTAGGCCTGAGCCACAACGGGATTTTTGGGCTGATTCTTATCAATTTCTTGCCTGGATTGAGACCAAAATAAATACTTAAAGACTGAACGGGCTCCATACCTTCAACATTTTGTCAAGGGTAGGTCTGGCCCAAATTAGTGATGGAACTGAAGTTGGATGCCAAATGGAGAGAGTGAAGGTCTTTTGGGCTCCCAAGAGAATTCTACTTCTCTGCTTTGAGCCTTAGAACAAAGGTAGTAGTCATGGAGAAGGCTTCGGGTTCCCTGACTTTCCTCAGATGAATGTAGGCTAAAACGCCTTCTAGAATACATCGGAAACTGTCGTATGACACATCTAGCAGAGACCTTATGTAATGAATTCTTTTGCAACTGTATAACCCAAATGTTCCTGATTGATCTTATATGCACATAAATAATTCTATGGTTTCAGCAAATAGTTGAATTTTAGACTAAAAAGAAGCTAACCATTTTGTCTCGTATCACTATTCATCCCTTATATGCCTTTTTTTTTTGTCTCAAAACACTTTAATTGCAGAGCAAAGATGATCACTCAGAAGAGAACTTTTCATCTGCGGAAGATTCAGCAGAGGTACCGTCCCAGCGATTCTGATTGCATGGCCTTGTTAGGATCATGTAATGAGGGTGTGAAGACAGCTCCATGGCCCAGATTGGATAGGAACAAATTTGACAAAATTCAAGGGAAAAAAGAAAGGAACTAGGATAAATTGATACCACTCTTCCTTCTCCTTAAGACAAGACTCTCACAAGTCACAACTAGGCTAACCCCTCTTTTTCTTCCCTGCCCTTTAAATTGTGAACCTCAATACAGTCCTTTTGTTAAAGTTCCATGTACGACCCTTGTCTATTTTGCCATGAGAATGATATTACTTCTGATGGTCATTACTCCTTATGTTTTGTAGATGATGATGCAGGTTGAGTTCGGATCTGGGTCCTCTACACAAGAACATAGAAGATGATAAGAAGCTTTCAAGTCGTCGGCTTGTCACCCATGGGTTCCACTTAGTGAGAGGAAAAAGGGATCATGGAATGGAAGACTACATTGTTGCAGAGAAGAGGCAAATCAACGGCAATGAGTTGGGGTTATATGCAATTTTTGATGGGCACTCTGGTAAACAAGTTGCAGAATACTTGCACAGCCATCTATTTGATAACATATTACAGAAGGTATGGGCGCATCTGATTTCAGCATTTTGTGTACGGATATCATCTCTTTTGTGTTAGACTTTCCAAATCCTAATTATGTTGTAATAGCCTGATTTCTGGACCAACCCAAAACGAGCTATCTAGAGAGTATACGAAGTTAAGGATGATGAGATTTTGGAAAGCGTCGTTGGTTCTCGAGGAGGTTCAACAGCAGTTACAGCAATATTAATCAATGGGGAGAAGCTAATTGTAGGCAATGTTGGCGATTCTCGTGCAATAATATTTAGAGAAAGCTCAGTGGAACAGATAACAGTAGATCATGAGCCACAGAAAGAGAGAAGCCTGGTTGAGAGCAGAGGTGGATTTGTGTCCAAACTTTCAGGTATTCTAGCTATAGTTTGTAAGCCACATGTTCACATTTCCAGTTGTATGAGAAAATCTTGCACTTGACTAATAACATATGTTGCTTGAATAAAATTATTCAGATATTTTTTTGGGCATGTTACAAGATAATGAAGCCTGATTGGTGTCAATATTGTTTCTTCTTCACTTTTTTGGCCTTATAAATTGATTTATGCTTCATATTGTTTCAGAGTTGTTGGCCAATTCTTATGAACTATATCACTTGCCACAATGGGAATAACATTGAGGAGCATATAAGTGATTAATAACAACCACAAATTGTTAAGAGTTTGGTGACTAGAATTCTTTTTGGTTCGACTCGAAAAGCTTGTGATGCAACATATATGGTAAAACTAAAATTATGAGAGTTTTTGGGGGTTGTGCGGTAATAACAGAGGGATCATGATTATTATACTTATATGCGATGATGTATAGTTTTAGGGTTATAATTATTATATTTTTGTTGTAACTGCTCTAAATATCTATCTTATTTTGTAACATAAATTATACTAGAATTTAATGTATTAGTACATTCTAAAAGAAGTACGTACTAAGCACTATAATGTCTAAAACCAATGGACGTCATAATCTGGATATGCCTATGAAGTACCAGCTACAGAATAATTGACATGAAATGTGTTATTCAATATAAATAAATAAATAAAACTCCATCTGAATATGTTATACTAAGAAGAATGTTCTCCGTTGAAGTTAATACTAGATAGTTCTTATGGTTCTTGGGTTATATATATATGTTCGTTTAGCATTTTCTGTGATATACCATAGGAGTGTTCCCCGGGTGGACGGGCAGTTAGCTATGGCTAGAGCAATCGGAGATGAGAAGCTAAAGGAGCACATAACTTCAGAACCAGATGTAGCAATTGTGATGATGGACACTGATGTCAAATTCATAATCTTGGCAGATGATGGCCTGTGGAACGTAAGATTTTTTAGATTTCACTTTAATAAATGAATAGTATTTCTCTGTGAGCCTTAGTGCAACTATTAGGCTCATGTTTATTACTTGATACGTCACTCGCAATTTCGAGGGGATTTTACCACTGGTGCTGCATCTGAGATCATGCTAAGAGATGTCATTCACTGCTGGCCTTGCAGTTTAAACAAATACAAAACCAAGTTGATTTTTCTGAGGCTACTGTGTTAATAATAAATTCGTGTATAAAAAGCAGGTAATGTCAAACCAAGAAGCGGCTGATTGCATTAGAGAGTTGAGGGATGGTCAAGAAACGTATGAGGAGTTGATTAAGGAGGCCTTGTCTAGGGGAAGCCATGAAGATATCTCATGCGTTGTGGTCGCCTTCCATTGACAACCATCACTGCATGTTTTCTTTACCACTGCAACTTCTTGTTTCAATTTACATGTTTGCTTTATAAATTCTCTAGTGTTGCCAATTATAGTGTACGAACATCCATAAACAAGAAAATTTGAAAAAAAAGAAAAGAAAAAACACAAGAGGCTTTTATTCCGAATCGGGTTGCAAGTCCTATAATGTCAGGAGGCAAAGCCCCTCTCAGGCATTTTAGGATTAAATTATTTGGGGATCATGACGAACTTTCCAACATTCAAAGGAAGGATAATTATGGAACAGTACATAAAAAATTAAACAAAGGGTAAGCAAACTCGCTCAAACTGTTAATCAAATACTCAAACAGACACAGGACTAATTGGTTGGACAGGAACTTCCTTATTCCGGCGAGCCTTCAAGCTTTTCTCTAGAACTTTGATTGGATGTCATTCACAATTTTATTGTCTGTCTGGAAAGCCTTGGCAAGAATGTCACTTGAAATAGCTGGATTAGATCCAAACACTGCATTGGCGATTGTGATGACACCAGGATTTTGGCTGCTGAGAGCAGCTAGGGCAACTGCATTGTGTTGTCCTGCATTTCTTTGGAAGTGGATAAGACCCACAGGGAAGACAAAAACATCACCCTTTTGAAGTACCTTTGTAATGAGACGGTTATCAGGGTTGGACGTGACAAACCCGACTTCAAGGCAACCTTTCAGAACAGTTAAAATTTCTGAGGCTCGAGGGTGCAAGTGGGGAGGGTTAATACCCCCAGGTGCATAGTCCACGCGGGCAAATGAGATGCCAAGAGTGTTGAGTCCTGATAGCTGGGCTACTGTAACAGGAGTCACCCTGGACCCAACAGCGTTGGATGTGTTACCTGCTATGTGAAGGCCACTGAAGGAGAAATCATTGGCCTGAGCCAGCTTGGGATCCTTGCAGGCCAGACCATTCAATATCACTGCATGCACCATAAAGCAAAAACACAAGATATGAAAAATATCTACATATACATGAGTAGTTAATCTCTTCAAGAGCCAATCTTAAGCCACCTGATTAACATTAGAATAAAGTTAAAGAGAGAATATATATTTGTCATATTAGGTATGCCCGTGGTGTGGTAAATAAATAGAAACCAAAAGTTTAATTTATCCAGCTATGTTTATCAAGAACATGAGACAACCCAGTTAAGACCAAACAGTACTACAGTGCAGTCTTACTTGGGCCAACACTCCAAGTTTTATTCCTAGTTTCAAATCCGCAATTTACATATAACCGTAAAGCAGAAATATGCATAAGGCTGATCATACCTGGACTAGTGGAGTCTGCGATACAGAAATCTTGAAGAGGACTATTATCGGTTGCAATAGCGATAGTAAAACATAAAGCTAGGAGGCCTGAAAAGAAAATGTGAGTGGCCATTGGAATGTTCTAGCTTTGGGTTATAGAAAGAATTGAGTTTTAGATGAACTATAAATGCATGCAGCCTCCTTTATATAGGAAGAGGTTTGGAAAATAGGAAGGCTTTACATTCAATAAAAGCTTGCCGTCCTACGTGCCAATGCACCGTGAATACCGTGTGAGGAAATAGTACGTGCCAATGCAGTTTGCTCATTCAATCATAGGCATGCAATCTTTCCCTGAGACTTTTTTTTTCGGTGGTCCTACAATTAGGGGTTGTATATTAATGGGGTTATTTGTCATCTTCATTTTTAATTCATAGAATTTAAGATGTTTGTTAATGCTTGAATACAATCTTATTAATATTAAATGATCAGTGTTCTTTCGCAGAAAGGGGGCAAGGTGTTCTCTTGTGCTTCTTTGCAGTGAAAGGGTCCTCTCAGTGACATGTACGTGTGGAAACCGCAAGAATAATGCAAGTTGTTAATTAGCAAAAATTAATATCCCACCATTATCTCTTTTGTTAAGAATTAAAATTCGGTTTGTCCCATCTGTGACTGAGAGACTCCATTCCAAAATGAAGATGAGTCACTATTTTTTGCTCATTTTTGCGTTTTTCATTTTTTTTTTCTGGATATATTGAAGATTGGATTTGGATGGCTCAGTTGATCAAACACCATATATGGAATGAATAGAAGAGGAATTTATGATTGAGGCAGGAACTATATCGTTTTGCTTGATTTGATCTGATATTTCATCAATGTATATTGTTTGTACTCACTTATAGTTAAGTTGGTAATTCCAGCTTAAACCAAGAATCAAGGTTCCTTATTAGTATCTTGGGACTTATTCGAATGTAGAGTGTATTTGGCAATGATTGTGGGAAGTGTTTTTAGTCTTTCTAACTCTTGAAAATATTCATTTTTCAAGTATTAGAAATACTAGAAACACTTCTCAAAATTACTGTGAAACACATTTTTAAAGATATAAGTTCAAACGTGTGTATAATATTGAGATCCACTCAGATTTTAAGTAAATATATGCCAAGACCCAAATTCCAAGTATTGAGAACTAGACCTGTGACCCCATATGAAAAGTTTGATCATAAAGTTTACTCCTATCCAGATCATAAGGTTTACTCATATCCAAGCTAGTAATCAACTTGGTAGCATGATTCTTCAATTCTAAAATAAATTAAAATCTAATTTTAAATAATTTTATTAAATTAGAATTTATTAAATGATTTTACCATGCAAGGTGATTATCTAAATTTCTACCATAATATAATTCCTATGATAAAATATTTTCAAAGATCATATATATATATATATATATAACTCAAGTTAGTATATGTTAAAAAATTTAATATAAATTTAAAACAATCATTTAGGTTGTTTCTTCACTTCTTGGAACTTGTTAAAACTCTCCCTGATTTTCTTATGGTTCTCATAAACTATATCTGTATCTAAAAATTTTAGGGAAAAAGATGTGAGCATTTTCACGTTGCTTAGTAAGGTGCGTTGTACCTAAACGAGTTTAAAATTGTAGATGAATACAATACCATCATATGTCAAAGCCTATTTGGCTTTATGATTAAAAAACAATTTGGGGCACAATTTTTTTTGTTTTTAAGGCCCCAAATTATTTTTTAAAATTCATAATACTATTTTATCATTATTTTATGTTTCTAGTTTTTAGAAACAAAGTGAAATAGAGAATAGGTTTTAGAGAACATATATATATATTTTTTTTTACCAAATTTTTTTAAAGGGAAACATAGAAAAAATAAAACATCATAAAAAATCAAATAAAATTGAACATGATATCATTTTTTTCTCTTACCACGATTCAATATTGATATTGAAAATCTTCAAATATGACTTTTCATGATACGACAAATAATTTGTGGTTAAAATCGTAATTATTCCCACTATATGTTGCACGTGGATTATTCCCACCATATTTTTAACAATGAAAAGTAACTTTGTGGTTAAAAGTAACATTTTATCATAAAATTTAGTTTAATATTTGTTGAAGTGAGTGTATTTTTTTTAATACACTTATTACATCTTAAAAATTAAAAACAATGAAATGACTAAATAGTTTAAATTTGTGGAGATATAATAGAAGCAAATAAGGTGGTGCACAACAAGATTGTAGTGCACAAAGGGGATTGTGGCATATGAGGAGAGTAGGTACACAAGGTAGCCATGGTATAGAGTAAAGATTTAATTCAAACAAGTTTCAAGGTAAAGCATGTTCACCACCATAAAGGCATAAGTGGAAAAGGTAAGTATACGGTGCAAACATGTATTACAAAGAGAAAAGATTTACTTGATCAAATTTGTTTCAAGGTAAAGATTGTTATAAAGTGTTTCAAATACCCAATTAGTATATATTCTTTTTAGTAGAGAATATTGAATAAAATATCATTTCCTAATATATCATCACAATAATGATTTTCTTTTTATAGAATAAAGAAATTTATTAAAAATATTTTTATAAATATCCTATGTCATGGAGAGGAAAAATAATTATGAGATGAGATAAGTTTGTGAAAACTAAGTATATAGAAAGTTCCTGACACTTTCAAGTACCCATGATTGTTCAAGTTGTAGATATAAAGAGTGAAAAAACATAGCATGTTTCAAGACTAAACGGTTGTATTGGTACATCTATTTTTTGGTCCTCTATAATTTTTTTTATTATATAGTGAAATGATTTTCTCATCCATGAATATTGGCATGGTTGCTTACACTAATATATTGGCTATGAAGCTTCTACCTACACAGTATATGATATAAGAGCTTACATTAGCACACTAGATATTCTAAAAAGAAAGAAAGAAAGAAATAATTTATTAAACAATGAGTTGGGAAAAAGTATAAAAATACAATGATGGAATATAAATATTTTTATGAAACAAATCTAGAAGTTTCGCTTAGAGCTGCTGAATAGTTTTCACTATAATCCTGTCACCTACAATGGTCATATCCGAACACATTTGTAGTTTATCGCTCATGATTTGCACGTATTTTATCACCCATGATTTGAGCTAGAGTGTCTGTTGCCTGATAAAATTAAGCTTCAATGAAAGGACTGAAATTTCCACTGTCAGCCTAGTTGTAAGTTGTCTATATATATATATAAATATATATACAAGCTAATGTGCTAAAGCTGTCCTTTTAGTAAAGCTTCTATAACAAGGGCAATGGACACTCCAGTCCAAATCATGAGCTGTAAAATATTGGCCAATTAGTATTCGGATATGACCATTGTGGGTGACTTAATAGGATTAAAGGGATAAGCATTCTGTTTGCTCTTTCGTGCTTATGAAAATGGATGCGTCCCATCTCCCCCCCTAAAATTTTGTTTCTCTTATTTCTCATACTATCAAGAGAGCAAGAGACACAAAACTTGTTAATATATCACTAATGCTATTATTTGATCAGTAGATTTTCATCTGATTGATGGTTGCCACGCTCTTCAATGATTCTTGTTTGCAATTTTCACTTTAAAACGCATCTACCTTCTGATCCATTAAATTTTGTTCTCAAACTCATCAGCACAATGTATTGACATATCCATAAAGAAGTATATGCATCAAATTAGAAACGAGTTTATTAATATTTTAAACAAGAAAAAGCCAAAAAGGCACCACATAGAAAGAGGCTTTTGTTCCATAAATAGTTGCCAGTCTTATAATGTCCAGAAGCAAAGCCCCCTAAGCTTTTTGGAATTACATGATTTCGGGATCATGGTGAACTTCTTGGCATGAAATTAGACACTGATTTTGCAATACTACATAGAAAAGCAAAACGTAAGCAAACTCACTCAAACCGCTAATGAAAAACAAAGACAGAAGACTGATTGGTTGAACAGGCCCTTTCTTGTTCCAGCAATCCTTGACCTTGTCTCTAAAACTTTGATTGGATGTCTTTCACAATGGCCTCATCTGTCTGGAAAGCTTTTGCAAGAATGTCACTCGAAATATCAGGTTTTGATCCAAACACTGCATTAGCAATTGTGATGACTCCAGGATTCTGGCTGCTCAGAGCAGCTAGGGCAATAGCACTGCCAGGTCTCACGTTTCTTTGGAAGTGGATGAGGCCAATGGGGAAGACAAAAACATCACCCTTTTGAAGTATCTTCGTAATGAGACGGTTGTCAGGGTTGGAGGTGACAAACCCGACTTCAAGGCAACCTTTCAGGACAGTTAAGATTTCAGAGGCCCGAGGGTGCGTGTGGGGAGGGTTGATACCCCAAGGTGCATAGTCTACCCGGGCAAATGAGATGCCAAGAGTGTTAAGTCCTGGAAGCTGGGTTACTGTAACAGGAGTTACCCTAGATCCAACCGCGTTTGATGTGTTGCCTGCCATTTGAAGACCACTGAAAGAGAAATCACTGGCCTGAGCCAGCTTGGGATCCTTGCAGGCCAGACCATTCAATAGAACTGCACCACAAAGCAAAAACTTAGCTTAGGCAACTTTGTTAATGCAAGAGTCAACTTAGCTTAGACGTACAAAATATATTTAGAAGTTAATCTCCAAGAGTAGAGCTCAAGGCAGTTGATTAACATTAGAATAAGGTAAGGGGAGGGGGGTAAGAATCTATTGGGTGAATTAGGAATGTGCTGCCAGTGTGGAAAATAAATAGAAGTGAAGGTTATTATCCAGCTCAGTATTTCAAGACCATTCAAGCATAACGCATAAACATGCACAAAGGTTATGATACCTGTACTGTTGGCGTCTGCAACACAGAAATCCTGAAGAGGACTAGGATCTGATGCAATAGCAATGATACTAAAACATAAAACTAGGAGACCAGAAACGAAAATGGGAATGGCCATTGGAAAATTCTACTTCAGTTTATCACAGAAATTGAGTTGTAGGTGAAGCTAAGATAATTGAGATTTCAATTGTGGATGAACTACAAATGCATGCAGCTAGCTTTCTTTATATAGAAAAGATTTCAGAACTAGGGAAAGGTTCACAGATTAATAAAAGCTTGCCGTCCTATCCTATATGCATGCTATCATTACCTAAAGACTTTGTCTTTTTCCTATTGGTCCCATGAGGGGTTCAATTAATGGGTTTGATAACGGCTTATAATCATTGTGCTTTTGCAGAAAGGGGGCAAAGTGTTCTCTGGTGCCCCTAAGAACTGAAAGGGTACAGTCATCCTAATACCCCAGTGGAAACTGTAAGAACAGTGCAATTTGTTTGCAAAATATGCTACCTTATCCCTTCAATTTGCTTCTAGGTGCTGCTTAGGATAGAGGTTAATAGAAATGGTAAGAGGCAACCCACTATATGTTAAGAACGAGATTTTATTTTTATTTTTATTTTTGCTTCTGCTTAGATTAGATCTGTACGGCTTGGTCAACCAAACAGCACACATGTAATGAATTGAAACGGAGATAGAGATTGACATAGGAAGCTTACCATTTTGTTTTATTTAATGAATATTTCATGGATGATTGTAGTGACTTCCATAAGTTATTTTTATACAAAATAGACACCTCAACAACATTCATTTTTATATATACATATGTACATATGTGGTTGCCATAGGCTTATTACCACCTTAGACTCAAGTGATTCAAGAATAGTACATTGGTGGATTAAGAATACAAGTTTTCCGGATGTCATTAGTTTAACGAAAGCAAATGCCTATATGATTTCTGATATTTCCCAACTCGGGCTTGGGTTCCTTTGGGAAAGAACAGCGAAAGGGACAGCCGGCTACCTGCAATCCATGCATTTAAACAGTTCAGTTAGTGCACTCCTACTTGTGATTCCTTCAATAGTTTGTTGTATCATTTTGTCTAGAGAATGTTCTCAACCCAGACAAAACATAGGAAACATAAACAAATAGGTTTAATCATCATTTATACCAAACTTTTAAGATAATTAATATGAGCCCCACAATTGGACCATGTCCGTCTATATATAATTCATATGAAAAAAGATAAGTTTAACAAATTTATATACCCTTCCATTTTCTGTGAAGCAACAGCATTATCCCTTAGCAATATTATGAGGTGTTGCAACCTGGTTGGTGGTTCAGAGCTGAAGAAAGTACAACAGAAAAGACCAATTCAGTTATTTATTAATTAGCAGCTGAGTGTCAGCCATTACTAGAGGAGCCCTATATCTAAGGTTATAAGATGGTTCATTATAGCATACAGGCCATCGAAATAAAACATGACTAGATTAAAAACTGTTGACACGGGCTATAAACGCAATTGCCATATGTACCTCCACTATACATCATCGTGGTTATAAGATGAATAATTGCTATCAAAAGTGGCTGATTTGTTAGAATATGAAAATAAATTTTCCTGGTGATAAAATTAAAGACCATTGTCAGATAATTTCTTTTAATAATTGTTCTTTTACGACGTTAAATTTCCTTAATATAAACCATATTATGATCCATTAGAAGATAACTATAATATAACATTTTCAATTTCACATTTAAGCTATGTTGCACCAATTATGTACACCGGTTAATGTCAACTGATCTTAGATCAGACTTTGATCACTTATTCTAAAAATCAATGGATGTTTAGTGATAATAGGTCAAACTTTTTATGACATTCGATATCACACTTCGTAGACCTGTTTTAAGAGTCATCATTTAAGTGACCCATCCCCTAGCTTAAGAGGGGCTTTATTGCATCCCAACATCTACATCGACAAATAATTATGCCAATAGGTAAACATATATAAAGTAGTGTGCTTCCAGTGTCCTGGCGCGGCAGCAACTAGGTTAAAAAAATGGACATATAGAATAAACATCCAGTTTGGAGAACGCATAAAAATCAAATTCAACCTCAGCAGCAATTATTGTGAAGTCATTTCACTTATAACAAAAATTACGTTAGAAGTTCGATCATCCAATCTAGACAAAGAAGGAACCAAAACATGTAAGGCATATTCGCTTCATATGCCAGAGTGTAGTGGGAGAATAAAAATGATATTATCTTGTAGAAGGGCCACCTTTTGCTAATTTAAAGCATGTGAAAATGGAGTTGAAATTTGAATATTTACCAATGGAATAAGGACTTCACACTAGGAGAAAATGATGAGATAGTCACACAACTTTAGTAGGGGTCCCATGACTAAAGAGTGTGTATAGTAATGTTCAAGAGAGTGGAGAGTTTCGCCTCTGCTAACCATTACCATACTTGCTGCTAGCGCCAAATTAAGTGGAAAAATTCTGTGGTATGGCCCTATAGACTTGGTGTGCTATTATGTCGCAACAATACAATGGTTTTAGATGGGCCGCAGAAATAGGCCCAATGTGCCCAAGGTGCGTTTAACCGCAGATAGGGTCTGTATGTAACCCAATTCTTTGCAGCCCCATCTCCTTCATGTTCAATTTTTTGCAAATCTGCTCTCTTTCCCATGTGTTGCTTTCTTATCTTTCGTTCTACTGAATTGACTGTGTTGTTAAAGTGCCTAAACATGATGTGCTTTCTTAGTTTTCCTTCTACTCTATTAATTATGTCATTTAAGTGCTTTGCTATCAAATTAATTAGGATGTTTTGAGGTAGTGAAGAAGTGGAACATTGCATGAATGTGTAGTGATAATACAAGAGAAATTTTAATTTACTATTTCATGGGTCCCAAATTTATTGTGTAGTCCCAAATTTTTATTTTTATTTTTTATTGTTGGAATATCTAGGGTAGTAATTCTATATGCAATAACCTACTAGGGATGATATATATATATATATATGAATAGGTAACTAATTGCATTTAGTTTTGTTACAGAGCAGTTAAAGGAAAGGAAGAAAAACATTTTAACACAATCTGAGAACTTATTTCCAACATCTGAAATGAACCGGGACAAGTAGAAATCACGTGCATAGATATATTTGGCATTAAATGTCAAATTCTCTCCCCGGGAGATAGATATCCATCGTCTCTATAGTTAAGAAAAGAATCAGAACTTGAAGCAAGTTGCAGATGTCAACTTGGTTACTCACATTTAAGGTAGCACTCTATTGGAGAATACGATCTTTACACTTAAGAGCACTAGATCTTCTGAACTTATTTCCTAGTGAGAAGGATATCTACTATCTCTAACATTGATTTCATGCAAGAAAAGAATCAGAAGTTCAGGCTAGATGCAAGTATCAATTTGATTATTTGCTTTGAAGATAAAACCCTTCTTGGAGAATATGCATAGATTCATGGAAATTTACATCGCCCATAACCTGTTTTGTTGTAATCCTATATATGTAGCTTCTATATTGTAATCCCATAAGATAATACATAGATTTATCACATGATTGCATGGCTTAAAAATGAGAATCATTTTGACTGGGAGAACCTACTCTTCATGGTTCTAGTACCCGGCTTGATTTCTAGTTAATATTCTTAATTACACTAATTAAAATCTAATAGAAACATGTTAGGATAGACCAAAATCCTTACTATTTAAGGAGAAATGCGAAAACAAAATATCCATACTCATTCCCCATTCCCATATACCAAACATGCCCTAAAAAGAATTTATATTGAATAGCCATTCTCCCAGTAACAGCATAATGAAAAAGCAAAAGTAAATAGACTTTAAAACTAACATTTGAAGACACGGACAGAAATAGGGTTAGTTGGTTGGATAGGCCTTTTCCTCTCACTAGAACTTGGATTAGATGTGGTACACATTGTTCTTATCTGTCCAGAAAGTATTCACAAGAAAGTCACTTGAAATATTTGGTTAATTTAGATCCAAACACTCAATTAGCAATTGTGATGACCCTAGGATTGTGGCTACTTAAGAGTTACGAGGGCTACCACAATGCCATGTCTTTCTTTGGAGGTGGATGAGACCAACAGGGAACATAAAAACATCACCCTTTTGAAGTACTTCTATGTTGAAGACTTGCTTAGGACTGCTGATTTTTAGTTATTTTGAATGTCTCAAAGTTGTTGCTAGTTTTTAGGTGTTGGTTGTTTTTCAGTTTTGCATGTTTGTTCGTGACTTAATCCTTTGTCTATGTTTATAGTGGGTAGTTGTTGATTAAGTTTTTATTTATTTATAATTTTTGATGATTAATGAATTGATGTCGTTCAAGATTTTTTCTTCTGCAATATCTTTCTATTTTTCTTTATCCTTGTTTTTGAAAAAACTACAATTGGTATCAGAGCCTCTACTCTTAAGGGACCAGTGGTGTTTAGCTAGGTTGAGTTCTCAAAGACGCCATGGAAGCCGAATCAAACTTTTCTTCAATCGCCCCTCCAGTCTTTGATGGTGACAATTATCACTTCTAGGTTGTTAGGATGGAGACGTACCTTGATGCTATGGACCTCTAGGAAGCTATAGAAGAGGATTATGAAATCATTCCTCTTCCAAACAATCCGACGATGGCTTAGATTAAGCATCACAAGGAAAGAAAAACAAAGAAGTCTAAGGCAAAAACTTACTTGTATGTTGTCGTTTCTTCCACAATCTTCACTCATATCATGTCATTAAGATCAGCAAAGGCGATCTGAGATTATCTAAAGACATAATATGAGGGAGATGAAAGAATAAGAGGAATGCAAGTTGTGAATTTGATTTGGGACTTCGAGTTGCAGAAGATGAAGGAGACAGAATCCATCAAAGAGTATTCTGAAAGGTTGCTTAACATTGCAAACCGAGTTAGATTACTTGGTTCTTCCTTGCCAAACTCAAGGATAGTTGAAAAAATCCTTGTGACGGTGCCTGAAAGATTTGAGGCATCCATTACAACCTTAGAAAACACTAAGGACTTGTCAATTATCACACTCGTGGAGCTTTTAAATGCACTGCAAGCATAGGAGCAAAAAAAAGTTATGAGGCAAGACAATGCTATCAAGGGTGCTTTACTAGTTAAGCATCACGTGAATGCAAGAAATAACAAAAACAAGAAGGGTAAAAAAACATCAAGGCAGAAATGGAGAATATACAACCAACAACAACAAGAGCAAAGCTGGAAACAAAAAAAAAAAAGGCCCATCCTCCTTATCAACATTGTGATGGAAAATCTCATCCACATTTCAAATGCTGGAGAAGACTTGACGCCATGTGCACCAAATGCAACCAGATGGGGCATGAAGTTGTCATCTACAAAAACAAAAATCAGCAACATGGTGAAGAGGCACAGGTTGCTAATCAAGAGGAGGATCAATTGTTCGTGGCTACATGTTTCTCTGGTATGGAATCAAGTGAGAGTTAGCTCATTGACAGTGGTTGCACTAACCACATGATACATGAAAAGGATCTATTCAGGAAACTAAGAAGCACAAACACGTCGAAGGTTTGAATTGGAAATGGGTAGTACATAACTGTGGAAGGAAAGGGAACAGTTGCAATTTCAAGTTGTTCAGGTACAAAGCTCATTTCTAATGTGTTGTATGTCCCTGAAATAGATCAAAATTTGTTAAGTGTTGGACAACTAATTGAAAAGGATTATAAAGTTGTGTTTGAAGACAAAAGTTGCTTGATTAAATATGCAAATGGCCAAGATATTTTCAAGGTAAAAATGAGAGGGAAAAACTTTGCTTTAAATCCATTGGAGGATGAGCAAATCACTTTCCCAATCAAAGAAAATATCATAGAGGTGTGACACAAAAGGCTTGGGCACTATCATCATCAGGGGCTATTACAAATGAAATCTAAGATGATGGCAAATGGCCTTCCAGACCTTGATGATCACATTCCAAATGGAAAAGCATGTCAGTTTGGTAAGCAAAACAGAAAACCATTCCCCAAGGCGACATGGAGAGCATCAAAGAAGCTGCAATTGATTCATTCAGACATTGCAGGCCCTCAAGGAACACCTTCTTTAAAAGGTAGTCTTTATTATGTTGTATTTATTGATGATTTTACTCGGATGTGTTGGATCTTCTTTTTGAAGCACAAATCTGAGGTGACACAAGTCTTCTAGAAATTTAAATCAAAGTTGAAAATGAGAGTGGTTGTAGAGTTCAAACTCTCAGATCAGACAATAGTAAGGAATACACATTTGAATCATTCAATCAATTCTACGAGGAGGCGGGCATTCAACATCAATTTACCACTTCATATACTCCGCAACAAAATGGAGTAAGTGAGAAACGAAACAGATACATTTTGGAGATGACAAAATGTATGTTACATGATAAGAATCTACCTAAGCAGTTCTGGACAGAAGCAGCACACACAACTATTTTCTTGCAAAACAGGCTTCCCACAAGAGCAGTGAAGGATCAAACACCCTTTGAGGTGTGGTATGGCTATAAACCATCATTGCACTTCCTTAAAATATTTGGTTGTTTTTCTTTCACTCACGTTCCATAGGTCAAGAGAGATAAGCTGGATAAAAGAGCATTCCAGGCATCTTCATTGGCTACAACTCTATTATAAAAGCTTATAATGTTTTTTAGCCACAAACTGGAAATATTGTTATAAGCAGGGATGTGCACTTTATGGAAGATGAAAAATGGAACTGGGAAGATGCAAAACAAAATAATAAAGATTGGCAGAATGATATGGTAGATGATGTTCCAGTCAAAGGCACGAGGTTGTTTTCTGATGTATATCAGAGATGCAATATTGCTATATGTGAACCTGTAGACTATGAAGAAGCAATGAAGAATCATAATTGGATGATTGCAATGAAGGAAGAGCTATCAATGATAAAGAAAAATAAAACATGGGTTCTTGTTGAAAGGCTTAGAGACAGGAAGGTGATTAGAGTTAAATGGGTGTGTAAAACTAAGCTCAATGTTGATGGTTCTATTAACAAAAACAAAGCAAGACTTGTTATGAAAGGTTATAATCAAATTTTTGGCATGGACTACTCAGATACATTTGCTCCAGTTGCTCGATTAGATACCATCAAGATGTTGCTTGCTGTAGCTGCTCAAAATGATTGGAAAGTGTATCAACTCAATGTCAAATCAGCCTTCTTAAACGATTACTTGCAGGAAGAAATCTATGTTGAGAAACCTGAGGGCTTTGTAAAAGAATGAGAATAAGACAAGGTTTATCTTCTCAATAAGGCTCTTTATAGCCTGAAACAAGCTCCAAGAGCTTGGTACAACAAAATCGACGAACATTTGTTGAATTTAAGATTTGCTAAAAGCTTATCTGAATCAACATTGTATGTCAAGCACAATGGAGTTGGCATTCTTATCATCTCATTGTACGTGGGTGATCTACTTGTAACTGGGAATCACACAAGTTTTGTGGAGAAGTTTAAGCTAGAGATGATGGAAGTTTTTGAGATGATGGATCTAGGTTTGATGACTTTTTTCCTTGGAATGGATATCAAGCAGAGTGAATATGAAGTTTTTATTTGTCAGAAGAAATACGCCAAAGAGATACTTAAGAAGTTCAAATTAGATGAATGCAAAGAGATAATAACTCCTATGAATCAAAAGGATAAGCTCAGTAAAGATGATGGAACTGACAAGATTGATCAGGCATATTTCAGAAGCTTGATTGGTTGCTTGATGTATTTCTCAACAACAAGGCTTGACATCTTGAATGTTGTAAGCATTTTGTCTCGGTTCATACATTGTGCAAGTGAAATGCATCTCAAGGCATCAAAGAGGGTGATTAGATATGTTAAAGGCACTTGTGATTTTGGCATCAAATTTATGAGAAGCAAAGAGTTCGAGTTGGTTGGTTTTTCAAATAGTGATTGGGGAGGCTCCATTGATGATATGAGGAGTACTTCAGGCTACTATTTCACTTTTGGTTCTGGTTTTTTCTGTTGGTGCTCGAAAAAACAAGAAATTGTAGCCATTGGCACAACTGCGGTAAATCCAGCTATTTGGCTAAGGAATATCTTAAATGATCTTAACATGGAGCAAAAGGAAAGCATGAAGATACTTATTGACAACCAAGCTGCCATTGCTATCTCTCATAATCTTATGTTTCATGGGAAAACTAAGCATTTTAATATTAAGTTATTCTTCTTAAGAGAAGTGCAGAAAGATGGAGATGTGATTCTTCTCTATTGCAAAACAGAAGATCAAGTTGCGGATGTTTTCACCAAGCCACTGCAAGTTAACAAATTTGAAATTCTAAGGACAAAACTTGGTGTTTGCAGTTCCTAAAGCAAGGAGGAGTGTTGAAGATGTACTTAGGACTGCTAATTTTTAATTGTTTTGAATGTTTCAAAGTTGTTGTTGCTAGTGTTTAGGTGTTGGTTGTTTTTTAGTTTTTGCATGTTTATTCACGACTTAATCCTTTGTCCATGTTTATAGTGGGTAGTTGTTGATTAAGTTTTTTTATTTATAATTTCTGATGATTAATGAATTGATGTCGTTCAAGTTTTTTTTCTTCTACAATATCTTTCTATTTTTCTTTATCCTTGTTTTTGAAAAAACTACATTCTATGAGATGTTTTCTGGAGTTGGATGTGACAAACCTGAGAGTAGTTAGGATTTCAATAGCTTGAGCGTAGGTGTGCGGAAGGCTGATACCCTAGGGTGCATAATCCACATCGACATGAAATTGAGATATTAAGAGTGTTAAATCCTGGTAACTGGGTCATAGGAATCGAGGTCACCCTCAAACCAACAAAATTTGATGTGTTGCCTAGTAAGTAAAGATGGTTGAAAAAGGCATCATTGGCCTGAAAAAGCTTGGGATCCCTGTATTCGACGCCATTCAATATCACTGCCTTGTTTTTATTTCTTTAAGCAGGCATAATTGCTCTTGAAAATGGAAGTATTTTGAGAACCATTCCAACTCGCAAAATTGAAATTGAATTATACAACCATAAAGTAGAAACATGTAGAATTAAGGGTCATCATACCTAGACTGTAAATCCTTTAGAGGACACTATGATTTGATGCAATAGCACTAGCAAAACATAAAACTAGGGGACCAAAATGAAACTGGGAATGACCAATGGGATATTCTAAACTCTTGTAGAAAAAGCTAGGGTAGTTTTGTTTTAAGTTGTGAGTGAACTATAAATGCATGCAAATTTGCTTCTATAGAAATAGATTTGAGCCACTGTTTGCTTACAATTAATAAAAGCTTGATCCAATATGTATTTGCACCTTGAATGACTAGTCCTCCATTGCAATGCATGGTCAAGTGAGGAAATAGTAGTAGTATTGTAGGTTAATCATTCCATCAATGCATGCAAATTGAACTTTGAGAAATCTTGCTAATCAAACCTAGGCAATTACCCAAGGGAGAGTGAATTGGTTGATGGCTCTTTTAAAAAACTTTTTATCTAAATTTAGCACAATCAATATATGCACACAAACAAAGAAACTAGAATGCTAAAAAATAAAAAAAGTAAGCAAAGAAAAACTATTTAAACAAAAATAAAAATAAAAATGGGGGAGAGATTTTATCATCATTCGGCAACCCAACTAACTTTATGCCCTCTTGCTCCTCCATGAGCCTTGAGGTATATATCCTACTATTCCAATGGTCTTCTCAACCAAGACTCTTCTTGTTCTTCTTAATTTACATTTAGACTCTTATGTTCCAATGTACCTTTTTAACTTAAAGTTTTATCTACATGCCTTTCTTCAACTTTACAAAGGTTACACTTAATTGACAATATATATAAAGAAACTCTCTCAAAGTGTAGGTAGGCAAATTAATATTCAAGTATGAGCGCTGTAAATGAAGGTTCTAACAAATAAACGTTCAAAACACTCTCAAATGTCTTATAAATGACTCTTAATAGAGTTGTAAGGACTTGTAAGTTTTAAATCTGCATTTAATGTGTCTAAAGCATACCATTTATAGCTTTTGGAATCAATCTAGACATTAGATATAAAATTCCTAAAATTGGACATTTGTGTGGTTATTCACTTACTAGTCATTGGGGTGTTAAATGCACTACAAGTAGCCTTACATAGGCTAAATTACAAATGTGAATGTCCACTTGAACAACCACATGGCCATGTGTACGCCTACTTGGACATTTGCATGACAAGGAGTAGATAAAAATTCATGTTTTCATAACTCAACACAAGGAATAGGATAAGTGCACATCTCGCTTGGACAATCATATGCTTTACTCCTCTTACATTTCAAAACTTCAATGACTCATTTTAGGGGTTTTGTCTATCCTTTAATATTCTCTATGAATTTAGTCCCCTTAAAATATTGTAACCAATGTTTTCGGTATTTCTAAGTATAAAACATTTCGGTTAAATCATCAAGAGTTTTGAAGAACCTTGAAGCTTTTGTGTAAAACTTAAGATTCAAAGTGATCTCTTAAGTTAGGTAAGGTCCCATTATCCTCATGTAATGTACCCTTAACTTACAAGAATAAATAAATAAATAAATAAATAAAACATAACCTAACTAATGTCTTCACAATAATCTTCAAACTCCTTGGTAAGAATCATCTCCTTCTTGAATTGCATTTTGTCTTGCTTCAAAGAAATGAAAAAGGCATTTGAATTTTGTGACTAATAGATTTATCATAAAATCAAATAGATTGGCATACAAATCCTTTAACCCTATGAACTTGGACAGTAAAATCATTAGTCATTTACTTTATTATCAAAACTTTACCTAAGACTTCGATTGATATAAGTTAAATTAAGGGTTTTGTGCTGCTATAATTTTGCAATTTAACTAGTAAGGAATTATGTCATCCATTATGTCATTTGCTAATAAAATTATGTTAAGTTATAGGAAGTAGTCCTCACAAAGGACATGAGAAGCCATTTGTGTCAAATTTCCGCCATCAATCGTCTAGGTGTGTTAAAACCGCCCGCTTAATATATACTACAATTGATTTTCAAAAGCATGAAATGGCTATTGCTCTCATGTTTTGGGCGCTAGCGATTATGGAGTCTACTCTTGTATTTTATAATTAGAACAAAAAGAGGCAAGCCAATATGTGGCTATTAACACTTACAATTCTTTTTGTCCTAGATGTCATTCGATTTTGAGAGGCAACGCTCCATATATAATTTATGTCCATAGATTGGGCTTGAATGTAATTAATTGGTCATGAGCTTAAATGTAAAAATAAAAATAAAAACATAGGATCATAGGTAAAAAAAATGTAATTAATTGGTCATAAGCTTAATATTTAGTAGTGATTTTTATAAATTTTTAACTAAAAATGTTGAGAAATTATTTTTAAATTTAGTTAGGGTCCTTTCCCCATAGTGAAAATCTATGGGAAAGTGTTATATGTTGTAAAAAGATAAATGTTATAAATATACAAAACAATTTAATTTTGAAATTTCTTTTTGTGACCCATTACTTCATACTACTACAAAAAACACAATTTATGACGCTTGATTCCTTGGCGCTTTCAAACAAGCGTCATTACTTGGCTTTTAGAGGGCCAGTTGAGTAAATAAGTGGTCGAAGTTGGCACTTAAAAGGAAAATGATAGACCATAGCGCTTTATGCTGAAGGATGATTGTGTTTCCTATAGCACGGCGTTTTATATAAGCATCTTCATTTATTAATTTTTACCTTGGTGCTCTATAAAAGTGACATTAAAATAACACCTTTATATATGGCTCAAATATTTCCCATTCTCACCCATGACCTCATAGTGCCAAACATTCCCTCCATTTTTGTAAAACCCCAACAAACCCTTGGAGCCCAGTTAACTGTAATCGATATTGATCAATGACTCCAGATGAGGCTCTAGACACTGGAGATCTAGTCAGATGGTGTGTTTCCAAGCCCTAGTGTGAGATCTTGAGTATTAAAAACTGGAGATAATTTTTGAATCTCCATTTTGTGACTCTCATAACGGAGAATAAGCGTTGAAACTCCATTTTTCTCTTACAAATTCCACCAACAAGCGACAAATCAGGTGATTTTCCACTCTTTCAACTCCATATTCATCATTTATTGCAAGTGTTCTGACGTTGGTCGAGTTTCCCCTTGCAAATCATGCCTTAAGTTTATGGGGTGTAGTGGAGAAGAAACACGATTCACTCTAAGATCTTCAACATGCAACAACTTCATGCATAAAATCAATGGGGGAGCCTTCCAAGTAAGATCACTATGAATTTCATTTCTTCCTTGTTTCCAATCTTGTTTTTTTATTTTCTGCATATTTATGAGTATTATCTTGTTGATTTGGTGTGGACATCAGAAATTATTTGGTTGCTTTGACTGAATCTAATTGTCTGATACATGCTTTGTTTTGGTCACATTTTGGATTCTTTGATTTCTCTTTGTAAATAGATGAATTTATTTTTAGGTTTGGTATTTGATAATCATATAACTTCTCTCAGTTTGTATTACCTGTTCTTGATTTGTTGATTAGGCATGAAATGTGGCTTTTGTTCATTTTGTTTTACCCATTCGTGCCCTGTTCTAGTCACATTTTTTTATTTTTCTTGTGGCTGGTGGTGGAGAGTTCCCGTTGTGTGTTTTCTCCACCCTCAAAGACATCCTCCTTCTCGGTTGTGTCTTCTTACCCCTTGTCTTTCCCATTTTTTTTTTTTTTTTATTCCCCTCTCCTCTATGCGTGTTGAAAATCCCTATTAAAAGAAATTCTTCCACTCTCCAAAACCACCAGCCCCCATTTTCCATTGCAATTGGTAGCTGTGTATCTTTGGAGGAGTCCTTCTCTCTTAGAATTCCATATCCCCTCCACCAGAAAGTATCCCAAATTTCCAAAACTTCCTTTTCATAGTTTAAAATTTATCATTTCCATTTTTTTTTAAATCTGATTTTCTAATCTAAAAACTTAAATCTTTTATTTTCAAAAAAAATAAATTCAAGTGTCAACCCATCCATTTTAAAAATATCCTGATTTTTCGATTTAAACTTAATCTCTCCATTTAAAAAAAAAATGATCTTTCAATAAATAAATAAAATTAAATAATAATAATAATAATAATAATAATAATAATAATAATAATAATAATAACAATAACAATAAAGCTAAATCTCCTTTTTTTTATTAAAAAAATAAAATATTCAAGCATCAATATTTCAATCTTTTATTAAAAAATAAAAATATCCTTTTTTTATTAAAAAATATATATGATTTTCCAATCTAAAAACTTAAATCTTTTATTTTCAAAAAAAAAAAAATTCAAGTGTCAACTCCTTTGTTTAAAAAATATCCTGATTTTTCGATTTAAAACTTAATCTCTCCATTTAAAAAAAATGATTTTCCAATAAATAAATAAATAAAATTAAATAATAATAATAATAATAATAACAATAAAGCTAATTCTCCTTTTTTATAAAAAAAATAAAATATTCCGACATCAATTTTGAAATCTTTTATTAAAAAATTGATTTTATTAAAATAATAATAATCTCCCTTTTTATTAAAAAAAATCTGATTTCTTAATATCAAATTTAAGAAAAACCTATTTGACTACCCATTTATGTAAGATAGAAAGAGAACTATAAGTATGTCCATGTTTGCATGTGGATGCCTGAGAGAAAAAACAAATTAGCAGTCAACATTTTTTGGGTGATATATGAAGTTTAGTTGGAAAACTAGTTAACTACTTATTTTTGTGTGTGCATGTGGTGCACAAGAGAAAGACATATTTTGCATGTGCATGTGAGAGAAAAAGAGTAAATTCTAATGTCATCTATTTTGCGGCAAAATATAAGATTTATGATGTCTACTTGTAGGAACCTATTTGACTAACTATTTGTACATGCACATTCATGTATACATCCATGTGTGTGTGTGTGAGAGAGAGAGAGAGATAGAGAGAGAGCTATTTGTGTGCGCATGTGTAATGAACGTATGTGAGAGACAAAGCAAGTTCTACTGTCATCTTTTTTTGGTCAAGAACTAGAAAACCTATTTGACTGCCTATTTCTAAGCATTTGCTTTTGTGCACGTGTATGCAAGAGAAAGAGAGCATGTTCCACTATCATCTCTTTTGGGCGATATATAAAATTTGTGATGTTAAATTGGTGGAAGATATGTTTGACTACATATTTGTGTGAGCACATGCATGTTAGAGAGAGCACCTGTGTGTGTGCTTTTGGTGTGTGTGAGTGAGTGAGAGAGAGAATGGGGAAGGGAGAATTTATTGTTTAACTTTATTAGGTGCTCACTTGAGAAAATTTTGTAATATTCATTCAGCCCTTATTAGGAAGGAGGGATGGAGAGAGAATTTACTGTTCAGTCCTTTTTAGGAGCTCACTTGAGAACATTTTGTAATATTCATTCACCCCTTGTTAGGAACTGACTTTATGATGTTTTATACCTCTCAAAATATTTTTTATACTCTATTGATGGCTTGAAAGTGTTATTGATATCCATTTCTATCACATGATCATATGATATTTTGGTCATTTCTGTGGCAAAATTTTTTAAACTGGCTCATTGTGCCTGCACATTATGTTTGAATAGTTATGGATTGAATCAATGGACAATATAGGGAATTTAGCTGGATGGTTCAAACTATGATATGCCGACCTCTTTCTTTATTCAGTAATTACATTATGTTTTAGAGAATACAACTATTGTCCAACCTTATATCGAGTAAGAACTACTAACACTTAATATTTATCTGTTATACTTAAATTAACTATAGGACAATAAATTTGAACTTTTTATAAATAACTACATAGAGAGCACATGGAATAGTTGAAATTGAAAAATCCCCGTCAAGCTAAAAGACAAAAGTGGCTCCAGGATGAACACATGCCAACATTTACTTATTGGTTTCGAAAAAAGGTATTGAATTGGTGCTAAAATTTGAACTATTCTTTTTACTAATGTTGAACATACATAGTTACTATTATTTATAATTGCATATTGAAGCTGCAATTGGTAACAATGAACCTATATCCGAAACCCTTAAGTGGATAGCTTATGGTCCTAGCTACTATGTCTCGAAATATCATGGATATGTCATTAATGGATGTCAATACCATAGCAAGGAGCGTGATGACTTACGAGCTACCCAAAATAGCAGAGTTAGTATTGTAGCTTCAACAATGCAAATTAATTGCAAGTGCCAAGGATCAAAAGCTAGTGTTTGGTAAGCTTTGTTTCTATGGGATTATTAACGAGATATGGGACCTTGATTATACCATGTTATGATACCAATTTTCAAGTGTGATTGGGTTGATAATAAGAATGACATAAAAGTTGATGATCTTGGCTTTACATTAGTTGACTTTAACAAAATTGCTCATAAATAAGATCCTTTCATTTGGGCATCTCAAGCTAAGCAAGTATTTTATGTGCAAGACCAACTTGATCCAAGATGGTCAGTTGTTTTGTCAACTCCTTAAAAAGATTTATTGGATAAGGAGGGAGGTGATGACCTTGTGGAAAATTCTTTTGAACACCATCCCTTTATAAGGACATTGCCAGAAGTTGAAGCGTTTGATGCAATGGATGACTCAGATGCAATATGTATAAGAGGTGATTGTGAGGGGATTTGGATTGAGAACAAATCCTCTATGTAGCTTAATTGTAAACTTATAATAATGATGAACAAGTAAAGGATGTTGAGTGGGTTGTAGATCCCACAAAACAAGTAATTTTTATTCTTCTTATTTCTAGAGAACATCAAGTTGATTGCCTAAGTTGATGCCTATTATTATTGCTTCTACATTTGACGTTTCGCAAATATCAAGTATGATTCTTGTAAAATTGTTGTTTGTATAAAATAAAATGTAATCATTCAGTTATATGTAATTTTTAGTTTTGATATGAACAAGTTAACAATTTAGTAAGTTAAATATGCAATCACTACAAGAAAAAAGGGAATCAATGACGCTTTTTAAGCGTCAAGAAAAGTATAAGATGACGCTTCTCTAAAGTGTCCTCTTCTCCCCTGTCATTATATGTTTTAGTCAATAATGACACTTCTAGGAAGCATCATCTTTGATTTATACATTCAATGACACTTAAAGAAGTGTCATCTTTGAATAACGTTAATGATGACACTTATAAATGCATCATCTTTGAATATTTTTTACTAAAATAATTTTTATAAAATTGTCATTGTTGACACTCATACGGGCGTCATCTTTGGATTATTTTTTCAATGACACTTTTAAAAGCGCCATCTTTGGTTATGTTAATAATGACACTTAATAGAAGATTCATCTTTAAGCATTTTATTTTAATAATAATATTGCTATTATGTTTTTAAAACAATGAATTTCCTATATAATTAATAAAAGCAAAAGCAATTCTAAATCATAAAATTAAATTGAATTTTACAAATTAAAATATCTCCAAATATTAATATACAATGGCTTAGTTTGAATAATTAGTACAATTACTTGTATACAAATTATAAATTTGCTCATTAGATCAAAATATTTCAATGATAATTTTTAAATCCAATATAAGAACAAATATCGGTGCAATGACTACAAAAAGAAACCATCATCAACAAAAGCCTAATTCAACCTCCTAATGATTTAAATGATATCATCTTCATGATTTTCAGCATCGCTTCATTGTAATGATTTCTCATCTTCTTGTAAGCCAATTTCCTTTGCAAGCTATAAATAAAATAATAAAAAAAATGTAAAACTTTTAAATTATACATGTAACAACCAATATAATTGAAACAAAAATATATAAGAATATAAAATAATCCAGCATGTTAATTAGCTTTTGTCCAAGCAAAGCAATAAAACAAACCTACTAATTAGTTGTATCTCAATCCCACTTGTAAACAATTTTCCTTATCATTAATTTTCATGCTATATTTTCTTAGAACATTTTAAATCTTGAAATCATGATAGGTTAACTAATTTTAGATAGGATATTTCTAAATGAGTGTAGTACATGTCTAGTAAGCTAATTTACTCGTAATATTTGACCCTGAGGTAGTTGATATAGAGAAATTAACATCTTGGTAGTTTAGCCATGACCCAATTGTTGAAAATATGCAAGCTGATGTGTAGGCTGTAAATATGCAGGTTGATAGTTATTTCCTAATTGTATTATTGCTATAAATATGCAATCTAATATGTTGGTCGTAAATTTTCCTAGAATGGTGACCAAACTAGTTTTCTAGAATAATTTCTTAGGGCTGTATATATATCCCTATTGTAATCTTAGTATAAGGGTTTTTTTTTTTTTTTCATTTTTTGTTGGCTGGGGGGATTGGGGGGGGGGGGGGGGAGAGTGGTATGGGCTATTCTATGGTAGAATCTAGTGGACTTCATGGTCCTCTTACTCTGCCTTCATTGTGAAAACTTTCTTTTCTTATATTCGATCAGCGTCATCTAGATTTTCCCTTTGAAAACCTTAGCCTCAATTGCCTAGTATCTCTCTCAGATTTCTGGTTTTTGTTACCCAGAAATTTTTTCCCACAACCTATGGCATTAATATTTAAATTTCCTTTTCTGTAGCCCTTGCTGTCCTTTATCACCTTATCCAAAGTCATGATCAGTTTATCTTCTTCCCAAACCACAGTTAGTCACTACCCTTACTTTTCCTACTGAAAATCCTGATTCCCAAATCACAATCTGCAAACTCAATGGCACACTTGTCTTGGATGGTCACAATCTGCCAAGTTATTCATCAAAAGCAAAAAGAAGGTGGGTGATTTGTTAGAGAAAGTTCCCATTCCTAAGGATGATGATCCTAAGTTGGAGACATGAGAAGCTAAAAATTCCATGATCATGCCTTGGTTGCTTCATTCTATGCAACCAAAAATCAGCAAATCACTTCTCTTCCTTTCAACAGCTAAGGAAATTTGGGAAGTTATGACATTCATATTCAAAGGTGGAGATAAAGGCTCAAGTTTATGACTTAAAGAATTAAATTCACTCTATGAAGCAATGGTTGTTATCTGTGACAGAGTATTATGATATGCTAGAAGGCTTATGACTAGAACTGGTTCACTATCAACATAATGGAATCTATTGTTGTTCAACAGCAGAAGTTGATTGAAGAAGACAATAATTTTGCCTTCCTGACTGGTTTAAATCCTGACCTAGATCAAGGGTTCAAGTTCTAGGAAAAGAACATTTTCCCTCAATGAAAGAAGCATTTGCTTATGTACATGCAGAAGAGAGTCGTTAGATTGTGATGTTGGAAAAACCATACATTGAGAATTTAGCTCTTGCAATTCCCAAATCCAATAATTATTATACAACTGAGAAGCAAGAAGGAAGGAGATCAAATGATTGAATGAAAATAGCACTAGGTGGTGTGATTTTTGTACCAAACCTCAACATGCATAAGAGACCTATCGGAAGATTCATGGAAAACCCTATTCCATTGGGAAAAATGATGGAAAATGAGAGTAGTGTGGCCAGAGTCAAAATCAGGTTTTCAGTGGATAATAAGAAGGAAGAAACTTCTATGGGTAGTCAAGAGTTTGGAGGATTTAATAAGGAACAACTGGAAAAATTAAAGGGCTTACTAGACTAAATGAACACTTCCATGTCTATGTGTTCCTATGTTCAACAAGGTGATATCTCTAAAGGCTTAATTACTTTTTCAGTTTGTTATTCTAACCCTTGGATTCCCAAGTGGTGGATTGGGTGCACAACACCTGAATTTCTATATGAAGGTATTTTTTTCATGTTACGAGCACTTAGTTTCCTGAATCCAACCTATTGGCAACTTTGCTAAAGCTTTATCTTCCTTGGACACTCTTGTCAACTTACCATACCAATTGAAAAGGGTCAAGAACCATCGAAAACCTTGCAGAAAATCCTTGATTGCAGTAGCTTCAAATTGGAGAACCTTGCACTCCCCCTGAGACAAAAAGAATTAAAAAAGACATGCAACACTTACTGACATCTTACTTTTTAAACCAGAAAAATATATCACAACTTAGAAATGAGAAGTTCTGATGGTTTTTTTTTCTTTGATAAGCTAAATTTCCGAGCATGAATAATTTTTTCCCTCATAAGTGAGATCTTAACCAGTTTATGTTACAAATATTACTTCCTAACTGTTCATATGGGCTAGTGTCTCCAGAATTCTATCTTCCCTCTGTCAATACCCTTCTACAGGCTATATGCCCATTAAGGGGGTCAAGGGGAGAGGTATTGTTTTATAGGTTATATATATCCAATTAATTTTGCTTCCAGGCAACATTCAAGCCTTATTCCTTGAGGCTCATCTCAATGCAAGCCTCATGGAAAATTGAAAGCACAAGGTTCAAGGTGTGAAGTCCTCAAGTCTGCACTGTTTCTCTTAAAAGTAACTAAGTTTCTGTCAAAAAAATCAGTCAAGGAATAGTTTAGTTGTAAAATTTAGTAACATTCTAGTCTCATAAAGCTATCATCTAGTTCCTTTTCTAGACGTGATTCAGTTGGAATTTAGAATTGTATTTCACTTATTTTCATTGGGAGCGAAAAATTTTGTTTTGAATAGCCTAGGCATGTAAAATTTTATTGTAAGCTTCCTTGCCTGGACTGGGTCTATTTTCCCAAACCTTTACAACTATTACATTACATAGTTTCATCTACTTTTCAGGTTAGAACTGCTACGAGAACATGAAAGATACAAGGAAGAACAAGTGGAGGAATTAAAACACTCTATGCAGAGTGGAATGGTTAGTTTTCACTTCAATATTCCTCCAGGCTCCAGCTATAACTATGTCTTGCTTCTGACCCTTGAGGCCTGGCTCAATGGTAAAGGGATGGAGTGGGTTTATGGGAGGTTCAGGTTTAAGTTCCAGTGTTAACAAGAAACGAAAACTATATTTTGCTTCTGATAAAAAAATCCGATGGCAATTATGATTTCTCATCTTTGTTATTTCATTTGAACTCCCAGGCACAGGCAATGAAAGAGCAAGCTCAGCTCAGGGAAGAGATGGCTTACCAGTACAAAGTTGGCAACTTTGAGGTGAGCTTAATGACCCAATTCCTCAAGTGATTTCCAATCATTTTCTGCTTATTGTTCTTATTCTGTGCCCATTTATATCAATACTCAATAGGCTACAGCTGCTATCCAGAGAAGATTGGATCCAGATGTTGCTATGTAAAAGAGTAGTTGGTCATAGTCTTGGGATGGAAATCCTGTCATGCTTGGAACACCTTGCATTAGGATGCAAGGTTTGTATGGATCCCCCTTCTGTTAGGCTTACTGAGAGGATATCTTTTGACTTCTTTCCTCCTTCATAGAAAATACAGCAGGGTTCAAACTTATGTTCTAGGTTCGACTATTTTGGTCTCCTTTCCCATTTTTGTAGATCTATGGAAGAGTGTTTTGTTTTAACTGCTTCTGTACCACATGCAATACTGATCAATTGCTCCTTTGTGCTCACCGCTTCTTAGAAGAGATAGTGTTTGTATTCTTTTTTCTGAGTTCTACATCTTTGTTAATTTGTCATGACTTGTAACTGAATCTATGTTAGCCTAATTGTTTTACAAGTTAACAATTATGATTGCTGTAACTTATAGCTGAATCTATATCAGTCTAATCTTACATTTGAAAACACCAGCGTGGGGAAAGGTATAGGGCCCGGTTCTGAAACATGATGAATCTGGACTTGGTGGGATTAAGAAAAAAAAAAAGAGCATGCAAGTCATGGATGCATTTAATTTTCCCTTTTAAACAAACAGGCCCATATAGTCAATTAGCTTGTATGCATATTGAATGAGTAGATATAGACCATATCAGTTTTGACATGGTCTAGATTACATATGGTAAAAAATCATATAGTCAATTAACCCTACTTCCAGTTGTTAACAAAGTACTAATTACATATGGTAAAAAATCATAAAGAGAAGGGAACAAAAGAAAAATAAAGGGAAAACAGGAATTCAACTCTAGTTTTGACATGTCTTAACCTGTTCTCGGTCCAAATACAGATGCTTCTCATCAGCTTCAACCATCAAACTGTGGTTCCCACATTTATTTAAATTAGAGTGTACTTCATAGAAATGTTGGAAGATGCTTGGCCACACATCAATAAAACATGTTCAGAATGATAAGCAACTCTCATTAGTGGCATTAAAATACAAGGGATACAAGCTTAAAGTCGTTGCTTTCTACTATTTCATCATCATCAATTTTTTTTAGACAACCTAATTACAGACAATGGCAGCCACTGAACAAAAATCTAAAGTGCAACTACAAGAAAGGAACATCTCTTAATACAATCCCATGAATAGCACGAAATATCAACAAAACAAGAAGTATAGCATGTACAGAAAATTAGTTGGTGAAGCAGGAATAATACGTGTATATCCCAATAGAAAAAAAAACTTAAAAATAAATGGAGGAAAAAAATGTGAAAGTAGAGACTTAGGCATGGCGTACTAGTTTTATGTCTTCAGTCTCTTTTGTGATTGATCTAAGTCCTTGGCACTGCTTGCATCCCTGTGATGTGCAATTATATGATTGCTAGGAGGGGGGTTCTCATGATCCTGGATCAAAATGAAATAAAGAAATCAATAAGAAAGATCCACAAGAGAGGAACTTTTGTTAGCTAACAAAGTCCACAAAACAGTTGTTAAACAAGAAAAAAAATGAAATGAAGCCTACTTTGTTTCTACAATTGAAATAACGACAAAAGTAAAAACTAGAAAGAAAGAGGAGCCTAAACTGAATCTAAAGCATACTAATTTTAAGAAACAAAGAATATACCGTTTATATTATATTGGTATGGATGAGAATCATATAGGTATATGAAATTTTGCATTAAAAAAGAATAAAATAAAATAAAATTCAATGTTCGCATGTAATCAAATTTATAGGTATATCGAATTCAATGTTCACAAAGTCCACAAGAAACCCCATGTTCCTTAGGTTGTCCATAAAATATTCATATGCCCATCCTTCCCAAGCTTGCACCAGGGGTATAAACCCATGTCAATAATCTCACTGGTTCAAATTTAGTGTACTCCACAACATAAACCTGAAAATCTAGGCACATTGGAGGAGTTCACAAAGCTCTTTCTAGGCAAAATGAGGCAACTCAACTTGAAAATCTTTCCCAGGACATTGTCTTATAAATATTAAAATTATGGGTTAGGTTCATAAATTTAGAAGGGGAGGGTATGGTCTCGTATTTGAGGAAAAAATATCTTACCCACAAAAAAATCACTAAAATGGTTTGATGTTCAAACCGACTGGCAAATAAATAATTAAAACGTGGCCTACCATACTCTAAAGGTTGAATGGTAAAATGTCAGTGCTACTTTAAATCAATAACTTGGAGAAAATCATTGTTTCATCTACTAACAGCAGGAAACAGATGAGACACTTGAGTGAAATTACCTTATAGATAGTAAAGACAGGATAATTTGCACCACTCCAAATATGAGGGCGATAAGATGCCATTGTCAGGCCATATGTTAGATGAACCCCTAGTGTTGCTGAAGTAGAGTTCTCAATCTGTTAAACAACAAAGGGCAACCATGTAAGTTTACTTGAGACCTTATGCCAATTTGAAGTCATAGATGCATAATTGGAGAATCAATCTCAAAGTTAGTGGCTCCAGATTAGGGAAAACTAAAATTTAATGTTACCCTTTCTCCCCTGTCATCTGGCATGACATCTTGACCTACTGGAAAGGAGAACTATTTGCTTTGTTGTTCCTTATTAGTTCATCAGAAAATATGGAGTGATTCCCAAGTGCAGAGCAAGATTGGGTAACAGGTTTAGATTTTTTTCTATTCTCTGTATAAATTATGTTTATGAACTCCAAGATTACTGATTATGCACAATTTAAAATGAAAAAAAAAATGTTCTTACAAGATGAAGTAAATCAAAAGTGTTTACCTCCATTATCTATTGGGAAGGATCTCTCATTCAATGCTTGGCTCAAAGTTAGTGACTAATTCTCGTCTGTTGCATTTTATGGAAGCCTTGTCGAAGACCCTATTTTCAAGAGAACGAAAACATCCAATCTTCTTCCAACCCATGGACTCTTCTCTTCAGCTGGTCCTTTGATTCGAACTATATTGACCCTAAAATAAACCTTCTTAACCAGATGCATATTAGATTCAAGTCGGCCTTGGAACGAAAAGCCCCACATTTTCTGGCTGCTTCATAGAGGAGATTGAAGCAGGATCTTGAAAACGAAAACCCCCAAACAGCTCTGGCGGCTAACTAATTACATATCGTCATTTCACGATGTGATGTATCACCCCAAAATTGTCTCTTGCCTTGTTGCTGCTCAGATCTACGAGATTTCATTCTTGACAAAAGAATAATTGTAGATCGGGGTGTGAATACAATACTCTTTCAAAGGTTAGGGTTTTCAACGAGAGTGAAGGCTTAGGGTTTTTTATGCTTTAAGGGTTTAGGTCTTTTAAGGGTTTTGATACTCACAACTGGTCTTCTAAGGCTTGTATGAGTGCGAAATATGTCTTTGGCGTGTGCAACAAATCATATGGAGGGAATGGGAAATATATTACATATACTATGTAAGAAAGAACATGGCGTTCTTCGACGTTAAGGATGCCTATTGAAATATGTATACAATGATACTTAAAATAAGTGCCAACGTCTTTAAACTTATACAGTTCAATGACGCTTATAGAGGCGCCATGGTAAACAAGCGCCAACATTTTAGTATATCTAACTAAACAATCATGCTTTTTCAAAAGCGCCAAGGATAAGAGCGTCCTTGTTTTAGTTTTTTGTAGTAGTGAATTCTAAAAGGCTCTCATAGGAAAATGCAAAAGAAAATGACAATGGATTAGCAAAAATAATAAGAGAAACACATACTAGAATAGACAAGTTCATAAAATAAAACAAGTTTAAATTGAAATAAATCAAATGAGCAAGAAAGAGGGAGAAAAAATAGCTAAACTGAAATGTCAACTTCGTTATGTGATGAACCATTCCAAAAAAAGGTCCATGAAATTTATGATCTAAATACATACAATTCCCTAAAAAAAGTATTTGAAACAACAAAAGGTCTAAATAACTGAGCACACAACTAAATGAAGCTAATTAAAGACTGTCTTTTTCTCACGTTTATGGCACAAATGAATAAGAAACTGAGAATAGATTAGGCCATTTCATTGGTGGCATTTCATTATGCAATGATTGATTCATGCCCAATTGGTGTCTCAGCTGATTCGTGTCCAGCTGGTGCTCCTTGATTGAGGGAGTAATCAACAAAATTTATAACCTATTACACCATATACTAGGGTAGCAAAGAAAAAGCTACTATAGCATAGTGGCTCTAGGATCGTTCATTGGGATGTGTTTTCACTTTGCAAATGATATTAATTCAAAGCTGAATTGGTGTCTTTTCATTTCAAGGTTAGCTTTAAAAGAAAACATAAAGATGTTTGAATGAAAAAGGTTTAGATTTAAACTAACCAAAAATAGTAACTGATTTTACTTACAAAGAAAAGTGTTTCTTGGAGTTTCAGATCACTAGGCTCAGATTCCTCATACAAAAAGGGAGATCTGGTCACTTGTTTCTTTTCCTCGCATTAGAGAATTAACATATAGTTAATTCTCTAACCGGTATTGTACAGATGCTTCCCATTAATGGGTTCAAACACTAAATCCCTCTCACTGATGCACCTTGCAATGGCTCATACCTCTCACCTAGCACTTGCCATTCAAGGTGATCTTTAACCTTGGATTACCCGTCAAAAGCGAGCAAGAGATAACTATTGGATGTCTCCTTGGAGTCCAAAAGCTTACCAAGTGTTGGCTATTCTAGAAAATCCTACCTTCAAACCACCTACCAAAAGCTCGCAAGAGATAAACTAGTGCATCTCCATGGACGGAGATCACTTGCCTTACCAAGTGTTGGCTCAGGTGAATTAAAGACGTTTTAAGTTAACTAAAAAGATAAAAACCATTAACGGGTCACACTTTCTCTTCATTAAAAACTAAAACAACAAAACTTCCAATTTATGCATGTAGAAACTTACCTGGCTTTCTTCACTCCAAGAGACAAAGAGCCTAGCCTCTCATCCTCTGAGGAAAAATCCTCAGAGTTTGGTTAGCAAGAAAATGAAAATGAAAGAGAAGGAAAAAACAGAGCAAGGCTCTGTATATTCTATATATTTATATATCTATCTCTATATCTATCGGATTACATGATGCCCTGAGAACAAGCTCCCGAGAGCTATATATAAATAAAATTACAAAACAAAATATCTGAGGTTATTCACCCATTTTCCAAACTTAATAACTAAGGAATCCTATAATTGGTGGGTTACAAGGAGAAGAATGGAAATTTATACAAAAATATCTGAAGAAAAGATCTAAAAGAGTCGGTCGCGACTATCGGGAAGCTTCAGGAGAACACCCGTGCACTGTGCAAAATGGCTGCGAAATTCTCATAGCAAAAGGCTGATTTCGCAGTTGTGCAAAAATCTTCCTTCAGCTTGAAGTGATCTTCTTGCAATGGCTGTAACTCCTTCGTTTCAACTCCGAATTGCACACTGTTTGAAGCGTTGAATTTTTAACTTCCTGAGCTTTGAAATGGTATATAGCATGTAGAAAATGGACTTCGGGAAGTGCTCCAAAAGTGCAAAAGAAGACTGAAGTTTCTGTCCTCTATTTTCTTCACTCTGTTTTTCCTCTCTCCGTTGTTCTTTCCTTGCATACTTTGAATGACTTTGGCAAAGGGCTATGGAGCTCCAAAGCTTGGTTCTTCATGAATTCTGAGCTTTCCATTGCTTTTCCATGGATTCCAAGTAACTCTCCTCAATATCATATTGCTTTGGTGATTAAAAAGCTATCAAAACACCAAAACTTAACACAAATTGATTAGAATTGATGGCAAGGGTCCTTAACATGTTAATTGAGTTAAAAGGTAATAACTACTACTCAAAAGTGTTTAAAAGAGTTAATTACAAGCTATGAAATAACACTTTTTGAGTAGTAATCACTCCCCCCAACCGACATATTGCTAGTCCCTTAGCAATGAAGGAGAGAAAAATAAAAATAAACATTACTATAATTTACAACATCATGCTGATCAAAAAACAATTCTCAAGTGGCATGATGATCTAACTCTCACATGGAACATTAAAGAAATAAAACTCAAACTTCAACAAGAGTTATCAAATAATTTGTCTAATCACAATTCTTAAAGAGAAGGCATTATGCAAATTTAAGCTTTTAAAAGAGTTTCCACTCCCAAAGGGTCAAACCTTACTCTTCCACAAAAATCTAAGTGTTATTTATTAGCTTCCAAATATAGTATGTTAAACTAATCTCTCCCCCCAACCTAGTTTTTTTTCAAAGCTTAGCAAACTGATCAACCGCCAATAGGTGAAGAACGCACCTCTTTTCTCACAATTTTTTTCATTGTAGGAGTACAAGGCTTAAAGGTATTCTTTTCTAAATTTTCCATGTAACGGGGGTCCATCAATGACTCCTAACCAATTAAGGTTTAGGGCATCAAGTTTTAAGGATCTTTCAACCACTAACTCCTCGGATTTTACCCCGGACTTTTGAGAATGAATTTTAATACCCAAGCACCTACAGTATGTTAAACTCCACCTATCCACCCTTGTAACGAGCATTGAGGTCGGTGACTCCCAACCATTGAAGGCTTAGGGCACCAGGTTTTAAAGATTTTCACCATATACCCCTCAGACCTTGCTCGGGTTTCAAGGCAAGTAAAACATTTTTCTTTTTCTTTCTTTTTCCAAAGGCTCATTGGCCTTTTATAAGGTGTCTCAACACTATTAAACGAGGTCAAAGATACCAAGTCTAAAATTTTCCTAAGTCAAGAGGGAAATAGTATTTCATCTTATAATCGGAACCTATTGTGCACAGTGTGTGAATAGCTTAAAGTGGAAGAACTAAGGTTGAATTCAAAAGAAGTTTCAACAATTCATCAACTTTAGTAAGCATAATACAAAATCTAAGTCAAGTAAAAAGACAAAAATTCAATTTCTACCTTTTCATTTTGAAATTTTTTCCTTAATAACCATGGAGAGTAGAATAAAAACTTTAAAAAATTTTAAATTAAGCAAAAAGAAACTAAATTACCAAAATAACTTAGCATTATTAACAATACTTACTTCCTCAACTCTCCCCCCAACCAAGCTGAACATTGTCCTCAATGTGACAAAAGCGATTGAAAAATAGGGAGGAAGTGGTACCTCCTGAGTGACATGGAGTCTGAGTCATATAGGAGAAACCACATGTTTCAAAAAACAACAGAGTTAGTGAAAATAGAAAAATGCTAAGTTTAAACAAAAATGATGTCTATATATGATGCATCGTCAGTAATACATCCAATCCCAGAATATAAGACATCAAAACATGAAATAATTTATACTATAATATGTAAAGACAAAAAGTAAAGAGATGATCAAGTAATGGTAAGGTCATGCGGAGCGGATGCATCTGTGGTGGCCTCTTAATTGGGTTGGATCAGGACTTTGGCCTCTGTTCTGGTAGTCTCCTTAGGTGGCATAGTCTCCTCAGCTGGAGCTATGGGCTCTGATGGTTTTAGGAGGTTAGAAATGGAGTGAAAGGCTTGGTGTGTGTGATCCCAGGGTGCGCAGGGCTCTTCTCTTCAGATGCATGGTCGCGGAGCTCTATTGGCATTTTAGCAACTTCTCTTGGCTTTGCAAGGTGCTTTTGCAAACCTTCCTCCATTTCGCAAGTCAATTTCGCAACTTAAAGGCCATTTCGAAGCTTGGAGATCATTTCGCAGGCAATGGGCAATTTCGCAACCCATTTTTTGCTCAAAGGTGATTTTGCAGCGGAGAAATATTTTCACAGCCCATTTCGCAACCATTTCACAGCTTCGAAATGAGGGGAACTGTGCTGCAAAATGGCACTCGTGTGCCAAAGAATGGTTTCGCAGCTGCGAAACACCCTTCCAAATGGCATCTCGGCTGCGAAATTCCAGCTCAGCTTTATGCGCTCGTTTTTAAACGGCCATAACTTCTTCATTTCACCTCCAAATCGCATACCATTTAAAGCGCTGGACTCCTGATTTCCCAAGCTTTGAAATGAGATATGGTATGTATAATTTGAGCTCCAGAAAGTGCTTCAAAAATGTGTCCAACAGTAGCAAAATGGAGGTGCGACATTTCCGCTCATAGTTTGCACAGTCATCTTCAAACGGCCATAACTTTTCCGTTTCAAATCCAAATTGAGCACTGTTTGAAGCTATGGACTCCTGACTTGCCAAGTTTTGAAATGAGATATCGTATACATAATTTGAACTTCGGAAAGTGATCGAATTGTGTCCAACAGTTGCCAAAATGGGGGTACGGCTGTGACATGTCTGTTCATGGTGTGCGTGCTGAAGGATTTTAAGGTGTGGAGGTTTCGCAGCCATTTCGCAGCTGCGAAATGAGTGTACGGGGCTTCCAAATGGTACTCATGTGCCAATAAGTGGTTTCGCAGCTTCGAAATACCCTGCAAAATGGAGCTTTGGCTGCGATTTTTTTTTTTTTTTTCTCAAAGCAAAGACTGTTTTTTTTTTTTTTTTTTGGATTTCGCAGCCATTTCGCAGTTGCAAAATGAGGTTCACTGTGCTGCGAAATGGCACTCGTGTGCCAAAAATGGTTTCGCAGTTGCGAAAATTTTCGCAGAGAGGGGCTTGAGGCTGTGAAATGGTTTTGCAGCAAAGTGCCGATTTCGCAGAGGCTGCGAAATCTCGTAGACCCCTGTTTTCCCCCTGTTTTTGACCCGTTTTTGCTCTAAAAGACTTTCTTTCAATTTCTTTGCAATTCCTCCTGATTTTGATCATTCAAAAACCTATATTACATCAAAACAAATTAGAATTAAAGCATTGAAATCAAAATTAAAACAAGTAAAAAAAACAAAACAAAAAGATATGGACTAGCTAGTCTTTAAGTCCATCAAAAAATTTGATCCTGATTTAGCTTGCCCGAATCCCATATGAAGTTTGCATCTCTCACTTGGGGCTTTCTCTGTATGATTTTGCCATACAAAGCTTGGGGGAAAAATGGAGGCATGTGTTTCTTCATCAATTCCTTGATGACTATCCTCTGTGATTTTTCATCTATACTTAGATCATAGTCATCTTTCTCTATGCTTTTCTCCTTTCTCTTTCCTTTGATTTCCTCCCTCTTTCCTTTCTCTGTTTCACTCTCTACCTTATGTTCTAGCTTGCATGTGGGCAGATCAACCTCTTTACCACTCCTCAGAGTGATCACTTCTTTGACTTCCCTCTTTTGTGAAGGTCCTCCCTCCTTAGCCTCCATTTCATGGATACTCATGGAATTTTGATAAGGTTGAGAAGGAGAGTTTTCTTTCTCTTGCACTGTGTTGAGGTTGGCAAACCTTGAGATTGAATCTTGGAGATTATCTATCTTCTGAGATAGATCATTTTGCACTTCATCCATCTTTTTAATCAATGAACTCTCTACACTGTCAATTCTTTGACTGAGCTGAGCAATGATGGATTTCTGAGCTCCAACAAAGTCTCCCACGACCTTGCTAAGATTCATCATAGCTTGTTCAAGGTTTGAGGCTTGCTGAAGTGCTTGAGCAGATTGCTGATACTGAGGTGGTTGTGGTTTCCAAGAGAAATTTGGATGGTCCCTCCAATTGGAATTGTAGGTGTTGCAATCACCAAACATTTCCCTCACGGCTGGAATGGTAGGACACTCGTCCACCAAGTGCTCAAAAGATCGACAAATGGAACAGGGCATAGGTTGCAATGGTGTCTGAGATATGGCTTGCACTTGTTGCATCTTCTTCATTTCGAGCTCTTCCAATCTCCTTGCCATAGTTGCAATCTTTGCTTTCATGTCTATGCCGTCATTCAAAATATACATCTCACCCTTAGCATTAGGTTGAGATGTCATTCTTCCCATATCTCTAGCATTTGGTTCATCCCATCCTCTTGAGACTTCAGCCATATAACTCATGAAGTTCATGGCTTCCTCTGCTATGGTATTCAATATGGCATGCACAACTAGCAATTTGTGAATTAAAAACAGAGAAAACAAAAGAAAAAACAATTCAAAGAAAAAAAAATTAAGGTAAACTAAAAACTCAATAAAAGGTATACTAAAATATGAACAAAGAAAAATAAACAAATAAAAAGAGTTAGTAAAAAGAAAAGAAAAGTCACCAAACTTGTGATGAAGATCACAAGTACTCTAGAAAGGTGATATCACTGTAAAGTGGCACCATCCCCGGCAACGGCGCCATTTGATTCGTGCCCAATTGGTGTCTCAGCTGATTCGTGTCCAGCTGGTGCTCCTTGATTGAGGGAGTAATCAACAAAATTTATAACCTATTACACCATATACTAGGGTAGCAAAGAAAAAGCTACTATAGCATAGTGGCTCTAGGATCGTTCACTGGGATGGGTTTTCACTTTGCAAATGATATTAATTCAAAGCTAAATTGGTGTCTTTTCATTTCAAGGTTAGCTTTAAAAGAAAAAATAAAGATGTTTGAATGAAAAAGGTTTAGATTTAAACTAACCAAAAATAGTAACTGATTTTACTTACAAAGAAAAGTGTTTCTTGGAGTTTCAAATCACTAGGCTCAGATTCCTCATACAAAAAGGGAGATCCGGTCACTTGTTTCTTTTCCTCGCATTAGAGAATTAACATATAGTTAATTCTCTAACCGGTATTGTACAGATGCTTCCCATTAATGGGTTCAAACACTAAATCCCTCTCACTGATGCACCTTGCAATGGCTCATACCTCTCACCTAGCACTTGCCATTCAAGGTGATCTTTAACCTTGGATTACCCGTCAAAAGCGAGCAAGAGATAACTAATGGATGTCTCCTTGGAGTCCAAAAGCTTACCAAGTGTTGGCTATTCTAGAAAATCCTACCTTCAAACCACCTACCAAAAGCTCGCAAGAGATAAACTAGTGCATCTCCATGGACGAAGATCACTTGCCTTACCAAGTGTTGGCTCAGGTGAATTAAAAGCGTTTTAAGTTAACTAAAAAGATAAAAACCATTAACGGGTCATACTTTCTCTTCATTAAAAACTAAAACAACAAAACTTCCAATTTATGCATGTGGAAACTTACCCGGCTTTCTTCACTCCAAGAGACAAAGAGCCTAGCCTCTCATCCTCTGAGGAAAAATCCTTAGAGTTTGGTTAGCAAGAAAATGAAAATGAAAGAGAAGGAAAAAAACAGAGCAAGGCTCTGTATATTCTATATATTTATATATCTATCTCTATATCTATCGGATTACATGATGCCCTGAGAACAAGCTGCCGAGAGCTATATATAAAGAAAATTACAAAACAAAATATCTGAGGTTATTCACCCCTTTTCCAAACTTAATAACTAAGGAATCCTATAATTGGTGGGTTACAAGGAGAAGAATGGAAATTTATACAAAAATATCTGAAGAAAAGATCTAAAAGAGTCGGTCACAACTATCGGGAAGCTTCAGGAGAACACCCATGCACTGTGCAAAATGGCTGCGAAATTCTCGCAGCAAAAGGTTGATTTCGCAGCTGTGCAAAAATCTTCCTTCAGCTTGGAATGATCTTCTTGCAATGGCTGTAACTCCTTCGTTTTAACTCCGAATCGCACACCGTTTGAAGTATTGAATTTTTGACTTCCTGAGCTTTGAAATGGTATATAGCATGTAGAAAATGGACTTCAGGAAGTGCTCCAAAAGTACAAAAGAAGACTGCAGATGCTGTCCTCTATTTTCTTCACTCTGTTTTTCCTCTCTCCGTTGTTCTTTCCTTGCATACTTTGAACGACTTTGGCAAAGGGCTATGGAGCTCCAAAGCTTGGTTCTTCATGAATTCTGAGCTTTCCATTGCTTTGCCATGGATTCCAAGTAACTCTCCTCAATCTCATATTGCTTTGGTGATTAAAAAGCTATCAAAACACCAAAACTTAACACAAATTGATTAGAATTGATGGCAAGGGTCCTTAACATGTTAATTGAGTTAAAAGGTAATAACTACTACTCAAAAGTGTTTAAAAGAGTTAATTACAAGCTATGAAATAGCACTTTTTGAGTAGTAATCAATGATGAGGGATTGTTTTGTCTAAAATTTTCTTTTTACAACTCTTCTCTAATAATGTTATATCTAATATAATGTTAAATAATCTTTATTAGTTTTGTTTTGTTTTTTTTTTGTTTTGTTTTGTTTCATTGTTTTTTTTTTTTTTTTTTTGTTACAAGAATGGATCCAGAGAAAGGAGAAAAACCCACAAAAAGGAAGTACAAAGGAATGACATGAAAGTCCATGATTACCAAGAACAGGAGCAAAGGGATCAAGTTGCAGGTTAAGTACAATACTGATGGCATTTTCATAAGAGAATCAACAGTTCATCTAACAAGCTATTTAGGCATATTAGCACGCACTATGGTGCCAATAAGATATCAAACTTGGCACATTGTACCTAAACAATTGAAGGATAAGTTATGGGATATCATTGAGGTAACACATTCTTACTTACAACACCTTTATGTAAAACATCAATCATTCCTAACCACATTAAGTTACTAACATGTATACTATTAATGTGTAGGGTGTTTTTCCATTAAATCACAAAAGTAGGAGGAATTGTATGCTAACAATTGGAAAATGTTTTCAATCATTTAAGAACATGCTAATAGTGAAGTACATTCTTCCTTTCAAAAACCAATCGAACCTCCTCAAAAAGCCATCAATTCAATATATTTTTATTGAGAATGAAGATTGGACAATGTTTGTTAAAGATTGATTGTCTGATAGATTTAAGGTATAATTACAACTTTTTACATATCTTGTATTCACATTCATTAATTATACATTTTTAATTTATAGGAATACCAAGAAGTTAAAAAAGAAATAAGAAAGAAACACATTTATAATCACCATCTAAGTAGGAAAGGATATGTTGGTCTTGAGGAAGAGATGGTAAGTTTATATTAATTTATAGTTTTTTTATTTATTTTATACATAATACATAATAGTGTTATATGTTGATTACATTATACATTGTCTCCTTTTAAAAGATGGTTGCAAGTGGGTCAACTGAAAGTATTGATCGAAGCATATTATGGAAGAAAGCAAGAGAGAAAAAAAAGGCACCTTTGATGAAATGGTCATACCTGATTACTACTCAAAAAGTGCTATTTGATAGCCTATAATTAATCCTTTTAAACACTTTTGAGTAGTAGTTTAGGCCTTTTAACTCAATTGGCATGTTAAGGATCCTTTAAAGCAATTTTGATCACTTTGTGTAAGTTTTGGTGTTTTTGTTAGTATTTTGATCACCAAAGCAAGTCAAGACTGAGGAGAGCTATGAGGAATCTTGGGCAAAGCTTAGAAGTCATTTGCCAAGAGTGAATCCGGATTGCAAGGAGAAAAAGCAAAGAGAATCTGCCATAAAGCATATTCTTGATGACAGTCGTAGCAGCCACTTTTGGAGCACTTTCTGAAGTCCAAATGATACATGCTATATACCATTTCAAAGCTCAGGAAGTCAACAATCCAATTCTTCAAACGGTGTGCAATTCGGAGTTGAAACAAAGAAGTTGCAGGCATTACAAGCCAATCACTCCGAGCTGAAGGAAGCATTTTGCAAAGTGCTGCGAAATCACCCTTTTGTTGCGAAGTGATTTCGCAGCATTTTTGTATAGTAAGGTGTTTCTCCTTCTGACGATGCACGATTTATGCCACGAGAAGGAAGCTTAGAACCTCAAGATGAAAGCCGACTTCGCAGCCCTGTGAAGATAGCCTGGTGTTGCGAAAATATTTCGCAGCCCTCTTGAGTGTCTGCGAAATTTCGCAGACACCATTTTTCTCCTGCAAAATGGTTCCTGAAGCCTCCCGATATTTGCTACCGACATTGGGAGATATTTTCCATTAGATTTTTGTTGTCTAAATCCCAAAATACTCCTTGTAAACCACCAATTACATGATTCCTTAGTTTTTAAGTTAGTAAAAAGACTAAATATCTATGTAATAATTAGTTTTATATTATGTACATATATATACCTCTCGGGAGCCTGTTCTCGGAGAGGAGTTCCTTCTGTAAACGTTTGGGTAAGCAAGTAAAGGTCTTTTCTTTCTACTGCCTTACCTTCTCACTTTGTATTTTCATTTTATTTCTAAGTTATGAATTCTCTGAGGAGTTTTCCCCAGAGAATGAGTAACTAAATCTCTAATTCCTTGGAGCTAAGGTTGCCGGGGAAGGTTCCAAGTGCAAGAATGCAAAACTCTGTGGTTTTAGCTATTAATGAAGAGGAAGTGAAATCCTTTAGTGATTTCTATGTTTTTAGTTAACTTAAAACACCTTAGAGTCACCTGGGCCAACACTTGGTAAGGCAAGTGATTTCCAACCATGGAAATCCACTAGTTTACCCCTTGCGAGCCTCTGATAGGTGACTTCAGGGTAGGATTTTCTAGAATAGCCAACACTTGGTAAGCTTTTGGACTCCTAGGAGACATCCATTAGTTATCTCTTGCGAGCTTTTGACGGGTAATCCAAGGTTAAAGATCACCTTGAATGGTTAAGGCTTAGTGAGAGGCTTAAACCATTGCAAGTTGCATCAGTGAGAGAATTAAAGTGAAATCTAATTGAAGGAGTCTTTGTACAACACCGGTTAGAGAATTGACTATATGTTGAATCTCTAACACAAGGAAATGAACCATCTGACCAGAGCCGTGTCTTTTGCATGAAGAACCACCCCAGTGAACCTAACTCTCCAAGGAATGTTTTCTTCCTAAATTATTCCAAACTTCTGTTATGTTAGTTAGTTTAAGTCTAAACCTTTACCAATCAAAGTTTGTGTTTTACTTCTTAAGCTAACCGTGAAATGAAACAAGACCAATTCACTTGGAATTGGTATCATTGATTGCTTGTTAATTATTCCCAGTGAACGACCCTAGAGCCACTATACTATAGTAGCTTTTTCTTTGCTACCCTAGTGTATGGTGTTATAGGTAATAAATTTTGTTGATTACTCCCTCAATCAAGGAGCACCAGCTGGACACGAATCAGCTGAGACACCAATTGGGCACGAACCAAATGGCGCCGTTGCCGGGGAATTGAGTCAAGTTTATATTGATACCATTTTTGAGCACTTGTGATTTTCATCACAAGATGGTAAAGTTTCTTTCACTTTACTAATTTTCATTCTTTCTTTGTTTATTCATAATCTAAGTTTATCTTTTAAAATTTAGTCTAGTTTAATTTTGTTGTTGTAGCCCTGTTTCTCTTGTTGTCCTCTGTTTTTATTTAAGTTGCAGATAGATACTAGTTGTGTATGCCAAAGTGGATACGAGACAGTGGAGGAAGGCTTGTTAAGTGTGATACACCTCAGAGAAAAGAATTGGAAGTGATCTTGAATATCATGGAAGCTACACCTGAAGATCAGCATAGTCACCAAGGTCGTCAAGATAATCTCAATGAATTCAGATCAATGAGGGACCGTATGCATCCACCTCGTATGAGTGCACCATCATGCATAGTGCCCCCTACAGAGCAGCTAGTGATCAGACCGTATCTTGTTCCACTTCTACCAACTTTCCATGGGATGGAAAGTGAGAATCCGTATGCACACATCAAGGAATTTGAAGATGTTTGTAATACATTCCAAGAGGGAGGAGCTTCAATTGATTTGATGAGGCTTAATTTATTTCCTTTTACTTTAAAGGATAAGGCCAAAATTTGGCTTAATTCTTTAAGGCCAAGGAGTATCCGCTCTTGGACTAATCTACAAGCTGAATTCCTCAAGAAATTTTTTCCTACTCATAGAACAAATGGCTTGAAAAGGCAAATTTCAAACTTCTCAGCTAAAGAGAATGAGAAATTCTATGAGTGATAGGAAAGATACATGGAAGCTATAAATGCTTGTCCTCACCATGGCTTTGATACTTGGCTATTGGTGAGCTATTTTTATGATGATATGTCCTCCTCAATGAAGCAACTCCTCGAGACAATATGTGGAGGATATTTCATGAGCAAAAATCCAGAGGAAGCTATGGATTTCTTGAGCTATGTAGCTGATGTTTCAAGGGGATGGGATGAACCAACTAAAGGAGAAGTGGGAAAGATGAAGTCTCAGTTGAATGCTTACAATGCAAAGGCTGGGATGTATACCTTGAAAGAAGATGATGATATGAAAGCAAAGTTGGCAGCTATGACAAGAAGATTGGAGGAGTTGGAGCTGAAAAGAATACATGAAGTGCAAGCTGTTACTGAAGCACCAGTGCAAGTGAAGCTGTGTCCTAATTGTCAATCATTTGAACATTTGGTGGAGGAATGCCTTGCAATTTCAGCTGAAAGGGAAATGTATAGAGATCAAGCAAATGTTGTTGGACAATTCAGGCCCAATAACAATGCGCCATATGGAAATACCTACAACTCAAGTTGGAGGAATCATCCAAATTTCTCATGGAAGGCCAGAGCAACTCAATACCAACAGCCGGATCCACCATCTCAGCAATCTTCAAGTATTGAACAAGCAATAGCCAATCTCAGCAAGGTAATGGGAGATTTTATTGAAAAGCAAGAAGCCACCAATGCTCGAGTCGATCAAAGAATTGATAGAGTGGAGAGTGTGTTGAATAAAAGGATGGATGGAATGCAAAATGATATGAATCAAAAGTTTGATAACATCCAATATTCAATTTCAAGGCTTACAAATTTGAATACACTGCAAGAAAAGGGAAGATTTCCTTCTCAACCTCACCAAAATCCCAAAGGTGTCCATGAAGTGGAAAGCCAAGAGGGAGAATCATCACAGGTGAAAGATGTCAAAGCCTTGATCACTCTAAGGAGTGGTAAGAAAATTGAGCAACCAACACCCAAGCCACATGTTGAGAAAGAAGAAGAGATAAAGAAAGGGAAGGAAATGGAAGATAAAGAGAGTGAGATCAGTGAAGAAAAGAAGGACTCTGATTCAACAAGGAAAGTAATTTCAGAGAAGGAGCTTCTGAAGGAAGAAATGCTGAAGAAATCAACTTCTCCACCTTTTCCTCAAGCATTACATGGGAAAAAGGGGATTAGAAATGCTGCTGAAATCCTTGAAGTCTTGAGGCAAGTGAAAGTTAATATTCCACTGCTGGATATGATCAAACAAGTTCCAACGTATGCAAAATTCCTAAAGGACTTGTGTACTATCAAAAGAGGGTTGACTGTAAACAAGAAAGCCTTCTTGACTGAGCAAGTAAGTGCAATCTTACAATGTAAGTCTCCTTTGAAGTACAAAGACCCTGGAAGTCCTACCATTTCAGTCATGATTGGAGGAAAGGTAGTAGAGAAAGCCTTGCTAGACTTGGGAGCAAGTGTGAATTTGCTTCCATATTCCGTCTACAAGCAATTGGGACTTGGAGAGTTGAAGCCAACAGCAATCACTCTATCTCTGGCAGATAGATCAGTGAAAATTCCAAGAGGGGTAATTGAGGATGTATTGGTTCAAGTAGATAATTTCTACTATCCAGTAGATTTTATTGTTCTTGATACAGATCCTACTGTAAAGGAAGCTAATTTAGTTCCTATCATCCTTGGAAGGCCATTTCTTGCAACTTCAAATGCAATCATCAACTGCGGGAATGGGCTTATGCAACTCACTTTTGGTAACATGACACTGGATCTCAATATTTTCTACATGTCTAAAAAGCAAATCACTCCGGAGGAAGAAGAAGGTCCAGAAGAGCTATGTATAATTGATACTTTGGTGGAGGAGCACTGCAATCAACATATGCAAGAAAAGTTGAATGAAAGTCTTGAGGATATTGAGGAAGGTTTTTCTGAATCTCCTATTGGGCTTGCTACTCTACAAAGTTGGAGAAAGATAGAAGGAATTCTACCTTTGTTCAATAAGGAAGAGGAGGCAGCTGTTGAAAAAGAAATTCCAAAACTCAATCTGAAGCCTTTACCTGGGGAGCTGAAATACACATACCTTGAAGAAAATAATCAATGTCCTGTTGTAATATCTTCATCGCTGACCAGTCATCAAGAGAAGTGTCTACTTGAAGTTCTCAAGAGGTGTAAGAAGGCAATAGGATGGCAAATATCTGACTTGAAAGGCATTAGTCCTTTAGTTTGTACTCATCATATATATATGGAAGAGGAAGCAAAGCCAATTCGTCAATTTCAAAGAAGGTTGAATCCTCATCTACAAGAGGTGGTGCGAGCTGAGGTGCTGAAGCTACTTCAAGCAGGAATCATTTACCCTATATCTGATAGCCCTTGGGTGAGTCCTACTCAAGTGGTACCAAAGAAGTCAGGGATCACAATGATTCAAAATGAAAAAGGGGAAGAAATTACTACACGCCTCACTTCAGGATGGAGGGTGTGTATTGATTATAAAAAGCTGAATGCTGTCACCAGGAAAGATCATTTTCCATTGCCATTTATTGACCAAGTGCTGAAGAGAGTCTCTGGACATCCATTTTATTGTTTTTTGGATGGGTATTCAGGGTATTTTCAAATTGAAATTGATTTGGCAAATCAGGAAAAAACCACTTTTGCATGTCCATTTGGAACATTTGCTTATAGAAGAATGCCTTTTGGTTTATGCAATGCACCTGCTACATTTCAAAGATGTATGTTGAGTATTTTCAGTGATATGGTGGAGAGAATTATGGAGGTTTTCATGGATGACATCACCGTATATGGAGGTACATTTGAGGAATGCTTGGTTAATTTGGAAGCAGTTCTTCATAGATGCATTGAAAAAGACCTGGTGCTCAACTAGGAGAAATGTCATTTTATGGTACGTCAAGGAATTGTCCTTGGCCATATCATCTCTGAAAAAGGCATTGAAGTTGATAAAGCAAAGGTGGAGATTATTGCCAAATTACCATCTCCAACAACTGTAAAAGGAGTAAGGCAGTTCCTTGGCCATGCAGGGTTCTATAGGAGGTTTATAAAAGGTTTTTCAAGTCTTTCAAAACCCCTTTGTGAGCTGTTAGCTAAGGATGCTAAGTTTATATGGGATGAAAGATGTCAGCATAGCTTTGATCAACTGAAGAAATTTTTAACAACAACTCCAATAGTGAGAGCCCCTAACTGGCAATTACCTTTTGAATTGATATGTGATGCCAGTGACTTTGCTATAGGAGTTGTGCTTGGCCAAAGAGAAGATGGGAAGCCCTATGTGATTTACTATGCAAGTAAAACACTAAATGAAGCTCAAAGAAACTACACAACTACAGAGAAAGAATTGTTAGCTGTGGTATTTGCTTTGGACAAATTTCGAGCTTACTTAGTGGGGTCTTTCATTATTGTCTTTACTGACCATTCAGCCTTGAAGTATTTATTGACAAAGCAAGATGCAAAAGCAAGGTTGATTAGATGGATTCTTTTGTTACAAGAATTCGATCTTCAAATCAAAGATAAGAAAGGAGTGGAGAATGTAGTAGCTGACCACCTTTCAAGGTTAGTTATAGCACATAACTCCCATCTCTTGCCTATCAATGATGATTTTCCTGAAGAATCACTCATGTTCCTAGTGAAAACTCCTTGGTATGCTCATATTGCTAATTATTTAGTAACTGGTGAAATTCCAAGTGAGTGGAATGCACAGGACAGGAAGCACTTCTTTGCCAAAATTCATGCTTATTATTGGGAAGAGCCCTTTCTCTTTAAGTATTGTGCAGATCAGATTATTAGGAAGTGTGTCCCTGAAGATGAGCAGCAAGGGATTCTATCTCATTGTCATGAGAATGCATGTGGAGGCCACTTTGCCTCTCAGAAAACAGCCATGAAGGTATTGCAATCAAGGTTTACTTGGCCATCTCTTTTCAAAGATGCCCACATCATGTGTAGGAGTTGTGATAGATGCCAAAGGCTTGGAAAGCTAACAAAAAGAAATCAAATGCCTATGAACCCCATTCTGATAGTTGAGTTATTTGATGTATGGGCCATTGACTTCATGGGACCTTTCCCAATGTCTTTTGGTAATTCTTACATCTTGGTGGGGGTAGATTATGTTTCTAAATGGGTTGAGGCAATCCCCTGTAAGAAAAATGATCACAGGGTGGTTCTCAAGTTTCTTAAAGAGAACATTTTCTCAAGATTTGGGGTGCCCAAAGCCATAATCAGTAATGGAGGTGCTCATTTTTGCAACAAACCTTTTGAAACTCTGTTATCTAAGTATGGAGTGAAGCATAAGGTGGCCACACCTTATCATCCTCAGACTTCCGGGCAAGTTGAGCTAGCTAACAGGGAAATAAAGAACATCTTGATGAAAGTGGTGAATTCCAACAGAAAAGATTGGTCTATTAGGCTTCATGATTCATTGTGGGCATATAGAACAGCTTATAAGACTATTCTTGGGATGTCTCCCTATCGTCTTGTCTATGGTAAAGCATGCCATCTCCCTGTGGAAGTTGAATACAAAGCTTGGTGGGCAATAAAGAAGCTGAATATGGACTTGATCAAGGCAGGAGAAAAGAGATTTCTAGACCTTAATGAGATGGAGGAATTAAGAAATAATGCTTATATCAATTCCAAAGTTGCAAAACAGAGGATGAAGAAGTGGCATGATCAACTCATCTCCAACAAGGAATTTCAGGAAGGGCAAAGAGTTTTGATGTATGACACAAGACTCCATATCTTTTCTAGGAAGCTCAAGTCGAGGTGGATTGGCCCGTTCATTATTCACCGAGTATGGTCCAATGGAGTGGTGGAATTAGTGAATTCCAATGGCAAGGATAGCTTTAGAGTCAATGGATATCGTCTCAAGCCATTCATGGAGCCATTCAAATCAGAAAAGGAGGAGATCAACCTCCTTGATCCTCAAAAAGTCTAAGTGAAAAAGGGTTTGCTGGACGTGGTTTTACCACAGTCCAAAATTTTTGTAAATTTTGTAAATTTTCAAGTTGTTTCCATACTTTTGATCTTAGTTTTTGATCTTAAATCATGTTTTTAGGTGTGTTTTAATTGTTTTGAATGATCCCAGGTGGAAGAAATTTCAAGGAGATTGAAAGAAAAAAAAAATCGGGTCGAAATCGGAGCCAAAACAGAGCAAAAACAGGGGAAAAACAGAGCTCTGCGAAATTTCGCAGAGTGAAGAAAACTTCTGCGAAATGAGTATTTTGTTGCCAAACCATTCCGCAACACTGTAGAAGTCTCTACGAGGGTATTTCGCAGCTGCGAAAGCAAATTTGGCACACGAGTGCCACTTCGCAGTACAGTAGCATCCATTTGGCAACTGCGAAACGCATTGCGAAATGGAAAAGCGTGATTTCGCACCAAAAATCCCATTTCGCAGGGTATTTCGCAATTGCAAAAGTGGTTTTGGCACACGAGTGCCACTTCGCAGCACAGGAACTCTCATTTCGCAACTGCGAAACTCACTGCGAAGTTGCTGCGAAATTGGCATTTTGTTGCGAAACTCAAACTAACCCTTAGGCTTCCGTTTTTCCTATTTATACCGGTCATTTGAGCTGCGAAAAGGGTTTCAAAAATCCGAGCACCATTCTCGCAGCCTGTTCGTCTTCTTCACCAAGCCACGCCGTCCGAGCCTCCGGTCATCTTCTCCGATCAGCAACGCCAGCCAAAGTTCGATAGCCCAAAATGGCGCGAACACGAGGGGCTAAGTCTTCATCTCCTTCGAATCGCAAGAAGAGTCTGCGAAAGGAGCCAACTCCAGGTTCTGCTCCAGAGCCTTCGCCGTCAAGGCCAAATCCTCCTCCGGTGAAGCCCGTGCCATCAAAGCCGCCGGTAAGACGATACCTTACCAGGTCAGGCGGTCGGCCATTGCAGAAGAAACCCAGGGTGGAGAGCTCAGAACCCATCGATTTGACTGAGCAATCTCCAGAGCCTTCTCCAATTCCATCACCGGTTCAAACTCCAGTGTCATCTCCGGTTCCCTCGCCAAGTCCCCTGCCAGTTCCATCGCCGGTACCATCTCCGGCGCTGCAAGAAAAATCTCAGGAGCCTCAAGTGCCACTTCCCGAGCCCCAAATTCAAGCTGAAACAGCTCTGGAAGAAGTAATTAGGAGGCCAATGCTACCTCAGCCCCCAATTGAGGGAAACTTGGATTGTCGAACTCGGGCATTCCATTCTGAGCTTTGCTTCGACTTAGCAGCATTCAGAGTGAGGCCGGAGCTTGCCCAATCATTCCAGCTGCTGAGGAGGTATCATATGGAGCATCTTCTAGCTCCGAGAGACTTTTTCTATCCCCGGATAGCCACGGATTTCTATCAATCCATGACAACCAAAGAGGTGAGGAATCCGACTTTGATTCATTTCACAATCGATGGGAGACATGGCATATTGGGAGCACGACATATTGTTGAAGCCCTGCAAATTCCCTTTGAGCCAACCCAATTTGATAATTTTAGAGCTTGGGCAAATCCTACTGAGCTAGAGATGGTGCGCACCCTTTCCAGAGGAGCTGCAAATCGATCACATCTACTGAGGGGGGAGCTTCCTCCAGTTATGTTTTTGATAGATGCCTTTTTGCGTCATAATATATATCCATTGCAGCATTGGACCCAAAGAAGGGGAGTTCTCCTGGAAGCTCTTTACAAGATGTCAGAAGGATTTTTCTTTGGGCCTCATCATCTGATCATGGCAGCCCTTCTCTACTTTGAAGAGAAGGTTCACAAGAAGAAGCTTCAGAGAGTAGATTGCATTCCCCTCCTCTTCCCAAGGCTGCTATGCCAAATTTTGGAGCATCTGGGATACCCCTCTGAGCCTCAGCTGGAGAGAAAGCGAATATGCCGTGAGCCATTCACTCTTGATAAATGGAATAATATGACGGCCTACAAAGTTGATCAGCCTGGGCAGCCTCAACCAGCTGCAAGGAGAGCCTCCCCAAGACATATACCTGAGGGTATAACTGCTCCTGCCATTCCTAGAGCTCCACCAGCTGCACCTGCTTCATCTCAGCCATCCACATCAGCTGAGCCGAGGATGGCCATTGATTCGTCCCTAGTAGCGGCAGTGGCAATGGCACCATTTGATTCGAGGTTTGATCCCCGGCAACGACGCCATTTGATTCGTCCCTAGCAGCGGCAGTGGCAATGGCACCATTTGATTCGGGGTTCGATCCCCGGCAACGGCGCCATTTGATTCGTGCCCAATTGGTGTCTCAGCTGATTCGTGTCCAGCTGGTGCTCCTTGATTGAGGGAGTAATCAACAAAATTTATAACCTATTACACCATATACTAGGGTAGTAAAGACAAAGCTACTATAGCATAATGGCTCTAGGATCGTTCACTGGGATGGGTTTTCACTTCACAATTGATATTAATTCAAAGATGAATTGGTGTCTTTTCATTTCAAGGTTAGCTTTAAAAGAAAACATAAAGATGTTTAAATGAAAAAGGTTTGGTTTTAAGCTAACTAAAAATAGTAACTGATTTTAACTACAAAGAAAAGTGTTTCTTGGAGTTTAGATCACTAGGCTCAGGTTCCTCATACAAAAAGGGAGTTCCGGTCACTTGTTTATTTTCCTCGCATTAGAGAATTAACATATAGTCAATTCTCTAACCGGTGTTGTACAGATGCTTCCCATTAATGGGTTCAAACACTAAATCTCTCTCACTGATGCACCTTGCAATGGCTCATACCTCTCACCTAGCACTTGCCATTCAAGATGATCTTTAACCTTGGACTTCCCGTCAAAAGCTCGCAAGAGATAACTAATGGATGTCTCCTTGGAGTCCAAAAGCTTACCAAGTGTTGGCTATTCTAGAAAATCCTACCTTCAAGTCACCTCCCAAAGGCTCGCAAGGGGTAAACTAGTGAATCTCCATGGATGGAAATCACTTGCCTTACCAAGTGTTGGCCCAGGTGACTCTAAGGTGTTTTAAGTTAACTAAAACCATAGAAACCATTAACGGGTTACACTTTCTCTTCATTAAAAACTAAAACAACAAAACATCCAAATTATGCATGTGAAAACTTACCCGGCTTTCCTTACTCCAAGAGACAAAGAGCCTAGCCTCTCATCCTCTGTGGAAAAATCCTCAGAGTTTGGTTGGCTAGAAAATGAAAATGAAAGAGAAGACAAGAATATATATGAAAAACAGAGCAAGTGCTCTGTTCGTTGATTCTATATATTGGATTACATACTTCCCCGAGCGTTTCCTGAGAGTGTTTACAAGAGAGTTTATATAGGAAGGTAATTTACCCTTCCTTGGATACTTCCTAGCTAAGGAATTACATGAGTGGCTGAATACAAGGAGAAAATGGAAATTTATACAAAAATATCTGAAGAAAAGATCTAAAAGAGTCGGTGCAAAAATATCGGGAAGCTCCAGGAACATTTCGCAAGTGAAAAATGGTGTCTGCGAGATTTCGCAGACACCCATGAGGGCTGCGAAATCACTTCGCAACAACAAGTTAAACTCGCAGGGCTGGGAAATTGGCTTCCACCTTGAGGTTCTCAGCGTTCCAGCTTGCGGCATGTATCGGGTAGCTTCAGGAGGAATTCCATAGCACTGTACAAAAAGGCTGCGAAATTCTCGCAACAAAAGGCTGATTTCGCAACACTTTGGAGTGATCTGCTTACAATGGCTGTAACTCCTTCGTTTCAACTTCGAATCGCGCACCGTTTGAAGCATTGGATTCTTGACTTCCTGAGCTTTGAAATGGTATATAGAATGTAGAAAATAGACTTCGGGAAGTGCTCCAAAAGTACGAAAGAAGACTGCAGCTAGCTTTCCTCTGTTTTCTTCACTCTGTTTTCCTCTTCTCCTTGCTTCTCTCCTTGCATACTTTGAACGACTTTGGCAAAGGGCTATGGAGCTCCAAATCTTGGTTCTTCATGAATTTGAGCTCTTCATTGCTTTTCCATGGATTCCAAATAACTCTCCTCAATCTTGGATAGTTTTGGTGATCAAATTACTAACAAAAACACCAAAACTTACACAATTTGATTAGAAATGATTGCAAGGGTCCTTAACATGTTAATTGAGTTAAAAGGCAATAAATACTACTCAAAAGTGTTTAAAAGGATTAATTACAAGCTATGAAACAGCACTTTTTGAGTAGTAATCACTCCCCCCAACCGACATATTGCTAGTCCCTTAGCAATGATGGAGAGAAAAATAAAAATAAACAATACTATAATTTACAACATCATGCTTGATCAAAAAACAATTTTCAAGTTGCATGATGATCTAACTCTCACATGGAACATTAAAGAAATAAAACTCAAACTTCAACAAGAGTTATCAAATAACTTGTCTAATCACAATTCTTAAAGAGAAGGCATTATGCAAATTTAAGCTTTAAAATCATTTCCACTTCCAAAAGATCAAACCTTACTCTTCCACAAAAATCTAAGTGTTACTTATTAGTTTCCAAATATAGTATGTTAAACTAATCTCTCCCCCCAACCTAGTTCTTTTTCAAAACTTAGCAAACTAATCAACCTCCAATAGGCTAAGAACGCACCTCTTTTTTCACAATTTTTTTCATTGTAGGAGTACAAGGCTTAAAGGTATTTTTTTCTAAATTGTCCATGTAACGGGGGTCCATCGATGACTCCCAACCAATTAAGGTTTAGGGCATCAAGCTTTAAGGATCTTTCAACCACTAACTCCTCGGATTTTACCCCGGACTTTTGAGAATGAATTTTAATACCCAAGCACCTACAGTATGTTAAACTCCACCTATCCACCCTTGTAACGAGCATTGAGGTCGGTGACTCCCAACCAATGAAGGCTTAGGGCACCAGGCTTAAAAGATTTTCACCATATACCCCTCAGACCTTGCTCGGGTTTCAAGGCAAGCAAACATTTTTTCTTTCTTTCTTTTTTTCTCTTCAAAGACTCATTGGCCTTTTATAAGGTGTCCCAACACTATTAAATGAGGTCAAAGGTACCAAGTCTAAAATTTTCCTAAGTCAAGAGGGAAATAGTTTTTCATCTTATACTCGGAACCTATTGTGCACAGTGTGTGGATAGCTTAAAGTGGAAGAACTAAGGTTGACTTCAATAGAAGTTTCAACAATTCATCAACTTTAATAAGCATAATACAAAATCTAAGTCAAGTAAAAAGACAAAAATTCAATTTCTCCCTTTTCATTTTTGAGAATTTTTCCTTAATAACCATGGAGAGTAGAGAAAAAAACTTAAAAAATTTAAAAATTAAGCAAAAAACAACTAAATTACCAAAATAACTTAGCATTATTAACAATATTTACTTCCTCAACTCTCCCCCCAACCAAGCTAAACATTGTCCTCAATGTGACAAAAGCGATTGAAAAATAGGGAGGAAGTGGTACCTCTTGAGTGACATGGAGTTTGAGTCGTATAGGAGAAACCACATGTTTCAAAGAAAACATAAGAGTTAGTGAGTAGAGGAAATAGAAAAATGCCAAGTTTAAACAAAAATGATGTCTATGTATGATGTATCATCAGTAATACATCCAATCTCAGAATATAAGACATCCAAACATGGAATATAATAAGTAGAGACAAAAAGTAAAGAGATGATCAAGTAATGGTAAGGTCCTGTGGAGCTGATGCATCTGTGGTGGCCTCTTGAGTGGGTTGGATCAGGACTTTGACCTCTGTTCAGGTAATCTCCTTAGGTGGCATAGTCTCCTCAGCTGGAGCTATGGGCTCTGATGGTTTAAGGAGGTTAGAAATGAAGTGAGAGGCTTCATGTGTGTGATCTCAGTGTGTGCGGGGCTCTCCTCTTCAGATGCATAATTGTGAGGCTCTGTTGGCATTTTAGCAACTTCCCTTGGCTTTGCAAGGTGTTTTTGCAAACCTTCCTCCATTTCACAAGTCAATTTTGCAATTTGAAGGCCATTTCGATGCCTGGAGGTGATTTCGCAGCCATTTCGAAGCTTGGAGGTGATTTCGCAACCATTTCAAAGCTTGGAGATCATTTCGCAGAAAAGTGGCATGTTCACAGACCATTTTTGAAGCTTGGAGCATTTTCGCAACCATTATGAAGCTTGGAGATCATTTCGCATCCATTTCAAAGCTCAAAAGTGATTTCGCAGCTCAAAATTGATTTCGCAGCTCATTTCGTAGCTCAAAAGTGATTTCGCAGGTGCATCGCAGCTTCAAAATGAGGGGAACTATGCTTCAAAATGGCACTCGTGTGCCAAAGTTGGTTTCGCAGCTGTGAAACACCCTTCCAAATGGCGTCTCGGTTGCGAAATTCTCGCTCAGCTTTGCACTCTTGTCTTCAAACGACCATAACTTCTTCATTTCAAATCCAAATCGAGTACTGTTTGAAGCTATGGACTCCTGACTTCCCAAGCTTTGAAACGAGATATCATATGCATAATTTGAGCTCCAAAAAGTGCTTCAAAAATGTGTCCAACAGTAGCAAAATTGAGGTGCGACATTTCCGTTCATGGTTTGCACAGTCATCTTCAAACGGCCATAACTTTTCCGTTTCAAATCCAAATCAAGCACCGTTTGAAGCTATGGACTCGTCACTTCCCAAGCTTTCCAACGAGATATTGCATGCATAATTTGAACTTCAGGAAGTGATCGAGATGTGCCCAACAATTACCAAAATGAGGGTGCGGCTGTGAAATTGGGATTTTTCACTTTTGGGACTTCGCAGCCATTTCGCAGTAGTTTCGCAGCTGCGAAATGAGAGTCACTGTGCTGGGAAATGGCACTCGTGTGCCAAAAGTGCTTTCGCAATTGTGAAATCCTCTGCGGAATGGGACTTTGGCTGCCAAAAAAATGATTTTTTTTTTTTTTTTTTTTGGGGTTTCGCAGCCATTTTCGCAGCTGAGAAATGAGGGTACTGTGCTGCGAAATGGCACTCGTGTGCCAAAATTTGGCTTCGCAGCTGCGAAACACCCTTCCAAATGGAGCTTTCCCTGCGAAATGGAGGATTTCATGCTTTGGTGGTTCGCAGCCGCTTTCGCAGCTGCGAAATGGGGGCTCCTGTGCTGCGAAGTGGCACTGGTGTGCCAAAATTGGTTTCGCAGCTGCGAAAATTTTCGCAGAGAGGGCAATTGGGCTGCGAACTGGTTTTGCAGCAAAGTGTCGATTTTGCAGAGGCTGCAAAATCTCACAGACCCCTGTTTTTCCCCTGTTTCTCCCCTGTTTTCGCTCCGTTTGACTCCGATTTTGCTCCGATTTTTTTTTCCTTCAATTTCTTTGCAATTCCTCTTGATTTTGATCATCCAAAAACCTATATTACATCAAAACAAACTAGAATTAAAGCATTGAAATCAAAATTAAAGCATTGAAATCAAAATTAAAACAAGAAATTAACAAAACAAAAAGATATGGACTAGCTAGTCTTTAAAAAGACTAAGTCCATCAAAAAATTTGATCCTGATTTAGCTTGCCCGGATCCCATATGAAGCTTGCATCTCTCACTTGAGACGTTCTCTGTATGATTTTGCCATACAAAGCTTGGAGAAAAGGTGGAAGCATGTGTTTCTTCATCAATTCTTCCTTGATGACTATCCTCTGTGGTTCTTCATCTATATCAAAATCATAGTCATCTTTCTCTATACTTTTCCCCTTTTTCTTTCCTTTGATTTCCTCCCTATTTTCTTTCTCTGTTTCACTTTCTACCTTATGCTCTAGCTTGCATGTGGGCAGATCAACCTCTTTACCACTCCTCAGAGTGATCACTTCTTTGACTTCCCTCTTTTGTGAAGGTTCTCCCTCCTTAACCTCCATTTCATGGATACTCATGGAATTTTGATAAGGTTGAGAAGGAGAGTTTTCTTTCTCTTGCATTGTGTTGAGGTTAGCTAACCTTGAGATTGAATCTTGGAGAATATCTAACTTCTGAGCCATATCATTTTGCATTTCATCCATCCTTTTATTCAAAGTACTCTCCATTCTATCAATTCTTTGATTGATTTGAGCATTGATGGCTTCTTGTTTTCCAACAAAATCTCCCACGACCTTGCAAAGATTCACCATAGCTTGTTCAAGGTTTGAGGCTTGCTGTGGTGCTTGAGCAGGTTGCTGATACTGAGGTGGCTGTGGTTTCCAAGAGAAATTTGGATGGTCCCTCCAATTGGAATTGTAGGTGTTACAATCACCAAACATTTCCCTCTCGGCTGGAATGGTAGAACACTCATCCACCAAGTGCTCATATGATAGACAAATGGCACAAGGCATAGCTTGCAATGGTGTTTGAGAGATGGCTTGCACTGGTTGCATATTTGTCATTTCTAGCTTTTCCAATCTCCTTTCCATAGCTGCAATTTCTGCCTTCATGTTCATACCATCATTCAAAATATACATCTCACCCTTAGCTTTAGGTTGAGACTTCATTCTTCCCATATCTCGAGCATTTGGTTCATCCCATTCTCTTGAAAATTCAGCCACATAACTCATGAAGTTCATGGCTTCCTCTGCTATCTCGTATTCAATATGGCATGCACAACTAGCAACTTGTGAATTAAAAACAGAGAACACAAAAGAAAACAAAAGAAAAACAATTCAAAGAAAGAAAATTAAGGTAAACTAAAAACTAAATAAAAAGTATACTAAAATATGAACAATAAAGAAATAAAAAGAGTTAGTAAAAGGAACAGAAAAGTCACCAAACTTGTGATGAAGATCACAAGTACTCTGAAAAGGTGATATCACTGTAAAGTGGCACCATCCCCGGCAGCGGCGCCATTTGATTCGTCCCTAGTAGCGGCAGTGGCAATGGCACCATTTGATTCGAGGTTCGATCCCCGGCAACGGCGCCATTTGATTCGTGCCCAATTGGTGTCTCAGCTGATTCGTGTCCAGCTGGTGCTCCTTGATTGAGGGAGTAATCAACAAAATTTATAACCTATTACACCATATACTAGGGTAGCAAAGACAAAGCTACTATAGCATAGTGGCTCTAGGATCGTTCACTGGGATGGGTTTTCACTTCACAATTGATATTAATTCAAAGATGAATTGGTGCCTTTTCATTTCAAGGTTAGCTTTAAAAGAAAACATAAAGATGTTTAAATGAAAAAGGTTTGGTTTTAAGCTAACTAAAAATAGTAACTGATTTTAACTACAAAGAAAAGTGTTTCTTGGAGTTTAGATCACTAGGCTCAGGTTCCTCATACAAAAAGGGAGTTCCGGTCACTTGTTTATTTTCCTCGCATTAGAGAATTAACATATAGTCAATTCTCTAACCGGTGTTGTATAGATGCTTCCCATTAATGGGTTCAAACACTAAATCCCTCTCACTGATGCACTTTGCAATGGCTCATACCTCTCACCTAGCACTTGCCATTCAAGGTGATCTTTAACCTTGGATTACCCGTCAAAAGCTCGCAAGAGATAACTAATGGATGTCTCCTTGGAGTCCAAAAGCTTACCAAGTGTTGGCTATTCTAGAAAATCCTACCTTCAAGTCACCTCCCAAAGGCTCGCAAGGGGTAAACTAGTGCATTTCCATGGTTGGAAATCACTTGCCTTACCAAGTGTTGGCCCAGGTGACTCTAAGGTGTTTTAAGTTAACTAAAAATATAGAAATCACTAACGGGTCACACTTTCTCTTCATTAAAAACTAAAACAACAAAACTTCCAAATTATGTATGTGGAAACTTACCCGGCTTTCCTTACTCCAAGAGACAAAAAGCTTAGTCTCTCATCCTCTGAGGAAAAATCCTCAGAGTTTGGTTGGCTAGAAAATGAAAATGAAAGAGAAGACAAGAATATATATATGAAAAACAGAGCAAGTGCTCTGTTCGTTGATTCTATATATTGGATTACATACTTCCTCGAGCGTTTCCTGAGAGTGTTTACAAGAGAGTTTATATAGGAAGGTAATTTACCCTTCCTTGGATACTTCCTAGCTAGGGAATTACATGAGTGGCTGAATACAAGGAGAAAATGGAAATTTATACAAAAATATCTGAAGAAAAGATCTAAAAGAGTCGGTGCAAAAATATCGGGAAGCTCCAGGAACATTTCGCAGGTGAAAAATGGTGTCTGCGAGATTTCGCAGACACCCATGAGGGCTGCGAAATCACTTCGCAACAACAAGTTAAACTCGCAGGGCTGCGAAATTGGCTTCCACCTTGAGGTTCTCAGTGTTCCAGCTTGCGGCATGTATCGGGTAGCTTCAGGAGGAATTCCATAGCACTGTACAAAAAGGCTGCGAAATTCTCGCAACAAAAGGCTGATTTCGCAACACTTTGGAGTGATCTGCTTGCAATGGCTGTAACTCCTTCGTTTCAACTCCGAATCGCGCACCGTTTAAAGAATTGGATTCTTGACTTCCTGAGCTTTGAAATGGTATATAGAATGTAGAAAATAGACTTCAGGAAGTGCTCCAAAAGTACGAAAGAAGACTGCAGCTAGCTTTCCTCTATTTTCTTCACTCTGTTTTCCTCTTCTCCTTGCTTCTCTCCTTGCATACTTTGAACGACTTTGGCAAAGGGCTATGGAGCTCCAAATCTTGGTTCTTCATGAATTTGAGCTCTTCATTGCTTTGCCATGGATTCCAAATAACTCTCCTCAATCTTGGATAGTTTTGGTGATCAAATTACTAACAAAAACACCAAAACTTACACAATTTGATTAGAAATGATTGCAAGGGTCCTTAACATGTTAATTGAGTTAAAAGGCAATAAATACTACTCAAAAGTGTTTAAAAGGATTAATTACAAGCTATGAAATAGCACTTTTTGAGTAGTAATCAGCCATTCCTATATCTGAATATCGAGAGTTGTGTCGTGCATTGGAGACTCTTACAGCTTCTCAGAGCAATCTTGCTCAGGAGATGGCAGCCATCAGAGCATGCCAAGAGCAGCTGTTAGCCACTCAGGCTCAACAAGCTGCCATCTTAAGGCAGCTCCAAGTCCATTTCGATCTGCCACAAGCTGTAGAGCCCTCCACTTCTACTCCAACAGAGCCACACCCTCATCCTTCAGAGTCTTATCCTCCAGAGCCCCAAGCCCCAGCTGAGACACCTACTGAAGAGGCAGACCCTTCTGCCTAGTCCCAGCACCACCCCACTCATCAGACTATATTATATATCTAATATTTTTATGCATTTTTGTTTTTTTTAGTTGAAAAGAAATCCCAGTATTTTGGTACTATATATGGGATTCCTTGTGATTACTTGTCTTTTGCACTGTACTCGAATGAATTGAAAGTAATACAAGTTGAATAGTTCTTGTTAAAAGTTAGCATTAAGTTATTCTTATTTCATTTTCTCACATATTCTATTCTTTTTGAAACATGTGGTTTTCCCCAATCAATATTCGAATTTGATTTCAGCAAGGAGGTACCACTTCCTCCCTTTTATTACAGTCACTCAAATCACATTGAGGACAATGCTCAGTTCGGTTGGGGGATATGAGGAAGGAAGTAGTTTAAATCTTTTTGGTATTGCAATTATATTGGTTAATTAGTTGTAGATTTTACTTTTTACTAGTGTTACTCTATTTTCCATGAATTTTGAGGAAAAATTTTCAAATTAAACCAAGAGAAATTGAACTGTTGTTTTTCACTTGACTTAGAGTATGGATTATGCTTACTAAAGTGGTTCAATTGTTGAAACTTCTACTGAAATTGAATTGAGTTCTTCCACTTTAAGCTATCCACACACTGTGCACATTAGATTCCGATTATAAGATGAAAAGCTATTTCCCTCTTGACTTAGGATAATTTTGGGACTTGGTATATTTGACCTCATTTGATAAAAATTGAAACACCCTGCAGAAGGCCAATGAGCCTTTGAAATAAAGAAATTGTTTGCTTGCCTTGAAACCCGAGCAAGGTCTAAGGGGTATATGGTGAAAATCTTTAAAGCCTGGTGCCCTAAGCCTTAATTGGTTGGGAGTCACCGACCTCAATGCTCATTATAAGGGTGAATAGGTAAAGTTAGCATATGGTAGATGCTTGGGTATTAGAAATTCATTCTTAAAAGTCCGGGGAAAAATCCGAGGAGTTAGTGGTTGAAAGATCCTTAAAGCTTGGTGCCCTAAACCTTAATTGGTTGGGAGTCATCGATGGACCCCCATTAAATGGACAAGTCAGAAAGAGTACCCCATAAAGCTACAAAAAAAAAAAAAAAAAAAAAAAAGGTGTGTTCTTTTCTTATTGATTATGGTCAAATTATTGCTAAAGTGTTAAAAAGAGATAGGTTGGGGGGTGAGATTAGTAGCATATTATTCTCGGAAGCTAAGGAACCAATACACATAGATTTTTGTGGAAGATTAAAGTTTGGTTCTTAGAAAGTGGAAATGATTTTAAAACTTCAGTTTGCATAATGCACTCCCTTGATTGACAGTGTTTAGCATAGTTTGTTATGACTCTTGTTGAGATTTGGGTTTGTATTTCTTTAATGCTTCATGTGAGAATTAGATCATCATGCCATTTGAGAATTATTTTCTATCAGCATGATGTTGTAAATTTTAGTATAATTAGCTATTCATTTTCATTTTTCTCTCCTTTATTGCTAAGGGACTAGCAATATGTCGGTTGGGGGGAGTGATTACTACTCAAAAAGTGCTATTTGATAGCCTATAATTAATCCTTTTAAACACTTTTGAGTAGTAGTTTAGGTCTTTTAACTCAATTGGCATGTTAAGGATCCTTTAAAGCAATTTTGATCACTTTGTGTAAGTTTTGGTGTTTTTGTTAGTATTTTGATCACCAAAGCAAGTCAAGACTGAGGAGAGCTATGAGGAATCTTGGGCAAAGCTTAGAAGTCATTTGCCAAGAGTGAATCCGGATTGCAAGGAGAAAAAGCAAAGAGAATCTGCCATAAAGAATATTCTTGATGACAGTCGTAGCAGCCACTTTTGGAGCACTTTCTGAAGTCCAAATGATGCATGCTATATACCATTTCAAATCTCAGGAAGTCAACAATCCAATGCTTCAAACGGTGTGCAATTCGGAGTTGAAACGAAGAAGTTGCAGCCGTTACAAGCCAATCACTCCGAGCTAAAGGAAGCATTTTGCAAAGTGCTGCGAAATCACCCTTTTGTTGCGAAGTGATTTCGCAGCATTTTTGTACAGTAAGGTGTTTCTCCTTCTGACGATGCACAATTTATGCCGCGAGAAGGAAGCTTGGAACCTCAAGATGAAAGCCGACTTCGCAGCCCTGTGAAGATAGCCTGGTGTTGCGAAAATATTTCGCAGCCCTCTTGAGTGTCTGCGAAATTTCGCAGACACCATTTTTCTCTTGCGAAATGGTTCCTGAAGCCTCCCGATATTTGCTACCGACATTGGGAGATATTTTCCATTAGATTTTTGTTGTCTAAATCCCAAAATACTCCTTGTAAACCACCAATTACATGATTCCTTAGTTTTTAAGTTAGTAAAAAGACTAAATATCTATGTAATAATTAGTTTTATATTATGTACATATATATACCTCTCGGGAGCCTGTTCTCGGAGAGGAGTTCCTTCTGTAAACGTTTGGGTAAGCAAGTAAAGGTCTTTTCTTTCTACTGCCTTACCTTCTCACTTTGTATTTTCATTTTATTTCTAAGTTATGAATTCTCTGAGGAGTTTTCCCCAGAGAATGAGTAACTAAATCTCTAATTCCTTGGAGCTAAGGTTGTCGGGGAAGGTTCCAAGTGCAAGAATGCAAAGCTCTGTGGTTTTAGCTATTAATGAAGAGGAAGTGAAATCCTTTAGTGATTTCTATGTTTTTAGTTAACTTAAAACACCTTAGAGTCACCTGGGCCAACACTTGGTAAGGCAAGTGATTTCCAACCATGGAAATCCACTAGTTTACCCCTTGCAAGCCTCTGGTAGGTGAATTCAGGGTAGGATTTTCTAGAATAGTCAACACTTGGTAAGCTTTTGGACTCCTAGGAGACATCCATTAGTTATCTCTTGCGAGCTTTTGACGGGTAATCCAAGGTTAAAGATCACCTTGAATGGTTAAGGCTTAGTGAGAGGCTTAAACCATTGCAAGTTGCATCAATGAGAGAATTAAAGTGAAATCTAATTGAAGGAGTCTTTGTACAACACCGGTTAGAGAATTGACTATATGTTGAATCTCTAACACAAGGAAATGAACCATCTGACCAGAGCCGTGTCTTTTGCATGAGGAACCACCCCAGTGAACCTAACTCTCCAAGGAATGTTTTCTTCCTAAATTATTCCAAACTTCTGTTATGTTAGTTAGTTTAAGTCTAAACCTTTACCAATCAAAGTTTGTGTTTTACTTCTTAAGCTAACCGTGAAATGAAACAAGACCAATTCACTTGGAATTGGTATCATTGATTGCTTGTTAATCATTCCCAGTGAACGACCCTAGAGCCACTATACTATAGTAGCTTTTTCTTTGCTACCCTAGTGTATGGTGTTACAGGTAATAAATTTTGTTGATTACTCCCTCAATCAAGGAGCACCAGCTGGACACGAATTAGCTGAGACACCAATTGGGCACGAATCAATACCAGTGATTGAAAAAATAGTAAGTGGATATTTTCAACCTTAATTTCATTTATTTATAATAGCTTATTAATGATAACAAATTTGTAATTGAACTTCATAATTAACATTTTTTTTTTAAGGATAAGCTATTGAAATAGTCTCAAGAGAATGGTAGGAGTGTCAATGAGAGTAATGAAATACTTGTAGAAGCATTGGGTACTCCTGAGTATAGTGGTCGAGTTAAGGCCAAAGGGAAACACCACACACCTCGTCAATATTTTAATAGTGTTGTAGATCATGCTGTCAAGGATTTTATAATAGCATCTAAAGAAGAGCAAAGAAACTTTCAGGCAAAAGTGCTAGCAAAACTGTCTCAAGTGAGAGTAGTCACTTCCCAATCTAATGTTAGCAGTTCGAACATGAAACAAAAACAGTTTCTCCTACCAAAAGTAGTGGAGAAGCCAATCCGTAGAGGTGAAGATGCGCCCACTAGTGCCAATAGAACCAAATAACAAGGTATTTATCTAGTTAAGGTAATTTGATGATAATGTTTGTTGTAATAGGAGATATAATTTATGTAAATTTTTTTGTTTGAATTTAATTCAATTTTTGGTGGCACATATATTGTCTTCTTTTATGTGGTGTAATATAAGAAAATCAAAAAGTTGTCAAAAAACTATTTTAGCATTTTGGGCATTCACAAAATAGATAATATAATTTTGTTGTCTACATAATTAGATCATATGGGATTTTTATTTCATATATTATGAAACTTTTTAATATTCAATATTTATTTTGATTTATTATGCATTACTAACCTCTTTTATTTTAAGAATAGCTATTCTTTATATAACCACATAATAATTTGCATGCCTCCATTCAATCTTTCCAATGTTATCTAAAATTACTTCATATCTCACATTTTTGCTTGTACGATATAGACAACTTTCAATATTCACCAATGTTAATTTGAAGATGTATACTTGAAAGAATGAAATAGAGAAATATTAGCTCATATCTAATAATATAACTTCATTTTGTAGGTTAGCAAATGTGAGTTGGCCATGGAGACCAAGGAAAATATAGTGGTCAGTGACACAATCATACTTGAATGTGGTCCCAACTATCTAGTAGTTGTTGATGCTCCTTATGATTCAAGTGCACCCCTTCCCATTCCTATTCCTGGACAAACTACTACTGTTGGGGTTGAAATTAGTTACCAAGTTTTGTGGCCAGCTCATTTAGTCATCATTCATACTCTTATCTCAGTAAGTAAATTTAATTACCAAGCTTTATGATACCCTTAAATTTTTTTTTTTTCATTTTTTTTGTATATTCAACTAGTTGATTTGATTTGTATCATGGTTCTTAATTGTATAGACATCTAAGAAAGGAAAGAAACAAAAAGAAAATGAAGTTGAAGTCAAATCTAAGGGTGAGAAAGCACAAGATATCAAGAATTTTGAGGCATTGGTTGGCCTCATGCTGAGTACCTCAAGAGTACATCATGTTGACTTCCCAAATGATGTTTTTGGTGAGAGTTTCAAGACCTTCCTAATGAAAGAAGATATGGACATGATTATATCATCAAAAGAAGTGTCATCCAATTGTATCTTATGGTGAGGGATTTTATAATTTTTTTTTAATTACTCTTCACATTTTTTTTGAGGTAAAAGGTTATTTGCTAATGACCTATAATGATTGTTGATAACTTATTATGCGGGATTTAATTAGGCACTTGCATAGAAAGTTGATTGATGGAAAGCAGGTTGAACAATATGTTTTTGTCAATCCAGCATTGGTTTCAAAAGCTGGAATGGGGGAGGGAAGTAAAGAAAACGGGTCAAGGGTCATTGCGGATCGACTAAGGAATGCAAAACATGTTGAATATATGCTTATTCCATACAATCCAAAGTAACTTTTTATCCCAAATCTCGATACGGTGTATATAAGTTAGTGTAGACCCTCAATTTTGTCCATTTAGCACATGTCTTTAAATTCGTTTTCAGTGCTCCATAGTAGCTCCTTGATGGCCCATTACTACTCGTACAACTTACCTTTTTCTGAGTCACCTCGGAGACTTTGGTTAAGGGATTATCTGACCATTTATTGTGATCCTTGGCAGTTTTGATTTAGATTTAGGCTTTTCTTGCTTTTTTTTTTTTAGGATAGCTGTTAGATAACTTGGCCCATTAGGCACCACCTTAGGCCCACTTAGTCTCACCTTAGGCCCGTTTAGGTATACTAGGTTTATTAAGACTTTTTTTTTAGCGTGACTTATATGACTTGTGTGTTTGCATGGCTCGTGGGGCCCATTTTTTTTGTTAATTTGTTAATTTTTATTTTATTTTATTTTTATTTTTATTTTTTTTTATTTTTAGTTTTTCATGCTTTTGCAAGGAAACTTACCATTGGAGTTTAAGGAAAGTGGGACTCTCCTTGGAAGGTTTTGGAGGGGAATTTGAAGTTGGGAAGATTGCTTTTGAATTGGAAGATTTAAAAAAGGATAAGGAGAAAAGAAGAGAGAAAATAGGAGATTTCACCTTTTTTTAGGGAGATTTAGGTTTTAGGGAAAGGCGGATATATATACGTGAGAGAGGAAGAAAAAAAGGAGGAAGCTTTTTTGATTGTGGGAGGAGATTCATTTTTAGTGGAAGCACGTATTGGAGTTTTGGTAGGGAGAAGAAGGAAGATAGCAGGAAAGGAGATTTTTTTAAGAAAACTTTCAACACACGTTGAGAACGGAGGAGATTTGGAAAGGAGAAGCAATTTTTGCTTCTTCAGAAGAGTTCTAAGCCCGTGGTGATGCTGGAAGTAGTGCTCAGAAGAGCTTGTCAGAAAGTAACAATCTCAAGGCAATAGCTATAACAGAGTCAAAAGGAAGTTTGATTCCTCTCTAAATATGGTTTCAGGGACTAATAATGGAGGGGGCAGTGTTTTATGTTCTGGAATGTCAAGAAAACAGTTGAGGTTCCTGTTCTTATAGCCTTAAGTTGATTGGTAAGGCAGCTATAGATCATCAGGATTCAAGCTCTTCTGATCATGTAAACCATGCCTTGTCAGTCCTCCGTAAACTTTTTGGGGAGACTTCAGTACCTGATCCAGTTGCTTCAGTAGTGACAAACTGAGGGAAAGATCCTTTTAGTTATGGTGTCTGCTCATATGTTGTTCTAGGAGCATCTGGGAAAGACTATGATACATTGGGAAGGCCTGTATTACTCAATCTCCTTAGATACAGAATGGTAAAATAGAAGAGAACATCTTGTTTAATAAGAAGATGGACAGAGAAAGGTATGAAAGGGTTCTTGATGCATATTCCTTGAAAAAGAATCTGGAGGTTCTCTCATTTGGTGATCAGACAATTATAGTGCTGTGGATGCTCGCGCAGGAACCAATTTCTTTAAAGAACATTTGTTATGTCTCTTGGGTTCGAAAGTAGTGATTTATGTTACACATCAAGTAGAGTTCTTACCTGTTGCTAATTTCATACTGGTCATAAAAGATGTAATCTTTTTTTTCAGAGCAAGAACCCATGTTATCCTTTGCTTCAGAATTACTAGATCATGTGGGCTTTCAAGAGAACGAAATTGTGACAGAGGCTTTCATAGAGGCACTTACAAGCAAGAAGATTCTGAATCTATATACTTGGAAGCTTCAGTTTTTAAGGCTCTGTTTCATTTCATATATTGGGATCCATTACCTAGCATAGAAGAGTTCTTCTACTTTGAGAGGCTTAGTATCTGCTCAACAGATTGGTACAGTCCAGGTAGGTCCAGGCAGCTATGCGAGTCTAATCTCCGTGAAGATGCTGCTGTAAATATTGTAGCAACTACCTTAGCTTGTGATCAGAATAGTACCACCGTTTCCAGCTAAAAGTTGGATATCACAAATTTGTTGAAATCTTTGAAAAATAAGAGCTGAAGCTCCTTCACAATCCATTGTAGTCACAAGGCAGTGCACATGAGGGACTAAATGCAGAACAGCTTGCTCGGGGTCTCAAGTCTTTTGAGTTGAAGACAACATTTGAGGATGCTTTGCTTGGGCATACAAGCGACAGAGATTGCAAAAGACATTCGCTCTGATCCTATTCAAGATTGGACTCTTGTGGTCAAATCACCACTGTCAATAACCAATTTCCTTCTCATGGTAGCAGAATTTTCTGTTTTTTGAAATGCAAGCAAGTGGACATTATATTGCATGCTCTAGAGGAATATTTGGCCCGGGAAAAAACTGTAAGAGTTTATGATGCTGACATTAGAAATCCCTTGTACTTTTCACTGTTCCCACAAAGAGGATGGCTGCCAATACATGAAGTTGTTCTTATATCCCATCCTAGCAGAGCTCCAAGTAAAACGATGCGCTTAAGAAGTTCAATTTCTAGAAGGATTGTTCAAATCGTTATAGAACAAAACCATGAAAAAGAGCAATCGCTTCTGGAGGAAATTATTAGAGTGTACACTCCTTATTGGTTCGCGATTGCTAGGTGTCCCCCACTCACGTTGAGGCTTTTAGATTTAACAGGGAGAAAACAAAGCATGGAAGAGTTCTCTCCCATTTCACTCAAAAAAAAACAATGAAGTGATTTTTGAAGAAACAATTGAAGAGGAGAAAGTAGGGATCTCTATGAAGCTTTGCAATAGCTGTACGGGCAACTTCTCGATGAATTAAGGGTTCACATGAGCACCAAACCCACACCAAAAACTGGAGAGAAAATTCAGCTACAGCAACTTCAAGAAACACTCTGCGCAATCAACACCTTTTTAAGCTCCATATTGAAATCCCATTCAAAGGACATATCATTAAATATTGCAAGATCACTCAATAAAGCAGGGGATGCTCTTGATGCTATTCAAGAATGTGAAAATTTGAATAAAGAAGGTCTAACTAGGGGCTATTAAAGTAAAGTGGGGTAGAGTTTCTATATTGATTTGAATCTTGATACCATGTCAGATGAGCATGTAACTGGGTTGCAACAAGTATCTTATAGCTGTGATAGTAAAGCAACTGGAAATGTGGATGAGACCTTTTGTCAGTTTACAAGGAAGAAAAAGGTTAATTGCCCGGATGTCCCAAAGCAACCAGATATGGTACGACTCGGTGGTAATTGTAATTTATCAGTTTCATATGTTCTTTTAAGTAAACATCACTTTCCTTATCCAGTAGATAATGGAAATCCTTGTGTATCTGATGGTAGTAAGTTGTTTGGGCTGATATATTAGTTTCACTTCCACATTCAAGTACTCCGCCAAACAGCTCGCCAAAAGCTGAAATTTTAGACAGCTCAAATGTGAAGGCACATACGACTGATCAAATCCGTCTCGTATCGAAGATGAATTTTTTTTGTGTTGAGCCTATGCATTTTGGTACTGTATTGTTTAGTAAGCCATGGTGCAGTAAGCAGGCCATATACTCAAAAGGATTTACAAGTCGTGTTAAATTTTTTTAGTGTACATGATCCAACACAAGTGCATTACTATATTCCATAGGTGAGGAAAATTCATAAGGATGCAACGGGCTAAAATATTGAAGAGGCAGAAAAGCAAGGGTATGTATTCTAACGGAGCTGCAGAATCAAGCCTTGTTGGTGAGAAAATAATACAGAATGCAGGAAATATAACAATGCAGAAAAGTAGGAATTTCAAGCTTCATGTTCAGTGTTTGACCAAGGTTGGGGGGGAATCCATTTGAGCTTATGATCCATTTAGATCTTCTAGTCACTAAAATCCGGATTTTAATAAATTTGCTGCCACTTTCCTCCAGGCATGCATTTTCACTATTTTCTTTTATTTTCAACTATTTTCATGGTTTTCTCGATTTTCAACAAGCATGAATAAACTTCATGATTCCAAATAATGGAATTCGTAGAATCAATTCATGCAAAATTAATTAGGACTTTGGTGGGGGGGTCCTACATTCTTGATATCTTCTCCGATATTGACTCTAAAGGTGATTGTTTGGTATTTGATTGATTTTGATTCTTCTTGGAGATATGTTTGAATTTGTTTTATATTTATTGTTGAGCTAACCTTGCTTCCCAATAAAGTGCTCAAGTTACTATCCAGGTATGCTCTCCATCACCCTATTTTCAAAATTCCATGAATATCTATGTCCTCGTGTACTATGTCCATGTTAGATGCATGCTTGACTTGCTTGGATAAAATGCATGTTGAGTGCTATACCTCTATATTAACTCTGATGTTTTGTGATAGCGCTTGAGAGGCAGTCCGGGTACGCATCCTAACCTTCCTTTATTGTGATTTGATCTTGTTTGGCATGCTATTTTATTTGGAATCACCTAGCCTACTTAGGTACTTATAATTAATCAATTAATTGCCACATTTCTCTCAACTTAATTAGTAGAGACCTTTAGAGGGCTTAGAGGGGTGCTACCTCCTAGAGGTACCTTCCCAATAAGTAACCTGATCCCCGGACTTAGACTCGGGTTTTTCAAAGACACGCTTTTCCAAAAATTATGGAGTCATTCTTTTAGGGTTTTATTTCTTGTTTTATTTTCCCTTCAAAAATAAAAATAAAATAAGTGGCGACTCCAACTTTTTTTCAAAAATCAATTTTTCACAAATACAAAGCGAGTCTCGCCGATCGAGTGGGGATGCACGTGAAAAATGCGGGTCCACAGTTAGTTTGTGATGTATTAATTTGAGGATATTATATTACAAAATTATTTTTTTTCTTTTTTCTTTAGTTTCCACTAGGTCTTAGTGGCACTAGAGATGAAAAGAATGATCGCATATTACCTTGATCCAATGGCTTATCAACCATGTGATGATCTTAGGGAGATAGTTAACATGTAAGTGTGTACTTCTCATATGTTAGTACAATGCATATTGTGTATCGAACATCATTTCTTTTTTATAGGGCAATTAGAATCAACCCACCAGAAAAACAGAAAACATTAAAGAGAGAGTCGACTTAGGTGAAAGTGTTTGTAAGTACTTATTCCTTTAGATTAAAATATATTGTTTGTCCACTTAATTCACTACACAAAATTAGGAAATGGACGGTGATTAATATGATGATCAATTAGATACTAAAGAAGTAAGAACATCATTCTATGTTTGTTGTAATTGTTGATACTTTTGCCATAGTGTCCAAGACAACCAGGTAGTGTGGAATGTGGGTATTACGTGATGAGATACATGAAAGAAATCATTGCTAATCCAAGCCAACTAACATCAAAGGTTTGTACGCAATGCAATTCATATGGTTGGTCATTTTACTATAGCACTTGATTTTCCAATTCAACTTAGTGATATGTTATTCCATTTCAGATTAATGGGAGAAAAACATATAGTGAAATGGAGATTAATGAAGTTCGCTCAGATTGGGTTATGTTAATGACTCAATTAATCATTACTCATGCTTGAAGGTACCTTGTATGACCTATAGTCTAATATAACTTCATATTATTCTAAAGATCTAGTGAATATTTTGTTAATGTTAATTTTATAATTTATTCTTAGTCATGATTTGTTAATGTATATCTTGGTACTCCTAGTTGGTAGTGTTTTCAATATGGATCATGCAATGGCTGCTTTATTTTGATGGATGTGTAATTGGCAAATTGAAAGGTGAAGCCTAGTAGACATGGTAGGTGTCACAACCTTTGTGTATTTCCTGTATACATCCTTAGTAGTTGGATTTGTAGAAATCCTAGTGTTGTAATGGTACAAAAATTCATGCATTTTCAAACTCTTTTTTGTAAAGTCTTTAGTCTCATTACATGTGCATGCATTAGGAATGTCTTTCCTAAAAAAAAAACTAATTTAGATCCTTAAGATCACTTGCTTTATAACTTTTTTCAATCTAAATTTGTAGAGGCCTCCTCCTAAACTAATGGGCTTAAAGTTTAAAATATCTTATACTTATATTTTCTTTGACATTAAAAAAAATAGGAAATTAGATTAAGACTTCTTACAAATAAGCCTATGGAAAAAAAAAATAGCACCTTCTTCTCCCTAAATAGGCCTACTCCGTGTCTAAAATAAGGTATCAACTTGAATACTAGCTCCTCAATCTAAATACAATTGTACGAAAAGAAACTAGTCATTTTGACATAATAGTTTTTTCCTCCACCAAGGCCCTTTTACTTTTAGTCCGCTATTGACTATTACAAAAATAAACCCTTTGTCCATATCATGTAGTTTTTGCTATCTTTGGTGTTATTTTACTCTTTTAATCAATTAAGTATTGCCAATGTATTATTTTTCATGGATTCATAACATGTCAAGTTAAAAGATCAATTTAATTATAATGTTTTAGCTAAAATTAATTTTTCTTCATTCCTAGTTTCTTTATCTCAATTATTCTACTACCTTTGGCTACCAACCTTCTTTGAAATTAATAAGCTTATTGAATTTAATGTGTTAAAACTTTTAAGAATCTAATTTGTTGCTAAATTGTTTATTTTATATTCTTCATGTTGTACTGAAAGACATAGGTCATTCTCTTAAGTACGTCACTACTACTCTTGCTTATTCAAACCTGAACATGTTCAATGACATGAAGGACACCCTGCAATAGTTGAAAATTTTCATGAAAGAATATTGAGGTAAGATGCTTAGGTTATTGTTAGTTTTATGAATAAATTTCATGTTTAGAAAATCATTTGATGTAAGTTTCATATTTAGGATGTATACTTCGGATAATAGATATCCTCACATGATTAGATGTTAATGTACCTATGCAAGCTAGCTCTTCTCTTGACATTATACTTCATTGATAACCCGACTCTTGGTAGCTTGGCATGTAAGGGTATCAACAAAATTTATACCTAACGTCCTTACACTAAAGTAGCAAAGCTACTATAGCATAGTGGCTCTAAGATCGAACACTGGGAAGGGTTTTTACTTTAACTGATGAAGTTCGGAGGATGGAGTGAACTTTTCTTAATAAAGATTAGGTTAAGATGAAAACATAAAAAGATGAAGGTGTTGTAAACTAAACTAACATGCAAATAGGTTAAAAGATGGGAAAAGAAGTTTCTCAAAGCTTTGGATAGCCATGCTTAACTCACCGTGTAAAAATAGAGATTTTGGAACTTTTCACCTCGAGTTGGGGAAGCAACTCAGGTGATGCTTACTTCCCGAACCGGTATGTGTTTAACAACTGAGTTTTAGTCCTTCAAAACTTACAAAAAGGGTAGTTGAACCTCATAAATGCCCTTTTAATGATATAGGTCATCTCCTCGACTTGCAATACAATGGCTCGTAGGAGATAACTAATGAACGTCAGTGGATCTAACAATAAGAATCCACTGAGACCAAAAGATTATCAAGTATTGGCCATTCAAAGCAAGTCAGAGGGATTAAAAGCTTTACTTTGAATGAAAACATTTATGACGCTCAGCTACTTACATTCATGGCTTGGAAATCTCCATCCTGACACGGGAGCTTCACATGGCATCCATTACTTCAAGAAACTAAAAGGTTTTAGCCTCTCATCCTTGGGGATTTCATCCTCCAAGGATGTTTGGCTACTAAGAAAATAGAAAATAGTAGAGAGAAAAAGAAAGCAAAAGATACTCTGTATTTCACTAAGTGTAAAATTTACATAAGTTGGTCCCCTGGAGAAAGTTCCCCCGACGGCCCTATAAAATGAAAATTACAAAACAATATATAACAGGTTGTTTACCCCTGTATTCTTGCTTAACAACTAAGGAATCATCTAATTGGTGGATTACAAGGAGAGAATTGGGATTTAGACAACAAATATCTGAAGCAAAATATCCAAAAACGTTGGTCGCAAATATCTGGAAGCACTCAGGAGAATTTCGCAGGCGCACAAAATGGCTGCGAAATTTCGCAGCCAAAGGCTGATTTCGCAGCCCTGCGAAATTGGCCTTCAGCTTGGAGTGATCTGCTTCCATTGGCTCTAACTTCTTCATTTCAACTCTGATTTGCGAACCGTTTGAAGCATTGGATTGTTGACTTCCCGATCTTCGAAACGACATAAAGCATGCATAAATTGGACTTTAGGAAGTACTCCAAAAGTGGCTGAAATTACTGTCATCAAGGATGCTTCAAGGTAGATTCTCTCTTTACTTCTCCTCCTTGCATTCCGGATTGGTTATGGCAAAGGACTTTAAGGCTTCAAAGCTCTGATTCTTCATGTTTCTGAGCTTTCCATTGCTTTGCCATGGATTCCAAATAACTCTCCTCCATCTTGGATTGCCTTGGTGATCAAATTACTAACAAAAACACCAAAACTTACACAAAGTGATTAGAAGTGATTGCAAAGGTCCTTAATATGTTAATTGGGTTAAAAGGCAATAATTACTACTCAAAAGTGTTTAAAAGAGTTAATTACAAGCTATCAAATAGCCCTTTTTGAGTAGTAATCATTCATACCAACCACAATAATTGGTTAAATAGATAGAACCAATAAATTGTAAATTTCATGTATAATAGATATCAACAATAGGAAGAACATAGATATTTTGACATATCATGTCATAATTTTACATAGATATTTTAACTTATAATTTCAGAATTTTTTAGACTTACAGTTTTTTCCTTTTAATTCCTTACTTGCTTCCTTTGCAAAACATCCAGTGTCTTGTAGGACCTATAAGAAGGATGAAAAGATGTTAATGGTTGAAGTTTCATATGTAAGATATAAATCATACCAAAATAGTCACTAAGATCAAGACTTTTCTTTTTTTGAGTTTTTTTAAGGGTCCGAGACATTTGTCTATACATATAATTGATGACTTATAAAGGCCAATTGGGTGGAAGGGCTAAAAGACCATTATATAATGGAGATTGTTGATGAACAATGGGTCCTTTAGCTAATTGTAATTCATAGTAATGCCTAATTAGGGAAGAAGGCAACCACATGGATATACCATCTTCATTGATGAAGGGAAACCACCTAACCTGGTTATTTAATTGGTTCAGTTCTAATGTTGATAGCATATTTTGATAACCATAGGTGGAATTCATCATCCATTCATGGTTACAACATGAATGATAACATGAGTTGGAAAAAATTAATTATTACATTCAACCCAAGTTAGATATACGTATAAGATATTTTGATAACCATGGGTGCAAGACATCATTCACACACGATTACAATATGAATGATAATATGAGTTGGACAAAATTAATTATTGCATTCAACCCAAGTTAGACAAAATCAAATATTGCATTTGGGAAAACACTAGAAAGTGGTTTATTGTTTGTTTTCTTAAACACATAACAAGAGTTCAAGGAATATTTAGAAATTTGGTGTAACAAAATTGTTGGGGTTTGTTTAGTTCTTCCAACATGTTAAAATTTATTGCAGTGGTAAGAAATATATCTTGGAAATTTAAAAATTTGGTATATACACATTTCATTTATAGAGTTGTTTTTTTCTTTACTATTTGTCAATATTAGTTATTGTAACCTCTCAATTATTTCTGCAGGTTGAGCATCTAGAATGTGACTTGTAACCATCCTTATGCATTTTGAAGAAAGATGATGTAGAACTAGATGCAGCAAAAGACTATGAACAACTCAAAGTTGAAAAAGAAGTTGTAAAATTTTTGGTTTTTTGAACAATTTCAACTAAATTTAATGCTAAGCAAATTCATAATTAATTATGTCTGTTTATTAGTAAATTTTAATAGTGAAAGAGAAACACCACAATTAGTACTTTTTCTACTAGGACTTTCTTAAATTTCTTTTTATTACTTCATTGTTTGTGAAAAAATATAAAATAGGGCATAATTAGGATTTTTATGGGTTATTAAAATTCCGAATGAGATAAGATGACACTTTTTTAAAGCATCATGCTTTGTTCTCATAGGATATTAAAGGTAGAAGATGACACTTATTATGAGTGTCAACGTCACTTTAACATATACAATGACGCTTTTCATAAGCATCAAGGTTGAGGATTTCAGAACATGATGCTTTTTTTGAGAGTCAAGGTTGAAAATTGCTATAAGATGACACTTATCATGAGTGTCGATGTTGCTCCTACCTGTACAATGACACTTTATCGAGTGTCAATATTGAGATGAATGAAATTGCAGACCTAGAATGACACTTATAGAGCGCGAAGGTTTAGAATAATGGCGCTTTCGATGAGCGTCATGGTTAACCGCCAAAGAAGATGGCGCTTGTGAAAAGCATCAACAATTGGAAATTCATAAGATGACAGTCTAAGATATGACGCTTTTGGAAAGCGTCATCTTATATCTATCTTGACTTAAAAAAACGTCGTCTTTTTACATTTTCCTTGTAGTGATCATTCTAATTTTAGTGGAAAGAGGAACAAGTCAGATATGTAAAGTCCTTAAAATCATCTTGCTATAATTAAATACAACTTATAATTTAATGGAAATAGCTTTCAAGTGTTATAAAAGTTGCATTTTTTTTACATTTGGCTTGTTCTTGATCCAATTAATGTCATGGAAGTTGGTTAATGTTGGATTATTGTCTCGTTTGATTTGAGTGATTCAAGAGCAATATATTGGTGAATTAAGAATAGAAATTTTCTAAAGGAGTGTTTGATAAAACTTAATACTTATTATTTAATGACTTAAGTTAACTTCAAGTTAAATTATATTTAAATTATCGACTTAAAATTTATTACTTAATTCTTATTTTAAATTAATATTAAAGTTATTTAATAAGATTAACTTAAAATTTATTCTAAATGATCAAATTAACATATTTATCCTCATAAATTATAATTATGGCAAATGAGGTCGAGTAACAATAAAGGTCGTGAAGTAACAACAGAGTTTATGAAGGTAATTATGGAAAATGGAGATAAAAATGTAAAATGAATATGTGGACTTAAAAATAAATTAATTATTTTTACTTATTATTTATAATTATTTTTTACTTTAAGTTATACCATTAAGTCACTTTATCAAATATACTTAATTTACTTAATGATTTAAATTAAATTATTAAGTCAATTTAAGTTATTAAGTTGGTTTATCAAACACCCATTAAAATATTGTGTATTTACCAAAAGGGGAAAGACTACTGGAATTTGAGATTCCTACATAACTATATATCTTCTTGAGTTCTTTTGATAAAGAACAGCCAAGAGGATAGCCGGCCACCTGAAATCCCCGCATTCACACAGTTTCCTTATTCCACCCTTATATCATATTCCTTTGATATTTTGTCCTATCATTTTGTTTGAGAATGTTCTCAAACTGGGCAAAACATAAAAATAACATAAACAAATACGATCAATAATTTAATACCAAAATAATATGAGCCTACCATTTGACCATATCCATCTGTATTATGTTTATATAGAAAGGGTGGTTTTGATAATTCTCCATTTTCTGTGGAAAAACAGCATTATACCTGTTCAACGTGCAGTGTTGCCCCCTGGTTGATAAATCACAACTGAAGAGAGTCCAAAAGCAAAAGGAACACAAAAGACCAATTCAACTCTATAATTTGATGCTAAGAGCGCCAGCTTTTTTGGCACTATATATGGAATATTGAAGGGCGGCAGCTCTGTCTCTATAAAAAGGAGTTGCTTAACATGCATCTCAAATATCAAAACACATAGCTAGCATCTTTTCTGCTTCTAGCTTTCACATTGTTGGCTATCTTTTAGCTCAGAATTGCTTTCAAATGGCTACTAAAATTGTTTTGCTAGGACTCCTTGCTTTAACATGCTCACTTGCCTTAGCTTCTGATCATAGTCCTCTTCAAGATTTCTGTGTGGCAGACCCCAATGCTCAAGGTACTAAAATTTCATATCCCAACTAGCTTTTGAGTTTATCATATTAATAGCATGTTTCTGTTCTTTGTGCAGTGAAAGTGAATGGTTTGGCTTGTAAGGATGCGAAGATCGTTCAAGCTAATGATTTCTTCTTTGCGGGACTTCACTTGATGGGCAATACTTCAAACCCAGTTGGTTCGAGGGTGACCCCAGTTACAGTAGCCCAATTACCAGGCCTTAACACTCTTGGCATCTCAATGGCTCGCATAGACTATGCGCCAAAGGGTATCAACCCTCCCCATACTCATCCAAGGGCCAGTGAAATCCTCACTGTTTTGGATGGCAGCCTTGAAGTGGGGTTTGTGACATCTAACCCAGATAATCTTCTCATCACAAAAGTTCTTCAGAAGGGAGACGTGTTTGTGTTTCCAGTGAATTTAATCCACTTTCAGCGCAATGTTGGACAGGGAAATGCCATTGCCATAGCAGCTCTTAGTAGCCAAAATCCAGGAGTCATTACAATTGCTAATGCAGTGTTTGGCTCCAAACCTGACATCTCAGCTGATATTCTGTCCAAGGCTTTCCAAATTGATCAGAATATAATATATCAAATTCAGAGCAAGTTTTAGACAATCAATTGGTTGAAGAGGAGTGATTCAATGGAGTGTTTTTGAAGGAGTGCTATGTTTATGCTCGATAGCAATTTAGCCTGTTATTTTTCGTGTATTTCTGATCAGTACTTCCAAGAGGATAAAACAAATAAGATCCGCAGATTACAGCGGCAATCATTTTCGTGGTTGTTAATTAATTTCATAGAAGTTTGTCATATTTTTACTGCCTGTTGCACTTTCGTCTACCTTGGTAACTTACCATTTTATTTACCACTTTTATATATATATATATGTGTGTGTGTGTGTGTGTGTGTTCTCTATCTAATGAATGGGAAGCCCTCTTTGGAATCGTTTGCTTTAAACCCACCTCCTGAGCATATGCTTCAACAAGAATCACACAAAGCTAGATTGATGCAATAAAAACCTTTGGTAAAATGTCTGTCCGTAGCCCAACACATAAAGTCCATTATATAGTCCATTTTAGGGATTGGTTATTTACCAATTCAGTTACTTTAGCACCAGACGTTTACCAAAATAAATAACACTTGTCTTTAAGTGCTAATCATATATCAAGATTTCAATAAAATTAAAAAATAAAGAAATAAATTGAATCCTTCACAAAATTAATTCAATATTCATATTTTTTTTAATGGATTCAATACACTTTACCCACTTAATCTATCATACACATTGCCCCCTTAAGTTTAAAATTGAACAAATTGCCCTCCAAGTTTCTTAAACATCAGCACTATGCCTTTTTTGTTTAACAGTATTAGTTTAATTGGATGGAAATGTCATGTGCTATGCACATGACTTAATAAACGAGGGTAAAATTGTCATTTGAAATATGAAGTCCTAAAACATCTTCTTCATTCTTCTTTCTCAAAGAGCCTTAAATCCCCAAGCCCTAAAATTCGGTTTTAGTTTTCTACACACCATATCATCCGGATTTCCTCAATTGGATTCTCTCTTTTATTAATCGCCAATTCTAAATCATGTGCTCAACAACTATAACTAAAAAATAAATACACGAAATGAAATTCCACAACTTCTATTTGGTTGCACAAAAAAATCAAGGAAGTGACACAGCTTATAGCATTTTCCTTTTTCTTTTTCTTCTCTCTTTTTCATCTCTTTCCCAACACCAGATGGAGTTTAAAAACACTCAGTTTAGGGGGGAAGAAATGCTTCTTTCTTAGACCATTTGCTTTCCCTTTCTCTCCCACATTCTAGAAAACCAAACAGAAGAGAAAACTTCCTACATAATAAGCACATCTATGATTATTTGTAAAATTAAAGTCTAACCCATGCATCAAAATTCGTTTTCCCCCATCAAAAAATAAGGAGAAATATCAAATCAAAGTAACAAAACTTCAATTCAAATCAAAACTCTCTTTTGCTTTCGCAATCCATCTTTAAATCAAAACTTCAATCAAAAACCTTCTAGTGCTTTATTTTTTGTGAGGAGTGATCGAGGTTCGGGTTAGGGTCTCAGTGGCATTTCCATAGAGGAAAAAGTTAGGTTTCCGGGAGGGTAAAAATCTTTGATAGAATCTTGAGGACTGAGAATTGCAATCACCATTAACAAAAAGGAGAATGCAACAAAGGAAAATCGGATGATGTGATGAGTAGAAATTGAAACTATGAAGAATTTGCAATAATTGAATTTTAGAATGGGGGATTTAGGGCTTTGGAAGGAAGAAGAACGAAGAAGAAGGGTTTTAGGGCTTTAGGTATTTTAATGACATCCTTGCCCTCGCTTATTAAGTTATGTGCACAATACATGACATTTTCATCCAATCAAATTAACATCGTTTAATAAAAAGAGCGTAGTGTTGGTCTTTAAAAAGCTTAGAAGACAACTTATTCAATTTTAAACCTAAGAGGGTAATGTGCAAAACATATGATAACTTAAGGGGTAAAGTGTATTTAACCCTTTTTTTAATTTATTTTGGTCTTTCTTCTTCATATGCACCAATTTATCATCATTTATTTTTCATTAAATTTTAGTAATTTTTATTTGATATTTTATTAGATAAAATTCTTATGTGTGGTTGTCTTCTTATGAATAATATTTATATTAATATGCATTGCAAATATAATGTAGTTGCAATATACATAGTGTAGTTAATTAGTATATGTACATATACTTATAAGAAAATGAAATTAATTTAAAAATTATGCCAGTCCAAATCAAGAAATACCATACCAACTATTTAAATATCAATTAATAAATTTGGTTTTAAAAATATAAAATTTTCTATAAAAGACTTTAGTTATTTTAAAATTATTATTTAATATTAGATAAATTATACAAAATTAAACATATAAACTCATAGTTAAATTTCGTTTTTCTTTTAAAAAGTCATCATATAAATAACAAATATTAAAATATATATAAAAACTAAAAAAAAATATCTATCATATATTCAAATCAATTATGGGAAAGGAAATGATTGATGGATATTTATAACATATCGCATTGTTCAAGTCTTGTAACATCGATACACTATCTTATTAAGTCAAATATCAAATGTCTTAAAGATATTAACATAAAGTATTGTACAAGATTTTTATCATCAATACAACTACCTTGATAAAACCCATAATAATACTATACTAATTAGCGACCACGCTGACAGAATGTCAAAACAATTGATGTGACAAAAGTACTAGAATCTTATTAATCGAAAGGAACGCTCACATTTGCATGACGGTGGAGACGATATTTCACAACAGCGCGTGAAAACGCTCAAAATACAAAAATACAACAAACGTCCATTACAGAATGAATTTGCAGAACCGAACCGATTCCTCTCTTGGAAGCAACCAATAAAAACAACACAAGAAGCACACTTCTTAAGCCCCAAAACAATATTAATATATAAACAGTACCAAGTACTAAGAAACACTCGGCGGAATCATTCTTCTGCAAATTATTGCCTAGAACTTGGCCTGAAGTTTAGCAATGACGCTATTATCAACTTGGAAAGCCTTGCCGAGAATATCGGTGGAGATATCAGGCTTGGAACCAAACACTGCATTAGCAATTGTTATGACTCCTGGATTTTGGCTACTAAGAGCTGCAATGGCAATGGCACTTCCCTTTCCGACGTTGCGCTGGAAGTGAATGAGGCCCACAGGGAACACAAACACGTCACCCTTCTGAAGAACTGTTGCAATGAGACGGTTGTCCGGGTTGGAAGTGACAAACCCTACTTCAAGGCTGCCATCCACGACAGTGAGGATTTCGCTGGCCCTTGGGTGAGTATGAGGAGGGTTGATACCCTTTGGCGCATAGTCTATGCGAGCCAATGAGATGCCAAGAGTATTAAGTCCCGCTACTTGGGCTACTGTAACTGGGGTTACCCTCGAGCCAACGGGATTGCTTGTATTGCCGGTTATGTGAAGACCACCAAAGGAGAAGTCGGAGGCTTGAACGGCCATGGCATTCTTACAAGCGAAACCATTCACTTTCACTGCCACACGCCACAAAAATGAAGTAATTAACAAACGAATTCAAGAGTATCATAGATAGCAATAGGCATCTGAAATATTAGTACCTGGGCCATTGGGGTCTGCCACACAGAAATCTTGTAGAGGACTGCTATCAGATGCAGAGGCAAGTGAGCATGTTAAAGCAAGGAACCCTAACAAAAGAATTTTAGTAGCCATTTGAAAGAATACTAAAACTTTACACTGTTAAATAGAGTAATTCTTCTGTGATTAAAATGCATTATGGGGGTTCTCCTTTTATAGAGGAAGAGAGACTGTTGCCGCCCAGTGATGAAAGATTGATCATCTTTCTTCAGCCAATCCGATTTATGATTGAATTGGTCTTTCCTTTTTCCCCCATTTTCCAACTGGACTCTATATAGCTGTTCACAGAAAACAAAAAATATCACAAATTTAGTATTGTCCCTTGGAACATGTACATGTGTTTGATAATTAAATAATAAAGGGATAGGGATGGAGATGCTATGGGATCGTATGGGATGTTTTACTCAATTTTATACCGAGTATTATATTTGGTACCAAACTATAATGTAGGAAGAATAATTTAATCATACACATTTGTTTAGATTCCCTGTATTTCATTCAATTTGAGAACATCTTTGGACATGCCAAGTGGTTGAAACGAAGTATAAATAATAAGATGCTATAGAATCCTGGATGGCTACAACGACAAAATTATGGAATTTTAGGCAGCCGGCTGGCCTTTTTGATGTTCCTTTCCATGAAGAATCCCGGGTTTAAATTAGGCAAGAGTCACATGAACCATATAGACAAGTTATTCATATTTAGGAATAAGCATGCATTTGATTTCTGTAATGTCAGTAAAAAAATTTATACATACAATTACCTTATTCTGGCAAGTTAACAAGGAGAGCTCACCTTGAGGAGCCTTTAACTTGATTATCTGAAAGAGGACAAAAATTGGATGGGCCTTTGAGCAAAGATAATCCTAAGTTCCCATATTAAACCAATCTCAAGGCAAAAAAACTAACTATTAATTCCTAGATCAACAAAAGATATATAGCAAATTAATTTGTTACCCAATGCTGTTTGCCTAATATTTCATAATTTTTAATATTCTCAGTGCTTTTTTTTTCTATCAGAAAAATGTAATCTCAATTCTAAACATCAAAAAGAGAAAAGATTAGTTAGACACTTAACCAACCAACCAACGAACTTGTACTTCTAATACTCTTTTATCATATAGAGAGATATTATGAAGCAATCATTTTGTGCTTGAACACTTTGTTACTATGCTTGAGGTCTTTTCCATGGCAATAATTGCTTCTCTTTCCAGGATATAATACAAAGACAATTTGATTTGTTCCCATTATTTGAAAAGCAATCTTTTAGTTGTACTATTTCCTCAAAACTGGCTGTGGCAGATCCAAGTTGGTTACCAAGTGGTTTACTAAGCCATAGGCTGATAACATCTTGGTGAAGATTGCACACTCCCAAAAAGCCTCACAGATTGTGAAGCAAATTAGAAATTTAAGTGACTCAGGTACTTATTTACCATTTTATCAAAAACAATTTACTTTCAGATTTTAAGTTATTTGTTTTTTTTAATTTTTTTAGAATTTATTATATTTTTTTTTTAATAAAAAAAATCAAAATATTTAATTTCTTTTAGAATAAAAAATAAATTTATTGTTTAATAAAAATAAAATATTACGAAAGCAAATAACCTAATAACACTTTGTTTTTGTTTTTGCCCGGAATGGTCAAAATACTATCACACTTCCATTTTATTATAGAAAAAGAGGGGTTAAAAAGTAAATATAAAAAAAATGTTGGCCGATTTGTATATAGTGAAAACTTTTGGATAAACATCTGTGAGCATGTGGCTCCCAGGTTGAAAACCCGATCAAAATAGAAAGATGGGGAAGAGGAAGTAAGTGGATGCAGAAGTATTGATTCTCTTTATAGAATTGAATATTTCTAGCATTATTTTATTTCTTTCTAAGTTGATTTGGAGTGATTAACCTTTGATTAATAGGTCTTGACTTTGCTTATAATGGATTGACGACATATTAATTGATTTATGACATCATTCAATTTTAGATTTACCCTAGAAAATAATGATTATCTTGCATATAATCTCAGTTCTTGTTAGTTGGGAAATATTAAATATGTATTTTCACTGTTGAGGCTCATATGAAGTATATTTGAAAAGTATTTTTGAGAATAATTTTCTAATATTTTGTATAAAAATTTGTTTAGGAAGTTGAAATATTTTTAACTTATTTTCTACGTTTTTAAACATATTTTAAAAATAACTCTTATATATAATACTTTATTTTTAATCATTATCCATATTTTGTATAATTATTTTTCATAACAACCCTAAAAAAATTAGTGAAAACGATTAAGATCAATTAAAAAAATGTACTCTAAAAATTTCATATTTTTTATTTTTAATAGCAAAAAATAATTTTTTTAATTGTCAAACATATTTTTTATTTTGGAAAAATAAAAAACTTTTTTAAAAAAAATCACCAAATTGCGTATAGTCTTTTATTCATAATTGAAAAGCATAATTAAATTTGGAAGCTATTTATGTTTGACGGTGATTTTATAAAGCATTTATAACTTTTTGAAAAATAAAAAAATTTAAATATTACAAATATTATAAACGCTTTCTAAAAATCACAATCGAACACACTTTTAGAGTATAATCTAATAATATTTTGTGGGTATAACCATGGAATAAGCGGTAGAAGGTTGCTTACTTTTTCTTATTTTCCTCGTTGTTAGGTGGATTGTCAAGGTTTGGAAGACAGAATGAAGAAATAATTTAATCATAGATTAAAACAATTTGGAGTGTAGTGATGTTTAAGATATGATTGTAATTTGTAATATTCTTAGTTTCCTTGTCCACAAGTGAGTTCTTGAGTTTGGAATAGTCCCCGCTACAATGGGGTCCGTCCCTTTGGAATTCCATGTGACTAAACTACATTTTTCTGCCATCATTTCCTAATTGAACCATCTAGGAAAATTCCAAGCTATTCATTCAATGCTATATTGAATTACTCAGCTATGTAGCCGAATTTGATCCGTACAATTGAAGTACCAAAAAAAAGATCAAAAAAACTAATATAAATAAATTAGACTTATTGTAAATAAATAAAATATAAATATAAATATATAAAATTAAGATATAAATGAATAAGAGTATTTTTATTTTTGATGTCATAGAATGATTATTTATTGTAACAAGCTTAGGTTTAGTTACTTTTTGATACCATTTAAAAATAATAATAATAAATAAATAAAAGTGATAATCAATAAGAAAATGACCATATGATAAAAATTATCTCATTCATTTGATTCTTACACTAGGCCTCGTTTTACCTAAGTCCTATTTTTAATTTATTTTTATTTCTTTGTATTTCTATTCAAAGATGATTTGATTTTTCTTACACACTTTAAAAGCTCAAATTAGGAGTTTCCTTTGCTGATTTATAATGTGATGATTTTGTTGAAAAAGATTGAAGTTGTGGTATTTATTTTACTCAAAATTGAGTCTTTCTATCAGGTGTTGTATCAATGGCTTCTAGGGATATTCACGTTTGATGTATGTTTCCTCTGACCGAGATCTTTGGAGATGATTTCATATTATAGTTCGACGGATGAACTTTAGAACACCCATGGGGAAATGAACAGGATGTCATAGCTAATTGAGTAGCTCTTGAAGCCGAAATAAGGGACATGGTCTTGCTCGTATGGGTAATGAAATTATTTGTGCAACTAACAATGACCTATTGCTTACCTTAGAAGTTTGGGTTTTGGTTACTTACATTCCAATTGTGGACCTCAATTTTAAACTCTTAGAACTCAATGAGGACTTTGATGTACATGTACGAAGTTCTATCTTTAGAACGTGAAGGGGATGATTCTCAAAAACAGTTTTTTGTTTATGAGAAAAACAAAATAAAAAATAAAAAAATATATTTGATAATCAAAAAATAATTTTTTATTTTTTAAAAAGGAAAAATAAAATGTTTTCAAAAATATTTTTTTTAATAGATTTTAGTTATTCTTTGATGGTTGTTTTAAAAAAATGATTATATAACTATAAAAAAAAATTATTATTTCATATTACAATGATTTTAAAAAAAACAAATAAAACAAGCCAAAAATATTTCAAATTTTTAAATAAATTTTTATTCTACAAAATAAAACATTTCGCAACAATTCTCAAATCTATATTGTAGAAATATTATGAAAAACACTCCCTAGACATAGTGAAAATTATATGAGTTGTCAAAAATGATAGACCATTGATTGCATGGTTGTGAAGTGGACAAAGAAGTTATTATTTGTACAGGGACATGGCATCTGTTGTCAGATTGGGGAATAAATTGCCTATCATAAATCATAGCACTTATTGCCTTGATGATGAATTGTAAGCCCAATTCCATACCAGGGTGCCTAGTTACCCCTTTATTACAAAGAATATCAAATCATTTTATTAATCTTTATTTGTTTGCATATTAATTTTAAGAAATTCAATAATTTTATTAGAATATTTTGATGTTAAATTATACATAAAGCTAAAAAAAAAGGAGTTAGATAGATCTACATTTGTAGATCCATTCTCAGAATGTGAAATTGGGAGCATGACATGTTACCTAACCATCAGCATACCAGGCCCCACAAAGGCCACATCAAGAGATCTGATCTCATATTTCCTCATGTTAGGTGGGGTCAAGTGCCTCAGCAATGCCCTTGGTGCATTTTCAATTTCATTTTTGTAGTTATGGTTTGATCCCTGCAACCACTATTTCCTTTGGATTTTGTGGTAAATTTGCAGACACAGATGGAGAAACTTACTAATATTTTCTAGAGAAACACAGAGGTCAATTTTCCAACCAATTTACTGGCCAAGAAGGGTTAGAGTGAGTCCATGATTGAAGTGATCATATTGACAGCAACAATTTTATCCACATGGGATGAAATTTTCAATACAAGCCCATTATGATTCAAATTGAGAACACAAAAACAGTCACAAAAACCCAACTCTAATACAATACAAAGTCAACTTGTCAACCTATTTAAGCCTTCAATAATCACAAAACATAACACTCATCTGAAAGGTGGCAACATAAGACTAATTTCCAGACAAGATGAAGGATTGCATAGATGACAAGCTATGAGAATAGCAGAGAGGCCTCATGCAGTAATCTCCTCTTCTTCTTCCTCCTCCTCGTACTCCTCATCTGCAGTTGCATCCTGGTATTGCTGGTACTCGGCCACCAGATCATTCATGTTACTCTCGGCCTCAGTGAACTCCATCTCATCCATTCCCTCACCAGTGTACCAGTGTAAGAAAGCCTTGCGCCTGAACATTGCTGTGAACTGCTCACTCACCCTCCTGAACATCTCCTGAATTGAAGTCGAATTCCCAATGAAAGTTGATGCCATCTTCAGGCCCTTTGGAGGGATGTCACACACACTGGACTTGACGTTATTGGGTATCCACTCAACAAAGTATGAGGAGTTCTTGTTCTGAACGTTGATCATCTGTTCATCCACCTCTTTAGTGCTCATCTTACCACGGAACATGGCTGAAGCAGTTAAGTAGCGACCATGGCGTGGATCAGCAGCACACATCATGTTCTTAGCATCCCACATCTGCTGGGTCAGTTCAGGCACAGTTAGGGCCCGGTACTGCTGGGAGCCTCTTGATGTTAAGGGTGCAAACCCAACCATAAAGAAATGGAGACGTGGGAATGGGATAAGGTTAACTGCCAGCTTCCGAAGGTCAGAATTTAGCTGTCCAGGGAACCGAAGACAGCATGTGACACCACTCATGGTAGCAGAGATAAGGTGGTTGAGATCACCAACTGAGACAAGGAAAACAAGGGAAATTGACACAAGGATCGGTAAATGTCGCATCTAATCATCATGAAAGCAAAGAACCCATGGATCATATAAAATGAAGAAACATTTAAAAAAAATGATAAATAACAGGTGTACACATCAGTCTTTATTCATAGATGTGAGTGAGAAAGAGAGCACTTTTTTCATTTTCGAAGGTTAACTATCAACAATGAGAAAGTAAACCATCAATAATGCGATAGACTCACAAATCACATACCAGCAATTAGAGAGACTTGTTATAAGCTATAGGATATATGAGTTAACTTCCATTTACAGAAAAATAAAACTATGTTTGGAAACTGTTCTCAAAAGAACAGTTTTTGTTTTTGAGCACAAAAGAATATAAAAACAAGTTCAATTGCCAATTGTTTCCAATACAAGTTTTTAAGGATTGTTTGAAACAGTGCATTTTCTAAAAGCATATTTTAATTGTTTTTAGTGTTCATTATTTTCCTGAGATTGTTTTAAAAAATAATTGTACAAATATAGAAAATGATTGAAATAAAGCACTACAATGTTATTTTTCAAAAACCCTTGGAAACAGAAAATACAGATTAAGAATATTGCAAGTTCCCCACAAGACTTTTGTTATAGAAAAAATCATATTACTGTTTTTGAAAACTATTCCCAAAATCTGTTTTTTAGAAACTGATTAGAAAACATTCCCAAACAGACCCTTAACCTTCTAAAGTATGAGTTAATCCTCATGAAAGAAATTTAAAGGAAAACTACATTATCAGATTATAGTCAAACCTAAAGAAGCAAAGATACTACTGAGGAATTCAATATTGAAATTAAGCATTTACAACAGACTTGAACTTACAAGTGGGGGTGGCAAGCTTGAGAGTACGGAAGCAGATGTCATACAGAGCCTCATTGTCAAGAACCATGCATTCATCTGCATTCTCAACAAGCTGATGTACAGAAAGCGTGGCATTGTATGGCTCAACAACAGTGTCAGATACCTTGGGAGAAGGAAATACAGAAAATGTTAACATCATGCGATCTGGATACTCCTCCCTGATCTTGGAAATTAGAAGGGTGCCCATTCCAGAGCCCGTGCCTCCACCCAAAGAATGGCAAACTTGGAATCCTGTTGGATAATAAATTCAGTGAAATTTAAGCAAACAAAGAATTCCCAAGTCATTCACATACAACAACAAACAAGAGTTCATGATGTATAAGATGTGTGCATGCACATGAATATGTGTGTGAAAGAGAGAACTCTTCAAGATGATACACAGTCAAAAACCAAAATAAATTATGAAAATAAACTTCCAGATTGCCCACAAAAATGCTTAAGGTTTAAAAACTTTCATATTGAGACAGAAAAATTGCTTCATGGGTCAGAAATAATTGACTCACATAATCACTGAGGTTAACTTCCCCAAGCACTTAAACAATATAGAAAATTGAGAGAATGGAAAAAAAAACAAAAACAAGCAAATAAAAAAACAGAAAATAATAACAAAATAAACAAGTAGCACAAAAACCGAGAACACCAAAAAAAAAAAAAAAAAAGACAGATTATTTGATCCAAAAAAGAATTAAAAATTGCATAAAAATGACTAAATAATGAAAAATGAAAGCAGTCCCTAGGTGTGAAAAGTGAAGGCAACAGTTCTCAACTTCCAAAAATTACAAAACAAAACCATGTTCCTAAGTGAGTTCATCAAATTGGTTCAACAAGTTCACCGAGATTCGGTTTCTGATCATGCTCAAAAGTCAAATCACACAGAAGCAAACATATGAGTCATGAATTTCAAACAAAAAGATATGCCAGTCCTTAGTTTACTCTTTTCTTCAACTCGGTTTATGGGTGGGCCCAATGAACTTGATGTACCGAGAAGAAGATTAAAAGGCGAATTGGTACAATGAGAGGTTGACATATGAACATTACTCATTCTGAATCTGACAACAATATGATGCAGACTAAAAAACGAGAATGAACTTAACATTAAAACCCATGAATTGGGAAGCTATATGCCAAGAGAAGCAAATTTTAGAATTACATTCATAACCTATACAGTTCAAACTTCCAACTAAAAATTCCACATATCATAATTAAAACCATGAGCCACATGTGCTTGCCAATACATATAGTGAAACAATGACAAATAGAAAGAATCCAACACAAGATCACAGCATTACCGAACTGTTGGCATGCTTCCAACAAAGCTGACAAGGAGAGAAAAATGATGGGAAAGTACAAATCTAAAAGCACAAGATAATCCAAAATGCTATAAGCAAGGCTAAACCTGATATCAGCAAAGACCAAATAGAAGGACTTCAAACAGGAAAATGACAAATTAGAATGAAACACATTCCAATGTAAAAGAAAAGACCAAGAATCCAATGGTAATGCAGAAATTGCACTAACAAGTCATACATTTTTGCCATCTGGAATGGAAGATTAGAATGAAGAACAGAAATTCCACATCCAAGATTAGATCAATATCAAACCCAACAATAAAACCATGAAACTTCTGCAACACGTACAAAAGAATCTCTAATATGCATAGAATGCAGCATCACATCAAATCCAAACACACTCTAATCAAATTAAACACAAAAAAAAAAAAAAAAGCTTCAAAATTTTAAGTAAAAGACAACAAATCCACATTAAAAACAGAGTCAAATTCAATATCAGATGAAATCCCAATACCTTGAATCACATTCAACAACAAAAATTTCGATTTTTGAATAAAAAGCAACAAACTCACACATAAAACAAACCCAAATGCAATGTCAAACCAGACCCTAACAGCCCGAAATCAAAATCGACATCAACAGCTTCAATCTTTGAATGAAAAGGTAACATACCCACATAGAAAATAAAAACCACATGCAGCATCCAATCAAAACCTAAAAGCCTTAAATTAAAATCAACAATAAAATCTTCACCTTTTTCTCTTAATAAAATCCAATATACCCACATGAAAAAGGCAAACCCAATTGAAACCAAACCCAAAAAGAACATAGAATATCTTTAACTATCATACAAAAACAATATGAAACTTCAATCCTATTCTCGATTACTCACCCTGCAAGCAATCACAATTCTCAGCCTCTTTTCTCACAACATCGAGAACAGAATCAATCAGCTCAGCTCCCTCTGTGTAATGCCCTTTGGCCCAGTTGTTTCCGGCACCGGACTGGCCAAAAACGAAGTTATCGGGTCGGAAGATTTGGCCAAAGAGGCCGGATCTGACAGAATCCATGGTGCCGGGTTCCAAATCCATGAGGACAGCGCGTGGGACGTACCTTCCACCACTGGCTTCGTTGTAGTAGACATTGATGCGCTCCAGCTGCAGATCTGAGTCGCCACTATACTTGCCGGTGTTGTCGATGCCGTGCTCGTCGCAGATCACTTCCCAGAACTTGGCTCCGATCTGGTTACCGCATTGACCACCTTGGATGTGGAGGATTTCTCTCATTTTCTTGGGAAAGTGTGGAGGGAAAACAAAGAGATCTACAGAAAAGGAAGGAAGATTCAGGAGTGGCTACAAACAAGTTACAAACGTACAACAGAAGCTAGAAAGTCGTTCATTATTTAAGGGTGAGTTTGTGCAAAAATATTGGAAGCCCTTTTGTTTTCCCGTATTTGCACTTTGACCCCTACATTTGTGTTCCTTTCAAAGTTTAATGGCTGAAGAAAAAGCCAAATGTGCCCAAATTAGGGCAAAATAAAAGAACATATTGATGATTAGGACTATGGTAAAAATATTTTTACCGTTGGCACTTCCATTTCTTCTATACATGGTTTTGTGGAGAATTAGTAAATATTTACTCCCTACGAACTGTTTTTTGTTCTTTAAAATAAAAAACATAAAAAACTTGTTTGGAGAAAGAGGGTATGTTTTTATTTTTTATGTTTTTCGTATTCTCAAAAACCATTTTTTTATAACAATAAAAAGATGTTTTCATTATTTTTTCACTATTTAAATAATATATTATTTTTCGTATTTTTTCTTCCTTCTTTTTATATTTTCTTAGATGTTTTTTGTATTTTCACAAAGGTGAGCTCCACCCAACCATCACACTCCCACCCACAAAGTTTTTCTTCTTTCTAAAATTATTGAAATTAAGGGCCTGTTTGGTTGCTGTTTTTGAAAACTGTTCTGGAAAACAGTTTTTGAGAACAATTTTTAAGAACAGTTTTTTGTGTTTTAAAAAAAAAAAATTATGTTTGGGAACTGAATTTTGAAAAACAGTTTTTGTTCTCAAAAATAAAAAAACATGTTTGGTTGAGTTAATAAAAAAAAATTTAGAACAAATAAAATAAAAAACACGTTTGAAAGTTTTTTTTTTCTAATTAATAAAATATTTTCTTCAAGTAATTTTATATTATAAATTTATAAATAATTTTTAGATATATAGTTCATTTAAATTAAAAAAATTATTTATTTTATTAATTTAAAAATAAAAATATTTTTTATATTTTTTTAAAATAAATCAAACATAATAAAATCATTTTTATTAATATTTTTTTATTTAATCTTTAACTTTATTAAAAATTATAGCATTTTCTATTAAATTGAGATAAAATTGTTCTCATGATTTGTTTTTTTTTTTTTTGTCTCTACTAAATATAAAATTCAAAATGCCACCCTTCTCTGATCGGGCATCAATAAGCCCTTTTCTGAAGGAAGCCCTTTTCTGAAGTTGCCCTCCAGCCGAGAGAATCCCTAAAAGGCCATATTTTCCTCTGCCACTCTCAATCCTCACAGGTACTAATCTAATCATGTTATTATTATTATTATTTTTTTTTGCAACCCCCGTTTGATTCCCAAGAAAATCCATCCCCCATTCGATTTCCGGGAAAATTCATCCTCGTTTGATTTCCGAGAAAATCCAAGCAAAAACCCTGCAACCCCCGTTTGATTCCCAAGAAAATCCATCCCCCATTCGATTTCCGGGAAAATTCATCCTCGTTTGATTTCCGAGAAAATCCAAGCAAAAACCCTGCAACCCCTGTTTGATTCCCAAGAAAATCCATCCCCCATTCGATTTCCGGGAAAATTCATCCTCGTTTGATTTCCGAGAAAATCCAAGCAAAAACCCTACAACCCCCGTTTGATTCCCAAGAAAACCCATCCCCCATTCGATTTCCGAGAAAATTCATCCTCGTTTGATTTCCGAGAAAATCCAAGCAAAAACCCCAAGGAAAACCAAAAATCCCTGCGTTTTCTGGATCCGTTTTAGGGGTCTCTTTGCTATTGTGCGATTGGATTTAAATTTCACGAACCTTGAATCAAAACTGAGAAACAAGAAGAGGCGAGCCACTGTGCTGGAGAAGAGATGAAAACGGGAAGAAAAAAAAACACGGGAAACAGATTGTTTTTTTTGGTTTAATTTTGTTCTGTGAACAGTAAAAAAACGGGGAAAACAAGATTTTGTTGTTCTCTAAACAGTGTCATTTTGAGAACACAGGAAACAACAAAAACAAAAATCACTCTCTCAACCAAACGAGTTTTTGGTATTTTTTGTTTTTAAGAACAGAAAACTGTTCTTGAAAACACTAAACAAACAGCCCTAATATACTTAATATAGTTACAAAATCATCACTTGTTTTAAAAAAAAATATATAGAACTAATATAAAAATTTCAAAATGGAATAATTTTTTTTTAATTTAAATGAATTATACATATGAAAATTATTTATATATTTATAATATCAAATTAATAGAAGAAAACACTTTATTAATTAAAAAATAACTTTCAAATATATTTTTTGTTTTATTTATTCTAAAAAAACTTTTTTATTAACTCAACCAAACATGTTTTTTTTTTTTTTTTTTAAACAAAAACTGTTTTCTAAAATTCAATTTCCAAACAAATTTTTTTTTTGAAAACACAAAAAAAATATTCTTAAAAACTATTTTTTAAAACAGTTTTCAAAAACAGCAACCCTTATATTTATAAGGGTTTTTTTTTTTTTAAAATGATCACATAATGAAAAGATGGTTCAACAAAAAGGTATTTGGAGGTGTTAATTCAATATTCATTCAAATTAATTCATTTGTACTTGCTTGGTCACTTCCATTAAGATAAAAATTAGCCTTGGAAGAAAAGGAGTTCATCACAAACTTGGATAGGGTTGGTGGTTTGCTTTATTTGAAGCGGTGATAGAAATGACTTCATTTATTGGTTTTATTCATTTATAATATAAAATTATCTTTTATATTTTTTTTAATTTATATATATATATATGGATATAGATATGGATATTGTGTCATCCATTCACCACCAATATGAACATCTTACAATGAAAGAGCAAAACCTATGAAATCATGCATGTAGTTTGATAGCCAGAGCGTTGTCATATGTTAGCAAGCGTCTAGACTCTATTTCAATTGATTCCACATAACAAAGTTTCATTTAGCTTATTAACTTTGGTTACTTGGACAATTAAGGTTTTATCTAATGTGTGGTACTTTTAACCTAATATATGAATTAAATTATCAATTTGATTAGAAAACTTAAATTAGCTTAGGTTTGCTATTAACTAAGATCACATTTTAGTGTTTTTATTTGAAGTATTCAATAGAAGTGTTTTCTTTGAAAATGTTTTTTAAAAAAGTTCGTATCAATTTTTGAAAATATTATAAATGATTTTTTAAAATTTTTAAAAATGTTTTCTAAATTTTATCTTTTAAGCATGTCGGTAGTAATTTTAAAAAATATTTCTAATATTTTTAATACTTGAATGGTAAAAATCTTTAAGTATTAAAAAGTTTAGAATACTCTCAAAATCACTATTGAACAGGTTCTTTTTTTCTTTTCTTTTTTTCAAAAACATTTTTTAAATTAAGAGTCAATTTGGTAATAATTATAAAAAGTCTTTCTAACATCTCTAATATTTGAAAATTGTTATCATTTAAGTGTTAAAAATGTTATAAATCTTTCTAATATTTTAGTGTTTCTATTTGAAGTATTCAATAGAAGTGTTTGAAAATGTTTTAAAAAGTTTCGTATCATGTTTTTCTTTAAAAAATATTATAAATAATTTTTTAGATTTTTAAAAGTGTTTTCTAAATTTTATCTTTTAAGCGTGTCTGGTAGTAATTTTAAAAAATATTTTTAACCTTTTTAATACTTAAATGATAAAAAATTTTAAATGTTAAAAAGTTTAAAATACTCCTAAAATCACTATTGAATAGGTTCTTTTTTTCTTTTCTTTTTTTTCAAAAACATTTTTTAAACTAAGAGCCTGTTTGGTAGCGATTCTAAAAAGCATTTATAACCTTTCTAATATTTGAAAATTGTTACCATTCAAGTGTTAAAAATATTATAAACATTTCCTATAATCACTACCAAACACATTATAAAAACGCTTCCTAAAATCACTATCAAACAAGCTCTTAATTTTTTTTTTTAAAAAAAAAACACTTTTTAAACTAAGAATACATTTAAAAGTGATTCTAGAAAGCATTTTTAGTATTTATAACACTTGAATAATAAAAATTTTTAAATATTAAAAATATTAAAAACACTTTCTAAAATTACTACCACACGACTCTAAAAGTACTTCCTACAATCACTACCAATAAACTCTAATTAATAAACGAATAATGTGTATCAACCAATTTCAGATAGTTGGAAGTTCCTTTCTCATGCTTTTGTACATGTGCTATGCTTTGATGAAATATGAAAATTAAACAAGCCAAAAGTTGGAGGTTTCAAACTTGAACAAGGTAGGGCAATAAATAATGCATTATATCTATAGAAATGCATTTATACATGCTAAAATGCAACTTATATAAATTGTTGACTGATGCAATACGTGGCTTTTCAATACAACCATACAATAATGGTCCAATACACCAATATGTGACGTGTGATACAGTTGGCAAGTGTATTAATCCTAACTACTAATAATAATTGTATCATTATATACAATTTTAGCGATATATGTATGTAATTAGTCATCAATTATGGAACATGATTTATTTGATTCCCCACTCTCTCCCTATATTTATATTTTTTAAACTTTCTTTTTAAATCAAAATAAAAAAAACAATTGGTGAATAAATTAAAGTTGAGATTTTTTTTCAATGGATGTTAGGAATTTTTCTTTTTTCACCACACAAAACTTAAAATATTCTTAAGAATGTTAATTTTATTTACGTGCAGTCTTAAAATCATTTATTATTGGAAAGTGTTTCAAATTCCTAATTAATATAAATTCTTTTTTGTAAATGTTAGGAATTTGAGGTTAATCCAAACTATGGTAATCACCCTAGAGGGGGGGTAAATAGGGTGATGGTCTCTTTTTCACAAATTTAAACTATACAAAAATAAGAGACAATTATATGCAAATATATAATAAACAAAATAAAACAATTGCATATAATTTAAAAAAGTTAGGGAAGATAGAGAGCAAACACGAGAGTTTATAGTTTATAGAGAACAACCTCTCAAGTGATACCCCTCACTTGAGAAAATTCCTCTCAAAGATATACAAAGATTGATCTCTCAAAAATCCTAGCACAAGAACTTTAAGCTCAAATGATACAAGAAAAATTAGGATTGAATGGTGCACTAAAGATATGCAAGTTTTGGAATAATGGTGCACTCAAAAATACTCTTCCAAGGCTCAAATATAATCAAGAAAGATTTGGGAAAGTTTTTCTTTTTAAACAATGAAGTTTGGAGCCTTTTTATAGAAGAAAAAAGTCATACTAGCCGTTAGGGGTTCGACCGGTCGAGCTAGGGGTCGACCGATTGACTAGCCGTTAGGAAAAGTGACCGTTGGGCCTCAACCGGACCTCAACCGGTCCTCGATCAGACCTCAACAGGTTGAGGTTCAACCTTGACCGAGAAGAGAAGGTCACTGGGAGAAAGAGAAATTTTTTGGCCTCCCTCAACCGGCCCTCGACCGGACGAGCACAACCGGTCGACCGGTTGAACCGGTTGAGTCATTTTTTTAGCTCAACACTCAACCTTTTTCAACTTAAAACCTTTTAACAAAAGTTTGAAAATCATTTAATAAAAGGTTTTAGTTGAAAACATGAAATCATCCAATTCTTAAGATATTTAAAACAATATTACTCTTGGATGATTTTGGTGCATAAATAAAGAATGAAATGCATGAAAGTCCTAGTGCACCAACAACCTTATAAAGAGATCTTAAGAAGCTTTGGTCTTGAAAAACTCTTCTCTTTGAGGTGGTCTTCTTCTTCATGATTTCTCCTTGACTTGATTTGTCTTTGGATTGCCACTTTGGAAGTCGTCTTGCCTAATCACACTTGAAATATGATCATTAGTTCTAAACATTGTTTTGTTATCATCAAAATAAAGATTAACTAAACCTTGGTTTCACAATCTCCCCCTTTTTTATGATAACAAAACCAAGGTTGCTAAAAAGCTCCCCCCAATATATGCTTCTTTGAATTTAGCAAATTTTCAAGTTTAGAAACTTCAAAGAGTATATTAAGGATGCTCAAAATGATATAATCAAACATAAATAGCATAAAGAGCATTTAGCAATTTGGCAAGACATTATTATTAAATATGATGCATACAAATATAACCAATAAAGCACATAGCATCAATATGAATAGGATTGCTAAAACAATATTGAAATATCTTCCCAAGTTAGCAACCTACCATTACTTCTCCCCCTTTTTGTCATCAACAAAAAGTTTCAATAAAGTATATAAGGGAAATCACATGTTTATCAAAAGTTTAAAAAATAAACAATAAGCATGATATGATTTCTCATGAAAATGAATCTCCCCCTTTTTCATTTGAGAATAGTTTCCAAATAAAAGATTGCTCATCTTTAGAGCATTCCCAATTTAAAGCATGATTTGGAAAAATATATATGGGAGAACATATGCATTTAAAAATATATATAACATGCATTGAATAAAACTTTTAGGGCCCACAAGCATATGATCATTCAATTTTACATAGTTATATAAAAAAATCTTTATGCCAATTTTATCAAAGTGATACCAAAAGTTATATTATCAAAAGATATACCAAGTGTTAGCAAAAATGATACGAAATGCAAATTTAGCTTTAGAAGGGATACCGTTACCAATATTGTCAACGTGTTCTTTCCAAGGTAAGCATATCCTCCTTTTTGCATGGATCCCTACAAAACAATTTTAAGAAACCTTTGGTACCCATATCTTTTTGGGTCCTAGAGGGTTAGTCTTTCTTTCCCTTAGAATCCAAAATAATTTAGAGTTTTGAAGAACATGAGGGGATTTTCAAATATCACCAAAGTGACCTCTTCTTTCACAAAAATCGCAAATAGTTAAAGGCGAAAAACTAGAGGTTTCCTTTTTAAAAAAAAAATTGATTCTAAAAAAATTTTTGATTTTTTGAAAGGCTTGTAGGTTAACCTCTTTTTATCAAAAATGCATTTTTTGATTTGCCAAAATCATATCAAAATTCTTTTGGCCATTTGAGAATTTTTAGCTCCTCATTTTCCTTTTCAAAAGAGAATTTTGCCTTTTCAATATTTTCAAAATTTTCATTATCCTCATTGAGCTCATTTAGAAGACAAGAATCTTTTTATTGAGAGAGATATTTTTGGAACCAAGTTTTTCAAGATTAAAATATAATTTTTGAAGCTCATCTTGAAAATCAAAATGGTTAGAGTTGGAGTTTACCTCATCACTTTCACTTTCACTTTCTTCCTCTTCATCATCATTTGTTATAGCCATAAAGGCTATACTTTTCTCATTTTCTTCAACTCTTTGATGATTGTACAACTCTATCTCATAAGTCATGAGTGACCCAATGAGTTCTTCAAGTGAGAGCTTGGTGAGATCCTTCGCTTCTTGAATAGCTGTCACTTTTGTTTCCCATTTCTTTGGTAGAGACCTTAAGATCTTCATGACTTTCTCTACTTCGGTGTAGGTTTTTCCCAAGGCTTCAAGTTCATTCACAATCACAAGAAACCTAGAAAACATCTCAACAATAGATTCAAAATCCTTTATAGAAAATAATTCATAATCATGCATAAGGATATTGATTTTAGACTCTTTAACTTGGTCATTTCCCTCATAAGTGACTTCTAATAGTTTCCAAATTTCTTTAGCCGACTTACAATGCCAAATACAATTAAATTCATTTCTATCAATAACACAATGTAAGATAAAAATGGCTTTGGCATTTAATTGAACTTTCTTTCTATCAAGTTCATCCCATTCATGCTTAAGTTTTGGAACCATCACTCCATTTTCTAATTTTGAAGGAATGTGGGGACCATCTTCAATGACATCCCATAAATCAAGACTAGTAGATTGGATAAACCAAGTCATTTTAGTTTTCCAATAGGGATAGTCGGTTCCCGTGAAAAGTGGAGGTCGGGTGGTTGAAAAACTTTCAATTTTGGATGAGCTTGATGGAATAGCCATTACTTCTTAGACGGTTAAGTCTTAACAAGAAGCCTTGCTCTGATACCAATTGTTAGGAATTTGAGGCTAATCCAAACTATGGTAATCACCCTAGAGGGAAGGTAAATAGGGTGATGGTCTCTTTTTCACAAATTTAAACTATACAAAAATAAGAGACAATTATATGCAAATATATAATAAACAAAATAAACACAATTGCATATAATTTAAAAGAGTTAGGGAAGAGAGAGAGCAAACACGAGAATTTATAGTGGTTCGGCACTTTCTTGCCTACGTCCACTCTCCTCAACCTCCTAACCGAGTGAGGGTTCTACTATCTTGAAGCTTCAACCAAGCTTCCAATCTCTTCACAATTGGATTATGGTTCCAATTCACCTTCTTGGACTTTTGGCTTCAAGCACCCTTTACACTTCTCAAGAGTTATCCTACTCTTGAACAACCTCTCAAGTGATACCCCTCACTTGAGAAAATTCCTCTCAAAGATATACAAAGATTGATCTCTCAAAAATCCTAGCACAAGAACTTTAAGCTCAAATGATACAAGAGAAACTAGGATTGAATGGTGCACTAAAGATATGCAAGTTTTGGAATAATGGTGCACTCAAAAATACTCTTCCAAGGCTCAAATATAATCAAGAAAGATTTGGGAAGGTTTTTCTTCTTAAACAATGAAGTTTGGAGCCTTTTTATAGAAGAAAAAAGTCATACTAGTCGTTAGGGGTTCAACCGGTCGAGCTAGGGGTCGACCGGTTGACTAGCCGTTAGGAAAAGTGACCGTTGGGCCTCAACCGGACCTCAACAGGTTGAGGTTCAACCTTGACCGAGAAGAGAAGGTCATTGGGAGAGAGAGAAATTTTTTGGCCTCCCTCAACCGGCCCTCGACCGGACGAGCACAACCGGTCGACCGGTTGAACCGGTTGAGCCATTTTTTTGGCTCAACACTCAACCTCTTTCAACTTAAAACCTTTTAACACAAGTTTGAAAATCATTTAATAAAAGGTTTTAGTTGAAAACATGAAAACATCCAATTCTTAAGATATTTAAAACAATATTACTCTTGGATGATTTTGGTGCATAAATAAAGAATGAAATGCATGAAAGTCCTAGTGCACCAACAACCTTACAAAGAGATCTTAAGAAGCTTTGGTCTTGAAAAACTCTTCTCTTTGAGGTGGTCTTCTTCTTCATGATTTCTCCTTGGCTTGATTTGTCTTTGGATTGCACTTTGGAAGTCGTCTTGTCTAATCACACTTGAAATATGATCATTAGTTCTAAACCTTGTTTTGTTATCATCAAAATAAAGATTAACCAAATCTTGGTTTCACAGTAAATAATATTGTATAAAATATTTTTTAATTTGATATGTGTAGACCCCTATGAAGGTGAGGGCCCGAGGAGAGTCGAGGCTTCTTTTTTTTCATTTTTTCATTGCATTTTTTTTAGAGTGGGGGCCCCCCTCTCTAGGCGTGGATCCAGGCTACATGGGACGTGCAGCAGCAGGGGGGTGATGGCCGGCCATACTTACTGATGGGATGAACAGGAAAGTAAGTAATAGCTTGCCAAGGAAGATAGAAACGAGAAAGGAGAAAGAGAAAAAGGAAGAGGAAGCCAGACGGAGGCAGGGGTTTTTCTGGTGCTTTCGGGGGAGCAAAGATGGGAGTTTACAGCTCACTGAGAACCAAGCGATTTTGCTCCAAGGGAGGCATTCAGGTTTGATCATCTCCTACTTGAGGTTCTTCACTTTTACAGTCATATTTTACTCATTTCTGATGTTCGGGATGCTCATTTTTTATTGTCTAAGACATTAAGTTGGTTCTTCATTTTTGTTTGTTTGATCTCTGTTTATTCCCGTGAAAGTTACGTGATGCTTGCGTTATCTCTTTATATGTTGAAACCACTCTTCTGGTCCTCCATTTCCTCCTTAGAAGCTATAGAGTTGCATTCAACACCTACCTTTCCAATCACATGAGGAGTGTGTAGTCTGCATATATATAATGAGATAGGTAAAGGCAAGGGTAACATGCACAGAAATGAGAACTTCCACTCATCACTAGTGGCCTTAGGTATCGAAAAGAAGCCCTCTTTCTGTTTGGCCTTTATCTATAGATCTTTCACTACTCGTACTGTGATACTTTCTATCGGACAGTGATATATATCTGAGTCGTCTTTCGTCCATCTCTGAGCTTATTAAGTGGGTAACAAGAGAAAATTTCCAGCATCCACTCACCAAGTCCTCCACTAAGTCCCCATCATCAATGGTCGCATCTTCCCGTAAGGTTTGGTTTTGAACACCTGTGGCTCGAAGTTGATGGAAGTAGTGATCACCATTGATGAGCTCCGGCGAGCTGGCGTCAATGTGACCATCGTTCCTGTGAGGAAGCGGCTTCAAGTTGACGCGTGCCAAGGCGTGGATATTGTTGCGGATGCCCTAATTTCTAACTGCGTTGGTGCTGATTTCGATCTCATTTTGCTGCCAGGAGGAATGCCAGGCACTGCTACTCTTGGAGATGGTGACATTCTGGAAAGCATGGTGAAGAAGCATGCTGATGATGGGCAGCTCTATGCTAGATTTCGTGTAGCACCTGCTGTGGCACTTGGATCATGGGGTTTAATGCATGGTTTGAAGGTGACCGGTTATCCATCTTTCATGGAACCAGCGCTCCGGCGCCGTTTCGAAAGTCGCCGATGTCACCACATCCGGCATCGATTACACCGACCAAGGCTCCAGAGTCGGCGTCTCCAGCCAAGTCCCCGAAGCCGGCGACTCCGGGCAAGCCTCCAACGTCACCACCCACGGCTAGTCCCGCCCAACCCCCATCAGAATCGCCATCGTCACCTGTTCCGGCCATGGGGGTACTTGCACCGGTCGCCGTGGCGGCCACATCTTCTGGATGCCGCCAGACCGCCGCCACGACTCCTCTCTCCATCGTGCCGTCGGTGGTGGAAGCTCCCTCTGAGGATGACACGCAGGTGGAAAGGCAAGCCGTGAAGAAGATGAAGTCTTGGGCTTAGGCTTAAGTTGGAGCCTAGGCCCATGTGCATTGATGGATGGCCCCATTTCTCTTTAAGCCAATCACTCTCATGGCCCATGTCCATTTCAAGCTAGCCCATTAGGCTGCCCAAATTCTAAATAATTGTTTTAAACCTCTAACATTCATAATTAATTAATTCAATCATTCCCTTTTATTTGTTATCTTATTTTATTTCTACCAATTTAGTTAGCTCAACTTAAACACAACTAAAAGATGATTTATTAGGATGGAAATTGTTTTTAAAACTTAAAATTATTTATATTTTATCTTTATTGCTTTAGTTATGTCTAATCATCATATATGAAAATTTTTATATAATTATTTTATGTTGATCTCAATGAATTTTCCACATTCCAAATTTTAAGTCCCATCTTCAAAACTTATGTCTTTTAAAACCATTCTTCAAAAATCCGACTTCCTAAATTAATTTTCGGTTCCAAATATCCGACCATTTACTTTCATCCGTTTAGATATTACTCTTGTTATTATTATTATTAGTCTGTATTTATGTATTTAATTCTTCTAAAAATTTCAATCATTAAAATTCAATTCTTCAAAAACCTGACTTCTTAAATTAATTTTCAATCTCAAAATTTCCATTATTCAATTTCACTCATTTAAATATTATGTTTGTTAATTATTATTATTACTTCATATATATTTATTTATCCTCTTCTAAGAATCACATTCATTAAAGTCCAATTCCTTCAAAAATCTCATATTCTAATTTAATGTTCAATCCTAAAAATTCCACTATTCGTATAAATGTTATTTTCATCAATTAGAATCATAATCTCATACTTATCTAGTTATTTAAAGTCTAATCCTTCAAAAATCCCTTGTCTTAATTCAATCTCTCAATAATTCGTTTAAATCTTATTTTCATCAATTAAAATCATTATCCCCATATTTATCTAGTTATTTAAAGTCTAACCCTTTTAAAAATCCCATGTCTTAATTTAATTTTTCTGTAATTCGTTTAAATCTTATTTTCATAAATTAGAATTATAATCCCATATTTATCTGGTTGTTTAAAGTCTAATCCTTCAAAAATCCCCTGTCTTAATTCAATCTCTCAATAATTCATTTAAATCTTATTTTCATCAATTAAAATCATTATCCCCATATTTATCTAGTTATTTAAAGTCTAACCCTTTTAAAAATCCCATGTCTTAATTTAATTTTTCTGTAATTCGTTTAAATCTTATTTTCATAAATTAGAATTATCATCATATATTTGTCTAGTTATTTAAAGTCTAATCCTTCAAAAATCCCCTGTCTTAATTCAATCTCTCAATAATTCGTTTAAATCTTATTTTCATCAATTAAAATCATTATCCCCATATTTATCTAGTTATTTAAAGTCTAATCCTTCAAAAATCTCATGTCTTAATTTAATCTTTCTGTAATTCGTTCAAATCTTATTTTCATAAATTAGAATTATCATCCCATATTTATCTGGTTGTTTAAAGTCTAATCCTTCAAAAATCCCATATCTTACTTTAATCTTTCTGTAATTCGTTTAAATCTTATTTTCATAAATTAGAATTATCATCCCATATTTATCTGGTTATTTAAAGTCTAATCCTTCAAAAATCCCATGTCTTAATTTAATCTTTCTGTAATTCGTTCAAATCTTATTTTCATAAATTAGAATTATTATCATATATTTACCTAGTTATATAAAGTCAAATCCTTCAAAAATCTCATATCTTACTTTAATCTTTCTGTAATTCGTTTAAATATTATTTTCATAAATTAGAATTATCATCCCATATTTATCTGGTTATTTAAAGTCTAATCCTTCAAAAATCCCCTGTCTTAATTCAATCTCTCAATAATTCGTTTAAATCTTATTTTCATCAATTAAAATCATTATCCCCATATTTATCTAGTTATTTAAACTCCAATCCTTCAAAAATCTCATGTCTTAATTTAATCTTTCTACAATTCGTTTAAATCTTATTTTCATAAATTAGAATTATTATCCCATATTCATCTAATTATTTAAAGTCCAATCTTTCAAAAATCCCATATCCTAATCTAATTTTTCAATCCTAGAAATTTCATTAGTCGTCTAAATGTTATTTTTGTTAATTAGAATTCTTATCCCATATCTATTTATTTATATAAGGTCCAATTCTTCAAAAATCCAACTTCCGAATTAAACTTTCAATCCCAAAAATTCTACTATTCATCTTTATTAGCCTAAATATTATTCTCGTTAATTAGTATTATTATCCCATATTTATCTATTTATTTCAATAGTTAAAGTCCAGTTCTTTAAAAACCCAACATCCAAATTTAATCTCCAATCTCAAAAACTCCACTGTTGACATTTAGCTGTTTAATGCTTATTTTCGTTATTAATGTTATCTCATTCATTTATTTAGTCACTTGTTCATATATTAAAATTCCATCCCTAAATAATCCTTTAAATTTTCGATCCCTAAGTTCAATTTCCAATTTCCGAAATTCTAACTTTCTCAATTATTTATCCAGTCATTATTATCTCGTCATTATTATTATTCCATTCATTTATTTATTCACTTATTCATTTATTTAAAATTTCGTCTTTAAATAATTCTTCAAAATTCCGATTTCCAAATTTAGTTATCTGAAACTCCAATTTTCCAATTTTTGAACTTAATTATCAGTTTCCAATATCTTAATTCTCGCATTTCTTCCATTACTTATTTATTATTATCATTTTATCCATTCATTTCTAAAAATTCTGCCTCCGAATGATCCCCAAGATTTCCAATTTTTATAATTCGATTATCACAGTTTCTACTCCTCAAATGATTTTCAATTCAGGTTTCCTTCAAAATTTAATTTCCGAGGCCCCAATTTTCGTAACTTAATCCCGAACTCTCAAATAATTTTCAAAATTCCAATTTCTTTCAAATCTAATTTCTAAAATTCTCATTCTTATATTTAATTTCTAAAAATCCAATTTTCAAATAATCTTTAAAGCTCCAATTTTCAAATAATCTCTGAGACTTCAATTTTCAAATAAATTTCAAAAATCCAGTTTTCCCTCAAATAGTTTTAATTTCTATTTGGTGACGCATGCGATATGTTTTGTGCTCTTTATTATACACTGACCCCATTTTTATGATAGCGCATTGCTCATTCGTGGCCCAGGTACGCATCCATTCCCATTTTGGTCATCCTCTATGCATGTTTCGATTCTCATGTGTGCATGGTCGATTTGAGTATCCGTTGATTTTCCTATTGATCACCACGTCAGCTTCATTTTATTAGTAGAGACCCGACTTTAGGGACTTAGAGGGGTGCTACGGTCTTTACCGTACCTTCCCGATGAGTAACCTGACCCCCGAACCCGATCCGGTTTTTCACAAACCACCTTTTCCAAAATAAGGAGTCACACTTAGGGTTTTTCTTTCTTATTTTGTTTACCCTTTAAAAATAAAACAAAAATAAGTGGCGACTCCAAGTCATTTTTGAATAAATAAAATCATTTTATTTTAATATATTAAATTTTCTTATAGAATAGGAAAAGTTATTAGAAATCTCTTTATAAATACTTTAGTTCATGAAGGGGAAATTTATAAAATGGAGATAGGCTTGTAAATACTACATGTGGTAGACTTTGAGGAAGAATGAGAGACATCCAATAAAGTGAAAGGGTTTGTGATTAAGAGTGTAGATATAAGGAATGGATAAACATGAGATATTTCGAAAACTCAATAATTGTATATGATTTATATCATTTGTAATATTTTCTATGATATAATAGAATGATTCTCTCTTATTCATGAATGTATGCATAATTGGTCAAACCACGTTAAAACCTCATATATCTTTCTATGGATTGTTTTATCTTTGTATTTTTAAATTAAAATTATTTGTCTTAAAACTTTAGTTGGTACAATAAACTAGTATCAAAGCTCAAGTTAAAGATTTTTAAAAGAGTTAAAAATAATAAAGTACATAAGATGATGACAAAAGGATTTTTAGTTGAAAGTGGAGTTGATTGTTATCTGTCATAAGGATGTGATACAAAAAGTGTTAGAAATGGAAGATTGATTTAATGGAATTTGACCTAAGGTGAAAAATTTTCGAAAATGTTCTAAATTCCTAATTAATATAGATTGTTTTTTATAAAGAATATTATATGGAATATTTTCTAAGTTGATATATTATTATAACATTAAATTTCCTTATACAATAAGAAAATTTATTAGGAATATCTCTATAAATATTCTAAGTCATGAAGGAAAAAAATTATAAGATGGAGATGAGCTTGTAAAGACTATATGAGGTGGATAAAGATATGAAGAAGAATGAGAGATATCTAATAGAATGAGTAGATTGTTAATTCTCCACTTTGACTATCCCCTCACTTGTAGCTCTAAGTTTAAAGAGAATGGAGATAAGCTTTTCATTTCCTCCCTCACATGTTCAAAATCTTTCAATGAAAAGGTATCATTTCAAGCTAGTAGCGGACTCATCTTTTAATTCCCCATACTACACATCCTAAGTATCCATGATCAATACCCCTATTCCAACTTTTTTTTGAGTTCACTTTGTATAGACATTTAGTTAGTACAATAACTACATATGGTAATCAAAGTTGGTTAATTTTCAGCCACATAAATAAGTAAAAAGTGGACTTGGGTGGTGTTTATTTATTTATTTATTTTTACTTCATTCTAAATAGAACTTTAATGTTTAATAGTGTTAAGTATTAGGTTGTTTTTTTTTATAATATTTTATTTCTATTAAGTATTAAAAGATAAAACAAAATCAACATATTACTTTTTTTATTGACCAAAAAATTTATAAAGGACCTAAAGTTTGAAAGCAAATTGCTTTTAGCAAAAAGTTAAAAAAAAACAAACACCTTTTTGCTAACTTATATGACTATTGATATTAGTAGATCTTTTGTAGAGAAATTCCACTATTTTTACTCCACCTTTAAGCCACTCCACACTTGGTTTAACATACTAATTACCTAGCTAATCATTTCCCTCATTTGTAGTAGAATTTCAACTACTAGTTTTTTCAAATCTCCAAATGCATTGATTTGACTTTCACCACATTCATCACCATGGACCATAATTAGGATAAATTATCAATTATAACCTTACCCTAAATTAAGTAACTAAACGATCTACTAATGGGCTCATTCATTAAGTTATTAATGAATGCCCTTGATGAAGTTTGCAAAAGGGATGATAACCGCTCCCACATCCAATGGAAGTCCAAATGATATTTATTCTAATTATGAGATGATTTTCTTAAGGTAAATATTAACATGTCTTCTAATTAATTATTAATTTAAAACTTTCTTATAAAATCTAAATTATAATTTTTTTTCATATGTAGGATGCTATTGGTGCAATTGATGAGACTCTTATTCATGCACATATCCTAAGATACAAACAATCCCATGTAGAGGTTGTGAAAAAAGGAGATTGTTTCCAAATGTTGTGGTCATATATAATTTTAACCGAATATTTATTTATGTAGTACTAGTTGGATGAGAAGGGGCCATACATGATTCAAAAAATTTGATAGAAACTTCAAGATTCTACTATAAGACTTTTTATGTCATCTGGTGGTAATCTCATGTAAATTAATTTATTTTTAGTGTTTTAAATAAAATTCTTTGTTAGAAAATTTGAATTTATGATGTTATGCTTTCTTCGGATAAATATAATTTAGTAGATATTACTTATTCGCATGCCAGAGGATTTATGGAGTTGTATAGACATGTTAAATATTGGTTATCATATTTTGAAATAGGTGGTCTTGCAAGGGGAAAGGAAGAAAATTTTAAATCATACGAATGCTAAGCTGCGAAATGTTATTGAACTAGCAATTGGAAGCCTTAAAGCACACTTTTCAATATTAGAAAGAATAGAACCTTACCAATTTCATACTCAAATTCACATTGTAATTACTTATAATGCAATACATGATTTTCTTTGAATATTACTTGCAATTAGTGATAAATTGTTTTCCTAATTTAACAATGAAATTAATGGTTTGTTTGGCTATGTTTTCTTAAACTTGTTTTTAAAATTGTTTTTTATTCTTTAACTTAAAAACAATTTTTAAAAATAAGTTTAAGAAAACATAGCAAACGGGCTCATGTTTTCTTTTTATTTTTAAAAATGAGTGAAAACAACTCCTACATGTTCTTTAAAAATTATTCTCTATTTCACTTTGTTTTATGAAAACGACAATTAAACAGTGTTAAAAAAATTTTTAAATAGTTTTTAAATCACCCGGTCAAATAGGCTCTAAATTTACAAGGCCAAATTGTAAATGAAATTAATCAAGTATATATTGACCATAAGTTTTTTTTTTTTTTTTGTCATATGCATGAACAATATATTTTTAATAAATATAAATAAATTACATATTATAGTTGATTTCATGTGACATTATAATTGTTTGATTTTTTTAATGTTATTTTTAATATATTATGTTGTATATTTATTTAGTGATAAAATATAATTTATATTTATATAGCCAATATTTTATAGTTATTTTATGAAATTTTATGTGTGTACAATATTTTTAATATGAATTTTTAATAAACAAATTTATTTACTTAAAATTAATAAGGACGAATATGCCAAATAGATGATTAAAAAAAATTGTAAGTTGACTTTGTCGAACATCCTTGATGTTTAAAAGTTAAATTAAGTAATAAGTTTTAAGTAATTAAAATGATTTAGGGAGAATTGTGTTTTAGGCCCATATTAAGATCTGGTCCATATATCTTACATAATTAAGCCCAATACCGAAAGAAAGTCTGAAAATTAATAAGAATGATATTGTCATTTATTAATCCCTAAAATACCCTTAACCCTTACATAGGTAGATGGTGAGTGTGAATTAATTTCAATTTTTGTGTTTTTTTTTTCCTTTTCTATTCCCTATTAAGTATTACTTATTTCTAACTTTTTTGTTTCTTTTTCTTCCAATCTAGATTTCTAGTTTATGTCAAATAAAAAGCAATAATGTTTTTCTTTTTCTTTTTTTCATTTTTAAAAATATTGAATCTTTTTACTCTTATTATAAGCAAGGATAAAAATTTTAGGATTTTTCATCCAAATATTTTTTATTTTTTATTTTTATCTTATAGTTTAATTTTCATTTTTTATTTTAAATTCATATTACCCTTTCATTTGTACTTTTCTCTTATTTTTAATTATTTTTTATATTTTCTACATTAACCATATTTTAAAAATTTTTAAAATTGACACTTCACTCTTATATATATATATATATATATATATATATATATATATATATATATCCTTTTAGCTTTTTAATTTTTAATGTTTTTATTTTAAAATTTTTTAAAAGATAAATTTATTAAAAAAAATAACTAAGATATGAAGTTCTAATATTATATTAATAATTTTTCTTATCTAGATAGACAAATGTAAAGTATTTTGACTCACAACAAAAAAATTGTCAATACAATTTTTTAGTGTAACTTTAGAAATTAAATTTTAAATAAAATATATTATATAAAATTTTATCTAAAAATTGTTGAAAGTGGTATTTAATTTTTTTTATTGACTTTCAAACTTATCTAATTTTTTACTTGAAAGGTAATAGAACATGTTTACAAAAAAAAAAAAAATAGTTTTTCATTTTTTAAATAAATGAGTATAAATATTTTAAAATAATTAAAGATAATTTTAATAAAAAAAATTGATAAATATGATTATAATTTTAAATATAGATTCATTTGGATAAAATTTCACAAAAAAAAAAAAAAAAGAAATAGTGGAAAGAAAGAAAATTGCTAAAACTACAAAAACAAAATATGCAATTACAAAATTTTGATAATGAAATTTAAAAATAAAATTCGAAACAATTCTTGAGTGAGAGAATTTGAGTGAGGAAAAATCATTGAGTTGAAAAAAATGGGAAAGTTTTTCAAAATCACTTGAAATCCTTAACAAAAAGTAGTCTTGTACACCCTTGTACAATTAGCAAATTTGTCTTGTACAGTTAGTGTAATACCCTTATACAATAACTCAAATTTCATACATCATCTCATGAATATCTGACAATAAGTTAGTTAACCATGTTTGCATTGGTTTTGTTTTAAAAAAAAAAAAGAAAAATTATTGTATAATTTTGTTTTACAATCATCATAAGTGAGATACCTATTCAAATAATCATATACAAGTTAGATAAAGTGTATGAGATGAATGTATGTTTAACCAATGTGTAAGGAATGTCATCTATCATCGGTTAGCGGAAATAAACAAATAAGTTTTTCAGAATCACTTAAAATCCTTCATAAATAATAGTCTTGTACACCCTTGTACAGTTAGTATATTTATCATGTACACTTAGTGTAAATACCTTGTACAGTGACTCAAATTCCATATACCCCACTCAATGTGTAACCATAGGTAGATTAACCATGTTTTCATTAGTTTGGTTCAAAAAATAGTGGAAGATGGAAAAACAAAAGTTTCTCTCAAACATCATTAGTGAGATAAGTATTCAAATTGTCATATGCGAGTTAAATAAAGTGTATAAGATGAGTGTGTGATAGAGGAATGTGTACATTTAGAGTGTGCAATCCTTAGATGACAAGATACAAAAAAAAGTTGTCCAAAATTGATTGAAATCTTTCACAAATGATAGCCTTATATACCCCTTGTATAGTTAGAACATTTGTCTTGTACAGTTACAACATTTGTCTTGTCCAATTGAACATTACCTTGTACAGTTAGTATAATACCATTGTACAATGGTGCAAATTTCATCTATATGCATACATTATGTGCCACATATGATGTGTGAACCATGTTTCCAATGGTTTGATTTAAAAAATGATATAAAACGTAAAAACAAAATTTTTCCCTAAACATAATTATTAAGGTAAGTATTTGAATTGTTATGTGCGAGTTAAATAAAGTACATGAAATAAAAGAATTTGTGGTAGGAGAGCGTATAATCCTTAGATGACAAGAAAAAAAAAATTGTTCAAAATGTACAGTGTTGTACACCCCTTGTACAATTAATGTAATAACCTTGTATAATGGTATAAATTTCATATATATGTATAAATTATATCCACATGAGTGTGTAAACTATATTCCCAATAATTTGACATTTAAAATAATAAAAACAAATAAAATGTTATTTTATTTTATTTTCAATGCAAAATGTAATTAAAAATAAGACAAAGAAATACCTTAAAAACTATTATTTAAGTCAAGTTTATTTATTTATTTCTTTTTATTTTTGAAAATAAAGAAATAATAATAAAAAAATTATTTAACCATAAGTAATATGAATATAAGATCAATTAAAAAATACCAAATTTATTTATTTATTTCATTTTATTTTTGGAATTAAAGAAAAAAATAATAAAAAATTTATTTAACCATAAAAATATTAATATAAGATATGTTAACAAATAGAAATAACCCCAAATTTATTTACTTATTTCATTTTATTTATTTAAATTTGAAATTAATTTATTTTAATAGATCAAAATGTGCACAATTAATCTATTACTTTGTTAATTATGGATATATTAAAATTTTCTATTAGACAAAAAATAAATAAAGAAAATAAAATTAAAAAGAGTAATAAATATATATATAATTTAGTTATTTAATTATTTTTCATGTAAAAGATAGTCACACATAATTGACCAATTCCTTTGTTTAATTGTAAACATACTATATATATTTTTTTATTAAAATAACTAATGAAAAAAAAATGGACAATCAATGAATAAAATTTAATTCTTTTTATTATTTTCATATAAAAAATAGTACTAAACAAGGTTTTCAATTTTTATTTTTAAAAATAGTTTTCATTTTTTAATTAAATATTTTTTCAAAAAGAAAATATAAAAAATATAAATCATATTACAATTTTTTTTAGAAAGTATTTTTTAAAATAGTTTTTGAACATAATTTTTCTTTATTTACAATTAAAAATAGAAAATAATGTTGATTTTTAATTATTTATAAAAAATAAAAATAAAAAACAATGAAAAATCCAAATTATTAAAATAGAATTATTATGGTCGCGTGAATAGTGGTGTGAAAATTGTTAAAATCCAAATTTTAAAAAAACTTATGTGAAAGATTATTGGGTATTTTAGTCTATCATTATTTTATATCCTTAAAAGGTAATATATGAAAATTTGAAGGGTATATTGGTCTCTTAATATCTTATATCATTTCTATTAATTATGTTAGTTATATGAACCAAATGTTAATTTTTGGACCCAATTGGGCCCAAAACACAATTGTTCCAATGATTTAAATATAATATAATTTAAAGTGAATTAAATTTATTAAATAATAAGTATTAAATTTTACCGAACATCCTCTTTATAGGTATTTTTTTTTCTTATTTATATAACAAATTATAAAAAATACTATAAAAAATTTTAAATTTTTTTTTTTTACGTTCAAATGCTGATTAAGTCTTTTAAAAATGTATGCAGTGTCTTATTAATAACACTGCAAATTAGAAATGTTTAATCCACAATACTTCCTCTGGACCTAAGACAACTAAAACTTATGCTTTCTATTTGGAGTTTGGATCCCATACTTCGAAAATTGGACATGAGAATTCGTGTTGATAGATCATGTTCATAGTGTCTCAAAACTCAAACACTCAATTAATTATTAAGGTGAACTCAAATATGATTGGAATAATATTAAATTAAAAACGAGAACCGAAACATAACCTAATTATTAAATAATATCATGTATAAAAAATTAGGTTTTGATTGAATCAATACGATTAACCTCTCAATCTAATATGTTTATGACTTAATTGATCTATTTAATCAAAATAAATTTTAAATAAGTCAAATGTAAGTTAAATAAATTATATTTATAATTAGATTAATTAATATGGTTATTAAATAAGATTAATTCGAGTCAAATTAAAGAACAACTTGTTTATTAAACGGTGAAGCAACTCCATACAAATTTGAAATAAACCAATTATATTCAATTCAAACCCATTCCAGCTTCGAGGTTCCGATTGTGTTGCCGTATCGAATCAAACTCTGCCACCCCAACCAAAAACACCCATGAACATTGCTTTCTATTTCTAATTCATATCAAGAGGAGCTTGGGCTTCAGCCCACCAGTTTTCCACATTTAGGGTCCATTAACCACCACCAAAATGGGCAAAAGGCCCACATAGCCAAGAGGTTTACACTGGGCCAAATCCTTCAATAAAAACCTTCATACATGAGAAATTGGACGAGGTCTTACCAACTTTGTCGGTTTACAATTTGCTTTCACATATACAAAATGGGTTACTCCCTATTTCCTCAATTTATCATTAAAATATCCCAACATGTGGCCACCAGGAAACGAAAAGACAAAGTCTTATATTTGGCCACCAATCAATCTGACTATAGAGTTTGTACCAATATTTATTTAGGTTTCATATGTAAGCAACTCAATTTTTATTTAAAAAACAAAAGGTCGATCAAACAACCAACAAAAATTCTTAGGCATGTTAGAAGGTAACCCAAAAGTCTTAGTTTCCATCATATGTAATTTTTTAAATTCTATCTACTTTGTTTTGGTTGAGTTTCAAGTCAATTAATGTATAAATATTGCATATAAAAATTTCAAAATTATATTATTAAGCAAGCTCCCAATGGATTTATGATTCAAAATTGAAGAACTAGGACCTACATAGCCAAAAGGCAACTTAGTTGAAAGGTGCGTCTCCTACTAATTTAGTTGTATCATTGAATGGCTAAGGGAATTCTATTAAAGGTTTATTAAAATAATATTTAAATAGAATTGAAGGTTGTTATGACTAAATAGCCGTTGAAATAAGTATCATATTTATGGAAGAAATCAATTTAAAAAATTTAAGAACAAAAATTTTTTATCCTTTTATTTTATAATTTTTACTATCAAATTTTAAAAATTAAAATTAAACATATGTTATAAACATTATCTTAAATTAAAAATTAAGTTTAACGAAACATATTCTAAGTGGGTATTTGGTAAACTAATTTAATAACTTAAAGTGACTTAATAACTTAATTTAAATTATTAAGTAAATTAAGTATGTTTGGTAAAAAAATTTAATGGTATGACTTAAAAGAAAAAAAACAGCTTTAAGCAATAAGTAAAAACAATTAACATATTCTTAAGTCCATATTTTCATTTTACCTTTTTATCCCCATTTGCTTTAATGATTTCGACGATCTCCTTTACTACTCCATCACTTTCACGGTTACTTGACCTCCTTTGTTATAATTATAATTTATAAAAATAAATATGTCAATTTAGTAATATATAATAAATTTTAAATTAATTTTATCAAATAACATTAATACTTAAAATAAGAATTAAAGAATATATTTTAAGTCAACAACTTAAGAATAATTTAACTTAAAATCAACTTAAATCATTAAGTAATAAGTATTAAACTTTACCAAATGCGCTCTAAATTTTATATAAGTTTATCTTATTAAAACTCATAACATTTTTTAAACCATAATTTATTGGCACTCATTTGTACAATAAAAAAATAAGGGTACCTTTTAAAAGCGTATATTTAAAAAAAAAAAAACAATTTTAAGGATGGTTTAAAAAGACTAAGGCATAAAATAAAAAAATTATTATTTCAAAATTTAAAATCTTTAGAAGTGATTTTTAAACACATAAGGTAAAATTATACTTTTATACAAAATAATTTATTTTAAAAGTGATTTTTCAAATAAATAAAAGAAATGCTAAAGTGGGCTTTCATACTTATTCAAATGGCCTATGTGTGAAAGGATGGAAAGTGGAGGAATAATTTTGGGAAAATTCTAACGGGACAGTTCCAAAAGTTTTGATGGGTAGATATTGAGACTTGACCTTTCCATATAGAAAATGACAAGATGGTCATACCCTCCGGGGTCCCCAAAGAATATTAAGCACTAATGGGCTATCCGAATTCCCTCATCCCTATTTGATGCTATTTTTTATTATCCATTTCTTTACCGAGGCTACTTTTAATTATTTCTATCCTTAATAATTTTGATAGTTACTAAAGAGTGGTAGGCCTATCACATGCATTCACTGTTATTAAGAAAATGACAAATTCACACACACACAAATTAACAAATTAGTCATATAATATATTCCCAAGGAGTGGTAAACTTGTCCATGATGTAATTACCGGGAAGGGAAAAGTATAAAGAAAAACACGTGAAAAACTTGACACTCTCAAATAAGTTATAAAAATGATCGATAAATTCAAATTTGATGAATCCTCCCTCAAAGTGGTACAAATAAAATAGATGGCTTTAAAAAAACCCATATTGAATAAACCACAACTAAGAGATTAAATGAATATCCCATAAAAAGGTATAAATACCTAAAAAGAATGGAACTATAATAAGTTATATATAGAGAAAATTTGGATCGAAATAATTTTGTTATTAATACTACTTGTTTTTTTCTTTTCTAGTAGCATTTGACATTATAAGAAATTATGAGTATCATGAATTATAAAATATGGAAGAATGCTGACACTAAAATGATTGATTGAAATAGAATAAGCAATTTTGATAGAACTAAATTCATTAATAAAATGCGAAGTATTTAGAATTATAATCCAAGTGCTTAAAGACATAAAGCCAGTTATATATAAATGGGTATTTGTATGAAATCATAATGAGAAAAATTGAGATCTAAGATATAAAACATGAATAGTAGTATAAGGTTTCTCATAAGGACTTGACATTTACTAGGAGAAGAGATACTCTCCCATGATGAATGCAATGACATTTTGCATTTTAATTGATCTAATAATCTTAAAAGGACTCGATATGCATCTTATAAATGTCATTATGAAATAATTGTATAAATCCATAGACAGTGGTATATACATGAAATCTTAGAAAGACTTAAAATGCCTAAAACAAATAATGTAAAACCTTATAGCATGTACTTAATTAAACTATAACAATCCTTATATGAATTGAAGCAATCTAGACACATGTGTTACAATTGCCTTAGCAAATACCCACTAAAAGAATAGCATGTGAAGAACATTATATGTTCATGCATTTTCATTAAGAAATCAAAAATCAAATTTGCAATTATTTCAGTATACTTTGATGACTTAAATCTTATTGAGACTTTTAAAGAACTTATAAGAACAAAAACTCATTTTAAAAAAAGGATTTAGGATGAAAGATTGAAGAAAAATAAAGTTTTATCTTGACCTATAAATTGAGCATTTTCCAAATTGAGTTTTAGCATATTAATCAACATATATCAAGAAAATCTTGAATTTCATATGGACAAAGCACATCCTTTAAGTTCTCCAATGGTTTGCCAATCATTTGAAGTAAAATATGACTTATTTCATTCTCACAAAAATGATGAACTATTTGGTCATGAAGTACCATATTTTAGTTGTTAAAACCCTTAAAGGTAACAACATGATGTAACATTTCAATTTCATATTATATATATATATAATATTTGTTTCATTTTACTATCCTACTTTTGTATTATGATATATTTGAGCATTATGATCTAATCACTTGTATTATACATAATTTGAGTACACTAAAAGTTACACGGAAGATTCAAGTCATGAAATCTTTATAAATTGATAAGTTTGTTCATAACTGGTTCATAGACTTAGACAATTTATATATTAGAGGTCATAGTTCACTACATTTTAATTGGTGAAATGACTTACCTTAGTCTTCAAGATACATTCCTCATGGTGAGTGTACTAGCGTGTATAGTTACACAATGAATAGGAGCCTCAGAGTCATGACTAAGGGTTACTAGGTTGACATGATTTCTCTAAGCTACTCTATTATGTGGGTTCTCAACTTTGAGAGAACAATGCGTTGGTGTTGAGGTTATCAATTACTTTGACCTATGAGTGAGATCTTAACGTGATCATATCCTTATGGATTAAGTGACTGGTGTTTTAAGAAGGTGATAATAGATATTCTCAATAGAAGTACCATGATATTTGTTATCCTCTTAGGTGATCTTAAGGATTCATAATCATGTAGTAAACAACCATAACAATTATAGTGGAATTTGACATATGTTCTTTGTGTTGGAAATCCCTTAATTGCTTGATTTCCTGACCTTGGATCATATAAGGTGCATGCACTGTCTCCTTATCTGGATTACTTCGTTCCTTGGCCTTGGATCATAAATGGTGCATGCAATATCTCCTTAGGATCTTTAGATATATAACAACGAAAAACGTGGCATTAAAAACCATATTAGAGCCTAGATCTATAGATATAAAAACCATACTTATGATATGGATGTTCTCAAATCGAATCCAATCCATAGAAGACATTGATGATGTTGGTAATCATTATAAATCATGTCTACCCAATGACTTTCCACCTAAAGTCTCCCTTCATGGATCTTAGCATGAGAGAAGGGTGGACTTTTCTATCTCTTTCTCTCTCTCTCTCTCTCTTTATCTCAAGAGGATGATCAGGGTTTCTCTCTAGAATGTAGGAGGCAAAAGTCCTAATCCATAAAAGGGTATTTATAGGCTTCCTTGTGGGTCTAACTAGCTTGAGCCCAAATTAGGTTTGAGTCACCTAATCCATCCCACCTCAATCTTAATTGATTAATTCGTCAATTATAGAAAAAACAATTCATAAGATCTAGTTCAACCTTGTGTTTTTACTAAAATGCCATTATGCATCACTTGTGAACCAGAAACCCAACTTTCTCGAATAAAATGTGCAAACATGACTAGGAGCCCAAGCAAGATCATTAGGACCTCTGGGAAAATACTAGCCAATTGTAAATCTCTATTGTAAATAAAGTACTAAAGTCTATATATGTGACAACTCTGACCAAGAAAAACCCAAGATAAAGTTACCACAATTTTGTTGTATTTCAAGTTGTCATCATTTAGGATAAACTCTAATGTATTTATTTGTTTTAAGATTAAAATGATTAATCATTTGCTAAAAATAATAAAATCCTAATTTAAATAAATAGGGATAATATATAAATAAAGATTTCCTAAAATATTAAATGAAATAGATCAAATAAAAGAAAGAATGTTCTAGAAAGTTTCACAATCCAATGTCAAATCTTTAAAGAGTGAGACAGACATTATAAAATCTAAGGCTGAAGATCAAAGTCAATCCACAACCAAATTGAATCTTAAGACTAATATTGCATTTAGAACTTAGATTTTTCTTTTTTAAAACAAATTCCTAAAACCATAAAGTAAATTAAATTGATTACCGGTTTAAGGTTTGACCTTTTAACCCTTCTTACTTCTTATAACTTTCTTGTCGGATAAATAACAATTAGGGAGATCAGGATAACTAATGATCAAAAGTTACCAAGAATCACTAGTATCAAGTAATAACCTACCATATCATTCTCTAATATAAGTTATAAGGATAGAAGCAAATGTTTATAATTTATAACTTAATCAATCATTAAACTCATTGTTATAATTCTTAAACCAATTAGAAATGATGATTAATTTTGATTTTCAATTTTATTCAATCAAAGGCCCATATCCATCTTTGTAGATTTGGTCCTTAAATTCGTTAATAGTAGGACCAAACTATAGTAATAGTGATTAAGGCCTTCACAAGAATCACTAATATCTTGATAAGAATCTTCTATAATATATCTAAGGTGATCTAACATAGAGTTTTTAAGTATCAATTAAAAGTATGTATAAAGGTGTTTTTGTATGATTGCAAGGTTGCATAAGGACAATAATTAAATGACTTATGTGTTTTCATTTTGGATTATTTAATTGATTAAGACCCTTTTGGACTAAGTAATTAAATAGAACCCAACCTGACCTTAATGACTTAAGCCTAATTGAGAGTCTATATAAACTCTCTTGAGGTTTAAGGATAAACTAAATGTTCTTTTCCACTTTGTTCGAAGAACCTTAGTCACCACTCCCTCCACAGAGAAACTCACACTTCTTCATTGCCAAGGTTTAAGATAGAGTTATCAGGTGGAAAATCGCAAAGTATTCGAGATTTCTGTTATGAATTGGAAAAGGATTTAGGAACATCAAAATCCAAAGGTATATTTTTATTTATTTATTTTAAATTAGCATCTTTTGCTACACCTAGGATCTTAGTTGCATGTGCCCTTTAATCTAGATCCAAAGGTTGTTTTCCCAACATTAGTGTTATTGGTGCACTCATATACCTTGTCAACTATACATGCCTAAATATTGTATTTTATATATATATATTGGCAACAAAGACATCAAAATGGTATGAAACACATATTGCCTTATCTTTGTGGAAACAATTATATAAGTATATCTTATTCAGGAAAATGAAAGCTATAATTGCTTTAAGTATGATAATGTATGATATCTTTCAAAACCTTATAAAGCTTGATCACAAATAGGGTATATGTTTACTTATGATGATACTAGTATTTTATGAAATTTACCAAGCAATAATGGTGACTATATCTTTAAATCATTAAGAAATACTTACAATTCATGAAGCAAATTATAAATATATATGACTATAATCTATGATCTGACATATTCAGAAATCATATGGACTATCCTTAATCAAAGGCAACCCAATAAATATTACATGAATATAATGTTGCGTGTATTACACATATATAAATGATGGTTATATTAAGAAGACAAAACTAAACACATTTCACGAAAGTTCTTTCATATAAATGAACTTCAAAAGATGATGAAATTGATGTTTAACAAATACATTCAAGTGATGACCTAATAGATTTATTTATAGAGGTATTGTCAACCTTAACATTCAAGAAGCTAATATACAACATTGGAATGTGTCAACTCAGAGATTTTTCTTACTAACTTCTAAAGCATACTCATGTCCATATAAGAGAGAGTGCTTACAAGGAGACATATGCAAGGTATATTAACATATTATACTATTTTCTCATTTGTCTAGGTTTTGTCAGTTTTTCTGACAAGATTTTTAAAGAGACAATCATAACAATCTAAGACTACTCTAACATTTATAGAGTTTTTTTTTTCTTCATTTGTTTTTTCCCATAGAAATTTTTCCCAGCAAGTTTTTAACTATATATATTCTCTTTAATGTAATGGGCATTGAAGATAAGTATCAAATATAAGCCATTTTGTAAGTTTATAAAACTCATCGAAGATTTCTTTATATTTTTTTCCACTCTTCTCCCCCTAATTTTCTTTCACTTTACATTTTGTTTTTTCATAGTATATATAAAATTTTATTTACTTTCTACATTAGTCCAATAAGCATTAAAGGCTTGTTTGATAACTATTTTCAAAAATAATTTTGAAAAATAGTTTTTGAAAATTATTATTTAATTTTTGTAAAACAAAAGTCTATTTGCAAACTTAAAATCTTTTTAACATGTTTTTAATATTTTTAAATATGTTTTAAAAATAATTTTTATATCTAATATTTTATTTTTAATTATTCTACATATTTATATAATTATTTTTTAAAATAATTCTCAAAAAATAATTTAAAACAAGAAAAAACAATTAAAAAATGATATCTAAAAACACTATGTTATCCGTTTTTTAGAATAAAAGATATAAAAAACAAAAAACAGTTTTTGACTATCAAATTCTTTTTTATATTTTTTTTAATTTAGAAACTAAAAAAATGTACTTAAAAACAGTCCCCCCTAATTTTCTTTACATTTTTTATAGTATATATAAAATTTTATTTACTTCTAGATTAGTCCTAGAAGCAAAAATAATTAAGCTCAATTTTTTTTTTATTACTACATCTTTTCCAAGCCCTTAGATGATCAACATAAAACTTTGTTGAAATCCAACGGCCCAAGTTAAATCCTTTTCTATTACATATCTTTTTAAAAAGGCTGAATGCTAATCGTTGTTTTTGAAGCATGCCTTTCCTACGACACAAACACCCAAACTTGGTCAAACACAATGAGTAGCATGTGTTTCTCATTCCACCACTTATGTCTTCCCATCACAGAATCAAATAAATACATAAGAAATGGCGGGGAAGGGACATGGAATGCCGTGTGCCAACAGGGTGGACCCACGCATTTGTCTTCGTCTGCAAGTCACGCTCTTCCATTTTCCACTGACCACACTCCCAACCCCTTTTCCCACCTCGGTGGCTTCCATTTTTCTTTGATGGATGGACCCTTCTCCACCGTTGGATCAAACAATGGGTCCCATCAAAATCATATGTCGACGACTTAAACATAATCATCGTCCAGGCCTGTCCTCTTCTACGTGATGATGTGTCAGATTTTGAAAACATTTTGTCTTCCGGTAATAAAATAAATAATATTTTATTTTGTAATTTATAAATTATTGGATTAATTTGAGTGGGTGGGCAAGTCCAATAGCCAATCAAATATAATGCGGTCTTTCTCATAGTGATGTACACTCTAATTTAAATTAATACAACTTGTTAAATTAAGGTGACTTTTTGCTTAAAGCAAATTCCATTTGAGATGCTTTATTTTTATTTTATTTTATTTTATTTTTTATTGAATAGAAAAAGTTAAAATATTTGAATTTTTTTTTTACTTAATTTTAAATAAAACTTTATTACTTAGTAGTATTAAGTAAGTGTTTGCATAATTTTTTTTTACTGGACTAATAATTTATCGAAATAATAAGTTATCATTGATATTGACACACACCACTAAATATTTGGGAATTGCTATATACATCTCGTTCGTACACATATTTTCTTTGTTTTTGAAGCCTCTAGTAAGTTACAAAGTGTAATATTTTATTTATATTAAACATTAATAAGTTAAAAAAAACTAATATATTATTTTTTTCACTTAAAAAAAATCAAATATTTTAATTTTTTTCATTCAATAAAAAACTTATAATAAGTCATAAAAAAAAACAATTTATATTCTAAAAACAAATTATTCAAAAAAAAAAAAAGCAAATACCCTCGTTTTTTTAGTAGTAAAAGTAAGATATTTTTTTTTTTTTTTTTTACTTTTTTTTTTTTTACTTCTTAATGCTTAGTACTTAACACTATTAAATAGTATTTAGTTTTAAGTTTTATTTAAAATTAAGTAAAAAAACAAATACTGTTTAATATTTTATTTTAAAATATAATTATTACAAATATTACAACACTTACGTACTTCCAAATTTATCAATAATTTAGGGTTTTTATTTTCATTATTTAAAATTTACAATGTGATATTATCTTAATGCTTTGTATATATCCTTTTTATCATGTGTCACAACATTAACTATTGTTAACAGTATTTTTATCATTATAATTATAGATATATTTTCAAAAATAATTTTTGAGAATAATTATTAAAAATAATTTTAAATTGATTTTAAGAATAAAATTTTATTAAAAAACTTAAATATGAAAAATAGGGTTTTGAAGTTATTTTCCATAAAAGTATTATGTACAAAATATTTTTCATATTTTTAATTATTTATGCTTTTAAAAAAATACATAAATATTTATTTAAAGAAAGAATGTAATTTTTTTTTAAATATCTTTTTTATATAACTCGATAAATATTTTTATTTTTACTGAATATGTTAAAAAAAAATATTTGGAAAGCTTACAACTAGAAGTGAAAAAATTAAAACTTATTATTATTATTATTTATGGTGATTATTTTTTTAATTTATGCTAACCATAACATGTTAGCTTGCTATTTCAAAATCATATATAATGCAACATACATTTATAAAATTTACATGTTTTATGGATGTAGTGTGATATTATTATCAAATACGACAAGTTATATATATCAATTTTTTTTTTAAAATAACTTTAAAATGTATATTGTTAATTCTTAGATAATTTTTTAAAGTTTTTTTTTTAATTTTCATTAAATTTTATATCACTGATATTTTGTATCCACCCACATATTAAATCATACCTGTAAAATTGAAGTACCGATATATTCATGATTACATATATTTTCATCAATCTATCATCATAAATTAAAATTAAAGGAGATTGAACAAAAATGGATTGTGACATAATAAAAGAAATTATGAAGATAATAAGGATAAATAAAGATAATAAGGATAGATAAAGATAAAAAGATAAACTAAAGATATAAAATTAAAAATAAATTAATTATTTTTTATTTTAAATTATACTATTAAATTATTTTATCGAACATACTTATTTTACTTAATTAATTGAATTAAATTATTAAATTAGTTTATTAAATACTAACTTATTTATGAACTTTTCCAAGATCGCATATAACATTAATCTAAATATTGAAAAACAATAATGCAATCTTATGTTAAAGAAGTAAGTTTTTGGAAACAATTTCATCTCTATTTTTCAAAATAATTATATATTTATTGACAAAATAAAAAGGGAAGTATTGATGTTATCAAATTCATGTCGTGGTTAATGTAGTATTTCGATTTAGGATAAAGTAAAATTTAGGGATAAAACGCATCCAAACAGCCAATAAAAAGAAAGAAAATAAATTAAAAACGCCGACAGAAACAGAAAAAACCGTAAATACAAACATGGTGTCAGTAAATAGCGTGCATTCAACGACTCCAGCTCACACGCCACCAGGCGGTTACTTTTCCTTTTCATTTTCTCACATTTCCACCGTTTTTTCTATGTCCCTTCCCTAGGGTTCTCTTTTTTTTCCGCGCTTCCCCCATGGACTAAATTATATTTCCTCGGCTCTTCATGTTCGTCTCTCCATTCCCGTGATCGAGTTCGGATTATTGACAAGCTTTGTTGCTGAAACCGGTATGCCTCTCCCATGGAAGAATGCGAGGGTGGGGCGAATTTCGCGGTTTGTGGCGGATCTCCAGTCACCCAAGCGCGGTGGGTCGCTGGTCGTGGAGACCGGCTTCCCCACCTCGCTCATCGATCTCTTTGTCAAGAATCGGGATCGCCTCAAGAAACCCAGAAAAAGGCGTTCTCGTGTCTCCGATCCAGTCCCGCAGCAGCCTGTGGAGCCTCAACGGCGTCCCGAGTCTGTGCAGGCTCCGGCGTCTTCGGATTCTTTTTCGGAGATCAGGAGCGTTGAATGTGAAGAAGAGGAGATTGGTGGTATTGATGGGGGCAGTCTGGTAGATGGTGGTGGTGAGGTTGAAGAGAGCGTCCGAAGGCCGAGTGGGAGGGGAGTGACTGTGGCGGTTTTGAAGATGTCGGTGGTTGTAATTCTAGCTTTGGGGACGAAGAAGCTCGCGGTTGGTATCACAATGTCTGCTTTTTTGCTTCTCTTCCTTGAATATGCGGCCAAGTGGGTTTTTGGTTTATTGACACCGTGTTCCGATGCCCAAATCGCCATCAAGTCCCTGATCCCAAAGGTCTTTCCCTTTCTTTTGACCAAACAGACAGCATTGAATCCACCAGAGGCTCCCACTCCCATAACTCTGAGCAATGCTTCCGTTGAAGAAATTCAGATTGCTGAATCTCAGTTTGATTTCCCTGCACCCGTGGAAGAAACTCGAGAAATTCAAGAAATTCAAATGGGAAGGCCCAAGATTGATTTTCCTGCCGGGGAGAGAAGATGGGGATATATGGAAGTGAAGGAAAGGGAGGGTGATAAGGAGAAGGAAGAGGAAATATTTGAAGCTTTGGAACCCAAACATGGACACAGCCGGAGTGCCAGGCTGAAAGCTAAGATCAAGAAATATATTCCAAAAAAGATTCGTCGTAGGAAATGGGGAAGTGGTAAGGAGAAAGGGAGAGGGCCAGACTCGAGCAGTGAAGTGTCTAGTTGTATGGGAGGTGATAAACCAGGTAGCTTTGAAGAAGAAGAAGAAGAAGTAGAGGAACAAGATGATGAGGATAAATCATTTCAATCACCACCCCTAGAAGAGCAGGAAAAATTGCGTGAGGAACCAGATATGAATGGTGCCAGTTGTAGTTCTGACATACAATCACAAAATGATGTGGAAGCAGCTGTAGTCAGAGAGAACCCAGAGAAGGAAATAGGGAGGAATTCAGGGTATCTAGTTCTCTTTCTGATTGCTCTTGCTGGACTTTTGGGTGGTCGTGTTCTTGCCCTTTTACTCACAACAGCCTGTTGTCTAATGTTGAAATTATTCAAAAAGCCAATAACACTCTTGACTTAAAATTTTCCCTTTCTTTTTATTTTTGGTACATTTTGTTTCTCTGGCTTTCTTGGAGCATCAAATTGTATTCCTGAAAATCATGTGATGGAAGGTTCAACCTTTTTTGTTGGCTGTCCAACTTTCAGGTAGTGTATTCTTAACTGTAATTTACAGATACAAATTACAATCCATTACACCTTTTTTTCTGTAAATTTCTGTTGCTTCCTTTCTTCTGTTTCAGATTGATTGAGCTTCTACATAGTTCTTCATTTCAATTTGTCATTTTTAGCTGTTCTTCCATTACAAACTTAGTATGCAGAAATGGATACTTTGACAACAGAGGAATTGCAGTTATAAGATTTTGGGTTTTCATTTTTTTTCCAACGATTTCTCAAGAAACGAAGAATTTATTTACAAGTTGATATCATCTTTGATGAGAAGAACACGAATCGCTAAATTTGCTAAATTTACAAGGTCACAAGTTTAGATATTCACTTGTGTTTCATTCCAAAATGTGGGAAATTTTCTATTGAAAATGCATAGGTTGCTCTGAATGGAACCTGGATTGCTGTTTGAAATTTCTTGACTTAAACTTCCCATTCTAGTTTCTGGAGTGCTATCCAGACAATCTATGTATGAGCTATAAGTGTCATCATAAGTATGAGGTTCTTCTTCCATTCCACTGCTTCAATCTTTGATCTTGTTTCCTATATTAAGTTTTAATGTCGACAGAGCTGATCCCTGGAACCTTTCTTATATCAATCTCTTTCATTACTCGTCTTGTCTTTGCTACTTCAGCCCATTGACCTGCCAGAGCATAGAAGTTAGATAACAGGATATGAGTTGCATGGCTTTGAGAGCTCAACTCTGTCAGTCCATTGGCAATCTTCTCCCCAAGATCGTACTCCAAATGATTCATGCATGCACTCAGCAGAGTCTTGTTAGCTATGATCTTTTCCTTGGGTGGCATGAGTTTGATAAACTCCTCTGCTTGGTGCAGAAGCCCTGCTCTGCTCAGGATATCAAGCAAACAACCCAAGTGTTCAATCTTTGGTTGGATTTGGTAAGCTTCCACCATCCTCTTGAACAAGAGGCAGCCTTCTTTAACTAGCCCTGAGCGGCTGCAAGCCATCAAGACGGAAACGAATGTTGCTTGATTTGGCTTAATCCCTTGTTTTTCCATTTCGGTAAACAAACTCAAAGCTTTATCCCCATGCCCATGATTTGCAAGCCCCTCTATTGCTGTTGTCCATGTAAAAACATCTCTAGAATCCATTTTGTAGAAGGTGACCATGGCCTCCTCTAGACTCCCACACTTTGCATACATGTCAATAAGAGCTGTTCCCACAAAAAGATCTTGCCTTGGATTGTTTTGGATTATAAATCGATGAGCTAGTCTACCATTCTGCAGGTCTGCCAAGCTTGCACATGCCGCAAGCACACTTACCATTGTGGTTTCATCTGGTTCTACCATCTCATTCTCCATTTTCCTGAAAAGTTCTATAGCCTTCTTTGGATGCTTTGCCTTGACATATGCATGAATCATCGAATTCCATGAAACAAGGTCTTTAACGCTCATCTGATCAAAGATACCTCGAGCCAAATCTATTGACCCCATATCAACATAGCCATTGAACAAAATGGTATGGGACACTACATCTCTCATGGCAGCCATTTCAACAAACAGACTTTGCGCAGCATCCATCTCCCCACACTTGGTGTAAACCCCCAACAATGCATTGCTCAAACTCAATGCTGGTCTAATCCCCACTTTTATAACATAACCATGAACCTCTTTTCCAAACTCTGTCCCTCCTATCTTTCCACAAGCTGAGAACACAATCACCATAGAGATGTGATCACCTCCTATACCTTCGTACATCATTCTTTTGAACAAAACCAGTACTTCAACTGCATTGTCATTGTAAGCTCCTAGAAGGGTATTCCAACTTGCTAAATCTCTATGAGGCATCCCATCAAACAACCTACGGGCATCGGTTACTTGCCCTGTGGATCCATACAAGTGAAGCAGAGCATTCCCCACATAAACATCAGAATCCAAACCTGTTTTTGTTACATGGGCATGTACTTCTTTGCCCTTTGAAAGTGAACCCATACGCCAACATGCCTTTAGCATAGCTGGATAAGTATACTTATCAGGAAAAACGAATCTTCCTTTAATGAAGTGGTTGTATATGAGAATGGCCGTGATGGGGGTGGGGCTTCTGGAGAAGGCTCTGATGAGGCAATTCCATGTGGGTGTAGCGTGAATGAAAGCAGTTGTGATGGTTTGGGTGAGGACTTGATCAAACACTTTAATGTCAGGGGGTGAGGCTGTGAGGCACACAAGAATTTTTTGCAATTGCCTAGACATGGTGTCATTTCATGATGGATGTGGTGGTGGTTGCTAGAGATAATTGAGAGAAGGAAGCGCCTCCCTTGGCTTTAATAAGTGAAAAGTATTTATCGTGGAGAGGCCATTATGGGTTTGCAGGGATATTATTGGATCAATTCTGTTGGTCCACTATACTTTTTATAATTGAGTCCTGATTCAGTTCAAGTGTTAATGGCATATGCCTTTGTACAGGTGGTTTTAGATTATATTATCTTAGATGTGGCGTTATTCTATTGGGGAGTAGGGATGGGCAAAAAAAATCTCCCGATCAACCTATATGTTTTTTAAATAAATATTTTTAAATAAAATGGAAAAATCTTATAGGTACACATCTTGTTTATTTGAAAAGAATTTTTAAAATTTTTAGAATTCAAGGAAGTATAAGGGGTTTTTTTTTTTTTTTTTCATATTTTTTTTAAACTTGTTTTTACAAACCGTTTTTATCCTTTACTTTTAAAATAATTTTTAAAAACAAGTTTTAAAAAATATGGTTAAAGAGGTTAATGTTTTCCTTTTGTTTTTAAAAACGAATGAAAACAATTTCTATTTGTTTTTAAAAAATTGTTCTTTATTTTATTTTATTTTTAAAAATTATTTAAAAGATTGTCGACAAAATAGTATTAGAAAATTCTCTAAAATTTTTAATTCTTTCGCTATTTTAAATTTTGAAAAAAAAATGCAATTAGGAGTATAAGATAATTTTTTTGGTTTTTATAAGAATTCTTATATTTAATATTTTAGGTAGGAGTTTCTATTTTTTTTAATATCCCAATTATTATTGAAAAAAAGGTAATTTTTTGTAAGATATTTTAAGAAAACACAAGCAAAAGGTAGACATTTTTCTAAAAAAAATATACCCCTCACCAAAGGAAAAATTTTCACAAGCTATAATTAATTTCTTTATTCAATTTATTTATTTTTAACATCAATTCTGGTGTAATATATTATACTATATTGTCAATATTTGCAAAATTTTAGAACTATCAACATCTATTTTCTCCCCATAACAAGACATGTGATCCTAGGTGATGGAATCCAATGAATACTTAATTTCAAGGACTACAATTTAAGGCTAATTTCATTTGGTGTAAATATGTTTAATTATTATTACTTTTAAATTTCTTTAGGTGACACCAAAAAAATTTATTTTATTAATAAAATTTAAATAGATGTGTTTAACAATTCTTTGAAATATTCTATATATGAAATATATTTATAAGATTGTTAAATGATAAAATTTGAAACTAAGTGGGTGTTTTGTAAACTAATTTAATATCTTAAAAGTGATTTAATAACTTAATTTAAGTTATAAGTAAATTAAGTATATTTGGTAAAATAGTTTAATGGTATGTTTTAAAGTAAAAAATAAGTTTAAGTAATAAATAAAATAATTAATTTATTATTAAGTCTATATTTTTATTTTACTTTTTTTATCCTTATTTGTCATTATTACTTTAATGATGTCTTTTACTATTCCATGACTTCTATTATTACTTGATCTCTTTTGTCTTAATTATAATTTATGAGGATAAATATACTAATTTGATGATTTAGAATAAATTTTAAGTTAATTTTATCAAACAATCTTAATACTTAAAGTAGGAATTAAGTAATAAGTTTTAACTCAATAATTTAAGTATAATTTAACTTAAAGTCTATTTAAGTAATTAAGTAATAAGTATTAATTAAGTTTTACCAAACACCCCATACTCAAAGGACCTTTGATAAAACTTAAAATTTATTATTTAATGATTTAAGTTAAATTATTTTTAAGTTGTTAACTTAAAATTTATTATTTGTTTTTTACTCTGAGTATTAAAGTTGTTTAATAAAATTAATTTAAAATTTATTTAATCTACTTATAATACGTTTGATAATGATTTTAGGAAGTATTTATAATATTTCTAATACTTGAAAATTTTTATCTTTCAAAAATTAAAAATGTTAGAAACACTTTCTACAATCATTACCAAACACACCCTTAATAACTCAAATTAAATCATTAAGTTACTTAACTTAAATCAATTCCAGTTTTTCAATCATTTGGACTTGTTCTGCATCTTTCCAATCACAAGTCTCACCTTCCTTTACCATTTGTTCGGGGATTTTAGCGATCCAAATTTTTTTTGTTCTGTTCTTTGTTTTGATCTATTTTGTTTTTGTTTTCTTTCATAATAGAAACATGTTTATTTAATTAGGTAGCTGCCAAACTCACCAACGAACTGTACTTTGTCTACTCTTCCATGTTACTGTCACTGGATATATGGGAATTAGAGACATCAAGTGGATGCCAAGTGGGGTATTTTGGAAAATGGGTCTTCAAAAATGTCGAATCGGGGCAATCCTATGAACAAAGACAGATAATCACACACACTAAAAATATGTAGTAAACAAAAACCTACATACTAAAATGAAATTAAAGAAACAAAATGTGAATAAGTAAAAATTTACTCCAACTAAAGTGTTTATTTTTTTATTGAATAAAAAAAATAAATTATTTAATTTTTTCTATTAAGATAAAAATAATATATCAATATCAATTAATATAACTAAATTGAATTTATTGACCATAAATTTACTTTAATTATTTTGATTGATATTAATAAATTATTTTTAATTAAATATAAAAAATAAAATATTTTGAATTTTTCTATTCAATTGAAAAATAAACACCAATTGAAAGTATAATTACTATTCTTATTGAGATCGATTGAAACGGGCAAATACCAAGAATATGTGATAGTGCATTCTACTCGGGGACAACAACACAACTATATACTTGAAGAGTATTCCAAGAAAAAGTATACAATTGAATTTTGCAGAGCTCACATTACTTTTCCGTAATGTGATTATGCTTTTCATATAAGACTTTTCTTTATTTTTTTTTCTTCTCAAAGAAAAAAGTATTAATGTGAAAAATGTTTTTTGAATATGAAAATATTTTCTACTTATTAGGGCAACGATCCCTCATTATATTAAGGGTTTTTTTTTTCCCAATTTTATTTGCTTTATTTATTTAGTTTTCTTAATTTTATCCATATCCTCTTCATATGTGAGATATTGTGTAGAGGGACAAATTAATTTTTTTCACTTATTAATTGACACATGTCAATACTCACTAATAATATGTTGATGAGTGTTAGATTGGTGTCACACAAAAAATAGTCTGATAAATTAAATTAAAAATTGATAATACAAATAAATGTCATAATAATTATAATCAATTAATTATGGTAGTTGAAATAATAGATAATTATCATAATATATAAGATAATTATTTCTAAAAGATAATATCAAAATAAAATTTTCAACACTATAAACAAAAAGTTCCTCTTATTTCAAAGAATACTTTGAAAACTAAAGAAATTTTTTAGAGCATTTAAAGAAATTCCTTGAAGATTCGAAGATGCTTTAAAGTTGAAGAATATTTGAAGGATTTTCTTTATGAAGGATAGAAGACTTCATTAGAATTTAGTGTTTATTTATGAAACCTCTTTTGATCCAAATTAAACATTAAACTACTTAAAAGGGCAATGTTATCTTTGTAGGAAGAATCAAACGATAAATTAGAAATTCTTTCATCAAATTATAAATAAATACAATTTACAATTTTGTCCATAATTTCCTTTTTTGAGAAAATTTGTATGCACAAAATTTTTTGCGTACTCGTTGAGACAACTTTACCTTCCATCTCTTCCTTACAAGAAATCTGCATCACATCATACGCAGTCTTGAAAAAACAAATTTGGTGATCAAGGAATCAAATCTACCCAATCTAATCCAACCAAAGCTATTAGAACCAAAATAAATTTAGGTCCCAGGACTTGAAGTAGTATGAAAAGCTATTTCATTCCATAAAAAAACGAATGTTTTTAAAGTAACTTCTCCCCAAAGTCCAAGAATCTCAAAACCCAACATGGTTAAACAAGTCAAATCACACCCAAACATGTCTTAAAAGGCAACTCTAAAGTCTTCTTCTACTAAAATAGACAATGAGTCTAGTAGTGGGTCTATACTTGCATCTCCATGTGAGACCTTAAAAAAAACACAACCAATACCATTATGCCAGTTACGATGATAAACTTAATTCAATTAGAAGAGCAAATTGATGATCAAATGGTTAAACAAATTAAGGTCCTTACCAGAATTAGAATGAAAAAGATGTCAAAATTGCTCATCTTGGGCAAAATCAAAAGTATGGAAGAATCAAGACAAATAGTTGCCCATCCATCCATAGGATTTCCATTGAAAGAAAATCATTCTCTTGGTAATGAGGGTTCTAAAACACAAGAACCCCATGCAAATATTCAAGTTTCTCTAGAGGAGTTAATCCCTATTAATCAATTAAAACAATTCATCCTAGAAGCTAGCTTGGGAGTAAAGATGAAGGTGGTGTTTTATCTTCTCATATTATGCTAAGTCTTATTGATAAAGGATTGAGCAATTGAGAAAGCCTATAAGTTTTCAACTATCGAAATTCCAATGATTTGATGGCTAGGGTAATCTAAGACAATATGTAGCTCACTTTGGTGGAAACTTATAACAATGTAGACGCTCAAGGGGACCTCCTAATCAAACAATTTGTTTTCTTATTGAAGGGAAATGCCTTTGATTAGTATATCGACCTTGAGCCTAACTCAATAGACAATTAACATGAGCGAGAGTTTGATCCTCAATCATTCTTATAGTACCTAACACACTATAAGCATGATAGAACTCACAAATACTTGCCAATGGAAGAATGAACCCGTCATTGGCTACATCCAAAGATGAAGAAACCTAAGTCTTGATTGCAAAGACAGGTTAATTGAAGATTCAAATTGAGATGTGTACACAAGGAATGCACTGAGGTTTATACTATATTCTTTGAGATGATATTGAGTTTGTGCTGAAATCATTAGAGGGCTTTAAGGTATAGGTAAAACCTTAATATGGTCATATATTCCCTACAGATTAGGTCACTATTGATAGAAGTTGGTGCCAACATGTATTCTTGATAAAGGCACCATGATATTTCATGAAATTGAGACAATATATTCCCTTATGTGATCTTAAGGACTTGTGATAATGAAATCTGTGGTATTGTAATAATTTATTAAGTGAAATTTGAGTTAGAGTATGTCAATTAATCATATAATAGGATGATCTGCAACCCAAGGTTTAAAGAGGTAATTTTGAGAAGTTGATAACTCATACCTTGTTAAATTACGAACACTAATTCATAGAGAGTTTGCATGTAATGAATAGTAGGTTATAGACTTGAGTTTTTTGTCTCGATCAAATATCATTGAATATTGAAGTGCAATTGACTCTTTATAGTGAGATGTTGAATCATTTTCAAAATTGGATTTTGAGGGAGCTAGTATTTTCCTATGAGTCCCAATGGTCCCTACTCAAGCCCATGTTTCTTGGTGGCATCGTTTTTTAGGGTTAGTTAGGCTATGTATTCGCATGTGTGTATAAGGACATTTTGGTAAAAATGCAAGATTGTAGGCTATGGGTCCCAATGGTCCCCACTCAAGCCTATGTTTCTAGGTGACATCGTTTTTTAGGGTTAGTTAGGCTATATATTCACATGTGTGTATAAAAACGTTTTGGTAAAAATGAAAGATTGTAGAGGAGCTTGTGAATGTTATCTTTGGACCAAGCTAATCAATTAATTAAAGCTCAATAAGGTTAATTAATCAATTAGGACCCAAGTAGGTTAGATTAAGTGACCTAAACCCAAGATGAACTCAAGTTACTTAATCCCACAAGGAAACCTATATAAACCTCCTTAGGGGTTAGAGTTTTAGTCCTTTTCTTTAGTCTTTTGAGGAACTAGAGAGAGCAACAATAGCCTCCACTCCTTAGAGAGGATTCCATCATCCTTAAAGTACCTAGATCTAGGAAAGAGGATCATTAGGTGGAAGATCCCTTGGTTTTTGAGATCTCTATCGACTTCTTCATTGATAGGAATAGATCTAGGAACATCCATATCACATGTATGATTTTGCATCTCTAAATCTACGGTTATCGATGGTTTTTATGATCATGTTTTTTCATTGTGCTTATATTTAGAGATCCTCAGGATAGTTTTGCATGCACCCCAATGGTTAAATGTTTAGAATGAAGCAATCTAAATCTTCCAATAGAAGAGAGATCGTATATTGATCTTTTGATATAGTATAAAAATGTTTATGCATAGAGTTATAAACAAATATTAGGATTAGATATGAAGGTAGTAGTTCACCATGCATTCAGCTATTAAACATAGTGCTCGACCTATAAAATCGGCACAACGTCATTTTCATCTAAATTAATTCCTCAAATTGAAGCTGAAGTCAATAAACTTATTAAAGCTTACTTCATACCAGAAGTGAAATATCTAACTTGAATCTCAAATATCGTCCTTGTTTGAGTATGCATCAAATTTTGTGATCTTAACAATTCAAGTCCAAAAGATGACTTCCCATTGCCCTTGATTGAATTGATGGTTGATGCCACTACTGGACATGAAGTGCTATCCTTCATGGATGGCTTATTAGGATATAATCAAATGTGGATGTCTCTTGAGGAATGAAGAACTCATGGCCTTTTTGTACTTTGACAGGGATTTTATTGCTACAAAGCTATGCCTTTTAAGCTGAAGAATGTCAGTGCCACCTACCAAGAGCTATGCAAAAGATCTTCAATAACATACTTCATAAAAGTGTTGAATGTTATGTTGATGATCTAGTTGTAAAATCAAAGAAGATAATTGACCATCTTCAAGACCTCCAAAAAGTATTTGAATGATTACTCCAATACCAATTTACGATGAATTCATTGAAGTGTGCCTTTAGAGTTACTTTAGGAAAGTTTCTTGAATTCATCATTAAACACCATGACAGTGAGATTGATTAATCCAAAACTGCAGCAATTTGAAATATGTCAGTGCCTGAAAACACACATAAGTTGAAAAGCTTGTAAGGTCATTTGGCTTACATCCATAGGTTCATCTCCAATCTAGTTGGACAATGATAACCATTCAATTGGTTTATGAAGAGAGGTGTTCCTTTTGAGTAGGATGAAGCTTGTAGAATTACTTTCAAAGTATTAAGGAATATAACAAAACCTCCAATGTTGAGAGCTCTTGTCTCAAGTGGACCACTCAGCTTTTACATTGTGGCACAAGAACAATCTTAAGGATCATTACTCAACCAAAAAAATTAATGATGAAGGAATGGAGAATGCCTTGTACTATTTAAGTCAAACAACAATAGGTGCTGGGGTAAATTACTCACGAATAGAGAAGCTATGTCTACCCTTGTTCTCCTCGATCAAGAAGCTAAGACATTATTTTCATACCTATTTGATGCATCTGATTTCAAAAGCAAATCCTATTTAAGTATATCGTGTCAAGATCCGTCCTAATAGGACAACTAGAAAAATTGTCATTTTTACCATGAGTATTCGACTCATTTACATCGCTCAAAATCCATAAAAGGCCAATTCTTAGATGATTTCTTAGCGGATCATCCTATCCAGCAAATTGAGAGCTATCCAAGGACTTTCTCGATGAAGAAGTGCTTTTAGTTGAAACGTTATCTCCATGGCGAATGTTCTTTGATGTTACATTACCTTTTATTTGTTTAGACTTAAGCTTGGATCAGAATTTTGAGATCTAGTTTAGGCATAAGCTGGATCCAGTAATAAGTTAGTAGCTTATGGTCGTTAGAGTCAAGTTATAGAAGAAACTTAAGAGGCAATTTATAAAACAAGTATTACAGGTAACCTAATAGAGACATTTCATTCTATCAAAATAAAACGGATTAGTTCAGTTCCATAGAAATATTCCTGTGTGCTATTTCAATTTCCATAGAATTTCCAAATGCCCCTTGAGAAACTTGGATTTTACATCTTAATTGAAATGAGTCAACTGCATAGATAGATATCCAAATCATTTGCTTAATTAGCTGGTTTTGGCACCCTGGCAGTTGAGATTATCCGTCCCAACATGTGGAGGAGTGGAAAGAAAGTGGGAAGACGGTGGATCAAGAATGAGACAATCAATATGTTTGATAAACACATTTCCAACAATTATATTTTTTTTTCCGAAAAAGTATGTAATGGAATCTTAATAGGAGCTAGTGCAATTATATATATCAATATAACAGATATAGAGCTAAAACACAAATGGGGAAAGAAATTTTCTTCTTCATATGGCTTCCACTCATCTAGAACTGTGCTTGAAGATGATCAATTGTAGTTTTGTCCACCTGGAAAGCCTTGGCCAGAACATCATCAGCAATGCCTGGGTTGGATCCAAAAACAGCATTGGCAATAGTGTTGACACCGGGATTCTGGCTGCTCAAGGCAGAGAGTGAAACTGCTTTTCCCCCAGCCATATTCCACTGGAAATGAGGAAGTCCCACCGGAAACACGAACACATCACCCTTCCTAAGGTCCTTGGTGATGAGCCGATTGTCCGGGTTAGACGTCACAAAGCCAACCTGCAGAGAGCCTTCTAGGACTGTGAGTATCTCACTGGCACGAGGATGTGTGTGAGGTGGAATGACACCCTGTGGTGCATAGTCAATGCGAGCGATGGAGATGCCAAGGGTGTTTAGTCCAGGCAGTTGTCCCACAGTGACTGGGGTAACCCTAGAGCCGAGGGGGTTTGACGTGTTGCCAGGCACATGGAGACCAGCAAAGGAGAAATGCCCCGCCTGTGCAAGTTTTGAGTCCATGCAAGCAAGGCCATTAACTCGAGCTGCCATTAACACAAAAAGTAATGAGAAAAACAGCCACGTACAATTTACGTAAATCACTTTGGTACTCAAGAAAAGCAAATATATGTTTATATGATGACCCTACCTGAGCTAGCAGGATCGGCTACGCAGAAATCTTGCAAAGGACTGGGCTCAAAACCAATGGCAAGACTACAAGTAATAGCTAGCAAACTCAGTATCATAATGTGGCTTGCCATCTTACTCTCCTGTTATTGTAGTCAATTGATCAGAAGATGTATGCTGTAGTATTTGAGAGTTAGAGATGTGAAGCATAAGTTGTAAAACTCTATGTATATAGAGCAAGTAGGAGTAGATGATCCACATGAAATGAAGGAAGGAGTCATCAATGGAATAAGCTGCCGGCTCAAGATCCCAAGGTCATTGAAAAGGTCAGAAATCTTCAAATCTGCAGGCTAACGAGATTTTAATAGAAATTAGTCACATGTAAACATTCCTTCGGTCCAAAATGTTTTCATTATATTACATATGCAGCAAACATATATAAAATTAAAAAATCTGTGTGTACATGTATGTATACACTAGCCGTATATAATATGCGCTAAACATAACATCTAAATCCTTTGTGTGTATACATATGTGCACTAGTTCTATGTATGTACGTATATTTAAACAAAAATTTCAAAAGTTTGTGTATGTATATTTCTTTTCAAGGTTATGGTAGACCTTAAGAATTTGAGCAATTGACTGTATAAACCTGAGTAAAAAGAATACTATAATCGACCCTTTTTCTGAAATGAGATTGGATTTTATTTTCATCTTTTAAGTTTCAAGCTAAACTTATTCATCAATAATTTCAAACAGACATTCTTTGTTAATTAGAAGATGCTCAAATCTCAAACTTGAAATATGAAAGATGCAGTCAGTGCTCTGGAATTGGTGTCTTAATGAGGACCCCCTTAATATTGGAATGTGTTTTTCTCTGCTCATGCTACACATGAATTCATGATCATGTACACATTACAAATCAGTTTAATATTATACATTGCCTATGACTGATTCATATGAAAAGGGTGGTGGTGGTTTTTTTATTAATTAGCACCAATTCAATAGTTTGCCACGTGGCAAAAAATTCTCATATGACCATATGGGAGAGGATGTCTTTATCCTTAAAATATCCTCGAGAAGTTTCTTGCAGTGGACCTATTATGTATTTATATTGACTCTTGGATTTTCTGTTCAGCACAATAGTGTGGAGTAATTATTAAACATCACAAGTACATCAAAACCAGCATACGTTTGGTTTAAATACATGTCTTCAGGTCATATAAAAATACATATATTTTCAATATCTAGTCGGCTTGGTTTTCAGAGAGCAAAGAATTTTTCAAAGAGGATCTTAGTTCGGCAGCTAGCTAATGCAACCCTTCAAAGACTTCTTCTCTTCTTCATTTCATGCCTATGATCACCTGCTTCTACTTCTCTATATATAGAGACATCTTACCACTTTTGCTTCACATCTCTATCTAACACCTTCTCAAATCTTTTAGTATCAATATCTTCTATTGATAACCATATAAGAAGATCAGAAAGATGGCATGCCACAATATCATGATATTGAGTTTGCTTGCTGTCACTTTTACTCTGGTCATTGCCTTTGAGCCTAGTCCTCTGCAAGATTTCTGCGTTGCTGATCCTACTAGCTCAGGTTTGGACATTAGCCTATTACCATTGCTCGGTTCCCAATTTTCACCATAATGGGCTTTCTTTAATTTTCATAATGTAATCAGTTTTTTGCTTGATCTGTTTTCTTCGTACTGATATTGTGTTAAAGACTGAGTTTGGTTCTTTCTCATTTTTGTGCTTTTGGCAGCCCGAGTTAATGGCCTTGCTTGTTTGGACTCTAAGCTTGTACAGGCCAACCATTTCTTTTTCAGTGGACTCCATGTGCCTGGGAACACATCGAACCCCCTTGGCTCTAGGGTTACTCCAGTCACTGTAGGACAACTGCCTGGACTGAACACCCTTGGCATCTCCTTGGCCCGTATAGACTATGCACCATGGGGTGTTATTCCACCACACACTCATCCTCGCGCAACTGAGATACTCACAGTCCAACAAGGCAAACTCTTTGTTGGGTTTGTGACCTCCAACCCGGACAACCGGCTCATTTCAAAGGTGCTTGGTACGGGAGATGTGTTTGTGTTTCCAGTGGGGCTTCCTCACTTCCAACAGAACATTGGCACTGGAAAGGCAGTTTCGCTCTCCACCCTGAGCAGCCAAAACCCAGGTGTCATCACTATTGCAAATGCTGTTTTTGGATCAACCCCGCCCATTGCTGATGATGTTTTGGCCAAGGCATTCCAGGTAGACAAGAGTGTAATTACTCGTCTGCAGGCACAATTCTAGAGTACTGAGTGAGAACCACATGAAGAAGAAGACTTTATTTTTCTTGGAGGCCAATTCATATGCAGAAGTTTGTATGTGTTATGTTTAATTCTGTTGTTCAGGTTGCAGCATGTATTATTCAAAATTAATATTCATATGATTGATTTGAATGAAACACATTTAATATTGATTTCTTGTGACCTTCCCCATTGTCTCTCAACCCTAGAACATATTAATATTGTTGTAGAGCTAGATATCGCAAAAGATCTGCGAACATCCAGTGTTTATTTATGAAACCTCTTTCCATCTAAAATTAAACACGATGTTATCTTTGTAAGAATATCAAATGATAAATTAGAGATTCTTCCCTCGAATTACAAATAAATAAAATTTACAATTTTGTCGACAATTTTCTTATTTGAGAAATTTTGTATGTACAAATTTTTGGCATACTCGATGGGACAACTTTATCCCTCATCTCTTCCTTACAAGAAATTTTATACTACATCATACGGAGTCTCGAAAAAACAAATTTGGTCATCGAGAAATCAAATCTACACAATCTAATCCAGCCAAAGTTGTTGGAACCAAAACAACTTTAGGTCCCATGACTTAGAGTAGAGTGAAAAGTTGTTTCATTCCATAAAAAAGGTAAGTTTTTGAAGCAACTTCTCCCAAAAATCCAACAATCTCAAAACAACGTGGTTGAACAAGTGGAATCACACTCAGCCATGTCTTAAGAGGCAACTATAAAATCTTCTTCTACTAAAAAAGACAATGAGTCTACCAACGGATCTACACTAGCATCTCCATGCGATAACTTAAAAGCAACACAACCAATGACAATTGATCATGTTGCTTGTTCTAACACCATCATGCCAATCATGATGACAAACTCAATTTAACTAGATATACAAGAGCATGTTGCTTAAATGGTTAAACCAATTGAGGTCCTTACCAAAATTAGAACAAAAAGGATGTCAAAATGGTTCATCTTGGGAAAAATTAGAAGTATAGAAGAATCAAGCCAAATGGCTACCCATCCATCTATAGGATTTCTACTGAAAAATAAAATAAAATCCTTCTCTTATTATTGAGGGTTCTAAAGCACAAGAATCCCATGCAAATCTTCAAGTTTCTTTAGAGGAGTTGATCTTAATTTGTTAATCAATTAAAAGAATTCATCCTTGAGGCTCTTGGGAATAAGGATGAAGATAGTGTTTTATCTTTTCATAATTATGTTAAGCCTTATTGATAAAGGATTGAGCAATTGAGAGCCTATAAGTTTTCAATTACTGAAATTCCAATAATTTGATGGCAAGAGCAACTCAAGACAATATGTCACTCATTTTGTGGAAACCTGTAACAATGCAAACACTTAAGAGGACCTCCTAATCAAAGCAATTTGTTTTCTTATTAAAAGGAAATGTCATTGATTAGTACACCGACCTCGAGCCCAACTCAATAGGCAATTAACTTGAGCAAGAGTTCCTCAATCATCTTTATAATAGGCAACACATTATAAGCATGATAGAACTCACAAATACTCACCAATGAAAGAATGAACCTGTCATTGGCTATATCAAAAGATGGAGAAACCTAAGTCTTGATTGCAAACACAAGTTAACCAAAGCTTCAGACATTGAGATGTGTACACAAGGAATGCATTGAAGTTTATGCTATATTCTTTGAGAGGATATTGAGTCTATGTTGAAATTGTTAGGAGGTTTTGACTTATGGATGTGACCTTAACATGGTCATATATTCCTTACAGATTGGGTCACTGTTGATAGAGGTTGGTAGCAACAAGTATTCTTGATAAAGACCTCACAATTTCTCATGAGATTGAGATAATATATTTGCTAGGAAGTTCAAATTACTCAGTTTCTTGGCCTTGGATCTTGTAGATACATACATCTATTCCTAGGCTTCTTTAGATCTAAGCAATGGAAAATATTGACTATAAAAACCATTATCGAATAAAGATCTAGCGATTAGAAGCTCATACTTATGATCTAGTTATTCCCAAATCGTTTCCAATTTGAAGAAGTTGTCGTGGGTATTATAGAACTCGTTCACCCAAAGATCTTCCACTTAAACTCTCCATTTATCGATCTTAACAAAAGAGAATGGTGGTTTTCTTTCTCGTTAGAAGGTGGCTAGGGTTCATCTTTTTGGAATCTCAAAAATCTAAGTAGAAAGTCTAAAGCCCTAACCCCTAAGGGTTTTATATATGCTTCTCTGTGGACTTAAATGACTTGAGCTCAAAGGCTTGGGTCACCTAATTCAACTCACTTGAGTCCAAATTAATTAATTTGTCATAATGGGCTCAAATTAATTAATTAGTTCAATCTAGAAAGACTATACATAATATCTAGCATGACTTTACATTTTTATCGAAACATCCTTATGCACACTTATGAGTTACATACTCAATATACCCTTAAAATTGGACTACTAGGACCCATAGGAAAATAATGGCTCCCTCATAATCCAATTTTGAAATTGACTGAGTATTCTATTAAAGAGAGGTAACTACACTATAGTACCCTATGAAATTACATCGAGTTAAAGCTCAGGTCCATGAACTACCATTCATTGCATGTAGACTCTCCATGAACTAGTATCCATAATCTAACAGGGTAGTGCTATCAATCCATCAAGATTATCTATCCAATCCTTGAATTACATATCCTTCTATTGGTGAATCAATTGACATACTCTAATTCCAAGAAATATATGTCAAATTCTTCTTAAGGAATTATTGGGGGTGTCATAGATTTCATGATCATGGGCTCTTAGGATTACCTAAGGGAACACATTGTTTCACCCTATTCACCCTTATAGGGTGATTACCTTAGGTTGAATTAACCTTTTTTTTTCTCTAACAATTAGTATTAGAGCTAGGCCTCTTGTTTAAGACTTAACCATCTAAGAGGTAATGACTAATCTATCAAGCTTATCTCACATTAACTAAACCTTGTAACCAAAACAAGGATTTTGTTATCAATAATTGTGAAACCAAGGTTTGATTAATCTCAGTTTTGATGATAGGAAAACAAGGTTTGGAACTAATGATTATATTTCAAGTGTGAATAGGCAAAAATATTTCTAAAGTGGCATTTACAAAGATAAAATCAAGCAAATATATATAAGAAGAAGACCTCAAAGAGAAGTGTTTTTCAAGAATTAAACTTCACAAGATCTCTTTGTAAGGTTGTTGATGAACTAGGTTTTTCATGCATTACATTCTTTACTTATGCACCAAATTCATCCAAGACTTATTTTATTTTAAATATTTTAAAATTGGATGATTTTATATTTTCAACTAAAACTTTGTGTCAAATGTTGTTCAAACTTGTTTAAAAGATTTTAGGTTGAAAAGAATGGTTGTTGAGCAAAAAATGGGCCAACCAGTTGAATTGGCTGAGGAACCAGTTGACCTATTTTGCTCAACTGTCGAGGAGTGCAAAAACCTTCTCTCTCTTTCATAACGTTTGTTCGACCGGTCAAGGGGCGATCGAGGTCCAACGGTCACTTGTCATGCATTAAATGATAACAACTAGTGAATCAATCGAATCAGAGCTTGACTAGATGAAACCCCAAAAACTAGTTTGACCATTTTCGTCTATAAAAAGGCTTTAATCTTCATTGTTTCAAGTGTTTAACCTTCTTGAACCTTTCTTGAATATATTTGAGCCTTAGGAGAGTGGTTTTTAGTGCACTTTATTCTAATACTTGCATATCATTAGTGCACTATTCAATCCTAGTTTTTCTTGTACATTTGAGCTTAAAGTTTTGTACTGGGATTTTGTGAGAATATTTCTTATCCTTATTTGTAAATCTTTGAGAGAAAAACTCTAAGTGTGAGGTATTACTTAAGGATTTTCAAGTGTGGGGTATCACTTGAGGGGTTGTTCAAGAGTGGGGTATCTCTTGAGGATTGTAAAGGGTACTTGGAGCCAAAAGTCCAAGATGGTGGATTGAAATCATAATCCAATTGTATTGCTTGAAGGCTTGGTTTAGAAACCTTGAATTAGTGGAACCTCAAGCTTGGAATTGAAGTTAGAGGAGAGTGGACGTAGGCCGGGTTGTGCCGAACCACTATAAAAATCTTATGTTTGTGATTGCTCGGATTTTGTCGTTTATTGGATCAAAACAAAATTTATAACCTAATTCACTATTCTATAGCAATTTGTACCCGATCAAAAAGTGGTTTTAGTACAAACTACTGTAGTATAGTGGTATTTAGGTATCATCCACAAGGATGGATTATTCTCGGTAATTAAGGCTTGAATGAGATGATAAGAAATGATTGTGATCAAGTGAAATTTACTTGAAATTTCATGATAAAATCTCAAGATAGAAATGTATTCAAATTGAAAGGAAAATGAAGTGTAAAAGAGAATAAAATTAATAAGATGTGAGATTCTCGGAGTTAGGATTTTCTAGAAAGCAATTTCCATGGTGAATAGGTGTTGAGATATAATTTTCATCAAGTTAGATTGAAAACCTAAATTTTCATCTAAATCGATTTTTGATTTAACTTTAGGTCTAGATCTAAATTCTCTTCAAATTAGGTAATCTAATCCAAGAGATCAATTCAAATCATATATTCAATTCATCTTAAATTATTTTCCAATGATTCACACAATGCAACTATTCAATCTCATCAAATCTAGCATTAAGAATTTGATGAATGTACCTAGCTTGCATTGTAGTAATCATCCAAGACAATTTGAAGAGAAAAATCCTCAAATTTCAATTAATCAATCAATTGGATCAAATTACCTTTGCAATTCAAGCTCAATTCTCTAATTCACCATAGATCTTCCCTCTAGATCCTCCCATCTCCGAGAAAAACGAGATTTAGCCACTCATGCTTGGAGATTTGATCTCACAAGACATGTTTGGCTACCGAGAAAATGAAGGAAAGTAGAGAATTATTTAGAGAGAAGAAATCTGGAAAGTTCTACAATTAGAAAATGTATCAAAAGTTTCTTTAAATGAGTCAATCACGTTTCCATTTATAAGCCAAGGTCAAGTGGACACTTGACATCATCTAAGAGGTCTTCCAGAGGCTTATTCATCAAGGAATTTGGAGAAAATGCATTTTTGCACGAGCCCCTAGCAATTTCGCATGATGATGCGAAGTGGAAAGTCCATCAGCTTCATTTTCGTCTTCTTGGAGCATTTCGCATGACTGTGCGAAAATTTCGCATGGTCATGCGAAATCACTTTTCATGTTTCCTTTGTGTGCTGTAGCCAAGCCTATTCTGTTTCATTTCGCATGACTATGCGAAAATTTCGCATGGTCATGCAAAATTGAAAAACATGTTTTTTCAACTCCTCTTTGCAATTCTTCCCATTTCTTCATTTTTAATCCACCTCTACCACCTTCAATTCAGCTCCAAATCCCAATCCAAACCGATTGCATTGCTTCTTTCATTATGCATTTGGATCATCATCAACTTTATTTGTATTTTTCAATTTGATTCATCTCTTTTGTCACCAATTTATCAAAATCATACATTGAAATGACTCAAAAACTTCATAAAACTTGTTAGTAACTTTTGCAAAGGCAAAAACATGTTAATTGAGTGTTTTAGGCATAATTACTACTCAAAAGATGTGAAACTCATGCGAATTATTATCTAAAATATGTTTTTTTTTAGTAGTAATCAGTTTGCATTCTATCTTCCCTACTCTTTTACTTTATATGTAATTGTCTTTATATTGTTTTATTATATATTTGCATATAATTGTCTCTTGCATTCACATAATTTAAATTTGTAAAAAGAGACAATCACCCTATTGACCCTCCCTCTAGGGTGATTACCTTAGGTTGAATTAGCTTATTTTTTTCTTATAGATAGTATGGTGTCTCTTTTGAGAATACTTGTTGCCACCAACCTCCATCAATAGTAAACCAATCCATTGGCATATATGACCATATTAGGGTCTTACCCATAGGTCAAAGGCTCATGTTGATTTTCACACAAGCTCAATATCCTCTCAAGGTTGAGAGTCTATGCAATATAGTAGTTTGGTGAATAATAACAACCTGATAGCCTTAAATCATGGTTCACCAAAGGTCATGTCCAATGTATAACCATGCATAGTAGAACACTTACTATGGAAAATCCATCCAATTGCCAAGAGAAGCAATCCCTTCAATTAGGAGGTAGTGCATTATAGTCTCTACTGGATTACCTAGATCCATGAATCGATTGTGAATTATTTATTATCTTACAAGGAACCCATGACTTGTATCTTTTGTGCAACTCTTAATGTACCAAAGTCATGTATAATGCAAGTGATATGAGCCTGTATGATCAAATTAATATCAATGCTTGAAAAAAGATAGCAAAGGGAAAATGAAGTCTATTTTGTTACATCATGTCTTACTTTTAAGGGCTCAATCCCAACAGTATTCCCTTGAGTGATCCAAAGAACATGTGATCATGAAATTTGTGGCATTATAGTAATTCCTTAAGTGGAATTTGACATATGCTCTTATGAGTTAGAGTGTGTGAGTTAATAATTTAATAGGAGGATATGTAACTCAAGGTTTAGATAGGTAATCTTGAGAGGTTGAAGACACATACTTTGTTAGATTATTGATACTAGCTCATGGGGATTTTGTATGCAATGGATAGTAGGTCGTGGACTTAAGTTTTCTATCTCGATCCAATATCTAATTCTAATATCATTAGATATTGGAGTACAGTTAACTCTCTATAATGAGATGTTGAGTCAACTTCAAAATTCGATTATGATGGAGCTAATATTTTCATATGGTTCCCAATGGTCCTTAGTCAAGCCATGTTCCTAGGCGGCATAGTTTTTAAGGTTATTTATTCGCATGTGCACATAAGAATGTTTTGGTAAAAATGTAAAATTGTAGAGGAGTTTATGAATTTTTTCTTTGGATTGAGCTAATTAATTAATTAAAGTCCAATAAGGCTAATTAATCAATTGAGACCTAAGTGGGTTGAGTAAGTAACCCAAGCCCAATGTCACGGACTTAGTCGTTCACTAAGCTCGTGCGACACTTAGACAAGCCAAGACGCTTGATATTGCTAAGTCAGCCTTGCTCCCTAATGCTTAGCTTGCTAGGCTAAGACACTCGCGACTCAAAAGCTTAAAAAGCTTGGTAGGCAACTCTTTAAAGAATGGAAGCTCTTATTAACTCAAGAAAGCCTTTACAAGTGCTTGGAAGCTCACTTGCTTGGTGCCTTGGCCAAATGAGGCCCTCACCTATTTATAGGCACCAATGGAACTCTTTGGAACCTTGGAGGGTTCCTTACAACTCAAGACTATTCTAGAATGTCCTACATCATTCTAGGTACAAGCCTATGTACAAGGATATACAAGAGACTTCTAGAATTCTCTAGAAAGCCTTGAACTCCTCTCGTGCCTTCCAATATAGTGTAGAATTGTGTGGATTCCTCTAGGCTTCTCTAGAACCTTCCATACTCTTCCCACTCTAGGAGTCTCTAGAAGCTTCTTGGCTCTATATAAGCTTATGGGGAGGCTCATTTGAATCAGCTTGTGACACTCTCCTCCACCTAAGCCGTAGACGTCCTCGTCGTGCCTTCTGCCCGGAACCGCTCGATCTGCTCCTGGAACTGCCATAGTGCATCTGCTAGCTCCCAACTAGCCTCGCTTTTTGGTAGTCCTTTCCATTTCACTAAGTATTCCGTAGCATGAGGTACCCCTCATCTCCTGATGACCCGATCTGCGAGGACGTGTTCTACCTCCTTATCATAGGAGGTCACAATCGCTGTAGGTGCCCTCTTAGACAACCCTTGGCTTGGATCATCCTTGTCTCCGTGATAGGGTTTCAAGTAGCTTACGTGGAAGACAAGATGAATCTTCAACCTCGGTGGCAGCTCGACTCTATAGAACACCTTGCCGACCTTCCCAAGTATGGGGAAGGGTCCTTCATACCTTCTCATAAGGCCCTTATGCACCGGCCTTAGGGATTTGAATTGTTGAGGAAGGAGCTTGACAAGCACCATGTCTCCGACCTTGTACTTCGTGTGTTGTCGCTTCTTGTCAGCCCACTTCTTCATTTTCTTAGCGGCCTTGTCCAAGTATGAGCGTGCTATGTCAGCTTGCTCGTGCCACCCTTTCGCGAGCTTGAAGGCCGCTGGACTTCTCCCCGTATAGCCAATCATTAGAGTGTGAGAAGTTAACGGTTGCTGCCCTGTGGCTAGCTCGAACGAGCTTTTATTGGTCGTCTCACTCCTTTGCAGGTTGTATGAGAACTAGGCTATGTCTAGCATCTTAGCCCAATCCTTCTGGTGGCACTCACGAAGTGCCTCAAGTATAACTCCAATAAAGTGTTCACCCTCTCAGTCTACCCATCCGTCTGTGGGTGAAAGCTTGTGGAGAAGTGAAACTCCAAACCCATAAGCTTGAATAGTTCCGTCCAAAATTTCCTAGTGAAACGCGGATCGCGATCACTGATGATGAACTTAGGCAACCCCCAATACTTGACCACGTGCTTTAGGAATAGCCTCGCCGTCTCTTCCGCAGTGCAGTCAGCTGGGGCTGCTATGAAGGTGGCATACTTAGAGAACTTGTCCACTACCACTATGATAGAGCCACTGTCCTCCGACTTGGGTAGCCCAATGATCAAGTCCATGGTGACGCTGTCCCATGGGCGCTCTGCTATAGGTAGTGGCTCCAACAGGTCTCTAGGCTGTCGTTGCTCCACCTTATCTTGTTGGCACACAAGACAAGTCCTCACATAGGCCTCAACCTCATCCTGTATTTGAGGCCAGTAATAAGCCGACTCAAGTAGTGCCCTTGTGCGTCATTGCCCAGGCTGCCCAACCCACTTGGTGTCATGTCACTCCTTTATCAGATTCCGCCTTATGTTCCCCCACTTAGGCACGTAAAGTCGTCTCCCCTTGGTGTAGAGTAGGTCGTCCTCCACCCAAAACTGCTTAGTCTTTCCTTCATGAGCCAGGGCGATGAGGTTCTTAGCCATTGGATCATGTTGCAGTCCCTCCCTTAAAAGATCCATTATGTCTCTTTGGGGCTGACTTGTCATGGACGCTAGCTCGGCTTTGCGGCTTAGGGCGTCGACCACATGATTAGCACTTCCGGGCTTATACTCCAGCGTATAGTCGAACTCGACCAGGAAGTCTTGCCACCTAGCTTGTTTAGGACTTAACTTCTTCTGTGTTTGGAAGTAGCTAGTGGCAACATTGTCAGTCTTCACTATGAAGTGAGAACCGATCAGATAGTGCCTCTAGGTGCGCAAGCAGTGGACGATGGCAGTCATCTCCTTTTCTTGCACCGTGTAACGCCTCTCCGTGTCGTTTAGCTTGCGACTCTCAAATGCGATCGGGTGCCTTTCTTTCATAAGGACTCCCCCAATAGCGAAGTTTGAGGCATTTGTGTGTATCTCAAAGACCTTGGTGTGGTCGGGTAGTGCCAACACTGGCTCCTCAGTCACAGCCTTCTTTAGATCCTCAAAGACTTGTTGGCACCTTTCGTCCCATTCCCATGCCTTATTCTTCTTAAGAAGATCAGTGAGTGGAGTTGCCCTTGCCGAATAACCCTTTATGAACCGCTGGTAGTGATTAACTAAACCAATGAAAGATCTGAGTTGAGGTACCTTGGTTGGTGGATCCCATTCTTGGATGGCTTTCACCTTGCTATCATCCATCATTAGCTTGCCATCTCTGATGCGATGCCCTAGGAAGCTCACTTCCTTTTTAGCAAATGAGCACTTCTCCTTCTTCACGTATAGCTCGATCTGCCTCAAGATCTTAAAGACTTTCCTCAAGTGCTCTACGTGCTCCTTTAGGGTGTTACTGTAGATGACTATGTCATCCAAGTATACCACCACGAACTTATCTAAGTAGGGGTGGAAGATCTTGTTCATAAGGGTGCAGAATGTTGCTGGGGTGTTGGTGAGTCTGAAAGGCATCACTAAAAATTCATATGAGTCGTACCTAGTCACACATGTAGTTTTCGGCTCGTCTTCCTCTGCAATCCTTACTTGGTAGTAGCTCGACATTAGATCTAGCTTCGTGAAGTACCTTCCCTACCAAGTTGATCGAACAAGTGAGCGATGAGCGGAATAGGATACTTGTTCTTTACCGTCACCTTGTTGAGTGCCTGGTAGTCTATGCTCATCCATAGGAACCCATCGTGCTTATTTTGAAACAGAACCGGCGCACCATAGGGAGCCTTGGATGGTTGGATGAACCTCGCGTCTAGCAACTCCTTAAGTTGTCTCCTTAGCTCTTCCAACTTAGGTGGTGCCATCCTATATGGCCTCATAGCAGGGGGCTTGGCTCCCGGCTCCAACTCAATCTTGTGATCTTCCTCTCTCCTAGGAGGAAGTCTCTTAGGCAACTCGGGCGGCATCACATGCTTGAACTCATCAAGGACCCCCTCGATTTCCTTAGGCATGGGTTCTCCCGACCCATCATCCCTTTCTTCCTTCAGGGTGGCGAGGTAGGTCACCTCTTTCCTCTTTAACCCCTTCTTTACTTGCATAGCGGATAGCATAGGGGTCTTGAGTGTACCTTCAGTGACCGTAGGGATCATGCACGGTTTCTCCTCCTCTAGGATAGCCATTGAGCGTAGGAAAGATAGTGGCACAACCTTGACTTTTTGCAGGAAGTCTATCCCTAGCACGATCTTGAAGTCATCCATGGGTGCCACTGTGAAGTCGACCCTTCCTTTCCACGAGCCGATGTGCATAGTCACCCCACGAGCTACTCTATGTGATGGCTTGGTAGCTGAATTGACTGCCTTGAGCCATCCTCCTTCCTTGGATGCTTGGAGCTCCAGCCTTCTTGCCTCATCTTCCGAGACAAAGTTATGAGTGGCACCTGTGTCCACCAGGGCCTTGGTGGCCTTCCCATTTACAAGGGCCTCTACGTACATTAGCCCTTTGCTTTGAGTCGTCTTAGGCATCGGCTTGGCCTTGAGGGCGTTTAGGAGTTGCAACGATCCCACTTTAGCATTGCCTTCTTGCTTCTTTTCCTCGATCATAACATTTAAAGCCTTCATCTTAGGGCAATCCCGTGCCTAGTGCGGACCATCGCACAGGAAGCAATTGGTCCTGGGCGTGAACTCTTTTCGCTTGTCCTTGCCTTTGCCATCCTTGCCACTAAGGCCTTTGCTTGATCCCTCCTTAGAAGTGTGGCCTTGCGACCTCTTGTCTCCCCCACCTTTGGCTTGGTTACCCTTGGATGGTGGCTTGGGCTTGGAAGAGTCTCCCCTTCTATAATCTACCAAGGACTCGACTACCGCCATGGCTGTGGCTAGGTCTTGGACACCACGTCTCCTCAACTCTTGCTCGGCCCAACTTTGCAAGTTGTCCATGAAGTTAAACAGTAGCTCGTCCTCGACCATGTTAGGTATCTCAAGCATAAGCGTAGAGAATTCCTTGACATACTCACGGATCGAGCCCGTGTGCTTAAGACGCTTCAAACTCTTCCTTGCTAGATAAGCCACGTCTTCGGGATAGAATTGCCTCTTGATTTCTCTCTTAACGGCATCCCATGTGTTTATGATGCACGTCCCTCTCTCTATGTTGGCAAACTGTCGACACCACCATAGAGTAGCATTATCAGTGAGGTAAAGGGTCGCGATGCGTACCTTAGTGGCTTCATCCGTCAATGCAATGGCCTCAAAGTAGCGCTCCATGTGCCACAAGAAATTATCCAACTCCTTAGCATCCCTCTTGCCACTAAACGTGTGTGGTTTGGGCACCTCCACCCTTGGTGCCTCATGAGTGGCCATGAATCGTGCTGACACCGCAGTCTTGTAGATGGCCAGCTCTTGGCGAATCTCTTGGTCTCAGGTCTCCATGCGTGCAGCCAAGGCCTCCATTATTGACTCCACACTAGCGAACATGGTCATGACCTTGTCTTGGAAGGACATGAACTCCTCGTGTGACACCGGCTGAACTTATCAGCCTAGCACCCCCTCGCGAAGGTCTTGGATTTGCTCCCTTAGATCCTCTAATCCCTTCCCATGCCTTGCTCGATCAAGTCCACCCATTCCCGAGTGTCCGCTATGGCTAGCTCCACCTTGGCTAGCCTTGCCTCCATGTTGGCTAAGACGTCACGAGACTTATCCTTCCTGCCTTGGACCCGTGCAGTATGCTCCATCTCCCATCCACGGGTTTGCTCACTAGTTTCCTCCACGTTAGAGCCCGACATGCTTCCTTTGCTATGCCCACCTTGTAACCGCGCTCTGATATCACTTGTTACGAACTTAGTCGTTCACTAAGCTCGTGCGACACTTAGACAAGCCAAGACGCTTGATATTGCTAAGTCAGCCTTGCTCTCCAATGCTTAGCTTGCTAGGCTAAGACACTTGCGACTCGAAAGCTTAAAAAGCTTGGTAGGCAACTCTTTAAAGAATGGAAGCTCTTATTAACTCAAGAAAGCTTTTACAAGTGCTTGGAAGCTCACTTGCTTGGTGCCTTGGCCAAATAAGGCCCTCACCTATTTATAGGCACCAATGGAACTCTCTGGAACCTTGGAGGGTTCCTTACAACTCAAGACTATTCTAGAATGTCCTACATCATTCTAGGTACAAGCCTATGTACAAGGATATACAAGAGACTTCTAGAATTCTCTAGAAAGCCCCGGACTCCTCGTGTCTTCCACCATAGTGTAGAATTGTGTGGATTCCTCCAGGCTTCTTTAGAATCTTCCACACTCTTCCCACTCTAAGAGTCTCCAGAAGCTTCCTGGCTCTATATAAGCCTATGGGGAGGCTCATTTGAATCATTTTGTGACACCAAGCTAGGCTTAAGTTACTCAAGCTCACAAAGAAGCTTACATAAACCCTCTTAGGGGTTAGAGCTTTAGTATTAATTTTTAGTCTTTTAAGGAACTAGAGAGAGGATTCCTAGCCTCCACCCCTTTGAGAGGATTCTACCATCCTTAAGTGCTTAGATCTAGGGAAGAGAGACATCGAGTGGAAAATCCCTTGGTTTTTGAGATTCGCATCAACTTCTTCATTGATAGGAATAGATCTAGGAACATTTATATCACAAGTTTGATTTCGTATCTCCAAATCTATGTTTATTGATGATTTTATAGCCATGTTTTTCATTGTGCTTAGATTTAGAGATCTCTAGGATAGTTTTGCCTGTTGTAAACCCTCCATTTTGTCCTTCTAGTATATGTCCTAATAGGTGTTTGTTTGGTACTTTACAACAATTCCCTGGTGGCCCATTACTACTCATGTACTTATCTTTTTTTTTTTTTGAGCCACATCGAAGACTCTGGTTGAGAGATTTATCTGACCCCTTATTGTGACCTTTGGTAGCCTGATTTAGACTTAGGCTTTTCATTTCTTTTTAGGATAGCACACTTAGGCACCCTAGGTCCTTTTAGATGCACTTGGCCCATTAGGCACCACCTTAGGCTCACTTAGGCACTTTAGGCCCATTTAAATACACTTGGCCCATTGGACACCACCTTAGGCCCATTTAGGCACCCTAGGCCCATTTAAATACACTTGGCCCATTAGGCACCACCTTAGGCCCACTTAGGCACCCTAGGCCCATTAGGCACCATCTTAGGCCCACTTAGGCACCATAGGCCCACTTAGGCACCATAGGCCCATTTAGATACACTTGGCACATCAGGCACACCTTAGGCCCACTTAGGCACCCTAGGCCCATTTAGATACACTTGGCCCATTAGGCACCACCTTAGGCCCACTTAGGCACCCTAGGCCCATTTAAATACATTTGGCCCATCAGGCACCACTTTAGTCCCACTTAGACACCCTAGGCCCATTTAGATACACTTGGCCCATGAGGCACCACCTTAGGCTCACTTAGGCACTCTAGGCCCATTAGGCACCACCTTAGGTCCACTTAGGCACCCTAGGCCCGTTTAGATACACTTGACCCATTATGCACCACCTTAGGCCCACTTAAGCACTTTTCTAGGTTTAGTTTCACTTAGATTTGTTTTCTTGTTTTTCTTTATTTATTTATTTTTTTGATTGATTTTAGGATTAAGTGAGTTTTGATTTATTTTACCTTATTTCATTATTCTTATTATTATTATTATTATTATTTTATTTATTTATTTTATTTTGTGATTGCATGAAAGGAATTTTTTTTTTTTTTGGTGGTTTGAGTTTGACACTTTGATTATTATTATATGTTACATTAGTTTAATTTTATTTTTTTAAATATGTCTAATATTTATTTATTTATGTATTATACCTTTTATCAATGTATGAATATTTTCTTATTTGCGGATTTAATGACTTCTTGAAATTCTAGTGAAAGGATGTTGACTTTTAATGAAGGGAATTGTTTCAACTTCATGGATTCTTGCTTTCTTTTTACTTTTTTATTTTTATTTTGCATGAGGAAACAAGCTGCTATGGACTTTCGAGAGAATACACGGACCTTTGAAAGGAAAATTACCAAAGTCGTTTTGGTAGAGGTAAGGGAAATGTTCAGTGTGTACGTATTTGGACGGAATGAGGGCTATGTTCAGGAAGGAGGGTTCTGGTCATGCTGGATTGACGCGGATGATTGAGGCTCTTTCTAGGATGGTGAGTGATCTCTCCATGTTGGTGGAGTCAATGGAAATGAGTGTAGAGGTGTATAGGGACGGAATGTGGGCTATGTTTAGAGGAGAGAGGGTTATGATGATGCTGGACTGATGTGGATGATTGAGGCTCTCTCGAGATTGGTGAGTTGTTTTCCCATGTTGGTAGAGTCAACGAGCGGCAAAAAGAAAATTGAAGGGGGGGTGGATGAGATCCAGATGATAAGGGGAACGGGAAAAGGAAGGAAGGAGAAAGGAGTAGAGGAGACATGATTGGCAGGAGAAAAAACGGGAAGTGGATGTGCAGCCGCACCTTGGAGAAGAGGAGGTGCAATCACACCATTGAGAAAAAAATTTTAGCATGTGGAGAGGGCTTTGAAAGTTTGGTTTTTTGGGAGAGGGAACACGATTGGCAGTGGAAAAAATGGGAAATGGAGGTGTAGTCGCATCTTGGAGAAGAGGAGGTGCAACCGCACCATTGAGAAAAAAAATTTCAGCATGTGGAGAGGGCTTTGAAAGTTTGGGTTTCTAGGAGAGGGGGCACAATTGGTAGCAGAAAAATGGGAAGTGGAGATGCAGTTGCACCTTTGAGAAGAGAAGGTGCAGGCGCACCATTGAGAAAAAAATTTTAGCACGTGGAGAGGGCTTTGAAAGTTTGGTTTTTCGAGAGAAGAGGCATGATTTGCAGCAGAAAAACGGGAAGTGGAGGTGCAATCTCACCTTAGAAAAGAAAAAGTGCAGCCACACCATTCTAGAGCAAGGAGGGGGGCCATTCAGATTGAAAAAAGAAAATGTGCAGCCACACCATTCTAGAGCAAAGAGGGGGGACCATTCAAATTGAGAAAAGAAAATGTGCAGTTGCACTATTCTGGAGCAATGAGGAGGGCCATTCAGAGGGAAGAAAAATGTGCAGCTACACCGTTGAAAGGGGTAAGAAAAGTGCAGCCGCACCATTGGAGAGTGGAAGAAAGATGTAGCCACACCATTGGAGAGTGAAAGAAAGGTGCAACCACACCATTGGAGGGTGAAAGAAAGGTGCAGCTGCACCATTGACAAAAAAGGGGGACAACTTGGGTGAGAAATGAGAGGTTGAGTCAACTTTTTTGGAGAGGTGATTAGCCGGTGTTTGGAAAGGTTTGGGGGCTGCCGTTTTGGAGAATCAATCCATATTTTTAAGAAGTTTAGGCTGTAAAAAGGGCATCTTGAGGGGCTCACTGACCTAGAATTTTCACGGGCTGCAATCTCTTGGAAACGACATAGGATGCCATTTTGATACAGCAGCGAGAGACCCCATTAGACGATTTTAGGCCGGGATTTTGAGAAGAATAGGTTGTTAGTTTGGAGATTTGGAGACATTGTAATTGAGAGGAAAACTGATTCACTTACTTTGCCACTTTCTTTGCCACCAAAAGGACTCACATACTGCCACTTTGGGAAGCATACAATCTACACACCTATCCAGCTGGGTAAGTTGATTTTTATTTTTTATTTTTATTAGTCAGTACAATTAATACAATGTGTTAAAGGTTCTCTTTGAATTTATTGTAGTACATTTGTAATTCATCATTAAATTTGAGTTATATTTATTTATTTATGTGTTATCTATTTATCCATTTGCTAATAAGATTGATTCTATAGGTTAAAAATTTAGTTTTAAAATCTGTTTTGGTTAGTTTTTAATTTAACTTTAGGTTTAGGTGCTCTTATAAAATTTTAGTTTGTTAAAATAATTGATCATATGTGTTAAGGATTTGATTTTAGATTTGCATTAATTAGTGTTTAATTCATTTTAAGCTTATATTTCATTTTAGTAATGTAAGTTTATTTAGAAAATTGATTCCATGAATTCATATTTTGTTTTTTTAGTTATATTTATTTATTTATGTGTTATCTATTTATCCATTTATTAATAAGATTGATTCTTTAGGTTAAAGATTTAGTTTTAAAATCTGTTTTGGTTAGTTTTTAATTTAACTTTAGGTTTAGGTGCTCTTATAAAATTTTAGTTTGTTAAAATAATTGATCATATGTGTTAAGGATTTGATTTTTGATTTGCCTTAATTAGTGTTTAATTCATTTTAAGCTTAGATTTCTTTTTAGTAATGTAAGTTTATTTAGAAAATTGATTCCATGAATTCATAGTTTGTTTTTTTTTTTTTTTTTAGTTTGCTTTCATTTAATTTGATTCATTTTAATTATTTTAGGTGCTTTTATAATTTTAGGTCATTAATAAAATCAATTCTATATTTGAAAGTTCATGCCTTTAGTTTACTCTGATTTAGCTTCACTCATCTATTCAGTTTAGGTATTTTCTATAATATTAGTTCATTAATAAAATTAATTCTATGATTAAAAATTCATGTTTGCCTTGATTTAATTTGGTCCATATTAATTAGTCTAGACGTGTTTGCATGTTTAATTGATCACGTGCTAGTTCTTGATTGTTATTCTCAATTGATGTGTTTCTTGAATATTAGTCATTAATTTTTGGTGGATATCTCATTAGCTTATTTGATCTAAGTTTGAATAGTTTATTGCTTTGGTAGTCTCTTGTAAAATTTACTTTTCAGAGGCCATCGGAAAATAGTGAAGATTGGCCTCCATTCTCACCACTTTAATTTGCTCGGTTGTCAAAAATTTTACTTTGTGATTTTGTTTTCTTTTGTTTTGCTTGGTATTTTGTTTCTTATGTTTTGTTGTTTTCAAATTAATTTCTTTTATTTTTAAAATAAAATACTTTTTCTCAAAAAATCCATTCGAAAATCTATTTTAAAAATTCATTTAGAGTCTTTAGAATCAAAATCTCATTTTCTTTTCAAATAATATGCAACCATGTTTGATCCGTTCACATCTTTCTCAGTTTTCAATAAAAACTACAGTTTTGAGTAAGACACGAATCCAAGCTTGTGGTCCCAAATAAATGAGATGATTTTAGGCTAGATTTGTGTATATCAATTAGGGAATTGGTGAAACCCCTACATAAAATCATTTTTTCAAAACTCATCTTTGCTGCCATCTTTGCCATTTTTTGAAATCATATCTATCTATTTTTTAGGAGTTATATACAAAATGTATGTGATAATTGATGATTTTGCACACTTTGATCATTTTTGTTATGCTAATTAAATAATAAGCATGCTAGGATTTCTGTATTTTATTATTTATTATATAACCCTTCATGAGTTGTAGAAGCACGTTACAAGTTATCTATGCTATCCAAGTACACCCCTTGCCACTCACCTTCTAAATTCAGTGAATATGCTTGTCACTGTGAATTGCACCCATGTTTGATAGTGCTTGGATGTCTTGAGACTCGTTTCATTGTTCGATTATCTCTGATAAAGCGCATGCTGAGTGATATACTATTTGAACTAACTTTGGTGTTTCTGTGGTAGCACTTGAGAAGCAGTCCAGGTACACACCTTAAATCTTCTTTATATTTGTGATTGTTTTTCTTGTTTGACATGCTATTTTTTTTAAATCACCTTACTCTACCTAGGTACTCTTAATCAATCAATTAATTGCCCCATTTCTCTCAACTTAGTCAGTAGAGACCTTTGTAGGGCTTAAAGGGGTGCTATCTTTTAAAGGTATCTTCCCAATAGGTAACCTGATCCCCAGACCTAGACTCAGGTTTTTCAAATACACGATTTTCCAAAAACTATTTTTTTAAGATTTTCTTTCTTGTTTTATTTTCCCTTTTAAAATAAAATAAAACAAGTGGCAACTCCGACTTTTCCAAAACTAATTTTTCACCAATACAAGTGAGTCTCACCCATTGAGTGGGGACGCATGTGAAAAATGCGGGTCCACGCCAACACTTCAATGATTAAGGGTTTGGAATGGAGCAATCAAGATATTCCAAGAGAAAATAGGTCATATATTAGTCTTTTGATAGAGTATAAAGATATTTTTGCATGGAGTTATAAAAATATGTTAGGATTATATCCGAAAGTAGTAGTTCACCATGCATTTAGCTGTAAAACATGGTGCTTGACCTATAAAATTGACACAACATCATTTTCACCTAAAATTAAGTCCTTAAATTGAAGCCAAAGTCAACAAACTTATTGAAGCTAACTTCATATGAGAAGTGAAATATCAAACTTAGATCTTGAAGAATGTCCCTGTTAAAAATAAGAACAAACAAATTTAGGTATGCATCAAATTTTATGATCCTAACCATTCAAGTCTAAAAGATAACTTCCCATTGCCCTTGATTAGACTCATGGTTGATGCCACTACTTGACTTGAAGCATTATTCTTCATGGATGACTTATCAGGATATAATCAAATTTGGATGTCTTTGAGGGATGAAGAACTCATGGCCTTTTAGCACTTTAAAAGGGATTTATTTCTACAAAGTTCTGCCTTTTGGGCTAAAGAATGTCAGTGCTACCCAAAGCTATGCAAAAGATCTTCAATGGCATACTTCATAAAAGCATTGAATGTTATTTTGATGATTGTAAAATCAAAGAAAATAATTGACCATCTTCAAGACCTCCAAAAAGTGTTTGAACGATTACTCTAATACCAACTTAAGATGAATTCATTGAAGTGTGCCTTTAGAGTTATGTTAGGGAAGTTTATTCGATTCATCATTAAACAACATGGCATTGAGATTGATCAAACCAAAATTGAGGCAATTCGAAATATGTCAGTGCCTTAAAACATACATAAGTTGAAAAGCTTATATGGTCATTTGGCTTACATCCACATGTTCATATCCAATCTAGTAGTACGGTACTAACCATTCAACTAGCTTATGAAGAAAGGTGTTCCTTTTGAGTAGGATGGAGCTTGTAGAAATGTTCTTTGATCATGTTACGTTACCTTTTATTCTTTTAGACTTTAAGCTTGGATCAGAATTTTGAGATCTAGTTTAGAACCAAGTTAGTAGTTCACAGTCATTAGAATCAAGTTATAGAAGAAACATAAGAGGCCATTTATAAAACAATTATTAACAGTGACCTAATAGAGGCATTTCATTCCATCAAAATAAAAAGGATTATTTGAAATATTCTAGTGTACTATTTCAATTTCCATAGAATTTCCAAATGCCCCTTGAGGAACTTGGATTTTACATCTAAATTGAAAATGAGTCAACTGCATAGATAGATATCCAAATCATTTTCTTAATTAGCTAGTTTTGACCTCCTGGCGCTTGAGATTATTCATCCCAACATGTGGGAGAGTTGGGAAAGAAAGTGGGAAGGCGGTGGATCAAGAATGAGACGATCAATATGTTTGATGAACACATTTCCAACACTTGTATTTCTATTTCTGAAATGTAATCTTAATATATAGGAGCTAGTACAATTATACATATCAATATAACAGACATAGAGCTGAAGCACAAATGGGGAATGACACTCTCTTCTTCATATGGCTTCCACTCATCTAGAACTGTGCTTGAAGATGATCAATTGTAGTTTTGTCCACCTGGAAAGCCTTGGCCAGAACATCATCAGCAATGGCCGGGTTGGATCCATAAACAGCATTGGCAATAGTGATGACACCGGGATTCTGGCTGCTCAAGGCAGAGAGTGAAACTGCTTTTTCCCCCGTCATATTCCACTGGAAATGAGGAAGTCCCACTGGAAACACCAACACATCACCCTTCCTAAGGTCCTTGGTGATGAGCCGATTGTCCGGGTTAGAGCCTTCTAGGACTGAGTATCTCAGTGTCACGAGGATGTGTGGGGTGGAATAACACCCCATGGGGCATAGTCAATGCGAGCCATGGAGATGTCCAGGGTGTTTAGTCCAGGCAGTTGTTCCACAGTGACTAGGGTAATCCTAGAGCCAATGGGGTTTGACGTGTTGCCAGGCATTTGGGTTCATGCAAGCAAGGCCATTAACTCGTGCTGCCACTAATACACACACAGCAACCGAGAAAAACAGACGTGTACTATTTACCTTAATCATATTGGTACTTAATAGAAAGGGACAATTGTGTTTTTAACCTAAGTTCCTCCAATCACTCATAATTAATGATAAAGATATGAGATAGTAATTGATAAAAATATATACTTGACTCATTTTTGTCTTTATTCTACTACTTCTCACTATTATTTCTTATTTAACAATTTTTGGATTTTTTATTATTTTTTTAAACTCTTTTATAAATAATTGAAAATTTAACTTTATTTTTTATTTTTAAATTATAAATAAATAAAAATTATATTAATGATTCAAAGACTATTTTGGAAAATACTTTCTAAAAAATATTAATTTAAATAAATAAAAATTATCTTTTACATTTATTTTTATCTTTTACATTTTAGAAGTAAATAATTTAATAATTAAAATACCATTTAAAATAAATATATTCACTATTTTAATTTTTTTTATACTAAAAAGTATTTTAAAGTTTTTTTTACTATTATAAAATAAAAAGTTTAATTTTTTTTAATCTTCTTCCTTCCTTATTTTAATAATTTTTTGAACATGACTTTTAGTAATAAGTTATATGAAATGTTACAAATTTGTTTATTAAAGATTTTTTTAATGATTTGAATTAATTGAAAATTTATTAAAATAAGAAAAAGAAAAAGAAATAGAGAGGATAGATGAAGAGTTTTTATTTTAAGTACTCAATTAAAATGTTTTTATATGACCTAATTTTAGAAGTGAATTATATCAATACATAGTAGATATTTAATTTTTCTTATATAAAAGGGTTGAAATGTATATTTACTTATTTTAGATGAAAATAAGCAACTAAAAATTATATAGATTATATTTGAGTTTGGTTTTAAAATATTTTTCTAGTTTTTATTTTTTATTTTTTTTATTTTTAAAAATAATTTTTATTTACTATATTGTCTCTTTTTGAAAATACGTTTAATTAAAAAATGAAAACTTGTAGACCCAATTAGAGGCTCACTTTCATGCAGCCTGTTTTGCCAAGTGTCACAATCCCATAGGGCCACTTGTCGACTCGTGGATGGCTGCTGGGAATCAGAGTAGTGGAATTGAGGAGCAATGAAAAAGGGACACCTGTTATGGAATCTTGGAGGCCGTTAGTGCTAGCTGCCAGGAGCGTATGAGAGGAGGTTTTTCTGAGGGTCTCCAGGCGGGTGACAGGGGGGAGGAGGTTGCTTTTGCTGGAGAGGAGGTTTTTCTAGGGAAGCGAGAGGAAGTTACAAGGGGGAGTTTTTTTTCGGTGAGAAGGGGTTTTTTTTTTTTTTTTTTCTAGAGAGGAACCAGAGAGAAGGAACTGAGGGTTGCAGCCTAAAAACGCCCAGCTGAGGGAGAGATTTTCAGGTTTGGTTACCATGTTTTTCACGTATATTTTCGTTCTTCATGCTCTTCTCTTATCTCTTTTGTTGATGTTCAGATGATATTTGTTGCTTGGGAGTGAGTATGTTCATATTTTGCTAGTGGGTTTTTGCTGAAGTTTAGTTTGCCCTGTTCTGATTTCCGCATGAGATGTTTTGTACCTCTGTTTTACCTTTTATTTGGTGCTCATTTGATCTCATCCACCCTACATCTGAGTTCATGGATCGATAGATGAAATGAGGCTTATATGGGCTCATTTGATTCCCATTATTTTGTGCCCTGTTTGCTGTCTTCCCCTGTTCTTGGTGCTCTGCCATGGCGAGTACCAGATTTCTCATCTCCACCTTAAAGGGTAAGGCGCTGTCGGAGGAAATCTGGTCTGGGGTTTGCTTCTGAGGAAACTCTACATCAGTTTTGTTGAGAGATACCTGGACAAAGAATACATATGAGGTTGTTTGGATAGCTTAAGTTGAAGAAGTTGTTGACACTACAGGTTCTGCCTTAGGTGGATCAGGGGTAGTATTGGGTGCTTAACTCATATTCTCTGGGCGTCTCGTGTCCATCACAGAATAGAGAGTCTCATCTCCGGAACTGGAACTGGGTCTCAGAGATGATAACAAGCAGTTAAACTCACGTTTGATCTAAAGAACGAAGCAAAATAGTTGAAATGTTCTAGTATAAATTTGATTATGGGAAATTCCGAACTGGGATTGCTGTTGTTTCCTTGCCTATGGAGCCTATTCGCTACCCTCCGGTCTAATCTCTGTTTCCCAGGCGTTATTTCAAGTGGTCAGTCCTTTATTGAAAGACCTAGTATGGATTACCAGTATAATATTGCATGGCCCACTTCAAATACATTGCACGTCCAAGGCTTGACAGTTGGCAGCAGGCTCATTTCTTCTCCAATCGAGTAGAAATAAACACTAATTCCATTGGTAAAGACACTTGAAACGGTGAGCAGCTCAATATGGTGATGGCAGTCCTCAAGGCGTACAGTAGAAGAATATTCTACCAAGTGCAACATTTTCTTAAGGGATTTGAGGCTTTGATTTTGGAGGTCACGAAACCGATATTGCTGAGCGACAGCTAACAGTTGGAGATTTTGAGATGCAGCAATGTAGTCTTGTTTGCAATTGCGGGCCCCCATGTATAATTGTTATTTGCATGGACACTTTTTCTCACCACTCTTTTAACCACTGTACCCATGAACAAATCCAATGCCATTCATGCCCCTATCCCACTACCCATTCCATGAATCTCATACCCATATCTTCCTACACCGTCTGTATCCATTCTCTTTATCCTCATCCTGCAAACGTCACACCTATCCCCTCCACTATCCATCTACTACACCCTCAATTCGCCTCAATCACTCCACACTTGCATCCAACTCTCACTGCATGACCACCTGAAATTCCCTCAAAGTCTCCCTTAAGGGCCTAAGTTCCTACTTACCCCCATGCACGAGGATCCTACGTCAATGGCCACCTTCCGATGAAAAGTATCCCAAGCCGACGTGAAGGTCACATGCAATAATAAGCTGTGCCAGCCTCTGGACGAATTTATTCAGATTTTGATAGCTGCCGAGATGAGGAAATTTCAGATTATAAGTCATGGGATTAACTGCTTTGTTAACAGACAGTTGATTTACAATTTCCTAGAGGAACTCTTTGTAGATGCAGGAGTACTTGCAATTGAGCATGCTGATTTTGATGACATTGAACAGTCTAGCTCTAGTAACTGGTGGTGAGATTGCATCAACCTTTGGCAATCCAGAGTCGGTTAAGCTTGGGCACTGCAAGCTGATTGAAGAAATCATGATTGGTGAGGATAAATTGATCTATTTTAGGCTGTTGAAATGGGTCAGGCATGCACAATAGTATTGAGAGGTGCGACGCCAGCTAGCTTCAAAGTTCTTCATGATCCTATTTGGAAAACGGATACTCTAATTGCAGATTTCCGTGAGAGTGCAAGTAGATGAGATGGTGTCATGGAGATACAGAGGCTGCTTGCGGCCATACTTTGAATTATTTCGTCCAAGTGTCACCCCTTCAGCATCATCCTGGTCTTCCATGCTTTCAGAAGCATCACAGTGACTTGAGCATCTTGCCTATACCACTTGCTAGCTGATTAATATTCGCATCAAGGAAAGACAAGGATATCGACTAAGCCAATGTGCCCGTCAAAGAACTCCTCGACCATGTCGGTGACAACACGTCCGCAAAGTTCATCTCGGGTTGCTGCGTCAGAGAGCAGAAATGAATTTATTTGTCCAGCAGATTTGTATCTTGAAGATCCGCGCCGCCGCCTGCCGCCATGGGAGCAGCACCAGCCAAGAGTCCGGGTGTTGAGGCACATTGCAGTGTAGGAGTGTGCGTCGGAGGCTGGGTGTGGTGCTGTCTAGCCCTGGCTGCTGTCCTGGGCGCTTCATGCCAACCCAATGACGCTGAACCAGAAGCTTTCTGCCAGTTCCACTCACCGATAATAGAGGAGACCATACCAATGGCAGTGGCAGCAGCGGGAGCAACATGCTCCGGTTCTACACTGATGACGCTCTGGACTTGAAGATTACACCAAATGAATTTTGTGGCAGCTTCTCTCGTCCTTCACGTTTCCTGATTTTCGGTGTAGTTGCAAACACAAGGCAAAAATGCAGAACGAAGAGGGTCAAAACATGAATCTATACATCCCTAAGAAATGTTCTGCCACAAATAGGCTAATTACTTCAAAGGACCATGCATCTATTCAGATAAATATAGGGCATTTGGACGAGGATGGGGTGTTCACTGGTCAATTCTCCACCTTCGTTCTAGGTGGTTTTGTCCGTGCTCAGGCAGATGTCGACAGGAGACACTTAATCCTGTTTCATCTTCTGGGACTGATTTCGAAGAAATCTCATTGAATTGTGGGCAGTCCGAGTCTAAGTACACGGAGAACAATAACAGCGATGCTAGTTCTGTCAAATCTCCGATTAATGAGCCAAGTGAACATCTGAAGGCTGCAGCATCACCAAAGAACGAATCCATAACTGTCATTGCTAGTCATGGTGAAAATGCTAGCTATGAGATGCCTTGCCCCAATTTCCTAATGCCGATGTTGGCAGACTGTGATATTGCACTGTTTGTGTATGACAGTTCTGATGGGTCCTTGTGGAAGAGAGCAGCTATGAGATGCCTTGCCTCATTATTGCAGCGACAGATGATCTGGATCCTTATCCGCATGGCAATTCTCACTTGCATGCTGGGCCCACTCATACGTACATCCAATTGCATGGCCACCCTTGGCATGCCAATTTTAGTGGCCACGAGTCACTACCCTTTATTTCTCTCTTCTTCACCATTCTTGGTTTTGGAAATAACTTTTTTTTCTCTTTTTCAAATCTCACTCTTCAATTAATTCTCCAGATTTTCGATTCTCGCTTTTAAATAATTTTGACTCTCTTACTTTCCAAATAATTTTCACTCTTCAAGTTCTTCATCCTTAGAGTTTTTCAAGTCCCAAAAATCACATTTTTAATAAATATTAATGCCACTCTTCTTTTGGCATGTGATTTGCATAGCTTCCATGATTTCTAAAACGTTTTAAAAATAATTGTGAATTAATTTCCGTAATTCCAAGCGATGAAATTTATGGAATTAGTTCATGCAAAAATAAACGGGCTTTGGTGGGGGCCCTACATAAGTGATTTTTTATTGATTGATTTGATCATCACTCTTGATTGATTCATTCTGCTCTATGACATGCTTGAGTTTAATCTTTAATTATGTGCTAACCCTTTTTCTTGATAGCGCATGAAGGTTCATTGCCCAGGTACGCGCTCATTCTCACTGTGGTTAATTTATATGCATTTTCTGACTCTCATACGTGCATGATCAATTTGAGTAGTCATTGATTTTTTTCATTGATTGTCATGTCAGCTTCATTTTATTAGTAGAAACCCAACTTTAGGGACTTAGAGGGGTGCTACGGTCTTTACCGTACCTTCCCAATAAGTAACCTGACCCCCGAACCCGATCTGGTTTTTCACAGACCACATTTTCCAAAACGAGGAGTTACACTTAGGGTTTTTCTTTCTTATTTTGTTTACCCTTTAAAAATAAAACAAAAATAAGTGGCAACTCCAAGTCATTTTCTTAAAAACAATAAATAAAATCAAATTTTCTGAATAAAAATTGAGCTCGCCATCGAGTGGGAAATGCATGAGCCGAAATCCGGGGTCCACAAAACTATTTTCAAAAATGAAAATTAAAAATCTTGTTTAGTACTATTTTTTTTATATGAAAAAAAAATTATTTATTCATTTATTGCGCCACTGTACAATTGTATTATACTAACTGTACAATTGTACTAAGTGTACAAAGGCGTACAAGGCTACCATTTGTGAAAGATTATGATAGATTCTAAGTCATTCCTTTATTTTTCTTATCACTCACGAATTGTGCATATATGTCATGCACTTTATTTAATTCCCGCATAGAAATTCCAATACTTTCTCCAATAATTATATTTGGGGGAAAAAATGTTGACATTAAGTCATCCACCATCTTCTCAACTAAACCATTAGAAATATGGTTAAACACTCCTACGTGGACATGGACACATAATTTAGGAGAGGTATGAAATTTGTGCCATTATATAAGGGTATTACACTAACTGTACAAAGGAAATGTATTAATTGTACAAATGTGTATAAGATTACCCTTTGTAAATTATTTTAATTAATTCTAAACCACTTTTTTATTTTCCTTATCACCCAAGGATTGTACGCCCATGTCATGCATTTTATTTAACTCTCACATCGAAATTCTAATATTTTCCCCAATAATGATATTTGGGGAAAAAAAATTGATCCTAAGTCATCCACTATTTTCTTAACCAAACCATTGAAAACATGATTAATACACCTACATGAACATATAACTTATGAGAAATATGAAATTTATGTCATTGTACAAGGGTATTACACTAACTGTATAAGGGAAATGTACTAAGTGTACAAGGGCGTACAAAGCTCCTAATAGGTTTTGTACAATTTTTAAACAACTTGAATTTGACGTTAAGACGATTATTGATAGTTTTTTTTTTTTCTTTTTTTACCAAACTATGTCATTAAGACATTCCCTACAAAAATTAACACATAAGAAATAAAATTAAAATCAATCATGTTTGAATTGTTCATTATAAGTAAACTAAATGAAATATATATTTTTACTATTTTGCCTTTATAAACATAATTCCATTGTCATCAATAGAGATTAAAAAAATCATATTTAAATGGAATTAAAAATAAACAAAAATTATTTTTATAACATTTTTATTTTTTAAAGTCATTAATTTAAATTATGAAATTAGTTTTAAAATTAAAAATATTTGTTGTAATTATAGTTTTGAAGATTTCATGATTTTTATCTTATTACTTTTAAAAAATTGCTTTAATAAGAAAATATTTATTTTAATGATTTTAAATATTTAAATCTTTATTAAAAAATATTTAGGATTAGTGTGGAGGGCAATTAGGTAATTTTGGAATGGAGAAATTTTGAATATTTTGAATACTTTAATTCGACCAATTATCCTATTTACACTTTCAAAATTATTGGAAGGTTGGTAAATTAGTATTAAAAATATTGTCTTCTTGATTAATATTATATATATATATATATATATATATGCATGTGAGTGTTTACATTATTTTCAAAATAATAAACACCATGTGTCTAATTTGTAAGTTAGAAAAAAATAATAATAACATTTTATGAGGTATTTAAAAAGTATTTATTATATGTTCTATAAATTTGAAAAAAATATAATATTTGATGATACCTAATTTACAAGCTAGAACAAACAAACAATACTAATATTTTATGAGGTGTTTAAAAACTATTTAATATATATGAGAAATAATATAAGTTTGAAATAAAGAATCATATTTAAAATTATAATCATATTTATCAAAATTTTTACTAAGATTATCTTTAACTCTTTTAATATATTTATACTCATTTATTTAAAAAATGAAATTTTTTTTTTTTTTTTGTAAACATGTTCTATTACCTTTTAAGTAAAAAATTAGATAAGTTTGAAAGTCAATAAAAAAAATTAAATGCCACTTTCAATAATTTTTAGATAAAATTTTATATAATATATTTTATTTGAAATTTAATTTCTAAAGTTTAACTAAAAAATTGTATTGACAATTTTCTTGTTGTAAGTCAAAATACTTTGCATTAGTCTATCTAGATAAAAAAAATTATTAATATAATATTAGAACTTCATATCTTAGTTATTTTTTTCAATAAATTTATCTTTTTAAATATTTTAAAATAAAACCATTAAAAATTAAAAAGCTAAAAGGATATATATATATATATATATATATATATATATATATATATAATAAAGTGAAGTGATAGTCAATTTTTAAAATATGGTTAATGTAGAAAATATAAAAAATAATTAAAAATAAGAGAAAAATATAAATGAAAGGGTAATATAAATTTAAAATAAAAAATGAAAATTAAACTAAACGATAAATACAAAAAGATAAAAGTTATTTGGATGAAAAATCCCAAAATTTTTATCATTGCTTATAATAAGAGCAAAAAGATTCAATATCTTTAAAAATGAAAAACAAAAAAACATTATTGCTTTTTATTTGATATAAAATATAAATATATATTGGAAGAAAAAGAAAAAAAAAAAAGTTAGAAGTGAGTAATACTTAAGAGATTAGAAAAGGGAAAAAAAACACAAAAAAAATTGAAATGCACAGTCACTTGTACCTATATAAGGGTTAAGGGTGTTTTAGGAATTAGTGAAAGACAAATATCCTTCGTCTTAATTTTCATATTTTGTTTGGGTCTTGAGTTTAAATATGCATAGTATATGGATCAAATGTTAATTTTTGGGCTCAGTTGGGTCCAAAACACAATTCTCCCTAATAGAAAAGCAAATACTATGTTTCTATGATGTCCCGACCTGAGCAAGTAGGATCGGCTACGCAGAAATCTTGCAAAGGACTGGGCTGAAAACCAATGGCAAGACTGCAAGTAATAGCTAGGAAACTCAGTGTCATAATGTGGCTTGCCATCTTACTCTCCTGTTATTGTAATCAACTGGTCAGAATATGTATGCTGTAGTATTTGAGAGTGAGTTAGAGATATGAAGCATAAGTTGTAAAAGTCTCTGTATATAGAACAAGTGGAAGTAGATTATATCGACATGAAATGGAGAAGGAAGGAGTCATCAATGGAATTGCCGCCGGCGCAAGATCCCAAGTTCATTGAAAAGGTCAGACATCTTCAAACCTGCAGGCTAACGAGATTCTAATAGAAATTAGTCGTATGTAAACATTCCTTGTCGTCCAAAATGGTTTTCTATATATTATATATGCGGTAAACATATATAAAATCCAAACATTTGTGTGTACATGTATGTATACACTAGCCCTATACAATCTGCGCGAAACGTAACATCTAAATCTTTTGTGTATGCATGTGTGCACTAGTGCTATGTATGTATATTGAAAAATAAAGTTTAAATGTTTGTGTATGCATACATATATAGATATAAGTGGATCCAATAAAGTTGGGTCGTACATATATAGACCTTGAGAATTTGGGCAATTGACTGTATAAACTTGAGTAAAAAGAATTAATCGAGCTCTTTCTGAAATAAGATTGAATTTTATATTCATCTTTTAAGTTTCAAGCTAAACTTATTTATCTATAACTTCCAACAGACTTTCTTTGTTAATTAGAAGATGCTCAAATCTCAAACATGAAATATGAAAGATGCAGTCCATGCTTTGGAATTGGTGTCTTAATGATGACACCCCTTAATATTGGAATGAGTTTTTCTCTGCTCATGCTACACATGAATTCATGATCATGTATACATTACAAATCAGTTTAAATCTAAACATTGCCTATGACTGATTCATATGAAAAGGGTGGTGGGTTTTATTAATTAGCACCGATTCAATAGTATGCCACGTGGCAAAACATCCTCATTATGATCATATGGGAGAGGATGTCTTTATCCTTAATATATCCTCGAGAAGTTTCTTGCAGTGGACCTATTATGTATTATATTAACTGAATCTTGGATTTTCTGTTCAGCACAATAGTGTGGAGTAATTATTAAACATCACAAGTACATCAAAACCAGCATACATTTGGTTTAAATACATGTCCTCAGGTCATATAAAAATACATATATTTTCAATATCTAGTCGGCTTGGTTTTCAGATAGCAAAGAATTTTTCAAAGAGGGCCTTAGTTCGGCAGCTAGCTAATGCAACCCTTCAAAGACTTCTTCTCTTCTTTATTTCATGCCTATGATCACCTGCTTCTACTTCTCTATATATAGAGACATCTTACCACTTTTGCTTCACATCTCTAGTTAATACCTTCTCAAATCTTTTAGTATCAATATCTTCTATTGATAACCATATAAGAAGATCAGAAAGATGGCATGCCACAATATCATGATATTGAGTTTGCTTGCTGTCACTTTTACTCTGGTCATTGCCTTTGAGCCTAGTCCTCTGCAAGATTTCTGCGTTGCTGATCCTACTAGCTCAGGTTTGGACATTAGCCTGTTACCATTGCTCGGTTCCCAATTTTCACCATAATGGGCTTTCTTTAATTTTCATAATGTAATCAGTTTTTTGCTTGATCTGTTTTCTTCGTACTGATAATGTGTTAAAGACTGAGTTTGGTTCTTTCTCATTTTTGTGCTTTTGGCAGCCCGAGTTAATGGCCTCGCTTGTTTGGACTCTAAGCTTGTACAGGCCAACCATTTCTTTTTCAGTGGACTCCATGTGCCTGGGAACACATCGAACCCCCTTGGCTCTAGGGTTACTCCAGTCACTGTAGGACAACTGCCTGGACTGAACACCCTTGGCATCTCCTTGGCCCGTATAGACTATGCATCATGGGGTGTTATTCCACCACACACTCATCCTCGTGCAACCGAGATACTCACAGTCCTACAAGGGAAACTCTTTGTTGGGTTTGTGACCTCCAACCCAGACAACCGGCTCATTTCGAAGGTGCTTGGTACGGGAGACGTGTTTGTGTTTCCAGTGGGGCTTCCTCACTTCCAACAGAACATTGGCACTGGAAAGGCAGCTTCGCTCTCCACCCTGAGCAGCCAAAACCCAGGTGTCATCACTATTGCAAATGCTGTTTTTGGATCAACCCCGCCCATTGCTGATGATGTTTTGGCCAAGGCATTCCAGGTAGACAAGAGTGTAATTACTCGTCTGCAGGCACAATTCTAGATTACTACTTAGTAGAATACCTGAAGGAGACTTCATTTCTCTTGGAGGTTAATTTATATGAAAAAGTTGTTATATGTTATTCAAATGATTGCAGATTGTATTGTTCAGAATTAATATTCAAATGATTGATTTGAATGCAACACACTTAATATTGATCTCTTGTGATCTTCCCATTTGTCTCTCAACCCTAGAACATATTAATCTTGTTATAGAGCTAGCTATCGCAAAAGATATCTTTTGCAAACATCCGTCGATTACAATTTATATATATGCTATGAGAAGGGTGTGCATGGCCACTCAAAAGATACAACTAGCTAGCTATCACATAACCATGTGTACCTGGAGTGTACAACTAATTTATGATTAATAATGATATTTTTTCATTAACAGATTTTGCTAATCTTTTCTTCCTCTGCAGTTTAATTTTAGAAAATTTGTTAGGCTCGTATCCGGCTTTACCACTAAAGTATCCACTAATCCCATAAAATAAAACATCTAATTCTATTTATTGACATACATATAAAACCGTTAGATAAAATATGCCATTCATCTAAGATCTTATTTATTTAACATACATAGTCTAAATTCGGTATCCAACGGTTGAGGTGGAGCTATAACTTTGGCGGTCCACAGAAATCGGTCCATCAACTTGAACAAATATGAGAAACCCACCTACTCTTTCTGAGAACATCTTTCATCTGGGTCGCTTTCTCTTTTCTTCCTCCCAACCTTACCACAAAGGAGGAGAGAAAAAGAGAAAGATCCAATTCTACTTTATTTTGGAGAACCGCTCCTCCTTTGTCCTCAGGTTTGTTAATTTGTTGAAATATTGCAGTAAGGTTGTTGCATTGTATTGCATTCCCTTTCTGAAAAATCCATGATATACATTGAACAAGCTCTTCAAAAGGCTTATTTGAAAAATACACTAGCATGATATGTAAATAATTCTTAAACTAAAAACAATTATATAGATCATGAGTCAGTATTCATGTTTCAACGAAGTTGTTTGCTTTATGTACAGACCTAGCCAATCCAAACACATCCTTTTTTTTTTTTTTCAAGCCATGAACCTTGAATTCCAATTTCAAAGGACCAGAAAAATAAAATGGAAAGAAATCCACCCTGTACAACTGTTCGGCAAAGTTCTCTCAAAAAATAACCTGGGACTCAAATTGTTTTTTCTTTTCCTTCCCTGGTTTTCTCTTCAACCAAACTGAATGATACGGGAAAAAAATCATTGAAAGGATGAGAATCTTCAACATTGAATGTGATTCTGAAACTTAATTTTGGCACTTTTCATGTGTCATTGCAATGCACTGTGTGCTTCTTTGGTTTTAGATTGTGAGTTGCTTATTTGATTGATATTCATTAATGCTTTGTTTAATCTTGGGATAACAACGTGGTCCTTTGGTTAATATAAAGAAAATATGGATCAGTTATTATAGAGAGATGCAGTTTTGAAATCAGGATATTTATCAAATGGCTGGGAATGTCCTAAAATCTTAGTTGTTTAAATGTTGATTAGCATGTCATAGTTGTAGAGGGACTTTCTCGTTTCTGAGCAGCAGGTTCAATATCATTGTTTCTAGTGCTGTAAGATGATTGTTTGTAATGAATGAAGTATCTTAAGGATTAATATCAGAGACAGTTTCTGTTTGGATTGGATTAAGGATTAGATTTTCAACGTGACATTCAAATTTGCACTCCTATAGAAACTTTCCAAATTATCTTCTATATAGTATGGAGTTAAAACTCCCTCATAGTGATTGATCTTCTTTTGGGTTATAGTGATGACTCTTTTTGTATGAGGAAATAATATAGACATCCATCCCTTGGAATAATATTAAAACTAAAAGATGAATGTGGATGTGGATAGTTTTATTTTTGGGTGTCTATTTTGTATTTCATATCAGTAGCTTCTATGCAAGCTCATACCTAGATTTTCTTATCCATGATTTGCATATGGTCATTGTAAGGATCCACTTCTAATCATATATATATTGTCCATCTCGTAGGCTCAAAGCAAACAATATCTATATGATTAAAAGTAGTTTGTTATAAATGGTATCAGAGTCGATCTCCAACCCAATGTAAGGGTTTGTTTGGCCCTATGAGAGATGTATGTTTGTATTTGCTCACAATCCTATAGGACACAACAAGGACATTGTATCTGCATGGGATGAGAGTGATTGTAATATCTTATATTAGATAAGAGAGAAAGTTCTTAGTGTTATATAAATATGAGCTCTTTTTAACCTTTTAGACGTGTTTTAAAGTCATAAGAGTCTCTTGGGCCTAGAGCAAACAATATCTACATGATTGGAGACATGTTGTTACAAATGGTATCAGAGTCAACCTTTAACCCTAGTGTGGGGGTTTATTTGGTCTTGTAAGGAGTGTTTGTCTATTTGACCCCGCAATCCCATGGGACACAAGATGGAAGTGAGGGTGATTATAATGTCCATACATTATATAAGGGAAAAAGTTTTGGGGAATATATAACTATAGACTCTTTTTAACCTTATAGACATGTTTTAAAGTCGTGAGGGCTCCTTTGGGCCCAAAGTAGACAACATCTATACAATTGGGTGTGGGTCATTACATTAAAGTCATGAGGACTTATTGGGCTTAGAGCGGGTAATATCTACACGGTTGGAAGTGGGTCGTTATAAATGATGTAAAAACTTATATCCCCAACCCTAGTGTGGAAGGTTTGTTTGGCCTTGTGAGAGGTATTTGTTTATATGGTCTTACAACCCTGTGGAACACAATGAGGACATTGTATCTATATGAGGGAGGAGGAGGAGGGGAGGGGGGAGATATGACTGTGATATCCCACATTTGATAGGAGAGAAAGTTTTTTGCGCTATATAAGCTTGAACTCTTCTTAACTTTGTAAATGCGTTTTATTGTGAGAACCCCTTTAGACTCAATAGGTCATTACAAACTCTAAATTTACTTATCCATCTTAAAAAACAAAACAAAACAAAACAAAAAGCTTATCTCCATAGGAAAATAAAGTTTAAAAAAAAAATATATCTAGCAAATAAGGCAAAGAATTTGTACATCTTGTGGGGATTCAAAGTGAGAAGTTGTAATAGGGGTGAAAAGGGGGAAGTAGTGAAGAACATAAATATTTTTGAAAGGTTGAATTTGCACCTTTCTTTGCTGATTGTTTTATTTTCTTATATATATTGTTACAATTTTGAAAAAAAATAAAAAATAAAAACAATACATACTTTCTCTTCACAGAAGAGGGAATATTAGTAAGTGAAAATTTCCTTCCAGCCTTGATTTTCCACATTACAAATATGGAGAGTAGTTTTCCTTATTGGCAGATTGCATGTTGGCAGATTTTCATTATCAGGATTGTATGATGGATTGCATGCTAGCATATTGCATTATCAACTTCTCACGTAGAGATTCTGCTTTGGCATGGATTGAATGCTGGCTGAGTTGGAGTTTCCTTTATTAAGTAGATTGTTACATTATATGTATATATTTTATCAAAAAAAAAAAAAAAGTTGAAGTTTAGTTCATTCTCATCATTCTAACTATGCTTAGTATAACATGATGATCATAGATGCAAAGATTGATAAAACTATATTTGTAGTGAGGACAAGAGGACTAAAGGAGGAAACACCATCTAAGATGGTTCTCTAATGTGTGAAATGGGACCGTTGGATATGCCAGTAAAGAGCGAGTGGATTCAATGACAAGAAGATGGTTAAAAAGAGACTTGTTTGAAATTATAAGGAAAACATGATGACGTGTGACTTGGTGAATGAATCAAATTGCCCTAGATAGAGTTGCATGCTAGAGAAGGATTCATATTCCAAGTAGGGGGATTCAAGATTTCTCGACTGTGGAATACATTGCTGTATTTTGAGATTTAAGGTGCTAGCTAGAAAGTTTGATTTAACAGGAGGGAAAGTTATTCTACTTAGTCAAGATCAATACAAAAATGCATGAAAGAATACAACAGAAAGTATCAGAATCCTATTCTTTATGAAATGTAAGGTTCTATCAGGCTCTGATTGGAGAAAGGAAAGAGATACGGAGAACAAGATTTCAGAGGAGATTGTACAATCATTCCAAAGGTTCTTTTTTAATCAAAATCATAAATCTTATGGTCCATATTATTTTTAATTGGCCATCAAAGCCTCTTATTTTCCATTCTCCTTTGCCTGAATTAATTTCAATATCTTTTATATATGTTCAGTTGGCTTATTAAGATTGCTGTGTAGTTCACTGGTTTTCTGAATGGTTTCCAATTGCAGGAGAAGGTGCCAAGATGGTCTCCAAGGACTTCACTGTAGATTTGAATAAGCCTCTTGTTTTTCAGGTCAACTCCCTTCTCTGATCTTTGTATATGGTTCCATTCAATATTTTAATTTGACTCCTTTACCACTGAAACCTTCATCACAGGTTGGCCATCTTGGAGAAGCTTATGAGGAATGGGTTCACCAGCCTATTATTAGCAAGGAAGGGCCTCGGTTTTTTGGGAGTGATATTTTAGAGGTACTACTCTGATGATAAATCCACAGGATTGTTAATAGAGTAGTAAATGCATATGAGTTCTTTAGTCTTAGTTTTTGCATTAGGATCTTTTATACCTGTCCTGAATATATACAATAAAATCTTTATAAAGTACATCATCTCTTTCAACTCAGTTCAAGCCATTCAGACATTGAAAGCAAAAAGGATGGGAAAATCTCAGATTTGAAAGTGCTCTCTGTGGACACAAATGATTAAAGTTATGTTTCTGGTAACTTTCTTGTCTATGTTGGTGGCTTCCTTTTGACTCCTATGGAACTTGAAACTTGAAACAGAGCACGACCCGCACAGTGTGGTGGGTCATTCCACTTGTTTGGCTCCCAGTTGTGTGCTGGGCAGTTTCCATGTCTGTCCGCATGGGCCTTCCCCTTCTTCAGTTGGCTGCAGCTGTGGCTGGTGGTCTCTTCATATGGACATTTCTGGAGTACACGTTGCACCGCTTTCTTTTCCACATCAAAACAAAAAGCTACTGGTTAGCACTCTCTCTCAGCTGGAGAATTTTTTTCTTCTCATTTTTACTGTTTTCAATTCATAAATTATATTCTATTACATAGTTTAAATTAATCACAGGGGAAACACCATACACTATCTTCTTCATGGCTGCCATCACAAGCACCCTATGGATGGACTACGCCTCGTATTCCCTCCTGCTGCTGCAGCTATCCTATGTCTGCCAGTATGTTCCTTTCGCTCTTTCAAAGTATGCCTTCTTGTTTTTGGTCTCTTCCATGCATTCTTCTGTTTCTGATTCATAATGGTCTGTGATATCTAGTTCTGGAACTTGATGAAACTTCTATCACCTCCATCGGTTGCTCCTACTTTGTTTGGAGGGGGCTTGCTGGGATATGTTATTTATGATGTCACCCATTACTATCTGCACCACGGGAAGCCATCGAAAGGGATTACACAGAACATGAAGGTAACTAAGCCAAAAGGGGAAAAAAAATAAAGAACATTTCTTCTGTTCTTTTTTCAGCCAAAGTCAGTTTTCATGAAGGATGGTCTATGAATTCATTGTGCTTGTGTTTGACAGAGATATCACATGAACCATCACTTCAGAATTGACGATAAAGGGTTTGGGATCACCTCCACATTCTGGGACAGGGTGTTTGGAACACTTCCTCCCGCAAAAGCTGCTGAAAAGAGTAGATGATTTTACTGCAAAGCTGTAGAAAATTCTCCATTAGGTTCCCAAGGTAATGAATTGATTCTATCAATCAAGGAACCTGGCTGGCAAGGATGTCATGGTTTCATTGTAATAGCTTGGCCTTTTTTAGCATGTTTTCTATCTTTGGTTCTCCTTTTCGTTCTTCTATACATGATATCTTTTTTCAGAAACTTTTTCAGTTTTGCCAGCTGGTGGATTAGGTTCTGGTTTCAAAAAGTAATACTTTTGGAAATTAACTTAATGACTTCAAGTCACTTAATAACTTAAATAACTTAATTTAAATTATTAAGCAAATTAGATATATTTGATAAATTAACTTAATACCACAACTTATATATAAAAATGATTTTTAAATATTAAGTTAAAATAGTTAACTAATTATTAATATCGAATCTTTTTTATTTTATTTATCAATATTTAATGATAGTATATTTAACAACTTTGTCTTGACTCATTTTTATAATAAATATTTTAAGATTACCTTATATATCTACAATACTTTATTTATTATTTAAAATTAATAAAAATAATTATTAATTAAAATTAATGATGATAATTATTAATTACAATTTATAAGAATAATATGTCAATTTTATTAAGTAAATTTCACCAAACAACCTTAATATTTAAAAGTAAAAAATAAGTAATAAGTTTTAAGTTAATAATTTAGAAATAATTTAACTTAAAATTAATTTAAATTATTAAATAATAAGTATTAAATTTTACCTCAACTTAATAAAATTAATATTAATTTTAAATGCTCTCACAAAATAATCATCAAAATGCCTTTTTCCTATTTGTACACGTGTTTTTTTTGGTTGTTTTTAAATACCATGTAGTCCACATTTTTTTTTCATTTTAGAACCACAAGCAGAGAAAATACATTTATCCCATGAATTTCTATTTAATATTTTGTACTAAACTTCTCTTGATTTTACTAGCAACTATCTTTTTTTATTTTTTTTATTTTACTATTAAATTTTTACTTGCTATTTTTTTAATCACCAATGGTCATGCTTTAAAATGGTTAGAAATGAAATATTAAATTAAAAAAAAAGTTATAAGATAATGAAAAAAAAAGAAATAAAAATATTATAAACATAAAAATAATATAACAATTTTTATTTATTTATTTATATGCTATAAGATTCACAAAATAAATAAATATTTTATTTAGTATTAATCGCTAAAATTCGTTATTACCATGCCTTAACCTCTAAACAATAAAACCTAATTTGTAAATTTGAATGCTCAATTGTCAAGAATATTATTATTAGGATTTTAAATTATTAAGTATATCATTTGTCGTATAGGATGATATTTTTATTTCTCGTCTTTTTTACAAATATTTTTATATTCACTATTATCATTGATTGCCCAATGTATTATCATTTCATGTCATGGTAGTAATAAATCATTGTATGGATGCTAACACATATGATTGCTAAAGAAAATCATGAATATTATAACCTTATTTATTTGAAATAATACATCATATAAACTTATATGTATTAACCAACCGTCTAATAAACCGTTGTAGTATTATGAGCAATACAAAGGAAATGATAGTAATAAGAAAGTTAAGGATCATTCTCATCATATGATATCGATGTGTCTAAACTCTTAGCTTGCATGGACGTGTGTACATAGTAAAAACCGATACCTTTAATTTCTAAAAGATGTCCAAGGTTTAGCACTCACCTAGGCTTAACTTCACAAACATCCCCACCTAATGACAAGACTCAAACTTTCTTAAAATTTATTTCCGAAAACTAATTTTTTATTATTTTTGGAATCATCATTTGCTTTATTTATTTTAAAGGAAAAAAAATAAGAAAGAAAAAGGCATGTCCACCGACCATAAATGGATTCAAGGATTAGATTTCTTGATAAGACAGTATTAGTTGGAACCCCACCCAACTCGAAGATCTATAATTAACAACATGATGGAAGGTAGCAAGAAATTGAACATGTGAAATGTGTAGACAAACCAAATGAATGTAAATCATGTATCACCATCGGAACCTATTTTTACAATTCATATCAAACTTTGGATTTTAAAGAAATTAAACTTAAATTTTAGAATAATTAAAGTATATAAATGAACAAATGAAATTCAAAATCTTGCCATAATGATAAGAAAGATGTGGATAACATAAGTCAAAATTGAAATTAAAACCCATGCTAATATATTAGAAATTTGACATTGGAGATGGCTAAAATCAATACCAAAATGCTAGAGGAAGTCATGATGCATGATCATTTTAATATGCCAGGCTGGTATCACCTTAGACATAGCGGCATTGTCACTTGAAATTCACACACTTTTTGTCATGGAACATCAATTCGATAGAGATTTAAAACTAGTAATTGGTGTCAACTTCAAAATAATACCAAAATTTGCATTTTGATACCTCAATCTTCATCATTACAAAATCAAATTCAATTTCCAAACTAATTAGAATCTTATTCTTAGTTCAAATCCAACTTTTAACTTGTCTTTTATTTAAAATTTGATGAAATTCGAAAGGGTGCAACATTGTCATAAAAAAAATGGGAAACCTAAAGATCTTACCATGATGTAGCATACCGTTAGGAGTTTTACCATACTAAAAGAAAAGCGTGAGATTTACCTATTAGAAACCTCAAAACATCATATGTCCTATTGTCACCTGAATGCTTCAAGTTTGATGGGCACAACTCAAATACTTGTTAGAAAGTTATTACACCTAACTAATTCCCTAAGCAAACTCAAAATGAATTAATATAAATAAAACCTAAACTAAAAACAAAAACAAAAACAAAATGACCTAAACCTACTTTACCTATTGAATTAAGGAAAATGCATGCATTATTCATTTGGAATCTCTTCATCTAGGAGATGGAAAGTTTCCTCCATGGCCACAATCGTTCTTTGAGGGAGCTTGAGGCAATGATCTTTCATCTTAAACTTATAGCTTTTTTTGGAATTGACTAGGCTAGCTAACATGGTTGAAAATAAGGACTTCCTTCTTGCTAGTGTGAACTTCCTCTTTAATTCCCTTTACCGTGATGGAATTTTAACTTGTCTATTGCTATCTTCCACCTTTAATAGGGTTCTTCCTTCAAAACTCTAAGGTTACACTTCCCATTCATCCCATGTCTTTCACATTCTTTTGAAGGTCTTAATAGCTCTGTTCATTGCATTTTTTTTTGGGTGTAAAGACTAAATTAATCTCTAGCCCTATGTTCTCCAAGGCATAGTTAGGCGACTTCTAGATGAAATTAAGTCTCCATTCAATAAACTTCCTCACTCTACCTTCTCATGGTTAAATGATACTTGCTTAAGTTGAATACATTAAACTCCAATATCATATTACCAAAAAAGAGTTGCATTACCCTATTTTGATAGTTAATGAAGGCATTTGTTGTTACCAAAAAAGGTCTCTCATGAATGATTGACATGAAATTCACTCCCTTTCCTAGTGACTCGATGTTTAGTATCACAAAATCTAAAGGATAATAGAACTTGTCAACTTAGTAACACATCTACCATCACTCTTCTTGGCACTTGGATAGATCAATCAACCAAGGATAAGATCATGATAGTGGCTTGGAGTTCTCTTAATCCTAGTTTCATATAGATGGAGTAAGGTGGGAGATTCACACTAGCTCTCAAGTAAGTAGAGCCTTTTCCACATATGTAACTTATATTTGCATTGAAATAATAGGGCAACTTGGAGCTTTGTTCTCAATGATCTCACTCACTTGCTCAATAAAGAATGCCCTTTTGTTGAAAAACAAGCATTTAAAACAATTTTAGGATTTAGATAATAAGATTAAAATGCTTACCAATGATTTGAATGCTCCCAAATCAATTCCTTACCATAAAGAATAAATTCAAAGCCACTAGAAGTCTTGTAGACCATGATCTTATACCTAACGACTCAACATCGAATCTTGGCACTTAAAAATATGGAGTTTAGAGGATAGAGACTAGGGCTCTTTTTTTTTTTTTTAGAATGTAAAGAATAGTGAGTGGGAGAAGAAAAATAAAACCATAATTTCTAAGGATGCATTTATAGGGTTCCTACCAAGCTTAAGTGACTTGAGCCCCCTTGGGCTTGAATCGCATAATCTAGCTAAAAAATGATCCTAATTAATTAATTTACCCAATAAGGTTGTCTAATTAATCAATTAATCTAATCTCGAGATACCATTTACTAACTCTTGTGCAACCTTACGAAATTACCAAAAAGCTCTTATGCACATAAGTGAACCAAAAATCAATTCAACCATCATAAATCATGTCATCAAGGTATATGGGCTCAAACAAGGACCATTGAGACCCATAGGATAGTACTAACTTCCTCATAATCCAATTTTGAAGTTAATTCAATATCTCACTATAGAGAGAGTCAACTACACTTCAGTACCATTTGTAAATAACAATGAAGCACTTAGTGTTTAAGTATGTAACCTATTATCCCTTATATACAATCTCCCCATGAACTAGTATTTGTAATCTAACAAAGTGAAAACTACCAACCTATCAAGATTTCAAATCCTCTTATAGTGTGATCAATTGACATATACTAGCTCATAAAGAGCTTATATCAAGTTTCACTTATGGAACTACTACAACCATAGTTTACTTAAACACACCTCCTTATGATAATCCAAGATGACATACTATCTTAATCTCATGAGATATCATGATGCCTCTATTGAGAATACCTATTACTACTAACTTTCATTCAATAGTGACTCAATCTATAAAGAATATATGATCATTTTAAGATCTCACTCGTAAGTCAAAGTCACTGCTAACTTTGACATTAGCTCAAATTTTATCAAGCTTGAGAGATAACACTATATAGCAACTTGGTGAAGTCATGACTACCCGATAGCTTTATGTCATGACTCACCATAGGTCTTGTCAAATATGTAACCATATGCACTAGTGCACTTGCCATGAGAAACCTATCTTGATGGCTAAGACCAATCATCCTTCTAATTACGAGGTAATGCACCATAACCTCAAATAAATTGCCTAAGTCCACAAACTAATTGTGAACAAATCATCTACTTTCAAGAAACCCATGATTTAGATCATTTATGTAACTCCTAATGCACCCAAATCATGTACATTAATGCAAGAGATATAGGCCAAAATGCTTGATTACTACTCAAAAAGTGTTATTTGATAGCTTGTAATTAACTCTTTTAAGCACTTTTGAGTAGTAGTTATTGACTTTTAACCCAATTAACATGTTAAGGACCCTTGCAATCAATTCTAATCAAATTGTGTTAAGTTTTGGTGTTTTGATAGCTTTTTGATCACCAAAGCAATCCAAGAATGAGGGAGAGCTGTATATAGTTCATGGAAAAGCTTTTGGAAGCTCAAATTCATGAAGAACAAAGCTTTGGAGCTCTATAGCCCTTTGCCAAAGTCGTTCAAAGTATGCAAGGAGAGAAGCAAGGAGAGAGGAAAAACATAGTGAAGAAAACAGAGGACAGCAGTTGCAGTCTTCTTTCGCACTTTTGGAGCACTTCCCGAAGTCCATTTTCTACAAGCTATATACCATTTCAAAGCTCAGGAAGTAAAGAATCCAATGCTTCAAACCGTGTACGATTTGAAGCTGAAATGAGGAAGTTACAGCCTTTGGAAGATGACTGCTCCAAGCTGAAGGAAGGATTCAGCAAAGTGTTGCGAAATCACCCTTTTGTTGCGGAATGATTTCGCAGCCTTTTTGCACAGTGCTTTGGATTTCCCTTGAAGTTTCACGCCGTGATGGTAGCCAAACACCACAAGATGAAAGCCAACTTCGCAGCGGTGCGGAACCAGCCTTTTGCTGCGAAGTAATTTCGCAACCCTTTTTGTGCATCTACGAAATTTCGCAGACCACGTTTTCACCTGCGAAATGGTCCTTAGTGCTTCCCGATATTTGTAACCGACACTTGGAGATATTTTTCTTCAGATTTTTATTGTCTAAATCCCCAAATTCTCCTTGTAACCCACCAATTATAGGATTCCTTAGTTATTAAGTTTGGAAAATGGGTGAATAACCTCAGATATTTTGTTTTGTAATTTGCTTTATATATGACTCTAGGGACTCTCTCGGAGGAGGTTGTTCCAAGGATCCTTTGTACAAATTTGGAAGGAAGTAAAATACAGAGCACTTGCTCTGTTTTTCATATATATTCTTGTTTTCTCTTTAGTTTTCTTTCTAGCTAATCAAATTCTGAGGATTTTTCCTCAGAGGATGAGAGGCTAGGCTCTTCGTTTCTTGGAGTGAAGAAAGCCGGGTAAGTTTCCGAATGCATAAATTGGAAATGTTGTTGTTTTAGTTTTTAATGAAGAGAAAGTGTGACCCGTTAATGGTTTTTATCTTTTTAGTTAACTTAAAACGCCTTTAAATCACCTGGGCCAACACTTGGTAAGGCAAGTGATCTCCGTCCATGGAGATGCACTAGTTTACCCCTTGCGAGCCTCTGGGAGGTGACTTGAAGGTAGGATTTTCTAGAATTGCCAACACTTGGTAAGCTTTTGGACTTTAAGGAGACATCCATTAGTTATCTCTTGCGAGCTTGAGAAGGGAAATCCAAGGTTAAAGATCACCTTGAATGGCAAGTGCTAGGTGAGAGGTATGAGCCATTGCAAGTTGCATCCGTGAGAGGGATTTAGTGTTTGAACCCATTAATGGGAAGCATCTGTATAGCACCGGTTAGAGAATTAACTATATGTTAATTCTCTAATGCGAGGAAAAGAAACAAGTGACTGGAACTCCCTTTTTGTATGAGGAATCTGAGCCTAGTGATCTGAAACTCCAAGAAACACTTTTCTTTGTAAGTAAAATCAGTTACTATTTTTGGTTAGTTTAAAACCAAACCTTTTCAACCAAAGTTTATGTTTTCTTTTAAAGCTAACCTTGAAATGAAAAGGCACCAATTCAGCTTTGAATTAATATCATTTGCAAAGTGAAAACCCATCCTAGTGAACGATCCTAGAGCCACTATGCTATAGTAGCTTTGTCTTTGCTACCCTAGTAAATGGTGTAATAGGTTATAAATTTTGTTGATTACTCCCTCAATCAAGGAGCACCAGCTGGACACGAATCAGCTGAGACACCAATTGGGCATGAATCAAATGGCGCCGTTGCCGGGGATCGAACCCCGAATCAAATGGTGTCGTTGCCACTGCCGCTGCTAGGGATGAATCAATGCTTATGAGGTACAATGCATGAAATAAGGATAGATTAAAGTACATTTGGAACTTTATTAAAAAATAATAAACTTTGAATTTGTTACATCATGTTATAGTTTTAAGGCAATTTTATCTTGTTCCAACACTTCTAACATCTCTGAGGTCTTATCCCCTACCCTCTATCTTTGAATTTCTATAGGAAATGGTAAATGGTTCATAAATTTTCCTTCTTTATGCTCGCTTTGACTTCTTCAAGCTTCTCAAATTCTTTTTTAACTTCCATATCTACTTCCAAGGTTGAACCATTCTTTTTAGCACCACTATCTTCTGTCATTTGTTGTTTAGACCTTTTATATCTGTTTCTAATTTTAGGTATGATCCCTATCTTACATTCTTCATTTCTTACTTCTAAAACCTTGCATGCTCCCCTTAAGTTTTGTTATAGCTAAGCAAGGAACTTGTCTTTTTCTTAAGGTATACTTGCAATGATTTGATTTAGAGTTGCTTGAATGTTTAGATTGCTTGCAATATCTAAACATTAATCTTATAATGGCATTGGATGAAATGTTTCATCATGATCTCGAGGATTGACATAGATGATAAAATTCGTCCTTGTTATTGGGAACTGTGAAGTGCAAATCTTTATTATCCACTACCTTGGTAACTTGATATCAATTGGCATGTAGTTGGAATTAGTCATTATTATTACTTCTCCATAACAAATTTGAATAATTTCTCCAACCTCAATTATAAATATTAGAGAATAGAAAGTTATTCATTGGTTATCTAAAAGGTCCAATAACATTAGCATGCTCAAAGAACATGTCTTCTATAGTGGGAAATGTGAGGTAAAAATGCACCTCATCAAATCTTCTACTAAGTGTAGCAATTTTTGCTTAAAAATCAAATCCATCAATTAATGCATACACTCGACTAGCCTTTGTCTTATTCACGCCCCTATCTCTTGGTTGAGTAAATTTGCTCCATATCTTTTATATGGGTATAAGGATTCTCACTCTAGTCCCCCATTGAAGATCGATAGTAGAGGAACTAGTTAGGGTTGGATAGTCACATGATTCTAATTCTATAGTATTGTGAAACATGAAGGTATGCTTAGGAATGGCAACGGGGCAGGTTCAGGAAGGGTCACCCCCCTCCCAACCCCGTCTCGTTTATTAAAAAAAATTCTCATCCCCGTCCCATTTAAAAAATTAAACGGGGTGGGGCGGGGCAAGTATGGGAATTTCCCGTACCCGCCTCACCCCATTTAGCTTTTTTTTTTTATATATTTAAATTACTTTTAAATTTTTTAATTACATTAAAATAAATATATTTTATAAATAATAAAATCATTATATTTTTTATAACTTATTTTATTAAAAAAAATTTATTATTATCTATATATTAAAAATAGTAAAATAAAAATTTAAATTAAATTAATTTTAAATTTTAAATTAAATTTAATTTTAAAATTAATTTTAAATTTTAAATTAAATTTAATTTTAAAATTAATTTTATATGTAAACGGTGTGGGACTGGGTAGGATGAGGCAATAGCCGAACCCACCCCGAACCCGCCCTGGGTTTAAAAAAAAAATCTCATACCCGTCCCAAACCCGTTTATTAAATTTAAACCCCGTCCCATTAGGGGCGCGGTGGGGCGGGTACTCGAAAAAACCCGTCCCGTTGCCATCCCTAGGTATGCTTAGACATGAAGGGTTTAGATGCTCTCTTAGTCTTGTACCCTTGAAAAGCCACCTATGGCCTATTGTGGTTGTTACTATTCACACCCTCATTATTTTCCATAACTAGTTAAGATTGTTGTCTTGTCCTCTAAAGTATACTTGAAAAATCTTTCTCCTAATCAAGCATATAATGAAAGAAAATTAGATTAATTGAAATAACTATACTAAGAAAATTAAAAAATAAATAATTAAGAATGATAGAAGTAACTTGAAGAAAAAATAATATCCTAAGTTCATAGAAAGGAGATAAAACCTAAAAACAAAGTAAAAATATTAAAGCAAAGCAATTCATTTTATCCTAGTTATGATGGTTGCCAAGCCCCAACAACGACACCACTTTCTTGACCTTGAATCTTTGTTGTCCAAAATACCAAGTTTGTTATATATATATGTTAGGAATTTGAGGCTAATCCAAACTATGGTAATCACCCTAGAGGGGAGGGGGGGGGGAGGGGAGGGGTAAATAGGGTGATGGTCTCTTTTTCACAAATTTAAACTATGCAAATATAAGAGACAATTATATACAAATATATAATAAACAAAATAAACACAATTGCATATAATTTAAAAGAGTTAAGGAAGAGAGAGTGCAAACACGAGAGTTTATAGTGGTTCGGCACTTCCTTGCCTACGTCCACTCTCCTCAACCTCCTAACCGAGTGAGGGTTCCACTATCTTGAAGCTTCAACCAAGCTTCCAATCTCTTTACAATTGGATTATGGTTCCAATTCACCCTATTGGACTTTTGGCTCCAAGCACCCTTTATACTTCTTTAAGAGATATCCCTTTCTTGAACAACCTCTCAAGTGATACTCCTTACTTGAGAAAATTCCTCACAAAGATATACAAATAATGATCTCTCAAAATCCTAGTAATAGAACTTTAGGTTCAAAGATACAAGAAAAACTAGGATTGACTGGTGCACTAAAGATATGCAAGTTTTGAAATAATAGTGCACTAAAAAATACTCTTCCAAGGCTCAAATATAATCAAGAAAGATTTGGGAAGGTTTTGCTTATGAAACAATGAAGATTGGAGCCTTTTTATAGAAGAAAAAAGTCATACTAACCGTTGGGGGTTCGATCGGTCGAGCTAGGGGTCGACCGGTTGACTAGCTGTTAGGAAAAGTGATTGTTGGGCCTCAACCGGACCTCGACCGGACATCAACCGGTTGAGGTTCAACCTTGACTGGGAGGAGAAGGCCACTAGGAGAGAGAGAAACTTTTTTGCCTCCCTCAACCGATCTTCGACCGGACAAGCACAATCGGTCGACCGGTTGAACCGGTTGAACCATTTTTTTTACTCAACACTCAACCTTTTTCAACTTAAAACCTTTTAACACAAGTTTGAAAATCATTTAACACAAGGTTTTAGTTGAAAACATGAAATCATCCAATTCTTAAGATATTTAAAACAATGTTACTCTTGGATGATTTTGGTGCATAAATAAAGAATGAAATGCATGAAAGTCCTAGTGCACCAACAACCTTACAAAGAGATCTTAAGAAGTTTTGGTCTTGAAAAACTCTTCTCTTTGAGGTGGTCTTCTTCTTCATGATTTCTCATTGGCTTGATTTGTCTTTGGATTGCCACTTTGGAAGTCGTCTTGCCTAATCACACTTGAAGTATGATCATTAGTTCTAAACCTTGTTTTATTATCATCAAAATCAAGATTAACCAAACCTTGGTTTCATAATATATATATACTAACTTTGGCTACAAAAAACTAAAGAAAAAGTCACTATTACTCTTATAGTAGTGCTTTAGGTATCATCCTTAGGGATTGGACTATGAAAATTACCAAAACTAAGCTAAAGTGAATGCTTTTACCTAAATTCCTAAAGGAAAAATATTGATCAAATATTTGAATGAATTGAAATAAACCTTATTAATTAGAAAAAAAATTATTGATATCTAATTCATTTGATTAAATTTTGGACACTCCACAATCCAACCTTAGGAATAGAAATTCAAAGGGAATAAGGGTACTCAAGTTATGTTGATCTTAGGGTTTTCAATATATTTTGTCAACCATGATCAATCTGAGTTCTATAACTTAGAGTTGTGTTTAAAACCTAATTTTTATTTCTATCCTAAGTTGGAATTAGCATTTTATGAATGGAAATCAATTTAAATTCAAGTCTTGGCTTTTAGTCCTTATAATTTCTATAGTTATGTCGAATGATGGGTAAAGAGAGAGAGAACCATGATAATTAGGGATCAAGGTGTACCAAGAATCCTTGATATCATGTAGTGATCTACCATACTACCTTTTAGTTCAAACTAACATGGAGAGTATTGTAATCTCATTATTTATGCCTAATACACTTTATTAAGCCATCGTTTATTCATTTATCCTAACTTATAACTCTAGATTTTTATGTTTCATATCCTAGGATGACTTTTGAGCCTTTCAAAGAAGTGTTGTACAAATACATAATCTATAGAAAAAGTTAAGGGAAAAAAAAAACACTATTGAATCAAAAGAAACTATAAATAATTATAAAATTAATTTCAAAACAAAAATTAAAAATTAAAACAATTTTCTATATCTTCTCCTTGAAAACCTTGATCCAAGGTGTCAAAACTCAAATCTAATCTAATTCCCCTAAACCTTAAAACAATTGAGTTTCAATAGTAAATAAAATCCCTAAACATGTGGCACACTTTATTGGCTATTTATTCTAAAAAAATTACATTAAAATATCCAAAAATATCTTACTTATAAGTGAGATTTCATTTTCGTTGGAAACATTTTTTTTATTTCAATTTCATCGTCACTTGAGTTATCCAAACATGAGAATGGATGAGAAAAAGAATGAGATGTTCATTCTCACTCTTCATTCTTGCATACCAAACATGACCTACATGTTAATAGTAAGAGTGATCAATCCTAAAAATGGAACTCCTTACTTGGTAACATTAATGTCAAAGATCCTAGTTATATGTTTAACTTTGATATAAAGTGGTAGAATGTACCTAAAGTGGTCCCACTTGCATAGTCTAAGGGCTAAATTTAAAAGAGTATATTAATCATTGTCTTCGAAAACCTTTTAAGTTTCAAGCAAGGCAATCAATTAGAGAGGGCCTCTATCTAGTAATAATATCATAACATGCTTAAAGTAGACTCGATCCTTATGATACTAGAATACCTTGCATAAATAGTAGGCTAAAATATGTCAATTGGCCATACTATAAGAGGATTTGGAACTCAAGAATGGTAAATATAATCTTAAGAAACTAATAGGTTTCACTTTGTTAGATTACAATTACTAGTTCATAGGGAGATTATATATAATGGATGGCAATTCATAGGCCTGAGCACTTAATGTCTCATTATACATTGGGTACTGGAATACAATCAACTTTTTATAATGGAATGTTGAGTCAACTTCAAAATTAAATTTTAAGGGAGCTAGTACTATTCTATGAGTCCTAATGGTCCTTATTTGAGCTCATATACCTTGTTGGCACATTTTATGAGGATTAGATCGGTTATAAGTTCACTTATATGCGTAAGGGTAATTTAGTAATTATGCAAGGTTGCACAAGAATGATTGAACAACATCTATGGATTAGACTAATGATCAATTAGAGCCTTATTGGGTTAATTGATCAATTATGACTCTTTTTAAGCTAGATTAAGTGACCCAAGCCCAAAATGAATTCTAGTCACTTAAACCTACTAAGAAACCTATAAATACCCCTTATAGGGTTAAGGTTTCATTCTTCCATTGTCCCTTATCACGTTTTAGATAGAGCTTTAGCCTTAACCTTTAGAGATTTCCACCATTTGTATTCTAAAGCTCAAGGATGAGTCATCGAGTGGAAGATCTCTAGGTTTTCGAGGTCGTCTTCAACACTTAAAATTTAGTTTTGAGAGCATCAAAACCTAAAGGTTAGATTTTTAATCCCTAAAGATCAAATTTTTAAAAATCGATATTACTTCCATCGCATGGATCTAAGATGCCAACATTAAGGTCTTGAGGGATGGCAAGAATAGGAAAATTATGTAATCTTAAGCCACTTACATTGACAAACTTGTGGTCAAATATGTGATGTAGGATTCCAAGAAGGGTTTGTTACCCTTTAAGAATGCATTTCTACTTTCTTAGGATTAATGTCCTAAGACAACTAAGGAGAAATAGTGCATAAAGACAATAGCTTATGCCTCGATAAGATATTTGCTTCATTATAAGGATGTTGGGTAGATATCAATCTAATCCAAGCTTAGAACATTGGACAACAACCAAACATGTACTTAAGTATCTTAAGAGAATAAAAGATCGTATGCTTGTGTTCCATAATAACAAGTTAGTACCCATTGGGTACACAAATTTAGACTTTTAGTATGATAAGGATTCTCATTGATCTACCTTTTATTTTGTATACACTCTAAATAGTGTAGTTATTAGTTCGAGAAGTGTGAAGCAATCTTGCTTTGCTGACTCTACTATGGAAGTCAATTATGTTGCAACCTTTAAAGCTACAAAGGAAGTCGTTTGGCTTAAGAAGTTCTTCATGGGACTCGGGGTGGTTCCCTTGTTTGTATCTCCTATGAACTTATTTTGTGATAATAAAGAGATGGTGGCATATTCTAAATAACTAAGAAACCATTGAAAAGGTAAACACATTCAGAAAAAATACCATTTGATTCCTAAGATACGAATGAGTGTTATAATAGTGAAAAAGATACCTTTTGCGAAGAACCTAGTGGATACTTTTAGCAAGACTTTATCAAGTAATGTTTTTTATGGTCATAAGGATAGCATAGATATCAAATATATTCCCAATATGCTTTGAGGGTTAATGAGAGATTGTTAGAATAAAACCCTTAAAAGCATAATATGACGTAATAATAATAGCTTTATTATTGATTAAGAAGATTCTAGTTTTCTTATACTATCTATCTTATCCATGCATTAGACTTTCTGAGCATTCTAATTTGGAATCTCTTACATTGTATATGAAAGGTGCATTAAAAGTTACAAAAGATCTAAGTAATAGCTTACTTGCAAGTAAATGATTTGTTCACAATTGGTTCATTGACTTTGACAATCTATTTGAAACTATAGTACACTACCTCATAATTGAGAAGATGATTAGTCTTGGTCATCAGGATGGACTTCCCATATCAAGTATACTAATGTGTATGGTTACATATTAGATAAGACCTATGATGAGTCATCATATTGGTTATTTAATAATCATGATTTGACCAACCTACTATACTGTATGAGTTCTCAACCTTGAAAGGATATTGAGTTTATGCTAAAGTCTTTAATGACTTTGGCCTATGGGTGAGATTTTAAGGTGGTCATATATTCACTATGGATTGGGTCACACTATTAATGGAGGTTGTTGACAATAGGTATACTTAAGATAGATACTATGATATCTCATGCGTTTGAGACAGCATGTCCCCTTAGGTGATTCCAAAGATATGTGATAAAAAAAAAATTATGGTTATAATAATTCCTTAAGTTGAATTTAACATATATTATTGAAGAACTAAAGTATATTTATTGATCACATAATAAAAGGATCTAAGACTTAAGAATTGTAGAGATAATTTTAATGGATATATAGCCTTCACCTTGTTAGATTATGTATACCAATTCATGAGGAGCTTACATACAATGGATATTAAGTCACAGACTTGAGATCTTGTATCTCGTTCTAATATCATAAAATACGAGAGTGTAGTTGACTCTCTATAGTAGGATGTTAAGTAAATTTCATAATTAAATTCTAAATGGGCAATTATTTTTCTATAGGTCTCATTTGTCCTTACTTCAACTCATATTCCTTAACAACACATTTATTGAGGGATATTTGGGTTCATTATACGCATGTGTGTATAAGTGCATTTTAGTAAACATGTAAGGTTGCACAAAAGCTTGTGAATGGTTTCTTTAAACTAAGTTAATTGATTAATTAAAACCTAATAGGACTAATTAATTAATTAAAACCCAAGTAGGTTAAATTAAGTGATCCAAACCCAATATGAGCTCAAGTTACTTAAGTGAAGCCTATATAAACTTCCCTTTAGGGGTTAGAGCTTTACTCTTTTATTCATTCTTTTATTCTCCAAAGAGAAGAGAGCCTTAGCCACCACCTCTTTGTGTGACCTCCACCACCTTCAGTGCCAAGAGTAAAGGAAGAAGAGTTATTAGACAAATAATCCATTGGTTTGCAAGATCTATGCTATTCTTCATTGAAAGGAAATGATATGAGAATATCTAGATCTAAGGTAAATCATCGTAAACTCTATGTCTATGGTTTATAGATATTGCATTTTTTTGTTAAATCTAGAAAACCCTAGGATAGTTTAGATGCATCCTACTCGATCCAAGGTTGGAAATGGAATAATCCAAGGATTCTCAACAAATTCAATAAATATGACTAGAGAATTGTCTTCATCACACAACAATAAGAGTGAGGACAACCACCACTTGTAGAATTCGACCACTTGCTCACATACACAACCCTCACATTAATTGTATAACGGTCACAACCTTCACATTGACCACAAACGACTAAAGCCTTAAAGGTCATTCCATAATTACTACATAATAGTCAAAGCCTTAAAGATGGACATGATAAAAGTCATTTAAGGTCACGCATAATCGCCCTTATTATCTTCCCATAAGTAATCTACCAAAAAAAAAGGTTATAAATGGAGGCCTCAATTTTAGAACAATGCGTAAAATAATAAAAAGAAAAAATTTCATCTTTTGTTTATTGTCCTCCATTTTGCTTCTTCATGGTTAATTTCATTATAATAGATGAGTCAACCTAATTGGCTAATCCCCTTTTCATATTTTTGTCTCTTCCATTCACAAAAGAAAGTTATGCTTAGTTTGACTTTTTCCAAAAAAAAAATGCAACAAAACATTTTTCTTTTATTTTTTTATTATCAAAAGTGTTTTTTAATAAAAGTAACATATTCAAACCAAATGGAAAAATATATTGTCACAAAAATAACTTCCAAAGGGTCGAAAGTGTGATACTACATTGGTGGTCAAGCAATATGGCCATAGAGTAATCAATCTCTATATTGACTATTCAATTCCTAGAGCACATAGTTATATTTGATAGATAATTACTAGATAAACCCTTTTGTGGATTATTGAAGCTTCAAGCTATGCAAGGAGTGTTAATCACTCCCAAGGAAATCATAAATTTCGTTGGGCTATCAAATATATTTCCAACAATTTTTTTGCTGAATTCTATTCCACCAAGTGAAGATATTTGAAATAATTGAGGGAGGCCACGTGGGGTCCCGTGATGTGCGTGAATGGCAGGGCATGCCAAATTTGAATTTGGACAATGACACGAACCCCACAAGACAACATGGCTAAATTTGAATTTGGACAATGACTAAGGCCCCGCAAGATAACGTGACATGTTCATCAAAAGAATGACCACAAAGTTTGACATCGACCTTTTATTTATTTATTTATTTTTTTAATGACAAGTGTTTTGAAATATAAATATGAATTATTAAAGACAAGCCAAGTATTTGTTTCTAAGTACATATGACAAACATTTTCATGATTAAGCTTCAACAAAAGGGTTTTTCCTTTGGCCTTCGAGGAGGGTTCTTACATTTGTTTTTCATGGTTTTTATATTTCATAAAAATTGTCAATTGTCTTGCAATATATATAAAATAAAAAATTGCATATAATTTATAAATAAAAATAATTAAATTAACTCAACTAAATTAAATATTTAAGATTTGAAATATTGGTTGAGAGGGTACATATAAAATTCTTTAATAATGTCATTAGCTTTTATATAATTTGAATGTAAAAAATACCTTGGTTTTGTATAATATTATGCTCTTTTTAAGTCCTATTTGATTTGATTTTTAAGAAGTCAAAAGTGTTTTTTAAGTTTAATAAGAGTTTTTTTTTTTTTTTATTTGAGTTAATTTTGTTTTAAAAACTCATAAATTTTAAAAAGTATTTAATATGAAAATAAAAAAAATATTATTTCTTGTAAAACCTCTTAATGTAAAATGAGGTTCTCCAGTTGTTTCATTAACCAATTTTCTCGTCTTAGGTAATAAAAGAAACTACGAATATGAGAATCATTTTTTTTTTTCATAGTATAAGAATCTTGACCTTTATTTTTCACGAAAAAATAAAATAAAATAAACAAAAAAAATTGAAGAAAAAAGACTTTTGTTTCTTTAAAAAAGAAAATTTTTATTCATTCTTTATTTTCAAAGAGGGATGAGGAAAAAACATATTTTTTTTTTCAAATAATGACAATTTTTTTTTTTAATGATTTTAAAACTCTGTGAAATTATGATCTCATTTTCTTATTTATTGGGTTAGGTTGAGTTAATCCACTTGAACACCTAAACTCAAATCCAACACCTCTATTGAGGACTCCTCTCATGAGTTATTATATTTTTAATAAAGTTTTATAATACTAATTTTTTTTACTTTAAGGATTTTGATTTTAGTTTTAATTTTAATTTCCAAAAAAGATGAAAAAAAGAAATTATCATAAATAAAATCTCATAAAGAAGAAATAAAAAAAATTATTTTTTTAATATTTGATTTTGAGAAAAATAATAAAAACAATCAATATAATTAAAACAAGTTTTTACATTTATTATTTGACTTACGCATATCGTGGATTCAAATGTAGCCCATGATTTTTTGATTTTAAAATCCTTTTTTTAAAAAAAAAAAAAAGAAAAAAAGAAAAAAAAAAGATTCGCGTATAAATTTTGAAATGGAGGTGGAGGGATATGCGGAAGCGAATCGTGATTGCCTCTACCAACTCTACGTAATACAACATTTCTTTTTTTATTTTCTTTAATGTATTTTTTAACAATAAAATATTGAACAAAGATTCATAGAGAATTTTATATTGCCAAGAAAATGAAATTGAACGCGAATGGGGAAGTGACGCACCTGATTGTTGTTTTGAATAAAAGAGGCAAGCCATGAGAAGGAGAAGAAGGCGTCGACTTGACTAAAGGGGATGGAGGGTGATGTATTTATTTGAAATAAGTATAAGTAACGTGGCTTTATTAAATACCTAAACACCTCATTCACCATTTCAAACACTCCTCCCTCCCATCCTTAATGCCTTCTAGAAACGTACTTGTCATTCTACCATTTTTGTAAACCCTTTTATAATCACATTTCTCTTGTTCTCATGGTAAATGATTGTCTCCAGCTTGTATTCGGAATATTGGCATTTTTTTTTGTTTAATTAAAAATTTTAAACTATTATAATTATTCCTATCTTTAATAAATAATATTTGAAAATAATTCTCCATGATAAAAATATATCATATCATCAATAAATATTTCATTTTCATCATTATTAAATGTTATATTTTACATGAATAATGACAAAAAAATAATAATAATTGAAGTGAATAAATTATTTTTATATATTATATAAAGATTAAATAATTTATAAACATATGAGTTTTCACTAATTTTAATTATATTTTAATTTAATTTTATATTTTTTAATAGTAAAATAATTTTTTTTTATTAACTCTATTTTTTAAATAATAATTAATATTATTTATGTCTTTTTATTTATCAATATGGCATAATTTTTTTTTAAAAATAATATAAAATAAAAAAATCTATATCTAATCACATAGGAATAATTTTCTTTGTCATTTTTTTACTGATGATTGGGCATGGAATTAAAAAAATATGTTGGTGTAAATTTCTTTCTCCATCAAATCACATGTAACCGAGATTCCTAGAATGTAAAATTCCCACAATCCAAGTATGTACAATCATCCATGGCCCCAACTATCATTACCATATACCATACTTACCATAAAAGCTAATTATTTCATTCTTATCTTGTATGGTAAAAATAATTCCATTTCGCTACCGGTCTTAAATTGCTTATTTTTAAAATAAAATTTAAGTTTGCCGAAGTTAATTTTTTTTATTTTTTTTAAATTATATTGAATGGAACTTTTAGATACTGATATTATTATTATTTTTAAATATATAAAAAAAAAATTATTTAAAAGATAAATATTTTTTCCGCTTCACAGCTGGAGGTGGTCTCAATTCTTCGATGCAAAACGGGTGTGAGCAGATGGACCCTAGACGTTCCCCCAATCGCCGAGCTGTATTCAAGAGTGCCAGCCTGGCAAGCCACAGGATCCAACGTGAGGTCCCGCTGGCGATTCCAAGATGCTCTTTTAAATGGACGGCCACGATCTCTGCTTTTCCTGCTCATCGATATCTCCTCTTTCTTCTTCTTCTTCGTCTTCGTCTTCGTCTTCGTCTCTCTTCACTGTTTCTCGGGAAGCTAGGACTGAGAAAACCCTAGCTACATTCACAGATCCAACCAGCATTTTCTCTGTGTTGGTAAATTTCGCTGTTATTCTTTTGATTATTTCATGTCAATTCGTTTTTCAGATTCCTAGATCTGAGTTACTTTCAATTTCGTTTTGTCTCGTGAGAGTTATGATTATTTTTTTAGGATTTTCGGGTATTTCTTGTTGATTTCTTGTTGGAAGTGGTTTTCTCTAGTACATTGTTTTGTTTGGCTGCCTGTTTAAATGATCGCTGACAAGTTTTGTGCTTTGGTTGATGAGGAAATTCGTAGTTTTCTTGTGAAGAATGGAAAAAAATGGTTTGACTGGAAAGGCTTTGCTAGGTGGAAGGTCTCTCTTTTTTGGATGCAAAATTTGTTTGTTTGTTTTTATTTATTTATTTTTAATGTACCATATTTTCTCAGCAACCAAACAGTTAGGAATTCTCGAAGAGATGTCTAATTTAGTGCCTCTGCTTCATCTTCTTGTATGTTCCTATTGTTGCCGGCAGTACATTGTGGAAAGCTAGTTTAACTAATATTAAAACGGAACTTGCATAACAGGCAAACAAGTTTCACGATTTGAAAATTTTCACATCATTCAACATCCTTATCCAGTTTGCTTGTGGGTCACGCTGGCCTCCAAGATTTAATTTTTGCCATGTGTCTGTTTGAAGAATATATCGGTAGAATCTATAGGGCATTGCTGTTTAAGTTTAGGTGTGAATTGCGCACCCTTATGCCTAACCTCAGTCTGAAGATATAGGGTGTGGAAGGTTAAGAATTAGGTCTTGGTACAATCTGATGTTATCCAAAGGACAAAGGTTTAATGGAAAGTTGAAATATATATGCTGGTTGCATACCAGTTCTTAGATCACCTAAACATTGCTTTTGAGGCCAAAATTGGGCTGTTGAGTTCTAAATAATTTGTGATTTTTAAAATCTTTGACAGACCATTTAAAGATCCAGGTTTCATTTAATTATTTATTTATTTTATCTTTTGAATTTGAGAAGAGAGCAAACTCAAAGGTGGAAGTGCTGGTAGAAGTGCATAATGTTTGACCATGAAGAATATCATATATCATGTTTTAAGCTTAAGTAGTCAAGGTGGGAAAATAAAAATTTGATTGTTGCCAAGCAGTTTTGGAAGATAGGATTTGGTTCATTTTCCTCAAAGTAATTGTCATGGATGCCTAGTGTGTGTGTTCTTGAATTTTAAAATCTAAGATGAATGAATCAACTATTGTGTTTTAATATTTGAGGAAAGTACTTGTGACACAGAGGCCACTGAATAATCTTGAAGTAAGAAGAGGATTGAGCTTAAGTTTTTTCCTTTCAAGTTGATTTGGATATCCAAAACCTCATCATTGAATAAAGCCTTACTCTTGATCATGCTTTTAAAGAGTGTATATGCTAGTAGAAAAGAAGACCTACTGCTCTATTTACTAGTGTTTGCATTATGTGAAAAGTGAAAATCTAATGAAAAATGGTAAATTGTTTGCTTCCTAATGGTCCCATATGTTTTCTCATTTTTTTCTTTTTTTAAAAAGATTGTCTACTATTAGTTGGTCATTCCAAAGGAATTATCTTTCCTTTTATTATCTGTTTCCTGAGCTCCAGAGGTACTAAGTGGCAAAATACGTGTAGCAATTTTAGTGATTAGAACCAAAGAAGTAAGCAAATTTTGAAGTTAAATGTGGATCATTTGCATCATCTATATGGGAGAGTCTCAAATAACTTCCCTTGCTTTGGGCCTGTAGTACATAATTCAAAGGTTTGAGATGTGCCTCTACTAAATAATTTTAGTTACTTGCTTTTGGTGATGCCCTAAAATATCTACTGCAAAATCAAAGGAACAAGAGGCTTTTTAAGGATGGGAAAATTTGCACTCCAAAAGTCAGGTAGGAAATGAATCAAAACTTTGGATTTGATAACTGATGAATAACTAAAGTTTAGGGAGAATCATGACTATGAAGACAATTTTGCAGTCTCAGTTATTTGATTCAGAACCTCCTTTTTGCATGCATTTCAGTTTTGATCTCATGTTTATCAAGCTGTTCTGAGTTTGACTTTCAGTTTGTTATCTTTTTCCAATTTTTTTTTTTTTTTTAATTTAAGTATTTAATATTATTATTTTACATTTGCCTACATCACATAATAGGGTCCCAAGATGGTTGCACAAGACTTCACTGTCGATTTGAGTAAGCCTCTTGTATTTCAGGTAAAATCCCATTTCCTTTCTCTGTCTTCCTTCTTATTTGTAAAATATATGTTTAAGGCATGTATTATGATATAATGGCATGTTTACTTCATTCCTCGGAAATAAAATCAATGGGAGCAATTCCCATTCCTTTCATTACACTTGTTTACTTGGGTTTAGGAATCAAAACATAGAGTGGGGCTCATAAAAGACTGATAAATCCATTCTCCAATAAGGGAGAATTGGATTCCTTGGTTGAACTTGAGGAATACCACATTTTGATTCCTCAAAATATGAGTGGGGTTCAAGTATATTATATATTTAAAATGTTTAAAAATAAATAATTATAATGAGATTTAAACATAAATATTTGAATATTTAGATATTAAAGTCAGCAAGTCATTTAGTATATTTGAATTTTTTTAAATCATTAAAACGATCTAATAATTTAATATATTTAAATTTTTGAAGTCATTAAAATTATAAAATAAAAAGAAAGGAATTATTAAGAAAATAACCTTGAAATGTTATAAACACTTCAATCGAATTCTCAATTCTAATTCTGTTTCCTTGCATTCTATTTCATTCTTGTTTTGATTCATTGTTTTTTTTATTTTGTTTCTCAAGAATTTAATTGAAGTGTTTAAATAATTGTCAAGAAAGAGAATAAGAATGTTTTAGTCCATTTGGAGAGAGGAATAGGAGAGCTTTTGAGAATTGTGAAAGTTTGGACAAAACAATTAAAAGTTCTTTTTTGTATCTATTTTGGGATTGGATTAGATTGTACATTGGGGATGAGTCTATCATTGTTTGATTTTGTGGATTGGTTAGGTTCCCCATAGGGTGCTGGTGCTTATTTTTTGAGTATTTTCCCCTTATGGTTTTTGTTGCTTTGTATACATCGTGTATACTTTTTTACTACAATTTCCATTTACCTATCAAAAAAAAAAAAAAAAAAAAGAAGAAGAAGAAAAGAATGAGGATGAAATGATTGATTTTTGATTCCATAGTTATGTAAACACTTGAATTGAATTCTTAATTTCGATTATGTGTCCTTTCCTTTCATTTTGTTTGCATTTCTTTTCAATTCTATTTCCTAAAAATTCGATTGAAGTGCTTATGTAACTATCATGAAACTTACCTAAACTCTTAATTATGACTATGTTTCCTTTTATTTCATTTCGTTCTTATTGTGTTATCTTTTCTTTTAGATTCCGTTTCTTAAAAATTCAATTGAAGTATTTATTTATTTATTTGATAGGTTCAATTGAAATATTACTAACTATTAGGAAACTTACCTAAACACTTCAATCAAATTCTTAATTCTAATTCGGTTTCCATTCATTTCGTTTCATTCTTATTTTGATTTTTTTCGATTTCATTTCCTAAGAATGAGATTGTAGTGTTTATGTAATTGTCAAGAATCAAAATGAGAATTAAAATGATCGATTTTGAGCTATTTACTAACAATAAGGAAATGGAATGAAATGCATGCATGATGATCTTATAAAAAAAGATATATTTTTTTAATCATTATTATTAATTTAACATTAATAATTTCAAATAACTCCTATTTTAATGTTAAATTAATATGACTTTGTTTTTATTTTCTTAAATAATATTTCAAGGTTATTTTTTAATAATTCCTTTCTCTTTATTAGATAATTTTAACTTGAAATAACATATTTTAATATTAAATGGCTTGATGACTTTAAATATCTAAATGTTCAAATATTTATGTTTAAATCTAATTATAATTATTTATTTTCAAGCTTTTAAATATTTAAATATGAATATATAATAAATATAGGCCCCACTCCACATTTTAAGGAATTTTAATGGTGTCCCTCTAGTTTGCTTAAGGAATCAAATTCTCCATTTTTGGATTCTTAGGATTTTTATGGGCTTTGCTCTATGTTTTGATTGCTAAAGCCAAGTGAAGTGAAGTGAATGGGAATCACATCCATTGATTTCATTCCTAGGGAATGAAGTAAACACACTATTAGTTCTGATTTTGTTTCCTTTCATTCTGTTTCATTCTTATTCTGATTCCGTTTCTTTTTTGTTTGGTTTATTTGTAACTTGGTAAATATGCCATTTGTGATCTTTGTGTTAAAGCAGATTTTGAGCTATCCTGAGTTTTCTGCATGCACTAATTAGTTGTATCCATTGTTTTGTGGAACCCACTCTTAAGCTCTTGTGATTTGACTGCTTGGTATTTTTTATTTTATTTTAATCTCTAATCCTTAGCAGTTTGGTTTCACATTTAACTTTATAATTCAACTTAGAAATGTTAATTGTTTGCTCTGAATTTATGCCCTTTAGTCTAGCCTTTGTTGTTGTTATTGTTGGGTTTTTTTTTTCAATGATGCTGTTTATTTTCTCTCTTGTTTTTCTATTTTGTTTTGATCTTTTTGTTTATTATCAGCTTTTCCAAAGAGGTTTAATTTAACTTCAATGTTATTATGATTGTTCCCAGCTTGCCTTCTTGTTTGACTTGTTAAGGATCTTTAACAGGTTGGTCATCTTGGAGAAGATTATCAAGAGTGGGTTCACCAGCCTATTGTTAGCAAGGAAGGCCCTCGGTTTTTTGACAGTGATTTTTGGGAGGTAAGACCATTTCTTAGTTCGTGTTATGCATATCTAAGTTCTAAAGCTAGCCATTAGCTTGAGTATTGAAGCTATGAGAATAATCTGGCTCCATTTTTGACTCATCTATACTCAAACTAGGCCTTGACACGCACGAAATGGTGGGCAATCCCGCTCATTTGGTTGCCAGTGGTAACCTGGTCCATCTCCAGGTCTGTGCGGATGGGTCTTGAACTCCCTCGGTTAGTGCTAATGATGGCCATTGGCATTTTTGTTTGGACATTGATGGAATACTCTTTGCATCGCTTCCTTTTTCACATCAAAACAAAGACCTATTGGTTTGCTCTCTCTCTCTCTTTCTCTCTCTCTCTCTCTGTATGTATGTGTGTGTGTGTGCACATGTTTGTGTATGCGTATTTGTGTAGCTGCTTTATTTCCAAACTTTACATGTAAATAGTGTTTGCAACTTGTAGGGGAAACACCATTCATTATCTGCTTCATGGTTGCCATCATAAACACCCTATGGATGGGCTCCGTCTTGTTTTTCCTCCTGCTGGAGCAGCTGTTATATGTGTGCCAGTATGTTCCACTCTGCCTGATCTCTTGATTTCACCTCATATCATTAATGAAAATTTTGATTTGTTGCTGAAAATTTTAATTCTTGAAATGTTTGTTTTAAATCTTCCTTTTTAATGTTGTCCTGCTTGCTAATTATCTTTTGTTAGAAAGAAAAAGTCATTAACAGAAAATAATAAAAGATTTGTACAATCAGAGGTTTAAAGGGTGAGAAATCCTTAAACATAAAGCCAAAAATATATAAAACAACTGTACAAACCTGGCACACTGAAATGCAAAGACAGAATACAACCCCTGCATGGCCAGTCCACAAATTCTTGCCTCTTGGGCCAGGCCTTAGAGGCTAGCAGGTCCCCTATGAGGAAATCTGGCATTCAGGTTCCCCTCTAGCCAAGGATCTGCTGCATGCTTTTTGTTCCTACCCAACCACCCAACGATTGCTCCACTTCTAGCAATGTAATCTGTAATCTCCTGCATATTTTACCCATAACACCAAGAACCTAATTCTGTCTCTGTAAGGGAATAATGACTGCGTCTGGTCTCTGTAAGGGAATAATGACTGCGTCTGCCTTATCCCGCTGCACATAACAATCCCTTAGCCCATTGTGTCCCTGGCCATTCTTAATGCCCCTAAAAGCTTGTGTTTCAGGCAAAACCTTTCCCTGTTGGTTTTGTCAGGTAAATAGAATGTCCCTGTTACTCTCTCAGTCCTGCCACTATCAACTCTACCAATGGTCCTGGATTGTCCAGATTAACATTCATACTGCTATATCTGGCCTTGAAAGTGGTGCATTGGAACATTTTGCTGCTGATCTAAGGCCTACTTTTGACAGTCTACTTTTAACATATTTCATCTGAAGTCCTAATGTTCGGAATGGTAGAGCATTTCCATTAACTATCTTATGCTTGATTTTTTTCAGCTTTTGGCTTATGTTGCATCGCTGTGGATAGAAGTATAGAACCTAAGATGCTAATCTTACACAAATTCAGATAATTTGATTTTATTCAATGCCATCATTTATTGCACACTCAAATTTGCAAAATGGGTATCAATAAACAGTAATAGAGCCTTATGAATTGCATATGACTAATGCTATTCTCTCTGAAAGGTTATCCAAAGTGTGTAGAATGCTTTAAAGGGTAATACTTAATGTTTTAAAAACCGGACCGGACCGGCCGGTCTGACCGGTCCAACCGTCGACCGGCCATCATTCCGGTTCGGTCCGGTCATTTGGACCGGATTGAGATCGAACCGGAGTTGAACCGCTCAAACCGGCGGTTCAACCGGTGAACCGGACGAACCGGCCGGTTCCAAGGGAACCGGCTGATTCAAATAATTTTAATTTTTTGAAAAAAAAATTACAAAATAAAACTATTACCCTCTCATTGCATGAAAGGAAGGATTCCATGTTGGGCCTGTCTTATGACACAGCCCACATGCCCACTCCAATTATTGTGGGCTTTTTTTTGAGCCCACAAGACCATGCCAAGCCTTAGCTGAGGATGGCTTTTATAGGAGTCATTTGACCCCTTGTTTCTCTCATTTTCCGATGTGGGATTGCTTTAATCAATGAAAAAAAACATAACAAAACTCCACAAGAGGATTTGAACCTTGGACCAATCCTTAACTATAATCCACCTAAGACACCACTCGGCTACATGTGTTTTATTATCTCATATGCCAAACAAAACAATATATATTAGATTTTAAATTTTTTTATAATATTAAATAAAAATAATATAATATTTTTAAAAATTATGAAATTAGTTTAAATTTTCATTTTTTATATATTCACATTTAAATATTATACATATTTCATTTAATAAAATTTAAAATATTAATATGATTTAATTTGATAATATCAAAGATATAAAATAATATTATTGATGTTTAATTTATTCATATATATTTTAAAATTTTTATAATTATTTTTAATTTTAATAATATATAAATTATATATTTATGACGTCACCGGTTCGATAGCGGTTCGACCGCCGGTCCGACCGGTGAACCGTGAACCGGTAACTTTTCCGGTTCGATCACCGGTCCGGTTTTAAAAACATTGGTAATACTTCTGTGTTATTGACTTATGAAGATTATGTATGTATTTCATAGAACATGGATAAATCTTGGTCAACAATGACCATGTAAGCAACAAGTAATGTAGGAGTCATGTACCAAAATCCAGAGAATGTTGAATCCAATTTTTGGTTTTAATAAGAGATAACTTATTTAGATGTGTCAATGCAAGACATTATCAGCTGGATTGGACATGGTATTTCTTATGTTCGTTTATTCTGTGATCTTGTAACATTAGCTCAATGGCGTGTAGCAAAATTTTCTTGTGATTTCTGACCTGTTCAGCTTTCAGAATCAACCTGACTTTGAGTCAGCCTTTCCTTTTTTTTTTCTTTTTTCACTTGGGATGATGGTTTTGGTCTTCTTGATACTCTTTCCATGTGCCATTCATGACCCCTCTACCATTTACAACTGAACTGGGTTGAGTTGACCTGTGTGGCAGACAGTTTTTTAATATTTCATTATGCATTTTGGATAGAGTGAAGAGGGTCTAGCAATATCCTTAAAAGTTTTTGGCAATTCAGGTTTAAGCCAATGAAGGATTGTGAATCCCATGATGAATTTGCATAAAGCTATATAATTACTTGTCAAACATGCATGGAATCTGCTGATAGTTGAGTACTGCTTCTGACTCATCATGGTATTTCACTGTCAGTTATGGAACTTGATTAAATTCTTGTCAACTCCTACTACTGCTCCTGCTCTGTTTGGAGGTGGTTTACTTGGCTATGTAATGTATGACGTCACTCATTACTATCTGCACCATGGACAGCCATCAAGTAAAGTACCTCGAAATCTTAAGGTAAGAAATGTTTCTATGGACATTTCTTAATGTGATTGTAATATAAATTTTGCAGCTCTCTCAAGTTTTAGAAAACTGTACGTGGACTAGGAAAATGAATTTAATTAATCTTCTTTCATGATTGTTTGAAAATATGCTATCAACTTGGCAGAAGGAAAAATTTCATATTTAAATTTTTCACCATGCTTTTATGGGCCAAGAATGGATCTATATATTGATGATTATTCTCTCTTTCTTTTGTGATGCCCTTCAAGTATGCCAAACCCGAACTTTCTACTTTATGGTTTCTATCCAAATATATATATATATCAAGATACTTTCTCCTGTATGCTGGTGCTAACAAATAGGCTTGTTTGCTTTTGTTGTGCAGAAATATCACCTGAACCATCACTTCCGAATCCAGGATATGGGCTTTGGCATCACTTCATCACTATGGGACAGAGTGTTTGGAACACTTCCTCCATCAAAAGCACCAGGAAAAAGTAGATAATTTAATTGAAAGGATTGCACCTGTTCAGGGTAGACTGTAGAATAACAGGTTTCATCCGGTTTAACTTATTCTACCCCCTACACATTCTTCTGCTGCCACTGATTCAGTGGTGTATATTAGTCTAGGCAGCGTCTTACAGGTTTTAGTTTGGACTATCAATTGTTTGGTGCTCTTTTCTCTGCAATGAAAAATACTGTGTAAAGGGAATTGATGGTTGCAGATTCTTTATTTGATTATTTATTATAAAATGTATCGTATTCCGTCTGTTTTATTACTCGGAAGTGTTTCTAATATAGGGTGGCAATTGTGAAGGAACCTGATTGGGGTTTTGCCAAGCTGTTTTGGCCCTTATGTGACTAAATGGCTAAATGCTAAAGGTAAATATCTTGTAATATTTAGATTTCAAGTGTGAGTGCAATAACTACAATAATTTTAGACTAATTTCAAGCCTGTGCTGCACATGCAATCTCATTTTATATGATTACTATAAAACCCTCTAGTAAAACTGTAGAGGAGGCTCTCTCTTCCTCTCTCTCTCTCTCTCTCTCTCTCTCTGAAATAATTGTGTAGGTGAACATGCAAATGGTGAGCGTTTTTACTCTGGGCCTGTTTTCTGCTTTGGGATTATTTTTATTTTATTATTTTATTATCTTTTATTTCGTGTATGTAGTCCTGGAATATCTGGAGCCTACAATTGAAGAAGATTTTGTATGACTGCCACGATTGAGTAGTGCAAAGTACATCTAGAAAACTCGGGTTCGATTGTGCCTAAAATATGTAACGACCCAATGACAATCTTTCTTGTCTAGTTTCATGTCCTGAGTGAATCAGCTTAGGACACATCTCCAATCTTGTTCAAGAACCAGTTAGTGGTGGGTTAGTTCCATGTTTATCGTGTAAAGGAATTTCTCCTCAATCCAGAGGAATCTTCTCTATTAACCTTGTTTGTAAATGGGCCTCATTTTGGAGGGGGGATTGGCTTTTTGGTAGGATGATTTGGAGAGCTTTAAAGCATTGTTTGGAAAGAGTCCACCAGAAACTCAAATGGGATCTTTTTACCACACCTCATAAACAAAACCCTTAAGAAGATTTTAAATTAGAAACTTGAAATATGGTCTAAAATTACTCTAAAAGGCCTAGTTTGGGACCAATTCTTTGGTCTTACAAGAAGCCAATCCCAACGGTACAGAACCATCCTCAAACCTGGGTAGCCAGAACTTGAAAGATGGTCTAGAGAGTCTTTTATAAGCCTAAAACCTCATATATCTGTGTTTGAATCTGTGAAATAAGCATGTCTATAAGAAGACATGCCTGCTTCTTGTTATGCAAGGCGCTTGATTCAAAACTTTCTTTGATTATACATATTCCAATAGGGGTCTGTCTAATCATACCACCTTCTTCTTGTTCTCCATGTGGGGAAGTGGTGGAATGCTTTGTTCGTTCCTGAAAAAGTTATCTGGATCAACCTTGGCCTTCACCCATGCCAGTCTGAAGAAGTTACCCTTGAAGTACTTTGTACCCCAAACCCAGGCTTGTGAGTAGCTTGCATTGTCCTGATTGTTGATCCCCAAGTCAAGATCCCTGTAGTTGAGATAGGCAGCCCTGGGAGATTTGGAAACAAAAGGCCTCATGTATTGGAACAGCATCCTGATCCAGTGTACATGCTTGTTTGATATCTTGGCCTCATTGACTTCCCATTTCACCAGGTACTGTATGTTGTACAAGTTTCCTTTTCTGTGGGGAAAAGGGAGCTCAGATTCTGAAATCTTATTCATTCTTCCTCCATAAGGATCCATTATCATGAATACTATCTGTTCTTTCAAAAATCTCTCCCACACACCTTCTAGGCCAACTTCTGGTATGGGCTCCTTAACATAATCTGATTTTGCCTTGAAATAGCTCCTGTCAGGATGAGTTCTGTTTAGTAAAACGTCTAAGGAATTTCCTCTTGGGAAGCCTGCAAAGTAGAGGACAGATTCAATCCAAGTCATTTCGGTGCAGTCTCCTGCCTGCAAACCCAGCTCAGGGAAGCTCTTGCCCATCAATGGGATTAGCTTGTCAACTCCTCCCAGAAATAGAGAGTTGAAGGAAGCTTGGATTGTCATCTTCTTACCACTGCTCTGTCCACCCACATCTTGAATGATGATTCTGATAAAGATATCTTCATGTAATTGGTCTGCAACATATTGCCACCTGTGGACAAGCTTGGTGGCGCCTTGTTCCAAGGTCTTATGAATGGTGAAAACAGTCACGGTTGGTGGAACTCGAACCAGCTTTATTTTCCATGAAACTAAGATTCCAAAGCTTGCTCCTCCACCCCCTCTTATCGCCCAAAACAAAGACTCTCCCATGGATTCTCTATTGAGGATTCTTCCATTAACATCTATCAGGTAAGCATCGAGAATATTATCCGCAGCCAGGCCGTACTTCCTTAACAAGGTGCCAAACCCTCCTCCACTGAAGTGCCCACCAACCCCTACAGTTGGACATATCCCGGCAGGGAATCCATGGATATGGCTTTTCATGGAAATACTATAGTAGAGCTCACCAAGGGTTGCTCCGGCCTGAACCCATGCTGTTTCATCTTCAATATCAACACTGACTGTCCCTAGATAGATGAGGTCAACAATGATGAAAGGGGCTTCGCTGAGGTAGGACAGCCCTTCATAGTCATGGCCACCACTTCGAGTCCTGATTTGCAAACCCTGCTTCCTGCTGCAGAGAATGGCTGCTTGGATTTCAGACTCGTGAAAAGGTGTGAGGATGAGAAGAGGCTTTGAGGTTGAGGCGTTTAGCCATCTGGGATTTTGTTGAGAAGATTGCAAGAAATATGAATACAAAGAGGAGTTTGGTTGATGGATGATTTGGGCGGACTTAGCATGGGGTGTAGAATGAATAGACATGCACTGGAGAAAGTGATCATTGACTGTTGCAGAAGTTGAAGATGAAACCGAAAGCATAAGCAGAAAAACTGTTAGTGTAAAGCAACCCATCTCTGTGAATTTAGGCCTGGATATCGAGTTTATTATACAAAACACATACACACACATGGAAGCAAGAAATAAACCAGCCGATTGAACCATATATATATATATATATGTTAAAAGGACAAAAGCTACCTTTGCACTTCAGCATTGGAGTTATCACTTTACAAATCTTTCTATATTTGTAAGGACTTGTGATGTAGGACAACCCTAGGATGGTTGTCTACACTCAAGGGTAGGTGGGCTAGGGTTTTATTTTTAGGGTGTAAGGAGAGGAAAAAGGAATAAACTTTATGGTAGAGAAAATTATAAGATAAGAAATAGAGAGAAAGAAGAAACAATGAAGAAAAGATGGAAAACCTTAGAGTCTCACTAAGGCCTTCTAGGAGTCTCACCTAGAAGAAAATCAATGGAGTCTCACCATTGAGGGTTGCAACCTTGCAATCAAAGAAAGTATAATATTATTCATCAAATTCCATTCCTTTGATTTACATTGATTAGCCTATTTATAGGCTTCTCTAAGAAATCCAAAGTCTACTAGGACTCTAATAACCTATTCTACTAGGACTCTAATAACCTATCATGACTCAAATTCTAATTATATTATAACTCAACTAGCTAATCCTAATTAGACTCCAACAAATACCAATCCTAATTTAATTCCAAGTAATAATAATTCTACTTTAATTACAACTAATACTAATTCCCTTTCTTGATATATATATCTTGAATATTCATCCTCATCAATTCCCCCTGACTTGAAAAAAACTCGACCTCGAGTTTTAGTGATTTTCCACGATCAATTGAAATTTCGAGCAATGCCTTCCACCCTTTCTTTCTTCGTCGTCTCTTTCCCATGGTAAGACAAGATCTCAAGATCTCTTGAACTTGTTCAATTTCATGCAAGACAAATACTGGACTTCGAAAAACTTTTTGATGTTGTACAACAAGTTGATAATTCTTGAAATAATTATGTGTCTTCAACAAACTTGTGGGAAGTTGTTTCCCACACTCTTCTTGTAAATTGTTTTGTGGAAGAATAAGATTCTTGAATTCCCTATATTCAAAAGAAATTTCAGTAGATTCTTCATGTTTGCCACCACTCACGATAATGTTTGGCCTTGGGAAGTCAAACATCGATTCTTCTGAAACTTCTTCAACTTCTTTGAGCTCTTCTATTGGTTGATCTAAGATTAGTTTCATCACCTCTTGCTTTCTAGATTCATCATTGATGATTTCTTCGTCCTTTCTAGTAACTTTGACTTGCTTTTTAATAAGAATATTTGATGGCTCTTCTAGTTTCAAGGGTGCTACTTTTTCCTCTGGTTGCTTATGTGGTGGAATTTCCTTCATTGGACGAAGGATCTTCTTTCGCCCATTGCGCACAAGTGTGTAAGTGTTCTCATAGCCATCATGTTGGACCCTTTCATCAAAAAGCCATGGTCTTCCAAGCATAATATGGGCAACTTTCATCGGCAAAACATCACACCATGCTGATAACTCAAAATTATTACTGAAATTAAACGTCACTAGACAACGAGAACTCACCAAAATAGATGTGTCATTTACCCATGCTATTTGATAGGGATTTGGATGATCTTCTGTCTTTAGATTAAGCTTCTCAACAAGCTCCTCTGAAGCTAGATTGGAACAACTACCTCCATCAATAATCAAAGTACATAGTCTCCCTTGACAAGCAACACGAGTTTGGAAGATGCTAGTACGTCGCCAATCCTCCTCTTCATTTAGCCTTGGTATGTTCACCAATGGCTGCATAAAAAAGTTGTAGCCTTCAACCATGTTTGCATACGTTGCTCTACTCCTCAATTACATATGCCTTCAAGCCAAGAATTTTGGCTCTGATACCAAAATTGATGTAGGACAACCCTAGGATGGTTGTCTACACTCAAGGGTAGGTGGGCTAGGGTTTTATTTTTAGGGTGTAAGGAGAGGAAAAAGGAATAAACTTTATGGTAGAGAAAATTATAAGATAAGAAATAGAGAGAAAGAAGAAACAATGAAGAAAAGATGGAAAACCTTAGAGTCTCACTAAGGCCTTCTAGGAGTCTCACCTAGAAGAAAATCAATGGAGTCTCACCATTGAGGGTTGCAACCTTGCAATCAAAGAAAGTATAATATTATTCATCAAATTCCATTCCTTTGATTTACATTGATTAGCCTATTTATAGGCTTCTCTAAGAAATCCAAAGTCTACTAAGACTCTAATAACCTATTCTACTAGGACTCTAATAACCTATCATGACTCAAATTCTAATTATATTATAACTCAACTAGCTAATCCTAATTAGACTCCAACAAATACCAATCCTAATTTAATTCCAAGTAATAATAATTCTACTTTAATTACAACTAATACTAATTCCCTTTCTTGATATATATATCTTGAATATTCATCCTCATCAACTTGAGCCTATTCAACCATATATATATACATATATATATGCTTCAGCATTGGAGTTATCACTTTACGAATCTTTCTATATTTGTAAGGACCCTATTCAACCATATATATATATATATATATATATATATATATATATATATATATATATATATGCTTCAGCATTGGAGTTATCACTTTACAAATCTTTCTATATTTGTGATGTAAGGACATGAACCCATTCATATGTTAAATCTTAGGGGGCTGCAAAGGGCGGTTGTTTCTTGCTCCCATCTATACAAATGATATTTGCCTGTGAACAGTTCCACTTGGCATCTTCATATGCACACAGCACTGTTTCAGGACATGTGTCATTTTGAACTCCAGTATTTGCCACGTATGTTTATGGTGATTTCTTCCAACTGCTGTGGTTGATATGTTGATAGGTCTTCTCCCTGGCATTGCATGGTGGGCTGTATATTTTGTGTCTTCTTCCTCAAGCCTGTCTTACCTAAGGGCAGATGTGCTTGTGAATGGGTCACTTACCATTTTCATAGTACATTTGGTGACAAGTGTGGAGTATCAAACATGTCTGTATGTCAGATGCTTTGTCCTTAATGTACGGATTTTCTGATAGTTGACATGCTTTCATCATAAAAAAGATTTACAAAATTTCAAACTTCACTTAAAAAACATTGGACATCACTAAAAATGTTTTTTAGACTTCGTTCAAAGATCATTCCAGTATACTTAGAAATGCTCTAGGAGCTTGAAAACAGTCTCTTTATTAAGATCAGGCATTTGACAAATTATTAGAAATTATTTTCTTTGGTTCAACCCTCTCAAACTCTAGCTGGTGAGATCGGAAAAGGATTGAAAGAGCAGATGTTGATATATTCTACAAGGCTAAAATACCCTACGAAATAACAAGAAGGTATGTGATACTACTATACATGACACAAATCAATAGGCTATGGAGGGGTGTCAAGGTTGATGGTACTATAAGGCCCATAATTAGACAGGTGTTAAAAAATAGGATCAAGGTGTAGTAGACAATGTGGAGGCTCCCCTCCACGTGTCCCTCTTTTTGAGGCTGGGGTACACCTTGGTCGGGCATGGGGGCATGGCGACCATCCGGACCACTATCAATTCCGCCCAGCGTCCTGCATAAAAAAGCCCTTGTCCTGTAGGGCTAGGCAGCATAAGGAGACCGAGCTCCCCAAACTAAAGGCACTGCCCGATCAAGATTACAAGATCCACTAGTATGTGTCATCATTCATATGTGACATGAGAATGGCTGATGGGATCTCTTCTAACCCTTAAGTCCATGTCAATTAATTACTACACGCAATCCCACGCCACTAGTAAGTTGAAAGGATAGATTGTCGTGTGATCAAACATCATGACACATCATCTTACACCCCCTGCTAGCCGTCCAAAGCTGTAATGATTGTCCTGCCACCTGTAAGGCAATTATCATTACAAAGAAGGTTAAAGTGCTCAGTCAGCACTATAGTGACATTCTCTTCAGCGCCATAAAAGCCCTCCTAAAGCATAAACAAGGTACGCACGCATAAGCTGACCTACTCACTCTCTCCTTTGAGGAACCTTAGCTATCTTTGCCTAATTTAAGTTTCGGAGGGGAGTGCCCGAACCACCTATGCAGACATTTTTTTTGCAGGAAAGAAGCTCATCCAGTCTCCCTATCGTTGGGAAGGAGCTCTGAGAGGCACAACGTAAGGAGGAAGGTTGTCTAACCCCTATGAACTTAGACGGACCTGAGTCTAATTGGCTCATATCCAATAGACAAGATGTTGCTTTGGTCACAAGATAAAGAGCCTGTTTGACACAGTTTTTTTAAAAACAGAAAACAATTTTTAAAAATTCATAATATTATTTGGTTATTGTTCTCTATTTACAGTTTTTAAAAATAAGGTGAAATAGAGAACAATTTTTAGAAAACAAGTAAAAGTTGTTTTCACCAAATTTTAAAAAATAATAGAAAAACATACACTATTATTTATCTTCTATATAGAATTATTATTTTTCAATTTTTTTTCGTTAGGCAAATTAACTTCAAATTAAACAAGACTTAATGCATTGAATTTGTTAACAAGTCCATTAATTTTTAAAAATAATTTAAAACTTAAATAATAAAATCATTAATACCATAAATTTATGAATATAATAAAATATCATTTTTTTTCTATATATAATAAAATAGTATATTTTCTATTAAAAATATAATTGATGATTTTATTATAATATTACTATTTATATTTTACTAAAAACTATATATATATATATATATATATATATATATATATATATATATATATTAATTTGTTTGTAATTTAAAAATTATTTTCATTTTTAAGAACACTTCAATTAAATTTAATTAATTAATGTTATATAAATTGAATTTAAAATGTTATTGCAAAATCAAAACAAATTAAAAAAAACAATTTATCCAAACAAGTCTTTTTGTTTTTAATTTTTAAAATCTTTTTATAAAAACAACTTGCCAAATATCCTTATTTTAGAAAACATTAAAAAACTTTTTTTTTTTTCTGGTTTTTTAACTTAAAGACAATTTCTCAAAAAAAAAAAAAAAAAAGCACAAGAAGTCATGATCAAACAAGAAATAAAAAAAATAAAAAAATAAAAATTAAAGTGCTTATTTGACTTGTATTAAAAATAAATATTAAAATTATTTTTATCTTATAGTAATTTTTGTTTTACTATAATAAAAAAATTGTTTCATAATTAAAAAAAATTATTTATCTATAACTCATACATAATTGTAGATTTAATTTTTATTTTTTTTAATAAAATTTAATTTGAATTTAATTTCATATTATTATAAATTAAATTTATAAATTTTTATAAAATAAAAGTAAGACATTGCTTTTAAAAACAATACAAATTCCTTCATCTAAACAAGTTTTTTGTTTTTTGTTTTAAAAAACCTTTTTTAAAAACATCTTGTCAAACACTTTTATTTAAAAAAAAAAAATTAAAAATTGTTTTTTGCTCTATTTTGAAAACAATTTTTAAAAACAAAATTTAAAAAACATAGCCAAAATGGCCCTAAATGAGCCAGGGTCTTAAGCTCTCTAGGCCGATCCTCTAATTTAAGGTCAATAAATTCAATATCCTTCATGATGGGTTAGACCTCATAATCATGATATACTAATGAAGATAGCCTCATCAAGTGCATGCTCATAAAAAAGAAAACTAGCATCACTAAAGGAGCCATACATCATGCAAATTGAATGATAAACAAAAACAAAACTTGAAATTCGAGTTGCAAATTCTAACACTAGATTAAAACATTACTCTAAATAACAACCCATTATGACACCCATTTCTGCCTAAGGAATCCAAAATCTAAGTTGCATAGCACCACAAGTGTGCCATCTTAAGTCAATCATCAATTCAATGAGGTCGTCAAATGGTTCGTGAAAGGATGTTGCATTCATGGTGTGAGTTAAGATGGATCAATAATCACATTTGATTGAGAAAGGAGAATCATCCCAAATTTAATGAGATCTTGAATGGCATTATGCAAAGAAAGAAAATGAACAAAATCATGGCTTGATACCTAGTGATAACTACAAAACTCATTTACTTGAAAATATAAGGGTAAATGGTTTGGAACGATCGAGGTGCCATGTTGTCAATAATCTTGTAGCTAGAAACTTCTCAAAAGCTCTATCCAAAAGCATCCTCAAGTTAGAATAATGCCTTAGATGTGGCTTAGGAAAGTAGATTGTGCCTAAAAAATAATAGTAACCTATGGGTACCATTGTAGAAATAAGGGTCATATTATTGTGATTTGATTAATGAATAAAGAATGTTGTTATGATTTTGGTTGATGATGATGTTGTAGTATGTTGGAATACTAGGATCAGAGGGGTGCATGCTTTCTAGATCTCAAGGCTACTAGATCTGATTAACAATAGAAGCAAGGAAACTTCGATTTAGATGTTATAAAAATCATACCTTTGAATTTAGATTTTCCTAAATCCTATTCCAATTAATGTAGGAATCTAAAAAACCTTGTGATCTTCCACTTGATGGCTTGGTCTTTGATCCTTGGTACTTATGTAGAGTGACTACACACCATGAGAAGAGAGAAAGAGAGAGAGAGAGAGAGAGAGAAAAGAAAGAAAGAGGCTATGGTTTCTAGAAGGCTACTAGTTTGAAAGTTTTGAGTCTTAACCTTAAAACCCAAGGGGTTCATAGAGACTCTTTAATAGGCTTTAGTGACTTTGGCCTAACTTGGGCTTGAGTCATTTTATCTAGGTCACTAGGTCTTAATTACCTAATAGACTCCAATTAATTACTTAGCCTAATGCAAAAAATCAAAACAACTAATCATAAATTCATGTGCAATCTTGCATTTTTACTAAAGCAACCTTATACATATAAATGATTACTGGTCTATAAAACCTAAAAACTTGTGCCAACAAAAGATTGTTAGCTCAAACAAGAACTACTAGGACCTATATGAAAATATTTGCTCATTCAAAATCAAATTCTAAAGTTGGCTTAAAATTCCAGTAGCATGAGTCAATTGCACTTTTGTATCCTTTGACATTAAATATAATTGAATAAATTTTTTAGATGTTATGAATTATTATCTACTATATGCAAGCTCCCTATGAATTGATGTTCATAATCTAATAAGGTGAAAGCTATTAATCTTTTAAGATTACTTATACTATCCTTGAATCTTAATCCTCATTGTTAGAAAAATTAGGCTAATCCAATATAAGGTAATCACCTTAGAGGGGGGGTGAAAAGGGTGATGGTCTCTTTTGGCAAATTCAAACTATGTGAATGTAAGAGACAAATATATGCAAGTATATAATAAAACAATATAAAGACAATTGCATATAAAGTAAAAGAGTAGGGAAGAGAGAATGCAAACACAAGATTTTATAGTGGTTTGACGCATCCCGACCTACATCCACTCTCCTCTAGCTTCAATCCCAAGCTTGAGGTTCCACTAATTCAAGGCTTCCAAACCAAGCCTTCAAGCAATACAATTGGATTATGGTTTCAATCCACCCTCTTGGATTTTTGGCTCCAAGCACCCTTTACAATCCTCAAGAGATACCCCATTATTGAACAACCTCTCAAGTGATACCCCACACTTGAAAATCCCTAAGTGATGCCTCACACTTAGACTTTTCTTCTAAAAGATTTACGAATGATTTCACAAAATCTTAATACAAAACTTTAGGCTCAAATGATACAAGAAAACTAGGATTGAATGGTGCACTAAAGATATGCAAGTTTTAGAACAATGATACACTAAAAAACACTCTTCCAAGGCTCAAATATATTCAAGAAATGTTTGAGAAGGTTAAACTTATAAACAATGAAAATTTGGAGCCTTTTTATAGAGAAAAAAAGGCAAACTAGTCGTTGGGGGTTCAATCGATTGAGCTAGGGGTCGACCGGTTGACTAGCCGTTAACATTTAATGCTTGGCAGGTGATTGTTGGACCTCAACCGGTTACTGTTCACACCTTGACCGGTTGAGGTGGGGGTCGACCGGTTACTGTTCATACCTTGACCGGTTGAACAATCGTTCTAAATAGAGAGAAAGTTCTTTGCACTTCTCGACTGGTTGAGCTGGGGAGTCGATCAATTCCTCATTTGGTTGAACCGGATGAGCCATTTTTGGCTCAACAACCAACTTTTTCAACAAGCTTGGAAAACATTTAACACAAGGTTTTAGTTGAAAACATGAAATCATCTAATTTTAAAAATTTTAAAACAAAATAACTCTTGGATGATTTTGGTGCATAAGTAAAGAATGTAATGCATGAAAATCCTAGTGCACCAACAACCTTACAAATAGATCTTATGAAGCTTGGGTCTTGAAAAACACTTCTTTTTGAGGTGGTCTTCTTTTTCATGATTTCTCCTTGGCTTGATTTGTCTTTGTGATTTCCACTTTGGAAATCATCTTGCCTAGTCACACTTGAAATATAATCATTAGTTCTAAACCTTGTTTTGTTATCATCAAAACCGAACCAAACCTTGATTTCACACTCATATTATGTGACTAACTGACATACTCTAGTTCACAAAGAGAATATGTCAAATTCAACTAAATGAAATAATATGACCACAACTTTCATAATTAAAAGTCCTTAGAATCACCCAATGGGACACATTTTCCCAAATCCATGAGATATCACCATACCTTCTTGAGAATACCTATTGGTACATACTTTAATTAATAATGATCCAATTCATAAGGAATAGATGAACACTTTAAGGTCTCACCTATAGGTCAAAACTTTTGAAGATCTCAACACTATCTTAATGTTTTCTCAAGGTTGAGAGTCATACAACATACTAGCTTAGTAAAATTATGACTACTTGATACCCAATTTCATGATTCACTATTGGTCTTATTCAATGTGTAACCATATACACTAGTACGTTTACCATATAAAACTCATCCTGATAACCAAAACTAGTCATTCCTAAAATTAAAAGATAGTGAATTACAACCTCAAATGAATTTCCAAAGTTCATAAACCAACTGTGAACAACTCATCAACTCGTAAGAAACCCATGATTTGAATCCTCCATGCAACTCCTAATGCACCAAAGTCATATACAATCACTACTATAAAAAACTAATATAATGATGTTTCATACCTTGACAATTGTTAAAAGTGTCAATATTTTGGAAAAAAAAAAAGATTTATATTTGTGCTTTAGGAACAACAACATTTTTATTCCTTGCCATTTTTTAAGAGTGTCATTATAAGAAATGCTTATATTTCTTGGCGTTTTTTAAGAGTGTCATGGTAGGATTTTATGTTATTAACTACCTTGATGATTCTTACAAGCACTATTTTATCTCTTACTATATAAAGCCCATGTTTCTCATTCTCATACCCGAAACCTTCAAACCCGATAAAACATAAAAAACCTAGAGCATGTACCCACACTAGCAACCTTAACCTATCACCACTACCATAGAAAGTGACTTCCCTTTTGATGTCTTTGCCCTCTCTACCCTATGTGTTGCTTTCTTTTCTCTCCAATCCTCTATTGGTCATGTTCCCCCTTTGATTGCCAAAAAAATTACAAGATCTCTATGGTTCTATACTATAAACCCTTGATTTTGCCCTTAACCCATATAGGTTACTACCCTAGTAAATTATCGTAATTCATTGACTGGTAATTTTTTATTCTTTCTCAAGAGCTTCATGGAGGACAATTATGGAACTTTAATGTGATCATATAAACTTCTGGTTTTTTTTTTTTTAGTTTAGAAATCTTTGTTGCTTGAACTTATTATTTCTTTTAAATATAATTTGAATTGCAAAAAGGAAATTTGTTTTCAGAAGACAAATTCATGATTTAAATTAAACAATAATTGATTCCATTTTCTTTAAAAATATGAAATACAATAAGAGTTTGATAATGAATTGGGATAAGATTTTTTTTTTAAATATAGAATGATTTAATATGATTCAAGCATTTTGTTAGCATTATCTTATAAATTATAGAAATCGAAGTATTAATTAAGATTGTTAAATGTTTAAATTGAAAACTAATATGTTAAGGTTACCAAATATATATTTTAAGGTTTTCTTTTATGCTAAAATATTTTCTTTCTTTCTTTCTAATATTTCATGAACCATAAATTGAAATAAAAATATGAGTTTATTAATATGTCAATAATTATCCTTCTAATACCTCATGAACCAAAAGCAAAATTAAAATTTGAAGTTTATTACAACTACCTAATTCATGTTTTGAAATATAAAATAGAATGAGTTAGTTCTTTTAATAATGGACTTGCTAAATCAATGTTCTTTTTTTTAATATCTAATGAACCACAAATTAAAAATAGAATATTTAAGACATTACAACTATTGAAACGCAACTTAAAACATGAAATGAATTGGTCTTTCAATTAATAACAATTATACAGTCTATATGCTTTCATAATATATATATTAATATTTACATGGTTTAAAGTGCGCTCTCTTCATAACTCAAACACATTATAACCGGTCACCATGTCAACCTATCCATTACCAGCTATACACTTAAACTTTATAACCCATACCAACCCATAACCTAGTTCCTTGTAGCTGCAACCAGCCGTCCCATCTCCCTGCAACTACCCAAGACCCATCTCCATAACTTCACCTCCTACCTCCAAGAGTTTGCAACCAAAGTAATCTTTTTTTTTTAAAAAAAAAAAAACCAAAGTAGTGTATCTTTCAAATTAATTGCTAAACTACTCTTTTGAGCCCACATCATCAAGTTGTCTTTGACTTTTCTTTCCTATTTAGCACACTTTTCTTTCCTAGTAGCACACTTATATTTTCGGTGTTTTTTTTATTTTTTTTATTTTATATTATCCCAAAGCCCCTGTATTCTTATCTGAAATCCTAACTATCATTTTCTCTTCTCACCGTCTGCGACTCCCACCATCTACGGCTCCCACCAACAGCTCCCATTAGCAACGTCTTGCAATGCTAGGTAAGTTTTTGAAGCAATTTAATTTTGGGTAAAATAGTATCTAAATATTTGGGTAAGTGGGTATGAGGACAGAAGTGGTTAATGGGTTTTTTCTTCTTGGTTTTCTCATCTTTCTCACTAACCAAACAGAGGAAAATGAAACATTAAAAACACCGAAAATAAACAAAGAATCAAATCGAACAAGTGGTTCATGAGTTTGTTTGCCCTTATTTTCCTTAGTTTTCTCACTAACCAAACGGAGGAAAACGAAACATTAAAAAGACTAAAAATAAATAAAGAATCAAATTAAAAACAACAACTAATGTTTTATGCCCACTTCTATTTGAAATTAAAAAAAATAAAAATAAATTTCATTTATTTTCAATCTATAAATGTTATTGCTATGACATACATATATATATTCTTTTAGCACACCTAATATTTAATATTTATATTCCATTAATATTTATTTTAGATTTCTCATTTTGGCCAACTAGATAATTAAAAAAATTAAATTAGTTAAATTACTACGTATGAATGGATAATATATTTGTACATAGATCCCACAAATCTTATAATATTTAATAGAAAAAAAGAAATTAATTACTATTTTTGGAATTATTAAAATGTATAAAAGTTGGGAGAGTCAAGGATGTAAATGATAAAAATGGCCTTACTGGGTATATTTTAATTTTGTTTTCAAGTATTTTAAATTTATTAAATTGGTAATAAGTCTTAAAAATGGACTTTGGAATGATATTGTATGAAAATGTAAAATATTTGCAAAAAATTCTAAAAAAAAACACTTAGTCTTCCCTTTTAAACAAATCAAAATTATATTTTAAACATATTATTAATGTTACATTTTATAAAACTTTCATTAATTACATGTAAAACCATTACCAAAATGTTATATTATTAACAAAATAAAAAATAAAAAATAAGAAATAATACTAAAAATAAATTTAATATATAGAAAATATTAGTTTTTACTTAAAATTTAACTTATTAAATTATAAAATATAAAAATTGAATTAAATTAGAAAAATTTTAAAATTAACAAAATATAAGAAAAAGTGTATTAATATGTTTATTTTCTCTTTTTCGATTATTTTAATGAAAAAAGAAATGGAAAAATATTAAAATATTTTTAGTAGTAACTATTAATTATGTTGAATATGTACACTTTACATCCATTTTTTAAACTAATATAAAATCAAATTTTGAACAAATTTAAAAAAATTTCCACTGAATATGGATAGCTTAAACAACGACATTTTAATTGTTAATGGAAAAATAACAACATTTTATTCAATTTTAATGGTAATAAATAACAAAAAAATATTATTAATAAAAAAACATTGAATTATTTGGATATTAAAGTGTTATTTGTTATTTGACGGTTGTGAATAGCATACCCTATTGTTGTTATTTGTTATTTCATTAAAAATTGATGTTATTACTAATGTTTTCTATTGTGTAATTTTATGGTTAGAAATGAAATTGATTTGATTTTTTTTTTTTTGGCTTCTTCTATAGGTAAACTATGTCTAATTTATCGATGGCAATAGGTTGTTTTTGTAATGGGAAAATGGTGAGAACACAAACCGATGTTGATTATGTTGGGGATAGAGTTGTGGTTGAACCTACTGATGTGCCTCTTAGGACAACATATGAACAACTGCTAGAAATAATATACTCGGTCACTAATATCAATAGAGAACATTTTTAATTAATTCTTAGTTGTAAGTATCCTATGAAAAGAGGGAATAAATTCCAACCTTGCCTGGTAAAGAATGATAGTGGTGTAGCTTGAATGTTAGAAATGCATAACAGATTTGGGATGGATGAAGTTGAGTTATTTGTTGAACAAACACCGATTGACTTACAAATGAATTCACCAATTGGTAATTGCACACCTTTGTTACTTGGTGAAAATGATGGTACTAGCAATGTTCAAAATCCATTTACTTTTGAGCATAGAGCAGAAGAAGATGAGGAAAATGAAGAAGGAAGACAATGTGATGATGACAGTGTAGGAGCCAAGGATGTTCATAATGATGATAATCAGGATAGGGAAGGTAGTTCGTCTTTTTTAGCTGTTCGTGAGGCAATTGAAAGAGAAAAAAATGAGATATGTGATTGTGGATGAGAGAGGATATAACTTGTCAAACAATCTAAATCCAAATGATCTAGATGACCCAATTGAATTATCTCCAATGCAATATCATTTGGCACCATCACCATAGTTTGAAAATGTTGAAAACATTGGTCATGTTGTGTCAAGTGATTGAACCCCATGGGGAAACACTCTTACAGGATATCCAATCAAAGAGTTCACAATTGGCCAAATATTTAATTCCAAAGGAGATTTGCAATATGCTGTAAAGATGTACTTTATTAATTCGCACCAAGAGTATATCGTTTTGTCATCCACAAAGAAATTGTTGGTCCTAAGATGCAAAAAAGCTGAACAGTCTCAATTGCCTTGGAGACTTCATGCTATGGTTGTTAAAGGGACATCTTTATTTGAAATCAACAAATATAGTGGCCTGCACACATGTGTCAATCCTTACATGAACCAAGACCATCATCAGTTAGTGTTGATGATGCATAAGATTACATTTGCAACATTTTGCACCAATGTGACTAATTAATTTTTTTTTAATTACAAGTATTATGGGATCCATATACAACAGATTTGATTGCACATCTTTCGGTTATATGTCAGGCTAACGAAGACATTTGGTGAACTATGTCATCTTTTATTTACTTTGATGTTATCGAGTGGCATAGACCAATACGAGATTTATGCCAGTTTCGTATGCAACAAAGGATACCTCCACCTTGTTTGATAGATATGGAGCTACATTTAGTGGATAGGAGAGGACGACATTAATATGATTGGGCGACATTCCATGCCCAGTATAGTTCTCTTTGGGCTACTCATTATGAGTGTATTATGACAACACCACTTGCTATTACTACCATTGATTTTTATGATCCATATATGCAATGGTATTGATGTAAAAACCATTTTTTAATGAATGTTAAACTTAAACTATGTGCAAATGCCTCATGTTTCATTTTCTTATACAGATCATTGTCGTATCGTAGATGGCTATTTCAGATGATTTAGAGGAAACTCGCTGAATTACTATTGATGTTTTACGCCTTATAAGAGAGGGTCATCGCATACACTCAACACAAGAGCCATCCATATCTTCAGGGCCATCCATGAGACCACCATCATTGATTACGCTTGTTAGGGTACCACCCATTAAAAGTCGAGGGAGAAGTGGTCATCGAGCTGGTTAGCAACATGTACCTCTAGAATCTACTTTGGTACAACCCTCACATGTATAGGTACCTAAAGGACATCAGTCTCCATGTGTACATCGGGTTCTACCTCCCTCAGTCACATATGACTCGAAAGCTCCTATAGATGGCACATCACAATCTATAAAGATGGAGACTTTTTAGATAGCACAGATGGATCCAACAAGTATGGCCATCTACCATAGATGTTCACAACAAAAGAGAAAGACTCCATCATGTGGTGTTGAGAGCTTTTTTCATGTTTGTAGAAATATAATAGTTTGGTTCATACATTTAAGTTTATATAAAATGTCAATTCAAAGTAGTGATGTTATGTTATTCATATGTTTCCTTGATAATTCAAACAAATAAGACTCAAATGCATCCTAAGGCCCGAATGAAAGAAATTTTAACTAAACAAATTGTTACAACCATAACCTATTTTTCTTTCATATAATTAAAAAATTATACATTTTAACCAAGACATAAGTTCAAATCATACTTAATAAGGAATAACCTAAAATCATAATCATTGGCATTAATTTTCATATGAAAATATAAAATTTTAAAATAATATAAACAATTTGTTTAGTTATTTTAAAATTTAAAAATAATATGAAAAAATAATTTTCTTTAATTCATATGTGATAAAATTCATAAAACAAATAAATATTTTATTTACCATAAATATATAAAATTTTATGGGAATGCATGTAAGTGAAATTATTTTCTCAAAATTTCAAGGAAAATATGGAAAAAAAAGGATAAAGCAAAAAATAATAATTTTAAAACAACCGTAACGAAAAAATTTGTTAAAGATAGTTTGTAAAAAAAAAAAAATTTAAATTGACAATGAAAAATTGTAAGAAATTTTCCCTACTCCGAAATGAACTTTGGAACCCTAGGTACATCCTTAAGGAAATTTCGTACATCGTAAGAAATTTTGGTACATCCAATCACTTCCTAAAAATCCCTATAGGAATAAATGGATCATGGGTAATAAGATAGGGGTCTCGATAGTTCAAGGATTAGATGTATCAAATTTTTTAAGGATGTACCAAATTTTCTCAAGAATGTACCTAGGGTTCCAAAGTCCGTTTTAGAGTAGGGAACAACCTCCAATCACCTTCCAAAGACCCCTAAAGGAATAAACGGACTATGGGTAATAAGATAGGGATCCTAGTAGCTCAAGGATTGGATGTGCCAATTTTTTTTTATGGATGTACCAAATTTTATGAAGGATGTACCAAATTTTGTAAATGATGTACCGAATTTTATAAAGGATGTACCAAGGTTGCCAAAATTGGTTTCGAGGTGGGGAACGACCTCCAATCACTTCTCGAGAGTCTCCAAATGAAGAAATGTACCATAGGAAGGAAGATAGGTGTCTCATTAGCTCAAGGATTGGATGTATCAATTTTTCTCAAGGATGTACCTAGGGTTCCAAAGTTTGTTTCGGAGTAGGAAACGACCTCCAATCACTTTCCAAAGATCCCTAAAGGAATAAACGGACCATAGGTAATAAGATAGGGGTCCTAGTAGCTAAAGGATTGGATGTACCAAATATTTTTAATGATGTACCAAATTTTGTAAATGATGTACCAAGGGGGCTAAAGTCCATTTCGAAGTGGGGAACGACCTCCAATCACTTCCTAAGGTTTTCCAAAGGAATATAAACCATGGGAAAGAAGATAGGTGTCCCATTAGCTTAAGAATTGGATGTATCAAATTTTTTTTAATGATGTACCAAATTTCCTTAACAATGTACCTAGGGTTCCAAAGTTCGTTTCGGAGTAGGGAACAACCTTTAATTACTTCCTAAAGATCCTTAAAGAAATAAACGAACCATAGGTAATAGTATAGAGGTCTTGGTAGTTCATGGATCAGATGTACCAAATTGTTTTATGGATCTGCCAAATTTTGTGAAAAATGTACCAAATTTTGTAAAAGATGTACCAAATTATCTTTAGGTTGTACCTTAGGTTCCAATGTTCGTTCCAGGATGGGGAACAACCTCCAATTCCTTCTTCAGGGTCTTTAAAGGAATATATGAACCATGAGAATGGAGATAGGGGTCTTGATTCCTCTAAGAATGGATATAACTAGGATTCCAAAGTTCGTTTTGGGGTGGGTGAGGACCTCTAATTACTTATCGAGGGTCCCAAAGGAATATATACACCATGATAAGTATGATAGTGGTTCTAGTTCCTCTAAGCATGAATTTACCTTTTTTTTTCTTCTTAAGGATATGCCTATTTTTTATGAAATTAATATAAAAGGTTAAATACAATTTTTTTATGAAAAATATATTTTATTTTAATTAAAAATTAAAAATTTTAACCAAACAAAAAGTTAGATCCACAATCAATTTGAAAACACTATTGGAATGCATGAATAAACAATATTTTTCCCATTTTACACTAAAATTTAAAAAAAAAAAAAAAAAAGACAAAGTTCTAAAATCTCATATCACTTTTGAGGGTAATTGTGAAACAATTTGAAAGCACTATTGGAATTAATGAATAATTTTTCCCATTTTACACTAAAATTAAAAAAAAAAAAAAGCAAAGTCCTAAAATCTATTTTTTTTTTTTTTAGTTGATGTATGATTTTACACGATTTCCCTTTAAAGATATTTGTGAAACCACAATTAGTAACTGTAGTTCTAAAGAAAATTGCAAAACCACAGTCACAGGATATTTTTAAAACCATAGTTACTAAATGTGGTTTTATGGTTATTATGATAAAGAATATTTTAAAAATAATTTTCAAATCACAATACTATTGAAACAGGGGTGGTTTAAAAATATTTTTGAAACCACAGTTACAAACCATGGTTCTAAGGAAAATTGTAAAACCATGGTATCTGACTGTGGTTTTAAGGCTATTTCTAAAACTTTTAAAACCACAATCACCAACGGTGGTTTTTTACACTAAAAAAAAAAGTCACATGGATGATCATGTGGATAGAAAATACTGCTTTGAAAAATATTTTGAGATAGGTTCTATTCTTACCATTTTTTTTCTACAAACGGATCATTTTGGACTTAACCTGGATTGGATGAATAGAAAAGTTCCCTCTATCTGGTGACTGGTGAACGTACTTTGGATATTTTCCCTACTCCTATTGCGTCTTTGATTCATCAATTCCAATCTAAACTCTACCTCTAAGCTACACTGCATAGAGCTTTGGACCAACTGCTTTTATGGTTCTCTTTTTCGTTAAAGCTTCATTTCAAAGCTGTCATGCCTGCAAATGACCAAAGTCCACCCATCCTTTCACTTTTCTAGCACTCATATCCACTTTATTTTCCCCCATACCAAGCATGACACCTCTACTACAGCTTTATCTTTTTTTTTTTTTTTTCTCTCAAACCAATCACCACACTTCCATTAGAGTTTTATCTTATTCTTCTCCAAACTGAAAACCACTTGCCCTAAAACTCTATTTTCTTTCTTCCCTAAACCGAGTACTATATCATCTTCATTCTTACCTACGTTGAGCGTTGATCAATGAAGGTTTGACATGCTGTCAGTTTGTCTCGAGAAAATAACCATTGGAGTTGCATTCAATTCCATTTACCCCTCATGTACCTTGTCGGAGTTGCTTTCAGGTTTGAAGCTGTTGTTCCAATCTTGAGCGCCTCTCTTTACACTGTTGATGATAGCAAGCACACCATTATCTCGACCTTTCTCGCAAAGTGATCGATGACATCATTAGTAAGAGTTCCAACTTGATCATCAACTTTCTTGTTTGTGGGCAATTTGGACCAAAACTTGCATTCCCACCTTAAAAGGCTCTATTCTCGGTTCTACAACTCTTAGTGTAGCTGGAACACTTTGGTGCTAGGTTTCTTCCTCGACCTGTTGATGTAGTGCCCCCTAGTTGATCTTGTAGGCCATGCATGTTGTGTTTTCTGCATCTATTTTATTTTATTTTGTTTATTTATTTGTTCTTTTGTATTGTTATTATTATTATTATTATTATTATTATTATTATTATTATTATTATTATTATTTTGGTGTTTATTCTCTTTGTATTTTGGAGCTTGCATTTTAATTTTTTTAGACAACTAAGGGACGGGAAAGTTGGTTTCATCTAAGGCCTATTTGGCCGAAAAAACATGAAACAGTTTTGAGGATCATGATGAGAGCATTGGGTTGAAAGAGTGAGGTAATGTGGGAAGTGATCACTGATCTATTTTTTGGAGATTTCTAGAGGTGGTAAAAAAGCCGATAAATCATCTCTGTTATAAACATAAGGTGTCGCTACAACATAGCGTCACCTTATCCACTGACACCATAAAGGGTACCAATTGGTGACGTATTTGGAAGCGACACCAAAGCAGATAAATGGTGATGCATTCAGAAGCAACACCATATATTTTTAGTGATGCTTAATTTGATATAGAGTTGTGTGAGATATATAAGGTATCAAATTAAATGCATCATCTTTGAGTTATGGTGTCACGTTAAATGGATCACCTTTGAGTTATGGTATCACGTTAAATGCATCACCTTTGAGTTATGGTGTCACATCATTGTAAATGATTATGGAATATATGATTGTTTTTTGTTGATTAGTTTGTAGATTTTTGTAATGCTTATTAATAAAAAAGATCAACTTGTGTAAATTTTGTCTATAAATATAATAATCATATTACATTTAACTTATATTTTCATAATGCTTATGGATTAACCTGTAATACATTACATCATCTAGTAATATTTGTATATCAAATGTTCACAAAATGATAGTACATCAAACACATCAAACCCACCAAAACTAAAAAAGGAAAGTTACATTAAAATATGATTTAGAAATGTCAAGCATCCCAACATTTATGTATATCTGCATTTCATGTGCATAAAACCGGCTAACCATAAAATGACATAAGAGTTCATCCAATAAAACCCAAAATTCTCAATTCCAAATAGAGCAACGTTTATGTCCTATAATGTATGGCATAAGAGTCACATCTAAAAACCCAAATCTTGTTGCCTCTTTCTCCTTTCTTTTTATTCTTCATACTATCCTCCCAAGAGTGTATACCTACATTTCATAGTTTAATGAGTTTTAGAGTTCTTATTGAAAATAAAAATGTGATGTTATAAAAAATAAACAAATCTAAGTACTAATGTTTTTCTTTTTCTTTTTCCCATTTTGATATAAAAATAGTTCGTAAAGAATAAGTAATGTTATACAATACCAATGAAAAATTCAATCATATAACAATTAAGGGACTCACCATGAATGATCACTATACATCAACATGAGTCATGATTAGTTATAACACAAAAGTAATATATTCTCCTCTAATTTCATCAAATTCTACTTGAGAATATGTTTTTTGTCATCAAACTAAAATCAAATGAGAATGACATTAATATCACAATATTTGGAAGTATGAAACTATGTATAATTCATTAAATGAGTAAAACCTTTAATGCAATTACTATAGAATCAACAATTATCTCTTTAATGAATTTCATAACAAAATAATTACATTTGAACTCAAATAAAATACTAATCTTCTACTTAAAATCTGTATTTTTAAAATTTATTTTTTATAATTCATCATGCTTTTAAAAATCATTTTTAACATCTAATTCTTTTTATATATTTTTTTTATTTCTTGGAAGGATTTTTTTAATTTCAATATTTTTTTAATGTTCATTTTGTGAAATAACAATGTCCATTAAATTTCTTCTCAATTATAGAAAATAAAATTTTAGCAATAAAATATAAAAATATTTTCAACTACTAATATGATAGGACATGATATTATAACAAGCATGAAAATTGTGTATATAAGACAAAAAACCTAATTCATTATTAAAAAATGACAAGCATGAAAATTGTATATATAAGACAAAAAACCTAATTCATTATTATAAAATGTTAAGAGAAAAAATTAGTGTAAGAAAGAATTAAAGAACCTTTCATAAAAATTATTGAATTTTCAATCATAACTCCAATTGATATTTCTTTTTTTCTAAGTAAAATAATTAATAAAAAAAAATTGGATATGAAAAATATGTTCAAATAAAAATAAAAACATCAAAGGAAAAAATGTTCAATATTTTTAATTTTTTAATTTTAATATTCTTTAGATCAATAAATTATCAAACATCTTTTTCAACAAAAATAAAAAAATAAAAAGAAAAAGGAAGAAAATTAAGAGTTTTATGGAAGGAATTAAAAAAAAAAAATTGTAATAAAAGGATTTTATAGAAATTTCCTAACCTTGAAAGGAAAATTTCATCATCAATCTCAAATTACTCCAAAGTTTGGTCAATGCATATAAAAACAATAAGAAAAGAAGACAAAAATAAAACATATTTTTAGAATCCTTTTGCGGGAAATGACAATATTAAGAATAATTTTCTCAAAAATTATTTTCCAAATATCACCAACCAATATCCTCATCACAACATACTATAATATTATGAGAAAATAAACAAAATTTCATAGAAAATCAAAAGAAAATTAGCAAACATCTTCTTCAAAAAAAAAAAAAAAAGAAAGAAAAAGGAAAAAGGAAGAGTTTCATGGAAGGAATTGAAAAATTATGTAATAAAAAGATTTTATAGAAATTTTCTAACCTTGAAAGGGAAATTTCATCATCAATCTCAAATTACTCTAAATTTTGGTCAACACATATAAAAACAATAAGAAAAGAAGGTAAAAACAAAAAATAAAAAACATATTGTAAGAATAGAAAAAATATGAATAGAACAAATTAAAATGAGATATTAACCACAATATCATGTAAAAGAATAGGAAAAAAAAAATCAAAATATAAGATTTGATCATTTTTATAATTATGAAAATTTTCATTCCTATTAAAATTTTTTTTAAAAAAAAACACAATTCATTTACAATAATAAATAAAAAATAAAATTAATTTATCATTGTTAATTCCAATATTCCAAACCAACTCCAACATGATATGGAAACTATTTCATTTTTCTTTTTGTGGGAGATGACAATATTGAGAATAATTTTCTAAAAAATTATTTTTCAAATATTACCAATCAATATCCTCATCACAATATACTATAATATTCCTAGAAAAAAAATAGAAAGTCCCATCAAAGGAAATTTCCTATAAGATCAAAAGAAAATTTCATGTTGTAAAATGTTTATCTCTTGTTCTGAGTATGAAAGATATTAAAAATTAATTCATTTTTCTTATTTTAATTCATTTTGGGGTTCATAGGTTTAACAATGAAACAAAAGATATGGTGAAATGTTATCTTTTGTTTCATTGTTAAACCTAGTTTTTACTTTCCTACAACTCAATAAAAAAACACTATCGACACAATCCACATTACAGATATACCAAATCAATGAATATAAATCAATTGTGCTAAAAAGATTTTGACATTAATAAAAAAAATGAAAATGATAGATCTAAGAGATTTTGGGTTACCTAAGAGTCCACGAAGCAAAGAAGAGTAGTTATGTGTTAACTATGGGTGTGAGAAGAGGTAGAAGAAAATTTTGATTAGGGTTATGGAATGAGATTTTTTTGGATTGTGGGTATGTGGAAACAATGAGCTTTTTATATACTATCATTATTCTCAAAGTGGGCTCATTAAGTTATAATATTTAAAAAAAAAAAAATATTTTATATGGTGTCACTTTTCCAAAACTGACACTATAAACCTAAAATTAATATCATTGATCCTAATTGAAATTTTTTTATATGATGTGTCACCTTTGTGGATTTTAAGTCATATGGTGTCATTATTTTAAAAGTGACACCATAAATTATTTTTGTAGTAGTGAATTAAGGGATTAGAGATCTTTTGGCTTTTCTTTGATTCTCTGTTGAGAAAAGGCTTGAGAGAGAGAGAAAGAGAAAGAGAGAGAGAGAGAGAGAGAGAGAGAGAGAGAGAGAGAGAGAGAGAGAGAGTTTCAAAAGAGGAAAAGCTAGGGTTGAGAGAGATCTTTGGGAAAAGTGTTTCGGTAGGAATTAGAGAGCAATAAAGCTTCCGACTATTTGATTTTATACATTTCGTCTTCCTTTTAGGTTCCATTTTTCTCTAATTATTTTGTGTATTTGTAAAAATCAAGACTAATTCTTTGGTTTTGTGTTTTCTTGGATTTGAATAAAATTATTTTAGAACTAATTAATAATTATAATTCGTTTTCTTGTTGTTGACTTGTGTTTGGTTATCTCGGAATTTTGGAATAAATTTCTACGGTCTTTGCATCTTATACCTTGATTTGGATCATTTATGTATATATATATATATAAAACCCTAGGTCATTACTTCTGGCAAATTTTTATTAATTTATATCAAATTTGTTTGAAGGTCTTTTGATTATAGTTTGTTCATTTGTTTCTTAATTCCTTAGTGATTTATATCAAATTTGTTTGAAAATAATTTTTTTATTTTGTTTATCTGTTTTAATTATGTATTGATTTATATCAAATTTCTTTAGAGGTCTTTTATTATAGTTTGTTCATCTGTTTTTGTTTTTTATTCCTATGGATTCGATTGTCTTAAAAAATTGAGATGATTTCCTGCTTCATCTGTTTTCTCTATAGATATTTGATTTGTTTACTACAATTGTAAATTGATGTTTCATGAAGGTCTCTGTTTAAGAAATCCTAAATAGGTTATCACATGAATATTATAGATTTGTTGTTTAAGGTGCCAATTATTTAAAATTTATATAATAGCTTTCAAAATTTTGGATCTATACTTTTCCTATGTTTTTCTTTGTAGATGTTTAGTTTGTTTTGATTATAATCATAAATTGATGTTTCATGAAGGTCTCTATTTAATAAATTCTGAATATGTTATCACATGATTAGAGATTCATTGTTTTAGGTGTCGATTATTAAAAGTTGATATAAACGCTTTTGAAATCTTGGATCTAGACTTTTCCTCTGTTTTTTCTATAGATGTTTGATTTGTTTTGTTGCAATCATAAATTAATGTTTCTTGTGGATTTTTGTTTAACAAATTCAGAGTAGGTTATCACATGATTAGGGATTTATTATTTTAGGAATGATGTAATTGTTTTAAAAAAATTTAGATCTAGGCTTTTCATTTAAGAACTGTTAACTTAATATTAGTTTTTATCATTTTATGTATTTAATTCATGATTTATTTAGCATTTCTGTGAATCTAATTTAATTCAATATACTGAGATTTTTAATTCTATGAATTTAAATGAACTTAGTTAATCTAAATCCTTATTTTACAACTTTCCTCAAGTCTTTATTAATTATGATGATATAGAAAGATTTTTTTTTTCTTTTTGAATTTAAAATTGTTATTGTTTTAATCTTTGTTTAAATAACACTCTAAGTGAATTATTGCATAAGTAAAAATTCATATTTTCTTTAATTTTAATTGTTATAGGTTGGTCCAAATATTTTAGAGAATTTAGAATCTGGATTACTCTGTTTTACAATATTATGTTAATTTGATTATTATATGTGTAATTAGTAACTCACTTACAATTTCTATACTGATTCAAAACATTTAGAATCTAGTTTTGTAGTTCTAGGGGATTAAAATAAATTAGTCACTCTAAAGTCTTTTCATATATATATATATATATATATATATATATATATATATATTTCAAATCTTCATCAAGTTATCATGAATCTTATAAATCTTTCTAAAATCCCTGAACTATTGTTTTCTTTAAATCTTTGTTTAATATAAATTCATCAAATCATTGTGTAATTAATGATTCGTTCTCTTTAAAATCTCAACTATTACAAATGGATTAGAACAATATTGATAAATCATTGTTAATTAGGTTATTTCATGCAATTAAATTTACCATTTGCTTAGGACATCAATGACTTCATGTTGACTAAAATATAATCAGGTTGACTTTTCTATGATTTTAAATGAATTATTCTCCATTTTCCACAAATTTATAATAGTTTGATCTCACTTAAAAGTATGATGGGTTTTATTAATGATTTGGTTTAATCTTGTTTGTTCAAAAATCTTAATTTGTATTTTTTAATTTTGGCAATTTAATTAACAATCAAGTAATAGACAAAGTTAATATATATTGATTTGTTCATATTTGCATATTTTAGGAGTTTGTACAGGGGAAATCAAATCTTCATTATTAATTTGATTTAGTGAAACACTTGAAATAATCTCTTCTTGATTTACATTGATTTTGAGTTAACATGATGAGATTTAAAATCTGGGTAATGATGCTTCAAGTTCACTGACCTTGTTCTAGTATGCTTTGATTGAGAACTTGACTGATGACATTCCACAAATATCCATTGATTGATACAGATTAATTTATCTTGAGAATGTAAATTGTCTATTTTTTTATTATTCAAATTTGAAATCCTCCTAGACATTGTGGGAATTGGTTGGATCGATTTTAGATTTCATCAATTATGTGAAATTGAATTAATGATTTAATGTGAACCATGTACTCTAAAAGTGACTGAATTTCATATTTAGAATTCTTGTTTATAATGTAATTCTTTCCTTTTTCTAATTGTATCTTGGAATGTTAATAATGATTGAATTCTATTCCTTTAAATGTTTGCATGCAGGTTATTATCCTATTCACTTGTAATTTTATGTGATGGATTTGGTGATATTGAGATAGACTTTTGGACTATTACGAAAATGGTTGAATAGATGAGAAACAAATGAATGAACAATAATTCTAGGAAGTAAGGATGGATGCGGAAAAGGTTGAGGAAGGTTAGGGTATCCAAATTTTATAGTTTATGCAAGAAAAGGAAATAAACAAGAACAATTTTAATTAATTGATTATATAATACTATAAATCAATATTTTTAATGCAAGTGATTGTAAGCGATTCATCTAGATAACTAGTAGATTACCATTTTATATGGACATAGGAAAGAAATAAAATATCAGTGTATAGCTTTCGATCATCATAATCTTGATGTTTTTTTTAGAGTCCTTGGATAAGTTGCATGACATTGGGCTTTGGAATAAAACTCTTTATTTTAGAAAAACCTGATTTCCCATTTTCTTTTAAGACATAAAGTGTCCCTCAATGTTTTACAAACTCTCTTACCCTTGTTTTCTTAAATCAATGAACTTCAAAATGACGTTTCATACATGTTAAATAATCTATTGTTTTAAAATCAGTTTTGAATCATTTTATAATTATTTAGTTTTCCATTAAAAAAATAATCTAGTTCCCTTAGGCCATTAAACTTCTATTTTCTGAAAATGAATGCTACTTAATTTCATTTGGTAAGCATGTTTAAAAAACATGTTTTAAAAATGATATACACGAATTGAATTTCATTTATTTTAACAAAACTAATAATAAAAGAAGTGTCTACTCAAACCCGAGTTTTCAAAGACATGTTTTTTTCAAAATAAGGAGAATTTTTTTTTAGGGTTTTTATTTCTTATTTTGTTTTTCTTTTTTTTTTAAAAAACTAATAGTAAAATAAGTGTCAACTCCAATATTTATAAAATCAGTTTTTTACAAACAAAAAGCGAGTCTTGCCATCGAATGGGAACACATGTGAAAATGCGGGACTACATATATTCAACAAGCTTGGTCTCAGTAAAGTTGTAAAATTGAATTGTGAGATTTTAAGCCTTCTTAGCAAAAATGTCTTCAGTCTAGATAAGTTTTTATTTGCCTTTTTTTTTTTTTTCTTTTTTTACTAGTTTTCCTAATTTAAAGAAAATGCCTAACAAAAAAGTCTCATTTTTTTGGATATGTATATTTGTTCATATAGATCTTACCTTATTCATTCATTTTAAACATATCTCAATGCTCTATCCCTAAAAAAAAAAAAAAAAAAAAAAATTATCTTCGTTCCCAAGGATTTGAATTTCAAATATGTACGTAGGTTTTGGCAAATTTGAATTTTTTCAAGAAACATAATAAATTTTTGTTTTATTTATAGTTTATTTTTTATTTTTTGGTTATTTGTTACTATCATTATTATTTTTTATTTGAATGGATCGGATGTTGAACTTGAAAAGGTTTTGGATTTGTTTTGGAGAAAAAAAAAAAACCATATCTTTAATTGTCTCTCAAATGAGAAGTATGTTTCTGAACAATTATTATTATTAAGAGAATATATAAGAAAATGACTCACATTGTGCACTGGAAGTTTGTAAAGAGAAGAGGTGCCCTGTTCCTGGAACAAAGAGGAGAGAAACAATGCTTTGCTCTAAGCACCTATCAAGCCATTTCAATGGCATCTCTCATAATTTCCTTTTTTATTTCTCCTTGTTTATTTCATTTAATTGGGAAGGACCGATTTTTAACTTGTGTTTATTTATAGGCATCACACATGGCTCTCTAATTCAAAATCAAGGACTCATCTTTTAAAAATAGTCTTGTGATTCTGAAAAAGGTAAAATTGTTTTCCTTTACTTGAGTTCCTATATTTATTTTTTTTATAAGGTTTTTTATTTCTTGTTTACTAGAGTTGTGATTCTGCGTATGAACCACTTGGAAAAAAAAAAAAAAAAAAAAAGGTAGAGTGTTGGGGATTCATGATCATTGCCCATATTTATAGCAAAACCTATAACATTTTTCTTGCCCTTTATGTTGATGAAAAAAAAAAAAAACTTTTTGGTATAATAATCTGCAGATTGTGTTGTCTCCTAGTTGAGCGGTAGATATAATATTCATGATTAATTGAATTTTTTCTCTTTTACTAGTGGTTGTGGAGGGTGATTACGGTGTCGTTTTGGATCCATGGACCCAAGTCTTGAGAGAAGGAACTCTAAATGCAAAGTTGAATGTCGTTGATTGAAAGGCTATTCTTCAACTTCACATGTCATTAGGTTCACATTATTTTAGGCTATGCGGTTCCTTATCATGGATTAAGGTCCATTAGATCATTAGTGAAAAAGGCAAAAGTGATGCTTGTGTAACCTATAAGTAGTTATTTGTTTTGAATGTTTGATGACTATTTAACTAATGGGTAGGACTGCTTACGAATTTAATTAGCTAGTACATGCGAAATTTCAGTTTATACATTTTCCTATATGTGCATTTGTCTTTTTTTTTTTTTGTGTAATAAATAGATTTTATTTCGTGTGTATGCTTGAAGATTAATTATACAAAAGAATTTATAAAGTATTATTATGTTTGAGTAGTAGAATGTTTTAATTTGCATTATTAAAATAGGTTGGTTCTTTAAATAAATATTAAGCATTAGAGGTTATTAATTTTTTAATTTGGATTGTTAAAACAGGTTGGTTCCTTAAATATTTTTTAAGAGTGCATTTGATAGTGATTTTAGGAAGTGTTTTTAGTCCTTTTAACTCTTAAAATTTTTTATCTTTTAAGTATAAAAAATACTAGAAACACTTTTTAGAATCACTATCAAACGTACTCTAAGTATTAAAGGTTATTAATTTATGGACCACAATTTAATTTCTTAGGGTTCTAGAAAGCATGTCTAGTGGGCAAAGCACTTGAAATTATTATTTTGTATTTCATGTATATTTACCTTATTCTTTTTTACATATTTTCGGTTCTAGAAAGCATCCTATTGGGTCAAGCACTTGAAATTATTACTTTGTATTTCATTTATATTTATCTTATTATTTTTTTCTACATATTTTGTTTTTGAAAGTTGAATGGAGGCTTTATCATCACTGTCTACCTTTGGGGTAATGCATGCAATTATCAAAGCTCAAAAGCCCCCATGTGCTTTATGTGTTGCAAGTGCACATTAGTTAGTAGGACGTGTTTTGACCCACCTAACTCTCCCCTCCCTATTAGGGATGATAATTTCACAGGTTTTTCAAGTCACCCGCTCCGCCTCATCCCTATTAGAACAACTATGGGAGCATAGTAATAGGGAATGGGACAAGTTTGGGTTTACTATTTAAAACCCGAATTGGGTTCCAAGCGGGTTGAGTTTTGTAATAATCTGCTCTGCCCTGCCTTGAATATAAAATTACAAGTTTACCTCCCACCTATAAATATTTGTTTCCTGTCTCATTTTAAGGTTCTTGTTTCTACCACTCCGCGGCAGAAATTTCCTCTTCTTGGACAAATTTTATCATCTTTAGAGTTCATAGCTTGTAGAGAAGATGACCTTTCTAGCTTCAAGTAAAGATTTTAAAGAGACCTTAAATTTCTAGGTTTTGTTTTAGAATTTATCTCTTTGTTTCTATGTTTCACAGTGTGCCACTCATCTCTCACTATAAGCTCCTCTTTCTCTCTCTAAGTTTTTTGAGCCATTCTTCTTTCTACAGGGTTTTTTTTTTTCATTTCGATTCAATGTCCTTTTTCTTCTTTTTATTTTTATTTCTTTGTTAGATTCTATTCAAATTCTTTGTGCTTAATATTTTTCGTCTTCCTTCAAATGGGAGAGAAAGTGGTAATCACCTTCATTTTTGTTTTTAGGCTTTGTTTTTTTTAGAAATATATTTTGTAGGCTATCATCAACATTGTTGTTCTTTTTTCACTAAACCAAACAAAGCCTTAACCATGAAGTAATTAATCACTTTTTTTTTTCATTTTTTATATTTTAGTGGGCTTTGTTTAGCTCCCAAGAAACTTGAAGCTTTTGTAAGCTCTAGAACAATTTAATCCTACTTTTGTTATATGACATAGTGGCTACAATGGTTACTTCAACTTTGTTTTATCACTGGTCAAGAGAAGCATAGAAAAACAAACTTATAGATCAATTTGGTTACTTCCCTCTTGCCATTATCATTGAAAATGGTTAGTGTTGGAAAGAATTGAGAGATTCCATTTCTTAAGTTTTTTTTTTTTTTTATTCAAGAGAACCCACAAGCTAAATCTTACTCCTTTGAATGGTTTTTGCAGGGATGGATGATGCAAACAACGACCCATTCATCCCCATTAAAGACCTTTGAAGCTTTCAAAAGATGGCAATTTTTTATTCCTTATTTTTTAAAATTATTTTTGCAATTGTTCATGCTATTTGGTGTTTTTTTTGGTGTATTATAAATTTGGAGCTAACTAGAATATATATTATAATCACTATGTGAGAGATAAATTTAATAGAATTATTAGAATTGGAGTGGTGCTTGTCTCTGGATATCCTTTTCTTATAGAGTAAAGCAACCTCGCCCACTTCACTCCACCCCGCCTTGCATCACCTCGCCCTACCCCACCCCGCTCCAAAAACATATACCTAGGTCAGGACGAGGTGGGGATGAGATTTTAATTGGTGTTTCAAAATGGTAATGAGAGTGCATTACCCTGACCCACCTCGGGTTTGGGACGGGGATGAGAAATAATTATATATTTTGAGATAGGAATGGGATAGAGGTGCCCCATCCCAAAGTTGCCCCATTGCTATTCCTACTCCCTATCCACATATTTTTTTTTAAAAAATAATATTATTAAAATAACATTGTTTAAAAAATAAATACAAAAATACGACATTTTTCATAATTTCTTTTATTTTTGCACTAAACTCGTTTTTCGAAAAGACGAATTCAATTTTTCCATTGAACTCATCTTTTGAAAAGAGAGTTTACTTTTTATATTGAATTTGTCTTTTGAAAAGATGAGTTTCATTTTTTACTTTAAAATTTTTTATACTGAACTCGCCTTTTCAAAAGATGAGTTCACATTTTTTTATATAGAAATCGTTTTTTGTTAAAACAAGTTCACTTTTATGCTAAACTCATCTATTCAAAAGACATGAGTTCTACCTTAAATTAAAATTACAACCCCCCCCCCCCCAATCCAATGCCACCACCTCTCCCCCTCCATATACTTCCATACAAATTCCAAATTTATTCAATTTTATATTAGATTGTTAAAGTTTAAAGTCTTAATTATGAAAATGCATTTAATATATATATATATATATATAGATCATGTTGTGGACCCCGCATTTCGGCTCATGCGTTTCCTACTCGATGGTGAGCTCGATTTTTATTTGAAAAATTGATTTTTTATCGATTATTTGAAAATGACTTGGAGTCGCCACTTATTTTTGTTTTATTTTTAAAGGGTAAATAAAATAAGAAAGAAAAACCCTAAGTGTGACTCCTTGTTTTGGAAAAGGTGGTCTATGAAAAACCGGATCGGGTTCGGGGGTCAGGTTACTCATCGGGAAGGTACGGTAAAGACCGTAGCACCCCTCTAAGCCCCTAAAGTCGGGTCTCTACTAATACAATGAAACTGACGTGACAATCAACGAGAAAGTCAATGGATATTCACCTAAATCATGCACAATATGAGAATCAAAACACGCAATAGAGATTGACTAGAAAGGGAGTGGATGCGTACCTCGGCCACGAGCCACAATGCGCAATCAAGAAACGGGATTAGTACACAATTAACGAATACAAATTATAGTTCATGCATATCGGAGTGCAAAATGAAGATCAAGCAAAATATATTAAGCACAACAGTTGACAATCAATAGGGATCAAAATATAGGGCCCTCGCCAAAGCCCAATTTATTGTTCATGGACTAGTCTCACAAATTCCGTGTTTCGGGATCATGAAGGATTCATCATTGCTTATGTAAAATCAAGAAAATCATAAGATTATTTAGGAGCTGAAATGAAATTAAAACTATTTGAGTGAAAACTGGATTCTTAGAATTTGTTTGAAAATCGGGGGTCTTGGGAATTAAATTTAAGAGTTGGAATTTTGGGGATTAAATTAGAAAGAAATTAGAATTTTGGAAATTGGAAATTAAGTTCGGAAATTGGAATTTTAAAGAAATGTTTAAAATAGAATTTTATAATGAATAAATAAACTATTAGTGATAAATTAATGTGAATATGAGAATTTTTCGAGATTAGGAATTTAATTTGGAAATAAGAAGTTTTAAAGAATTGATTTTAAATGGAGTTTTAAAATAAATGAATAAAATTCTAATGATTAAATAAATTAATGGGAGTACGAGAATTTTCGGGATTAAGAATTTAATTCGGAAATCAGAATTTTTAAAGAATTGATTTAAAATGGAATTTTGAAATAAATGAATGAAATATTAGTGATTAAATAAATTAATGTGAGTATGGGAAATTTTGGAATTAGAAATTAAAACCGGAAGTCGGAAATTTAGATGAATTGTTTAAAATTGAATTTTAGAATAAACGAATGAAATAATAATAATAATGAAAATAATAAGGATTAAATAAATAAATGTGGAAATTGGAATTCCGGAAATTAGAAATTGAATTTAGAAATCGGGATTTTGAAGAATTACTTAATGATGGAATTTTAAATAAATAAATAAAATAATGATGATTTAAATAAATTGATGTGAGAATTAAAATTTCGGAAATTGGAATTTAAATTTAGAAATCGGAATTTTGAGAGATTATTTAAAGGTTGAATTTTGGAAATAAACAAATAAGTAAATAAATAAAATAATGATGATTAAATAAATTGATGTGAGAATTAAAATTTCAAAAATTGGAATTAAAATTTATTGAGGAATTAATGTTTTTAGGGAGATAAATCATGCAAATTGAAAACAAAAGGGCTAATTTGAGGTGGGTATGGGCTTGGCATGGGCATGAACTAACTTAAAGTGGGTGAACAAATCAACTTGAAGTGAGCATGGGCTTGGAATGGACATGGGCCAACTTAAAATGAGAGAGCAAAGTAACTTGAAGTGAGCATGGGCTTGGAATGGACATGGGCCAACTTAAAATGAGAGAACCAAGCAAAGGGCCTTTCATCAACGCATACGGGCCTGGGCTCCAACTTAAGCCCACATCTCCAACTAGGCCAACTTAAGAAGGGTGAGCAAAACAACTTGGAGCTTTTTATCTTCACATACGGGCTGGGCTCCAACTTAAGCCCACGTCCACTAGCATAGCAACCCAAAGTCCTCAATCCCATTGGCAGCAAGAGACACCTCCTGTGTAGGCGTTACCACCCGTGGCCTCTCCCCCCAAAGATTGCCATGAGAGGCTTCAAGCCACGGTGCCCAACGACAATGCCGTCCTGTCATCCATCTCATCGCCGCCGGTTTGAAGCATAGAGCAGCCCTTGAAGCCCACAACCTTGAAGGCATAGCCTTTGCTTCTCTTCAATATAAGGCCATGTTTGGGTGATGAACGTGTGGATGATGAGTAGGGGGGAACTTAGAGAGAGGAAAGTGGGTAGATAGTGGAGGTTAGTGAGGGGCTGGTATGCATGAAGAGCATGTGGTGTGGAGAGAGAAAAGGTGATGAGAAAAATATGAAGGCTTAGAGAGAGGAATGGGTTTAGGGGGTATGAGTGAAGAGTGGGTATGCATGAAGAGCATGTGGTGTAAAGAGAGAAAAGGTGATGAGAAAAATATTAAGGCTTAGAGAGAGGAATGGGTTTAAGGGGTATGAGTGAAGAGTGGGTATGCATGAAGAGCATATGGTGTAGAGAGAGAAAAGGTGATGAGAAAAAAAATATGAAGGCTTAGAGAGAGGAATGGGTTTAGGGGGTATGAGTGAAGAGTGGGTATGCATGAAGCATGAAGGAAATATGGTGGGCATGAGTATGAAAGGTGAGAGGATGAGGGCTTGAAAGTGGGTACATACATGGAACCTTAGGCACGTAGGAATCAAGCAAAGAAACGAAAATGGGTAAGTGGGCATAAGGGGGGTGGTGACATGCATTGGCATTAAAGAAAATGGGCACCCGGTGTGGCTTAGAGAGAGAAAGGTGGTGACATATATGTGGGTTTAATGGGTGTACAGGGTACAAGTGCAGGGTATGGAGATATTTGTAGAGAGAGAAACGGATTAGAGGTGGGCATGGAAGACATGCGGCTACTGCTTGGTGCTAGTTGACTCGACAGTCCCTCAAACAACCAAGACCTCCCGATGCTCTGTATTCATCATATTTAACTCTCCATGGATGGGCATCAAAGCAGGGAAAAAGGAAGAAAATACAACAAATAAACAGGGTATAGATACAGGAAGCATAACGGAACCATTATAACAAAATAACCATAGCCTCACGTTCCATATGATAGCTAAAAACTAATACAAGAGGGGATGATCGGGAGACCCTCAATACAACAAATCAAAACCAAACCAAGCTCAAGGGAAATCCAACCATTTACAGAAGAAAAGATCAAGAGTATGAGAGAGACAAAGCAGAGCATCATATATGAATAAACATGTTCAATCAAAACAATCCCGTGGCCCTTGACATCCACGACAAATAACCAAAACCATGTTCATGAATCAGTAGACAATGGGACAGTATATTGAGAAACAAGGACGTACCTAACCCGAGGGCTGTCTGGGAATTCACAAAGCAACCTCCTTTAGCTTCTCCTTCTTTACCAGCAAGCTTTTTCTTTCAAAAAAAAACTCACCAGAACCAGCAAGCCAAACATCCCACGGCTTGTTTGCAACCCCGGCCACTCAAGCGAGCTCCTCTATTCTTCCTCAAGCCTTTCTTTTTCTTTTCCTCCACGAGCCCACCTTCCTTTCCACCTCAGCAGGTCACTGAAATATCTCCTCTGTCACCCCTGCAGCCCCAGCTCCTCTGTTCCTTTAGACCGTCACCTCAAGCTCTTTGGGCTGCTTAAGAACAGCTCACCCATCATCCTCTTTGGCTGCCAGCCTCCTTTGGCTGCCTGAGGAACGACTCATTTCATCCCTTTTTCTTTTCCCTCTTTCAAGCTTCTATTGGTTCCTCAAAAGCCCATCTGAATCTTCAACAGCCAATCCGAGAGTGACACATGGCTGCCTAAGAGCGCAACACCTGGCCAAAAGCTAATTGCAAAAAATGCTCTAGATATATCCCAATTTGGGGGTCTACTCATGTGTTCTAGTATATGGTAGACTTTCAACTGCTATTACAATATTATAATTGAATGAATTTCCTTTAAAAGAAGATATAAATTTCCATTATAGTTGATGGAAAACCATGTGATTTTAACAACTAAGATCTCAATTATTTATTTATTTTTTCATACTTCACAATTTTTCATTGACCCATTATTCATGCTTGTAGAATCAATAATAATTATGGTATAACTAAAAAGAAAATCTTCATTTTTTAGTCTTTTTAATTAGTGCAATTTTATTTATTATAATTTATTCTACTTTTTATTTTGACGAATTCAAGGTAATTACATTTTAGATTACTTCTATAAGAGTATCTATATATTCTACAAATTAATTTATACCTCTACTTTTTTTAATACACACTCACGTGTATGACTATATCTTTAAACAAAAAAAACCACATATGTGGTTGATTCTTCTTTTTTTCTAATTTTACTCATCTTACCCATGAATAATTGTCTTCATAATTTTGTAGTGCAAAAAGCACTTGATAATTTTGCATGTTCCAAGAGCAATTTATACTTAAATCAACTTTATATTTTTAAAAAGTTTTATTATTCTTCTTTAAATTGATAAGTTTCTTCGCTTTTGTTGTTTTCCTACCTGACTAGTTATGTCTAGAAATATTATTAAAAAATAATTTTTGAAACTATATTATCAAGATATTTATTACATTATTGTTTTTTTTCCTTCTTTTGAAGAGTAGAGTGGATTGTTAAATGACAATTTCTTGGAAAAAGAAATCTTATTCTTAAAGTACCGTTGGGAAAACAGACAAAGTTATGAACAACTAGGTAAAATGGGAAAAGCAAAAAGAAAAGTAGTTTTATTGGAAAATATATTTGATTTGTATGTATAATTGAAACTAACTTTACATCTTTGTCTTGATTTGAATTTTTTGTGATTTTTTTTTTAATTTTTGGATTTATATATTTTCTGGATTTTGGGTTTTTTGTATTTGGTATTTTAGGCCTCCAATTGAAATATTATTTTGTTCTTGGGTTTTTCTAGTCTTTCACTTTAGACGACCTAATTCTTCTATTGTCCTAAGCACATTCAGATTTTTATATTGTTTTGAATGTAAGAAGAATTTGAATTAATTTAATTAAAGATACAAGGATTTGCAAAAATACTTTAAATAAGCTAAGTTTCTTTCCATTACTTTGATGGTTTATATTTTTTTCTCCATACTTTACCTTGAATTATTCTTGGACTATTCCTTTGTTATGTTCTTCATATAATTGAACTTTTTATGTTTATTGCTCTCTTTGTAGAACATTTATTTTAGGTTAGTTGTTTATGTTAAAATTTATCCTACTTTTGTTTTGGAGTACCATGATATGTTACTTTTAATTTTTCAATGTTATATCATATTTGAAAATCTATTACGTATTGTTAAAGAACCTTTTTTTTATTATTATTACTCATAAAACATTGTGTACAATTTTATTATAGAGTTTATATGTACAATTGTTGAAAGATATCTTATCCTCATGTGATAATTAGCTCTAACTATTTTTCTTTGACTCATGTTTATTTTCTCAATTTCTTCTACATTTTATTTGACATTGGTTCTATGTTTTTTCCCCTCAGAATTTTTGTGAATTAAGGTTATAGTTTCAATTATACTTATTAGTTATTGCATGTATAATTTTTGTGATATTAGTTTTATTCATCATATCTTTGTTTATAGGTTGCGAAGGAAACTGGTTGGCCAAAAGAAAAGAAATCATTATATTAAAAGAGACAATGTCAAAAACCATGAAGATTACATCAATTGATGAACTCATTAGGAGGTCAAAGTAGGTTTCTACATATTATGGTTTATCCTAATAGTCATTGCACTAATGCTTATTCTTTTGTTAAAGGAATAAAAAATTGTTGTTGTAATATTTTGATATAATTAAAAAATTCATATGTAATTATTTTTCCTAAATAGTTATATTAATTATTTGAACTAGATTATTGTATATCAATATTTGAAGATATTTAATTAGTAAACTTTAGTTTAATTTTATAGCTCATAATTGTTTTTCCTTTTATTTAATTATATAGGAAATTCATTATTTTAATAACAAGGTATAAATATTAATTTTAATAGAAAATGTACCAAAGACGACGCTTCTGGAAGTGCCATTGATAAAAATGAAAAAAAAAATAAAAATCAAAGATGACGATTTTAGAAGTGTCAATAATTTAGTAAAAAATATTTTTTTTTAAATGTTTAAAGATGATACTTTTACAAGTGTCATTGTTAACATCCCCTATTACAAAAAAATCAAATTAATGGCGCTTGATTTTGTGGCACTTCTAAAATATGTCATTGTTTATCAATAAAAGAGGTTAATATTGGCACTTGGGGTAGAAGGCATGTTCTTGGTGTTTTGTGGAGAGAGATAATGGCGTTTCTAAATAAAATGGCGCATTTTGAAGCATCATTGAAGCAAGTATGGTAAACCTTGGCACTTATAGGAAGCGCCATCTTCTATTTATTATATTTTTAATCTATTTAATCTATTTTTCCTTCATTCAATAAAATACCCACAGGCCACAAACCCCACCCTCAACCTGAGATCCACACAAAAACTCCCATTGTAAGTTGTTTGATGACTCAATCAGCAAGTTACAACCAATTTTTAGAAAGTGGAGTAACAAATGCATCCAACTTGCACTAGCATCATCTTTAGACATCATCCTTGAGAAGCTTTGAAACCCTTGTTTCCTTGAATCCCATCCACCAAAAATTAAACTGGGAAGAATCTGATGAGTAACCATCGGAAACTCCATCATTGGCCACCACCTTCCTTCGTTTCGATCACTATGGCCCTCTATAACCTAAGGCCACAACCAAGGACCGAAATCGAGAGTTCACTGACAATAGCAATAAGCATCGTTGTGGTTTGATCATCTTAATATCTAATTTATTTAGGTAAATATCTTTATCCAAAATGTTGGGATCATTTCTATTGATTATAATGCGTTATTCTTCTACTAAGGGTTGTTGGAGTTGTGCAAGATTGAGTTTTTGAAGTTGTGCATGTTAGGGTTTTCAAAACTGTGAGGGTTTGAGAAGATTGTAGGTGGAGAGTTCTTGTTTATATTCTTTGGGTTGCAAGGTTTGTCTCTCTCTCCTTTCATTTTTTTTTCTTTCTGTGTAATTTTGTTTCCTCTATTGTTTGATTATCATTACTTCACCAACTCTGATTCTAGTTTTCCAACCTCTTTCACATTTTTTTTTTCATTCATTGAATTTTGTTTGAGGGTTTTCAACATACGATTTCTGGATTGTGGGTCTGCTTTGTTAATTTCATTTTTCCTAGGGTTATCATTGCTTCCGTTTATGAAACGCCAATTTCTCCATTATATTTGTTGCCCTATGAAGTCTTCTTTTTGGGTAAATTGAAGTTGCCCAGGAGACTTGTTTTGTATTTTTGGATTTCTTGCTCCATTTGCTCTGTTTTATTTATCTATTTCTCTCTCTCTCTCTCTCTCTCTCTCTCTCTCACACACACACACACATGTTTACTTCTTTGGTATGAATACCTTGTATGAAAAATCAGTTGACTAAAGTGCCCTTTGTCATTAATAGCTTGGAGCCATGAAGCGGGGCGATTTAGACCTCACATTCTGACTGAAACAGAAACATGGTCCCAAAGCCTTCCATGGGTCCGAACTAGATGAATGATCCATACCTAGGAAGTTTCTGAGAATGCATCTTTTTAGTTGGTTGATGACAGATGGGCCAACCGGCCACTGCCTTGGATGGGCACAATGATGTTGTTGCTAACAAGTCCATTGCTTCTGGCTCCAGATGAGACCATGAACAACATCTTTCCATCAACTCCCCCCATTTTCAACCAACAATGTCAAGAGAAGAAAGGATATTCCTGATCAAGCCTCATTTTGAGTGTTTAAGATACAATAGTCTGTTATATAAATGGTGCTTGGAATCCTGTAAAGTCTTTTAGGTTTAGTAAATAAGAAAAAACACACCCGCAAAAAAAACACATATAAGTAAATGAATAAATAAAAACAAACAAACACAAAAGAAAAAGAAAAAAAAAAGTGGAAGTAAAATGTGAGACAAGAATAAGTAGTCCTAGTTTCTTGTGTAAATAATAAGTAGTGTGTTTTAATTAACTCTAGATTAAGGAAATGGTCTTTTTTCTGTTTAGAATAAATGTTATATGGGGTTTTTACTTTCTAAATTACATTATATATATATATATATTAAGAGTCGATTTTGTACAGATCATGGCATGTATGTATGGTCTTTGGTTTAAGGGAAAATTTGTAATAATGGAGTGGCAATATGGCATATGTACAGAAAACATACTTTTGATCATACAAGTAGTGTTTTCTAAGTTGTTATATTCTCTTGGTGTGTCATTTCTTAGAAACCCCATACTTGCTTAGACATTTTCTAGATATCCTAATAGTTTAGAATCTAGATTATCTCATAATTAGCATCTCAATCATTGCTTGCTTTAATATTATTACATGCAAAGTCTTGAACTAATAATGTCTCATCTATATCCACTTGATGTCTCATTCATCAAAGAACAAGGAATCATTGTTTTTTTTTTACTCAAGTCTCATGAGTAGCTCTTCCTTCAACATCTCATTGAAATCTATAGTTGAACACTAAAACCAACAACAATTCTCAACAAATTGAGAATTTGGAAAGAAAAAGAAAATTAATTGATTTGGTAAGTTGATTTTCCTCATCTCTCTCTTACTTGCTCTCTAGCTGAAAATGTGACATATTATTTACTTATTTATTCTCTCTTGACCATATGGAGTTTACATGGAATTTAAATAGATTTTACTATCTCAACCATCTCAAAAATGAAACAAATTCTTTTTCCGTTTTCTAGGATGATATTAAACATGACTTTGAATGTCAAATTACAATTTGATGAATTGTAACATGTGAATCATGATGCAACAAATCTCTTTCAACATAAATGCAGGAATCAAATTTCATTGAATAGATTTCTAACCTAAGCTCTTAATTTCATTCATTATAATCAAGACCCACTGTTTTTCATTATTTGTTGATTTATTATTTATTTCCACTCTATTTGGCATAGCTAGTAATATCAACTCAAATCACTTCTCTTATCTTGTGCCTAATTGGTGCTGCCTTTTAGCACTCTATATATCAATTTCTGTAACTTGACATCATTACAAGAAAAAACTTAATTTGAACATTATTTTATTTAAGCCTTTTCTTCAATATCTTTGTGTATTTGATTATTCATATTAAGTTGTTGTATTGTCAGTCAAAAAATAGAAACCGACATGTGTTAATAAAGAACTTATGAACCTATTTGCACTTTCTAAAAGTTCTACACTATAAATATAAATGTAACTTGGTATGTACTTTTATAAGTCTATATTTTTATATTTGTAGAAAATTTAGTTCAAAGAAGGATGTTGATTCAACTATTAATCACTTATCATTTTGCTTTATCTTATTCTTGTTACTTCTCTAATTCTAATTGTGGTTTTCAATTAGCCAATTTATTGATAATATATAAGAGGAAATGAAAAACTACCCATTGTACAAACTGCTAAAATTTTCATTTGTTAATTTTTCAAAGGTTAGACAGTATAGATTCCTTGGGATGCACAAAAATAGATGTGGGATTAAGGAATAAAAAATAAGGTAAAGTTTGTAATCAAAATTGAAAATAATAAATTTAATTCATGAGGTAAATAATCAAAATTTACTTTGCCTTGGTTTAATTGAAAATTTCAATTTTCAATTGTAATTTAGATAACTAAATTGCATTGTTTTTTGTTATTAAAAAAAAAATCAGGTGGATTCCCTACTTTAGGGGCAAAAAATGATGAAATTAATTAATCTTGACACATGCATGGTCCTTGGTCCTAGTGAAGCCAATAGAATAAGGAAGGAAATGTGGCTCCACTCAATATAGAGGGCTCATTAACTATATAAATAATAATATTTATTAATATAATCAAAATTTTATGTTATAGTTTTTATAGATGAAAAAATATTAATTGAATTTTGGAGGGGTTGTCGGTATATGAAGTTTCAAAAATATATGGCCATTTGCATTTTCTATGCATCCACATGATGGGTTTCTAAATATGATAATGTCAATGTTGTAATTGGAATTTCTATTACAAATGCATTTTTCTTTTTGGAACTTGAAATTCATCCTTTGGTTGTGCTTTTCCATTATATAGAACTCTAAAATGAATTGGTCTTCTTATTGTGTACTTTTGCACTATTTTAAGCTTTTGAATATATGCTTTGCTTCCTAGTATCTTCAATTGCAGTACCAACTTAGAGGATGTGTAGTCGAGTCTATTTAAAACTAAAAATAGTCTTCATTTTATTAATATGTACATTTATTATTTGTATCATATTTGAAACCTTATTTATATGCAAGGTTTAAATATTTGATTATTTACATATTTGGAACCTTATTACACAATTATTATAATATGGCAATTCCAACGAATAATCTAAGTTATGCTTTTAGATATAAAATATATGGGAATAAGGATGCTGAAGGTATTGGTTGAGTTCTATTTTTTTTTTTTTCATATTATGTAGGTTTATCCTTTTGTCTTGGACTTTAAACATGTATTATGGTTCTTATCATGTTGATTGTAGGATCGTGAAGCTCTTGATCAAGATGATAATTAAGTAATATTTTTCCTATTTTTTTTAACTAAATGAAGTTGTTATCTGGTTGAATTATTAAAAGAACTTGTTGGATGGTATAAAGAGCACCCAGGATACTCAATGAAGGAGAAAAAAGATTGGGAATCTTTTGAACTTTGTTCCTCTTATCTTTTTTATTTTAATTTTTAGGCTTTTATCCTACAAAAATATGTTAATAAAATGCAGGATGTCTATTGTTATCATTAGTCTTAAACTTTTTGTACTTGCTAATTTGTTTAATTATGAATTTTTATTTAGATAAATATAATATAGTACTTTTCCTTATCATTTAGTATATCTATATATGGTTGTAGTTTTATATTTATTTTCAAATCACAAAAAAATAAAAATAAAAATAAAAATAAAAAAATTTGAGAAATGCTTTAAAAGAAGTAGGAACAAAGGAAGATGTTAGAACATCAAACGGTTCCTCAACTCTTTAAGCGACCTTTTGGCCTTCTTAAATTCAGGAAATATTATATTTCTTTATTAGGTAAGTTGGAATTAGATTTTTTATGCTTATAAGAACCCAACCTTATTAAAAACAATTTTGAAAATTTCTCTTGTAATTTTGAAAATTGAAGCATCAAACCTTGGGGATGGTTGGTTGGTTCTAAGTTGCAGTAGGAATTTACAACATCTATTTATTGGTGTTTGGTTTACGAAATACCAAGAATTGTATTTCTTAAGAAATTTATGCTAGACAATGTATATGTTTTCTTTTGTTCCTGTCAATTAACTGGGAACTCAATCTTTAAGGTATAAAATTAATTTCTCATTCTAAATAATTCAATTACATATCATATCTCATCTTCACTTATTGTAATACCATGGCTAAATTAAGTTTTGCTTGATGTCAAAATTAGTATTACCTTAGATAGAAGACAAGGGATTGTGTGCAAGAACATGATTTTCTTTATTGTTGAGAATAGATTAATGATTGTTAAGTAGGGAGTTCAAGTTGGCGAGCAAACTTGAATAGCCTAAATTGTTTTTATAAAGGTTAGGTTGGTAACCCTACTTCATTCATCCTACACTAACACTACAGGCTATACCATTTCAATCTCCCCTTCATTATGGATTATCAATCTAAATTGGGGAAAAAGTCACTTTTTGGGTTTATCCTGGCCTCATTCTTCTAGTTTTTAGCTAGTTTTTCATTCCAACTATTTGTCTCAATCATGCTTATCCAAAAACCTTTAGATTCCAAACATCATTCTAGAAAGCTTATCTCTCTTCTCAAAATGACAAACTATAACTTTACAAAACAACAAATACTAATATATCTATGCTTAGATCTCTACCTCTTTTCAAACTATAAGTATATCATGTTAGTATCATAAAACCTTTTATATTTTATAACTCCATTAAAGGCATATTGGATTGTGGTTCTAATTGTTTATCATGTTTATGTATTTTCCTTGTGTAAACAATGGAAAATTGATGTTCATTAATGCCTTATATTTCACTTTGAGATGGTGGATAGATTAAATGGAAAATTGATGTTCATTAATGCCTTATATTTCACTTTGAGATGGTGGATAGATTAAATGAAGGACCTATATTTGTAAAAATTGCTCCACTTGATTATGAAGGACTCTACAATGCAATATATTGCAGATTTTTTTCATTTTTTAATTTTTGATATGTTACAGAATTTACAAGGCAATTATTTGAAATGGCCTCTAAGTATATGTGAATTTCTTCCTTATTTTAATTCTTGATATGGTTTTCAAGTTTGTTGTGAAGTCCATCTTCAGGGCACATGTATAAGGCCAACTTAAGGTAAATATTGTTTTTTAGGAAACTTATTTAGTATTAGGAAACATCACGAACTTACAATTAGAAGAGTTGTTAGTCATGTTCAAGGGAATTTTTCAAATACTCTTCAAACATTGTTTACCAATAAGAAGAATATTAGTATGTTTGTTTTATTGCTTTACTTGAACAAAAGCGAATTAATGTGTTGGATTATTTTCTATTCTTATATCCTCTTTGTTTCAATTATATTGGCTGTTATATGTATAAATAAAAGTTTTATATATATTTTTTATTTACAGCTTGCAAAGGAAATTGGCTTACAAGAAGAAGAGAAAGCATTAATTACAATGAAGTGATGTTGAAAATCATGAAGATTATCTCATTTAAATCATTAGGAGGTTGAACTAGGCTTTTGTTGATGATGGTTTCTTTTTGTAGTTATTGCACCGGTATTTGTTCTTATATTGGATTAAAAAAATTTCATTGAAATATTTTGATCTAATGAACAAATTTATAATTTGTATACAAGTAATTACACTAATTATTCAAACTAAGCCATTATATATTAATATTTGGAGATATTTTAATTTGTACAATTCAATTTAATTTTATGATTTATAATTGCTTTTGCTTTTATTTAATTATATAGGAAGTTCATTATTTTAAAAACATAATGGCAATATTATTATTAAAATAAAATGCTTAAAGATGACGCTTATATTAAGTGTCATTATTAACATAAACCAAAGATAGCGCTTTTAAAGTGTCATTGAAAAATAATCCAAAGATGACGCCCCTTATGAGTGTCAACAATGGCAATTCTATAAAAATTATTTTAGTAAAAAAATACTCAAAGATGACACATTTATAAGTGTCATCATTAACGTTATTCAAAGATGACACTTCTTTAAGCGTCATTGAAGGTATAAATCAAAGATGGATCTTTCTGGAAGTGTCATTATTGACTACAACATATAATGACAGGTGAGAATATGACGCTTTAGAGAAACGTCATCTTATACTTTTCTCGTTAATTCCCTTCTTTCTTGTAGTGATAATTTAAAGATGATGCTTCTTTAAGCATCATTGAAAGCATTAACTAAAGATGGCATTTCCTAGAAACATCATTGTTCATTAACACACGCAATGACATGCTAGAAGATGATGTTTTAGAGAAACATCATCTTTTCTATTTCTTAACACTTAAAAAGCATCATTGTTTCATTTTTTTTCTTATAGTTAATGCAAGTGATGTCAACCTAAATACTTAAAGAAACCATAATGTAAAAATGGGATAATAAAATAAAATTGAAACCTCATTACATTATGTCATGCTTTTGAGGTTTATATCCCAACACTCTCACTAGCCTTAAAGTGGATTGGGTACCACAAAAAGAATATGTTATATAGTCACATCACCTCTCTAAACTTTCTTTTGAACCATACATTACTTCCTCCTATGTGTTTTCCCTTCCAATGACCCTTGGTTCTTTATGTTATGTCATCGCCCCATAGTTATCACAAAATAGAATCATAAGCAGTACAACCATGGAACTAGCCAAAGTCTATTAAGGAAATTTATAAGCCAAATGACTACATTTATTGTTTAAAAAGTAACAACAAATACCACTTAAAGTGTTCACATACCTGAAGATAAACCTGCAAGAGTTTTTATCAAACTGAAAGTTGAATTTATGTACCCAATGTATTTACTCATCATAATAACACAAAAACTGTAGGGATATGATGTCTAGGCTTTGGGTTGATGGGATATACCCTTAGATCATAGGTGCATGCTCATGCTATTGAGGGATACTAGATTAAATCACAACAGAACACTAAAATAGAAAAATGTTGATCTAGGGCTAAAAAAAATTACCTAAATCAAATTTTACTCATAGAAGAGAACCTTAATCACCTAATGATCTTCTAATTGGTCACTCTATTGTAAATATCGGTGTAGACCCTCAATTTTGTCCCTTGACACTTGCATTTTATCCTATGGGTGTCACATGCACCCATGTTTTCATATGACCCCGTCATGGCCCCCTTTTGGCCTTGATCAGTTTCTGAGCCATGTGTAGGTTCATTTGCGGTCCAATGTAGTGCGGGTGTGTAGTTAATTTTGGAGTTCCATCATGACCAATTTCCCTAGTTGTTCAAATCATGCTATAAGGAAGGAAGTGAGACCCCCCAAAAATTTCAGTTCAGTTGGAATTCATAGGAGCAGGTTCGAATTCGAAGCACTTGGGCTTGTTTTGATCATATCTCCCTCGTCCAAACTGGGAATCGCGCACCATTTTTTTTATGGACTCCTTATTCATCAAGGAACATTCTGTCAAAATTTCAAATTTTTTCTCAACCAGCTCGACCGATTCCCAAAGTTTCAGTTTAGGCGGAATTCATTGAAGCAGGTCTAAATTTAGAGCACTTGAGCTTGTTTTGATCATATCTCCCTCATCTGACCTCGGAATCATGCACCGTTTTTTTTTATGGACTCCTTATTCTTCAAGGAACATTCTGTAAATATTTAAAAAAATTTCTCAACCGGCTCGACCGGTTGGCATCCAGTTCAACCGGTTCATCGAGTTAGCTTGTATGGAGCACTGATTTTGGTGATTTTGGAGCCCAATTCCTACATGGCTTGGGCCCATGGGCTCCAGATCAGTTTTGGGATGTATTTTGGATCCATTTTGGGCCTTATTTCGGATTCCTTGTGAACCATCATGAATCCATATGGATCCTTGGTGGGGAAGCAAGTTGAAATCTTAAGATAGTCAACTTGCATAGAGAATGAGAAGGGAAGTTAATGGGGAAGCTGATTCCAAGATTGACTGAAGCTCTTTTCAGAGCTTGAAGGAGAGAAAAACGAAGAGGCTTTGATGGATGGAGGTCTGGGACTATAAAAGAGGAAAAAATAAAATTTGAAAGGACTTCTTTTTTTTTTTTTTTTTTTGAGAGGGGGGACTCTGTGGAATCGTGAGGGAGGAATTTTATAAGAGGTTTTTGGAGGGTTTCTTTTCGTGAGTGGTCTGAGGGAGTGGAGTGAAGAGGTCCTCAGACTTTTGGGGGTCTCAGATACGTTTGGAGAAGCTTTGCAAGCTGAGAGAGCAGATCCTCTGTTTTTAGAAGAAAAATAGAGTAAGGAAACGCTGCTCGTGTATAGATCGAGGCTGCCTCTCTGGGCCTCGCTTGAAAGTGGGAATCTTCTGACATTTGAAAGGCTCTGCACGTGAAGGAAAGAAGGAGAAGGAGGTATGAGTTTGGATCTTTACTAGGTAAGATTCATGAGGAAATTTCAAGAATTTCATCTGTTTGATTGAATTGTCTTTTTTTATGCTTAGCCAATCTTTAGATATCATCTTCTGATTTAAGTAGATTATTCCAGCTACGTGGTTTGTTTTTGACTTGCTGTGTATGCACTCATGCTCCCATTCATGGATTTCAATATTCTTTGTGTTTAGTTGATGCATGGGTGTCGGTTTCTTTAGAATCTGATGCATGCTATGTAAGGGTTGGGCTCACTGCCACTCTTAATTATTGCCATCCCTCAAAGTATTGCATGAAATGAGAATAAGGATGAAGGCAGTTTGGTTACTTTTTTTTTGGCACACTTTTTCTACTGTGTTTTCTTATATTTCCTCTGTTTGGGAATGCATGAGAATTTGGTATGACAGTTGTGGTTTCCTTCATATTATCTCTCTATTCATATGTTCGTGAATATGTCTCTCCCATTGGTTGATTGATGCTTGATGTTGTTGGGTAAGGAGAGGAAGGCCTGAGCTGTGAGACCCTTTTGAGTTTTATTATTCAAATGTTTTCTGGGTTCAGTACAGTTTGGATTTAGGCCCACCCCTGAGTGTTGTTTTGGTAGGATATCTCAATTGAAATGTGAGAGGGTCTTGATATCATTGGTTTGCTTGTTGAGAAAAGGGGCCACCATGGCCACTTAGTGTGTTAAGGGTAGTGACCTTTGGGCCATTCAGATCTCAATTCCAGATTTGCCCACTTAGGGCCTAGTCTTCACTTGAGCATGAATGAGTGGTTAAAGCCTAGGTTGTGCATTTGAGGAAATATTGAATAAAATTCTGATTGCATGTTTGTTTTGAATTTGGGAAATGGGAAGGGTATTGATAATTGATTTGGGGAACTCAGGCCATTCCTATCACATTTCAGTTGATTAAAATCAAAAGACAAAGTAAAGCTTAGGCTTGGCTTGCTTGAAGTCAAAGTTCTCCTTAGCTTAGGATTTGGGTGGAGGACTTTCGCCCTCCTTGTTTTGCCAATGGATGAGGTCTCCATGGCATTCTTTGTGTTGAATTTAGGGGCTGCCCATCTTGGACGCCCGATTTAGACTTGAAGTCAGGGGCACTTGGTTGTGTATGGGAGGGTGCCCTCAGTCATCATTGCCTCCTAGGGTCATTAGTTTAGTTTGAGAGGGTGGCCTTTATTTTAGTATGATAGGGTGGCTCTATGGCAACCTAGGTTTTGAAGCGCTTTGTATTTTTTCGGCCGGTTCTCCCTCATCCAGGCTCAAAATTGAGCGCCATTTTTTTTGTAAGATTCCTTATTCTTCAAGGAATATTCTGGTAAAGTTTCAGATTTTTTCTCAATTGGATGGACCAGTTGAGAACCGATTTAACAGGTGGCTTGGTGGCAGCCCCATTTTATAAATGTTTTGCATTGTTTCGGTCGGTTCTCCCTCATCCGGGCTCGGAATTGAGCGCTGTTTGTTTTGTTGGATTCCTTATTCTCTAAGGAATCTTCTGGTAAAGTTTCTGATTTTTTTCTCAACCGGTTGAGCCGATTGAGAACCAATTCAACCGGTTCTGCTAGGTAGCTCAAGTTTTAGCGTGTTTTGACCCTCAATTTTGTTGTGGCTTGGGCCCTTAGGCTCCAAGGCACTTGTAGGCCACCTTTAGGGTCTGAATCCAGATTTGGTTTGAATTAATGTGGGCCCACCTATGAGTTGAGGGTATTATTAGCTAGGAAGGTCGGGGGCTTATTGTGAATGTTTGGCTTGGGCACATTTTGATGTTTGATTAAAAATGCTTGTGTCTATTGATTTGCCCCTATTTGCAGCGCTTGGCTGGGGACCCGAGGTACGTACTTGACTTGTTGGGAATTGGATTCATTTGCATGCGTGGGGCTTGGATATGTTTGATCGTTGTGTGTTTATATTGCTTGACTAACCTCTTATGTAGCGCTTGGCTAGGGACCTCAGGTACGCATCTTTTAGCTTTGATTTGTGGAGACTAAGTGCATGCTAGATACTGAGTAGGTTCGGGTGATCTATGTCATTTGTTTAGCCTGATTGATCAATTGATCTTTGATCCATATGCTCCCATGTACCCAATTCATTAGTAGAGATCGAGTTCCGGGCCTAGAGGGGTGCTACCTCGCATGAGGTACCTTCCCAATAGGTAACCTGATCCCCGGACCCAAAATCTAGTTTTCGCAGACTGCTTTTTTCCATACTGGAGTCATTAAGGGTTTTTGTTCTTACTTGATTTTCCCCTTTATAAAATAAAAATAAAAAATAAGTGGCGACTCCAAACAAAACCGTTCCTCACCGGGATGGATTTTCCAAAACCCAAAAACACACTTACTTTCTTATTCTTTTAAAAAGAGAGCGTGCTGGCCCGTGGATCGGGTGAGGGTCCACAATCGAATTGCTCCGTTCCTTGGGCTTAGATCCAATAAGGTGCATACATCTAGCCCTAGGCTTTTCTAGATCTAATCAAAGGGAAATATGGTATTAAAAACTAATACGATTAATATATCTAGAGAATAGTAACACATACTTGTGATTTGGATGTTCCCATATCAATTTCAATTTGTTGAAATTGTCGAAGAAGTCGTAGATCTCATCTACTTGGTGTTCTTCTACCTAATCTCTCCTCACATAGATTTAGACATGTAAGAGAAGTGTAGCCTTCTCTTTCTCCTTGAGGGTGGCTAGAGTTTCTTTTTGAAAAAACCTTTCTAGAAGACAAAGTGTCAAAAGTTTAAAGCTCTAACCCCTATAGGGTATTTATAAAGATCAATTTATAAAATTAATACTGCTTATGTTGCCTAGATCTAAGATGTCAATAATTGGTATTAGAGCCATGTTATAAACATACTTACATCTCTATTTAGGGTGTGCTAACCTCTTTTTTGTAGTCTTGATATTATCCCATGGCTAAGAGACACATATTTATTCCTTTTTATTATTGCATGTGTTGATTAAATGAGATAATTGTTTTCTTTCTTTGCTTCTTCATAGATTCAATTGTAAGCTCCATTAAATGAGCATAGGTTTTCAAATTTTCTTGTGATGTTTTAATAGTTTCCATGGATTGGGATGTAAGCTCTATTATAGGAGTATAAGATTTAATTTTATGAAGTAAAGTCGAGTATTTTATCATCTATGGAGGACTACAAGAAAAGAATTCTTCAATGATGTTAATAAAGATTTGACTTTTATTGGAGCATCTATGAAGCATCAAGGAGTTTAATGGTTGTGGAAAACAATGAATTTTTCCTTTGAATTAAAAAGAAAAAAAATGAGAAGAAGATTTTTGAAAGTTTGTTTTTTTTTAGTTCCATGGTAGTGTAACAACGTTCACTTTGACTCAAAATCAGGATTTTCTCCCATGAGTTTTTTGGGGGCAAACCACATTTAAAGCTTAGGAAGTCAGGAATCCAATGTTTCAAAAGGTTTGCAAATTGAAGTTAAGACGAGAGAGATATAACCATATGAAGCAAAGCTACACAAAGGGGATGTTGTTATAGTATTGAATATAACAATGTGATAAGAAATACTTCAAAGTTGCTCATTTTGAATTTTCTCATGGAAAATAAATTTTCATGAGAAGGTTATTTCTAAATTAATGTTTTATTCAAAATTGGCATAGTGTTATTATTAAAGAATTTTTTTATATAGAATAATTTTTAAAAATTATGAGATAATCTAGTTTCGTTTTTTTTTTAAAAAAAATATCCTTAAAAGACCTGTTTTCAAAGTTTCTAATTTTGTAATCTTCAAGGACTTGAGTTTCTATAAAATATTTATCCTTAAGACATGTCATGCATGCCTAACCCAATATGATTCTTGGATTTCTTATTTCCTTTTACAAATCAAATATTTTTTGGTTAATTTTTCAGACCGAGTGTTCCATCAAAATGAGAACTTCATGGGTGGCTGAGGCAGCAAACTAGATATTTATGAGGTAAAAAAAAACAAGGCCACAACTTCATTTGTAGTCTAGTGATAATTGTCAAATCCATCTCAAATATTTTGGTAATTGACGGTATCAAATCTAAATATTTTTTGAAGGAAAAAATCGGGAGGCAATGCACAATGTGGCTCCGCCATTGTTATCAACTGCATTTCAAGAGAGAGAAAAAAATACCAAATATACCATTTACCATTCAAGGTAAAAAAGAAAAAAGAAAAAAGAAAAAAAAAACCTGCTAGCACTATTTCTTTGAATAGTTTTCAAAGATAACATCTTGTGTACCACATGAAATTAAGGAGTCGTGAGTTAGAGAGCTCTGGATGTTTTACTCCGATTAATTCTTTCCTTATCTCCTCCTACCTCAAGGGTGGAATGCTTTGCTCATCCCTGAAAAAATTGGAGGGATCAACCCGCCCTTTGACTAGTGCTAACCTCTTGAAGTTGTTCTTGAAGTAGCTCTGGCCCCAGAACCCAGCCTGCGAGAAGCTTGTATTCCCATTTTCATCGTTCCTTCCCAAGTCTATGTCCTTATAATTTAGAAATGCTCTCCTTGGAGATTTGGACACAAAAGGAGTCATGTAGTTGTAAATATTGTTAGTCCATTCCATGTGCTTTCTTTGTGCTTCAACTCCTGCTTCTTCCCATTTATTGAAGTACTGAATATTATACAATATTCCTGCTCTATGCGGAAATGGAGTTTCATCCTCCGCTATCTCACTCATCTTTCCACCATATGGATCCCACATCATGACCCCGGCTTCACCTTCTAAAAACACCTTCAACATCCCTTCTAACTCGCTTTCAGGAATAGGTTGATTCACATAATCTGATTTACCTTTGAAATAGCCTTTGATTTCATGACTTCTGTTCATTAAAACTTTGATGGACTCCCCTTCGGCGAAAGTCTGTACCCAGCGCAATTCATGGCAGTCCTTCGCTGCAAGACCCAGCTCCGGGAAGCTAACATTCATCAATGGGATGAGCTGTTGAATGGTGCCGAGATACAAAGAATTGAATAGAGCTTGGGCTGTTTTTTCTCCTTTAGTATTGTTGGCTAGGGTTATGATGACTCTCATATTTATGTCTTCATGGAGCTTGGGTGCAATTTGTTGCCATAAGTGAGCCAGCTTTGTTGCACCTTGCTCTAGGGTTTTAGGGACATTGCATATAGTCACTATGGGCGGAACTGGGACCAACTTGATCTTCCATGAGAGAATGACTCCAAAGCTGGCCCCTCCACCGCCTCTAATGGCCCAAAAGAGGTCCTCACTCATGGATTCTCTATCAAGAATGGTGCCGTTAGCATCCACCATAATTGCATCTAACACGTTATCTGATGCAAGGCCATATTTTCGGGTCATGGTGCCTTGTCCACCTCCACTGAAATGGCCGCCAACACCAACTGTAGGGCAAACGCCGGCCGGGAACCCCAACGTACTACTCCTAGTAGCGATTTGATAGTAAAGCTCCCCGAGGGTGGCCCCGGATTCAACCCAAGCAGTGTTAGTATCCAGGCTTACGCTAACCTTCCTAAGATTGACGAGGTCAATGATGACAAATGGGCAGGCTGCTTTATAGGAAAGACCCTCATAGTCATGGCCACCACTTCGAACTCTCACTCCAAGGCCAAGGTTTCTGCTACAAATAACCGCGGCTTGGACATGGGTTTCACTTTGTGGTGTGATGATGAACTGAGGGCTGGAGGAATTCATGAATCTGAGATTCTGTATGGATGAATGGAGGATAGATGAGTACGATAAAGAATCTGGTGAGTAGACAACTTGGTTTATTTGAGAAGAAGGCAGAGAATGGGAGACCATGCAGGGGAGAAAGTTGCTACGAGGGCTTTGAAAGGCGCAAGAAACATGAAACAGAAGAGAAAGTAGTAAAAAAAACAGAAGAGACTCCATTGTTGAACAACTAGTTTCCTTAGGGTCAACTGAAGTATACAATAGATTTTATGCTATCATCAATCATCATGCCTTCCATAGCTGCATTTACAAACGTTGAAAAGTGTCTCACATTCCTAATTAACAGAGATTTGATTTTTTGTAAAGAATATCGGTATTCATATCATTATAATATTTTTATAAGAAAAATTATTAGAAATATCTTTATAAATATTTTAGTTGATGAGAGAAAAAGATAATGAAATGTTGAGGTTGTAACTATACGAGATTCTAAATCATTGTAGTGTATTGTAGTGTCATATTCTTAAACTAATATTGTTTGCATTAAAACTTTCACTCGTATAACAATAATAAATGATTGAATGATTTTTGCATATAATATATATATATATATATATATAAAGAAACTTAAATTTTACTTGAGTATTTTCTAATCTACAATTGGAGTAAATAAATTAATATTTAATGGTAATTCAAATAGAGAAATTTAAGTTGTTTCCAGAATGTACGGAAACCCACAAGCATGATCTACCTCTCTTGTTGTTTCAAACATTTATACTTGGAATTCTTGACTAAAATACGGGATTTTATTTTATTTTATTTTTCCAATTTTCTAAGACACATTTATGCCCCAGAATATCTTTGCATTTATAAAAAATATTGTACCATGTATCAATTATATTATACTCTTATCATCATAGTATATTTGACTATTTTTAAACATTTATAAAATTTCTAAAAACAATTTTTAAAAACAAATTAAAATAAGATATGATTTTTTAAACAAATAATTAAAAAAAAAAATCATAAAATCAAACTAAACAGAACATGACTATTTTGTTTTCTCGTCACAAGCCAATACAAAAAGTTTTTATATGTAATTTTTCTCCTAACCAAATATTTTTTCTAAATTCTTTGGTTTTTTTTTCTTTATTCATTAAGCAAATAGGTTCCAAATCAAATGACACTTTATTTACTACTTGTTAAAAATAATTTGAAACTAAAAATAATGAAATTTATTCTAAAAAGTCATAGAACACTAAGTTAGTTCGATTAATATTAAAAAAATTACAGACTATACTTTGGATGACTTACTAATGTTTTGTTTATGTATAATTATATTTCTCTGAAATTTTCTACTAAGAAAAAAACTCTAAATCAAACAATATTTAATGCATTGAATTTATTAATGAACTTAGAAATTTTAAAAAATAGTTTAAAACTCAAGTATAAAATCAATTAATACCATAAATTTATATATATAAAAATTGGTTTAAAATGACTATGTTGTATTTTTTTTCATGCATATAACAATATTTTTTTCAATCTTTTTACTAAATAAATAGACTTCAAATAAAACAAGACTTGATGTATTTCTTCTCAAGTCTATTAATTTGAAAAAAAATAAATTAAAATCACTAATAAAATGCCATGAACTAAAAATGGTTTAGAATGATTCACTTTTGCGCAAAACTATACTTCTATACTTGTAATACCATTGAAGAAACCCAGATGTAAGCATGATCTATTTTGTACCTCTCTTGTTGTTAAATCTACAATTAAAGGAATTTTATATATTAATATTTAGATGGAATCTACAAACTAAGGCAATATGCCTGCTCAATATGAGGTTTTGGTTTGCTCAAGTGAGCAAAGATTAAATGGGTCAAGGGCAGGGTTAGGATTGAAAAATATCACCTCAAAAATATTAAGATTAAGTTCGACGTTTGGTCGAAACCAAACCCATATATTTTCTTTTATTATTTTAAAATTATATTTATAGTATAAAAAAGATAAATAATAAAATCCAACATTTCTCACTTTTAAATTATCTTGAAGTTAATTTTTTTTAATTATCTTATATTAATAGGTTTATTATTTTTGTTTAATTTTTAGAATATTTTAAAATATTAAAATTTGAGTTTGTAGGCTGTTATTTATGTTAAATCATTAGCTAATGTACATATTTTAAGACTTTGAGACATATTTAACTTTTATTTTGTAATATGGTTTATGCTTCATAAACTTTAAAATAATTATTTTACCTAATAACCTACAAGAAGCGTGTGGGAACCCGAATTGTGCATGGTCTTGATGTGAACCGGTAATTAGCAACCCAACATCTAGTTGGGTATGGCACGGGTTTGTCTTCTAATCTGTCCAACCGACTCAAGTTGCAGTCATACTACAAACATTTCTACTTGCAATTTTGAGCTAAAACAAGGATTTTTTTTTTTTTAAATTTTGTAAGAAACATTTATTATGCCCAAACTCTCTTGCCATTTATTTAAATATTCTACCATGTATCAATTATGTTATTTAAATTGAAATTGAATATTTTCTTAAAAGCATTTGTCATCAAATGTAAATTAATTCTTTTAGAAATTGTGACAATTAAAAAGATAAGAGCATGTTTAGTTGTATAATTTTAAAATAGTTTTCTGTTTTTAATTTTTAAAAACAATTTATCCATACAAACTTTTTGTTTTTTGTATTTTAAAAAAGTGTATTTAAAAACAAAACTTACCAAATTCCTTTATTTTTAGAAAATACTAAAAAAAAATGTTCTTTTAGTTAAAAACAATTTTAAAAAATAAATATAAGAAAGCATAGCCAATCATTTGTGTAATTGTTAAAATTAATAAGGTGCATTCTTTTTTAAGGAGGTGAGAGTGAATTTTGGACATTGACTTTTTTTCTTTTCATTTAAATTTTCATTAAAAATAACAAAAAAGTTTGTAACTGCACTTTCCAAATTTTTTCTATTAAATTTAAAAAAAAAAAACAGCTAACAAAAACATTATCAAATAGATGATAAGCATCCGTGAAAATAAAAAATATTTTTAAAAAATGAGAGAAAATTGAAGGAAAAGTTCAAATAAAAAAAAAATAGAAGGAAAGAATGGAAGAAGAAAAGAATTTATGGAAAAATTAAAAATGAAAAAAAAAAGAATTTTCTTTTTGGGATTTTATTTTATTTTTATTTTTATTTTTTTTTGTGGTGGTAGGATGTTGGGTAAATGTTTTTGTAGATTTAAATAGGGCCAAAATGTTAATGTCCTCAAAATTCTATGACAAGAATGGAACTTGTTTCTCTCATATGGCTTTTTCAAAAACATCTAATTCATATTGCACTACCACATCACAAAGGGTCATTCAATCAAATACAAGAATCAATTTCAAGGAACCAACAAATTTAATTATTTTCTTAATCATGTGATTCACATAACTCAAATCAATTAATCACTATACCAAATATTTTCTCTTTATTGATCAAGAAGAGAGAGGTGTGGGATGCTTTGTTTGGATGCAAAGAAACTTTATTGATGAACCTCACCCTTCACAGAATTACCAACCTTTCAAAATTGGATCTTGAATGGTTGCTACCCCACATATATTATAGCTTGTGGGGAGGTTCATTGTAACATCAACATCATTCCTACTCTCAGGATACTAATTAAACACTTAACCCATGTGCAATGCAACAACTCTCTTTATTAAGTATTCTATATATGTTTCCATAGTCCTTGTCTATGGACCCATGACATAAAAGGATTGGGTTCTTTTGGAAGCTCTTTTTCTATTTTCATTTCCATTGCCACAGCTTTTTCAAATGTCTCTGATGATGTGGTTGCTTCTCATGGTCGGTGGTCGCCTTCACTACAATTGCTTTGATTAAATGCCAACAACAACTCTATCTGATGTTTCATTAATTTTCTTTGAAAGATTCTTCATTCATCATCTCTCACTTCCAAGCTATTGATCTATCCATGTTTCTTCCTTTAGAAACCCACCCTAGCTCTCTTAAAATTATTTTTAATAACATATTCCAACTTAATTACTTTCCCTCTATAATTAATTTCTCCTTCCTATCTCCAAGATTATCTCCCTAAGATTTTGATCCTTTTACCTTTAAGGTATTAGTCAAATTTGCTAAAACCATTAGGGTATTTGATAAAACTTAATATTTATTATTTAATAATTTAATTGATTTTAAATTAAATTGTTCTTAAGTTGTTAACTTAAATTTATCAATTATTCTTTAAATATTAAAATTGTTTGATAAAGCTAACTTAAATTTTATTCTATATCGTGAAATTCACATATTTATTTTTATTAATTTTAACTTATTTATTTTCATTAATTTTAAATTGTAAATTTATTATGAATGTATATTTAAAGTATGGTACATATATAAGATAACAATAAAATATTTATTATAAAAAATAAATCATGGATAATTTTAAAATATACTTTTATTATTGTGGGTAAATCAAAGAAAAAAGATTGGAGATTAAGAATAAGTTAATCAATTTGATTTAATATTTAAAATTAAAAATAACTTTAAGTTGTAATATTAAGTTATTTTATCAAATATGTTTAAGCTATTTAGTGACTTAATTAAATTATTAAATTATATTAAATCATTAAGTTATATTAAATCATTAAGTTGATTAATTTACCAAACACTAAGACTTCGCTTTTGGATGCTTGGAAAATTAACTTTACAGTGTATAAATTTGAATTGTTGAGTGAAGTTAAAAAAGAAAATTGGGAGTTAGTGGGGATAACTTAAGGAGACTAAGGTTAAAGAAAGGACTTAAATATCAAGAAATGAAACCACTATTTTCATACTGTTGTCACATCTGATAATATAGAAAAACCCATAAATTTTTTTTCTTTTCCTCTTCCCAAGATTTGACACTGGATCTCCTTATCACTTTCTGATTGATCCTTTGTTTCCCCAGTGTCATTACTGGACATGCCAGTTATATTGAATGGTCCGGCAGGGCATAAAGTTGGATCCGTTAATATATAGAAACCATGACAGTGGTGTGAATGTGATAAGTGTAGCTGGTGGAGATGCCTTGGCGCTGATGTTTGCATGAGATAATATTGATGACATTTAAGCAAAACAGAGGAAAGGGAGAGGGAAAGAAAAATAAAAAATAAAAAATAAAAACCATTACATTATTACTTTATCACACTTAAAAGATCAATATACATATTTAAGGAGATGGGCCTCATTATCTCTAGTACGTACCGATCACATATGTATCATCATCCTAGACTAGAAATACAAGCTTATTGATGGGGATGTGAAAAGAACACTACTCAAGTCCATGGACGGAGCCCTTGATGAGCTGTGGCATTGGTGGGATGCTCTGTTCATGCCTGAAGAAGTTATCTGGATCAACCTTGGTCTTTACATGTACCAATCTGTTGAAGTTGCCCTTGAAGTACTTGGCACCCCAAACACTTGCCTGTATGAAGCTTGTGTTACTGTTCTTGTTGATGCCCAAATCCAGATCCCTGTAATTTACATATGCAGCTCTAGGGAACATGGAAACATAAGGAGTCATGTAGCAGTAAAGCCTTCTTATCCATTCCATATGGTTTTTCGTGTTCTTCTCCCCATCTTGCCATGTTGTTAATAACTGGATTTTAAATATGTTGCCCTTTCGATGAGGGAATGGAATTTCAGACTCTGAAATCTTACTCATCATTCCACCATAAGGATTCCATATCATCAGTGGAGACTCTTCTTCTAATAACCTCGTCCACAGCCCTTCAAGGGCGTTTTCAGGGATGGGTTCCTTCACAAAGTCTGATTTGGCCTTGAAATAGTTCTTGAATGTTGATTTCCCCTGTAGAAGAACTTCAGGGGGTGTTCCACTTGGGTAGCCCCCGATGTAAAGCACTGATCTGATCCAGCTCATTTCAGTACAATCCTTCATTGTCAAACCCAACTCTGGGAAGCTCTCTCCCATTATTTGGAGGAGTCTGTCCACCCCACCCAGAAACAGTGAGTTGAAGGCAGCGCTGACGGTTTTATTACCTTTTTCATTTGCCTTCACTGATATGATGACTCTAATGAAGAGATCTTCATGGAGCTTATCTGCAACTTGTTGCCATCTATAGAGGAGCTTTGTTGCCCCTTGCTCTAAGGCTCTTCCCACTGTGAAAACTGTCACGGTTGATGGAACAGGAACCAACCTTATTTTCCACCAGAGAATGATCCCAAAGCTGGCTCCTCCGCCTCCTCTAATAGCCCAAAACAGGTCTTCTCCCATGGATTCTCGGTCAAGAATTCTGCCATGAACATCAACAATCCGAGCATCCATCACATTGTCAGCACCCAGTCCATATTTTCTCATCATGGATCCATAAGCACCTCCGGTGATGTGCCCACCAATACCCAAGCTTGTGCAGAGGCCGGCTGGGAAGCCATGAGTCTTGCTTTTCTCATAAATTCTGTAGTAAACTTCACCAACAGTGGCACCAGCCTGAACCCATGCACTATTGTCATCTATATCAACTTTGATGCCTCGAAGCCTGGCCAGGTCCACCATAATGAATGGCTTTTCCATTTCAGAAACATAAGAAAGGCCCTCATAGTCATGGCCACCGCTCCGTACTCTCATGTGAATAGAAAGCTGCTTTGAACAAATAACAGCTGCTTGGACATGGGTGTCATGCATTGGAGTAAAGATAAACTCAGGCTTGGGTGCAGATGGCACCAAATACCTGAGGTTTTGTGCAGAAGATTGCAGAAAAGCACTGAAAGAAGTGGTGTTTGGGGTGTAAAAGGCAGTGGATACTGGGATAAGAATCTCGGAATTGAGAGAGACACATTGGGAAAACTTTTCTAGAATAGGATCTGAAGCTGTCACTGAAGCTGATAGCAGAATGAAAAGTAATGGAAACATGGCAAAATTTGAATACACCATTGCTTCTCTCTGCTTTCTTAATCAGCTGTTTGTGTTGAGCTCAAGTGTCTGGACAGTCTTATTTATGGACAGAGAGGCCTGGTCACAGACTCACGTCTACTTGAGCTAATGCGAACGTCACTTTGAAGGTGTTGAGATGATTAGGAGAAAGTGAGTCCCTTACCAATTATGCTTCCCTTGAAATTCAGCCTTAGAAGGAATACCATGGTTGAATGTGGGTCACTTCCAACTACCCAATCAACCTTCATAAAAATAAAGTGAGACTTTCAAGAATCAATTCAAGAAGGTTTTATCTTTTTCCGCAAAATTGGGCCATTAAATTTCAAATGGTAACTTTTAGAGAGCTTCAAATATATGGACTGCTGAGAGTTTTGAGTCAAGGGTACTCTTAATCCTGAACCAGTTCTCTAGGGAAAGACCTCCTTCATGGGCGGCTTTGACACCTACAATTCATTGTAGTACAAGACAGTATTAAAATATTAATCCTAATATCAATAATTTTATATGTAAATGCTCTACATGTGATACTTTGTAGGCAAGACAGTATAAAACTATAGTCTTACCATGAAGTGGCTTAATCTTTTAAACATTTTTTTAAGGAGTGAGATTCTTTACATATCATAAAATAACTCATTTAAAAATAACATTGGATGGGTTAATATATTTATAAAATTTTTATTCTCAACATTAAAAAAAAAAAAAAAAAGGGAAAAGTTGAAATTGGATAAGAGAAATTTTGTTTTATTAAAGTTAAACTTTATTCTATTTATTTACACATTTCCTTCCTTTGCCTTTTCTCTCTCTTCCTTTTCTTTTCTCTCCCTTTCTTTGCTTTCTTTTCATTCAATATCTCAAAACTTAGCTTTGGCATGTTTAGCCTTGGACATTGGGAAACGTCCTTCCCTGGTAAGAATTGAAAGAAGAATTCATGTCATCTTTCCCTGTTAATATTCATTACAATTTTCAGCCCTTCAAAAAACTTAAAAAGACCAAACTTTTTTTCCCAAAAGGAAAAAGAAAAAGAAAAGAAGTCAATAAATTTTTTTTAGGGAATTTCAAAGTCTATAGATATTGCCCTCAAAATTGGTTAAACCATGTGACAGCCATTTGTTGCGTGGATTGTGGTTGATGTTTAACAATTTTCCAAGTGAAGAGTAGAAAAAATCTCATGTAGATTGCCAAGGAAGTAGGACCTAAATCCTGAATCCTGTCTCAACCTTTTTGTTGCGTGGATTGTGGTTGATGTTTACTGTTTTCTTCTCCAATATCCCATTGGAAATGGGCAAATAGTGCCCCTCTTTACACATTTTGATTTCCCTTTTCTCATTCAACAGTTGTCACCCCCTCTAGTCAACATTTACCATCATACCAATATCACTTCGGGTGGCGTTCAAGTTTCCATTTGGTTTAACTTTTCCAACTTCTCTCTTTGAAGAGAAGAATGTCCTTAATTGCTTTCATATTTGTTCCGGGTCAAAAACGGAAGGAAATATGGAGTGCATGTTTGTTCATTGTTGTCCAATAAATAACACAACACATTTAAGAACAAAAATATAAAAAACAACTTCAAAACATTCCAAATTTTTAAATATACTTTCATTCTGAAAAACATTTTAAAAAAATATTATTTTTAAAAATTGTTCTAAACATAACGTTTCTAAATAGGCTTTAATTTCTAGAATATTTATAAAATTGAGAATATTTTCTTTCTATGAGAATGAAAATATTAAATGAATTTAAAACTAAATTAAAAAGGTAAAAAGACAGATATTAACTTTCTCGATAAGATCGAACTAAAAAGCATGATTTAGTTTAATAATCTCTTATTTTACTTTATGATATAGATCAAATTTAATTCTTTTTATATTTATTATTTAATTTAATGTATAAATAATGATAAAGATATAAATCAAGATTTAATTTTGATTTCTTGATGATTGCATAAAACTCACCCTTTATCATGGATAGAATTTGTCTAAATCTTTTAAAAGGCATCAACTTTGCCTTTACTTTAGGAAAAAGCCTAACACGTGCGAGAGGAAGCAAAAGGAAAAAATTAAAAAAAGAAAAAGGGAAAAGCAAAAGAAGTAGGTGAAGGGGCACCTCCATTCATTTATGCATTGGTTGCATGAGTTAATAGTGAAAAATCAAAAGCAAAGTGTGGGCACGCAATTACCCTTTACCAGTCAAAAAAATCTCACTTTAAAGTCAACATTTACCAATGATGTCGGAAAGCAATACATGGGTTAAAAGAGTCAAATTCTCGATGTTACTTTGATGACTTGAAAAGTTAAGGCCATTTTTGTGGTTGTTTTTCAAAATAGTTTCGAGTTGTCCAAAAAAGTAAAATGCATTCCATAATCAAAAAGTAAAAAACAAATATTGAGAACCTTTTTAAAAAATAGTTATAGAATAATTAAAAATAAATTATTATATATAAAAACGGTTCATTTGTAAAATATAGAAAACAAGTTAAAAATAATTTGTTTCTAAACATACTTTTATTTTATAAAATATCATAGAATATTTTTCAAAAATTGTTATTTAAAACTATTTTTCAAAACTATTTTTAAAAATACTTTCCAAACGGAGTCCAAGACTTTGTTTGACAACTATTTTTGAAAAAAAAAATGTTTTTCAAAACAAAAAAGTAGGAAGCATGAGTAACAACCAAAAAATAAAAAATAGTTTTTTATTCTTAAAAATAAAAAATATGATGTTTTCATATAACATTTTTTAATTGTTTTTACTTATTCTTTATAGTTATATTAAAAAATAATTATACAAATATAGAAATGATTAAAAATAAAGTATTACATATAAAAGTTATTTTTAAAAATATATTTGAAAAATGTTTTCTAAAAACACGTTTCAAATCAAGCTTAGATCAAAATCACCATCTTTATTTTTTGTAGCAAGTAAATACAATGCATTCACTCTTTTGGAATAGTTTTTTCATGATGCTGAAGGGAATTAAGCCAAATTCCCAACCTGTAATAAACAAAAAATAGAGAAAACACACGCCAAAGAAAAACAATCACACGCACAAGACAGTATTTACGTGGTTCGGCAATTTGCCTACGTCCACGAAGTTGCAGGGATATCATTATTATCAAGGAAGAATATAGAGTACAACATGCGGCTACAATATTTTCTCTCTATATATAACACAACAACAACACCACACTAAAAAACCCTAATTATGAAAGGCGGTTCCACAATAGGCTAAATGGGCTATCGGCCCAAGCCTTCGCTCCATGGACTAAGCCTCAATAAATCTCCCATTAAAAAACCACACAATATTATTCGGGTCGGGTCGTCAAACTGGATCAAACAAAACTAGGCTCCACAAAGCCCAACAAATCTCCCACTTGGAGACTAGTTCAATCACCAACATCAAACCGCTATCCTCCAAGAAACAATCCCTCATCCCTGCAACTTATCCTCCTATTCTCAAGCTAGAAGACCAATTGAAGTTGCGCACAGCTTTAACTTCTCAATAGTGACACCCTTAGTCAACATGTCTGTCGGGTTCTTAGATCCACAAATCTTCTCAAGTATTACTAGTTTATCTTCAACAAGGTAACAGATAAAGTGGTATTTTGTTTGTATATGCTTCGACTTTGAATGAAAAACCGAATTTTTGGCAAGAAAAATTGCACTCTAATTATCACTGTGTAGAATGCCCATCTCCTGCTTCTTACTCAATTCATCTAAGAAACCATATAGCCAAATCATCTCCTTTCCAGCTTCAGTTGCTGCAACATACCCAACTTCTGTAGTAGACAAAGTAACAATCTTCTGAAGATTTAAAGCCCATGATATAATTGTACCACCTAGAGTAAAAACAAACCCAGTAGTACTCTTTTTACTATCAATATCACCAGCAAAATCAGTATCTACATAACCCTGCAGTTTCAAACTTGCACTTGTGAAGCAAAGACATGTATCTAATGAACCCTTCAGATATCTTAGAATCCACTTGACTGCCTCCCATTGCTGCTTTCTAGGCCTACTCATGAATTTGCTCACAACTCCCACTGCATGTGCAATGTCTGGCCTTGTACACACCATAGCATACATCAAGCTGCCAATAGCTGAGGCATAGGGCACATTGCTCATATGGTCCCTTTCTTCTTCTGTCTTCGGTGACTGTTCTTTGCTTAGTTTGAAATGACTACCCAATGGTGTACTCACTGGTTTAGCTTCATTCATGTTGAACCTGCTGAGAACTTTCTTCACATACTCTGACTGTGAAAGCTTCAATGTACCATTAGCCTTGTCTCTAATGATTCTCATACCAAGGATTTGCTTGCAACTCCCAAATCCTTCATTGCAAATTGTTTGGACAATTACTTCTTCAGATTATTAATCTTCTCAATGCCATACTCTGCAATAAGCATATCATCCACGTACAACAGTAATATGATGTAAGAATTTTCAAAAGACTTAACATAGCAATAGTGATCAGCTTCACATCTCTTGAACCTAATTCTATGCATAAAACTGTCAAACTTCTTGTACCACTATCTAAGAGCTTGTTTAAGTTCATACAAGCTCTTTCTCAGTTTGCAGACTAAATTCTCTTGTCCTTGAACAATGAACCCTTCTGGTTGAATCATGTAAAGGTCTTCCTCCAAGTCACCATGAAGGAATGTTGTCTTCACATCTATCTGCTCAAGATGTAAGTTTTCTACAGCCACCATTCCCAGTACAAGTCTAATTGTTGACATCTTCACAATTGGAGAAAATATCTTTGTGTAGTCAATGCCCTCCTTCTTAGAAGTTCATTTTTCTTAGAAGTTTTGTATTTATAGAGTTCACACTTGTTGTAATTATTAGAAGTTTTGACTAAACCAAACCGACTACACCTAATTTAGTCAATTGTCTTTCATGAAATTGAATTCAACTAAACCAATTGATTCTCTCTTTAGGTTTGATTCTTTTAGTTCTCATAAGATCTCATAGGATGCAAATCGATTAGATCCATTCAATTAGATTTTAATGCTCCAAACTAAGTAACTTGAAATGTGTAGATGTTCACCCAAGGATTGAGTAATCCTGATTTTGATGACAACAAAATAAAGGTTAAAGGATACTACTGTATTCATTGTTCAAGTACATAGGTTCAAAAGAGCTTCATCTTTGTATATGCCATAAATCCCCTGTACAACGCAAAATGAAAGATTCAAGGGGAAGATGCAAGAAGATTTCATAATATTTGCAAAGTTCTTAGTAAAACTTTTTACTTGATTTCTCTTGTAATCAGGTATGTGTGTTTGACATGAGGATGATTTAAGCTACCTAGCATAGGAGACTCCATTGAACCTCAAGTTATTCATGAAAAATCCTTAAGTCTTGGTAAAAACAATTATTAAATTTACCAAAGTGCCCTCAACTTTGAAAATCTTTCCAAAATATTGGTTAAGTTTTAAATAGTTTTATTGGAAATTGGCTATAGTAAAAAACTCAGTCAGAATTGGATTTTATTTCAAGAAGGAGCACATGTGGACATCCACTTGGACGATCACTTACCTTTTGAGGTGATTTTTAGCTATTGGAAGCCATATGGACGTTCACTTGAATGACTACTTGGCAATGTAGATGACTATGTGGATATCCAAATTTGCCTTTTAGCCTCTAACAACTCTTTACAACTCATTAAATATTCCAACAACTAGTATGTGGGTGGCTATGTGGACAACCGGTTTTAGGGGTTTAATTCTAACGACTAGTTTGACTCCAAACCTTATTTAAACCCGATCCTTAGTGCATTTAAAAAGAAACAAGAACTTGAAAATCACATTTACTGTTCATTTAACTTTCTTAAATTCACATGTGCTTTATTAAAAAGCACTTGCATTGAACTTCTACATCTCTTGTATACCTACTCTTTTAGAGATTTCTATTCATTTATTCCCTTTTGTACTTAAGAGAATTAGTATGTATAAAGTTAAGGAATATTCTTTGATTGATGTAAAGGTCTATTAGACCCTAAAAATCGAAGCGCACAAAATATTTAAGAGCTTTGGTGGAGAAAGCTTTTGAGATAGCAAAAATACCTCCAAACTTGGGGAAGAAGCTAGAACAAGTGGACGTAAGTCGTTATCAAACCATTATAAATTAATTACTATTTGCAATCTCTCTTGATTTCTAACTTCTTTTTATTTTGTTTCATTTTCCATTCATTTATTAATATTCTATTTATTGTTAGTATAAATGTAAAAAATATTTTATTTTATTCTCACCTAATTCACCCCCTTTGGTGTACTTTTAGGTTGGATTAGTAATTTCAATGAACCCTAAGCCCTACTTAAAATGTTTGGTTAAAATTTAAGTACTATGATGTAAAGGTTGTTTTCAATAAAGTTAAAAGTGAAATGATTCATAAAAGAGCTTCTATTAGAGATTTTGAAATTAGCTATCATTATCTTAAGTACTCCCATTCAAACTTTTCAATTATTGTTAGTCAACATGTGAATAGCAATTTTTAGACCTACTTAATCTCCTTTAAGTCATGTCCAAAAAATGGTTGGAGTATATTATAATAATCTTACTATGGATGTTATAGTAATTGATATTTAATCTTTTTTTACATTATTTATCTTTTATATATATATATATATATATATATATATAATTATTATAACTATTGGAATAAGGATAATAAATAACCATGATGGTGAAGCCACTGTAGTTAGCCATAGGTTGGTAAGTCCTTGTTTTTTCATCTTCCTATTACACAAATTATGATTCTTTAGACTTTATTAATTAAGAATTCTTCTTATTTAGAATGCAGATTTTGAGAAATCCTCAAGCATAAAATCTACTTTTTCATTCTAATTAGAAAGGCCAACCATCAAGATGGTGAGAAAGATCGTCATTATTGAATCATTATATTTCCTTGTGGGACTTAATGAAGTATGCCTGTAACCATGGTTCAAAGTCGTGGTATCGGTCACTGACTCGGAGGGTCTTGAGGAGTATCGGTCTTAGTATATCGGCTTGGTATAGGATGATACATAAAATAAGCTAATTAGAATATTTTAAAAATATAAAAATATCATCTAAATTATCAGAAAAATATGTATAATTAAATAAGCTAAAAAATTAATAAAACAAAATTGTCTCACATTTAACATTATTTAAATAGTTATAAAAACATCCATTGAAAGTTATTTATGATAGTGCTAATAATAGAAAATTATTTTTTTTCAAATATAATAATAATTTTACTAAAAGACATACAATATAATAATCAATTCCATGTTGAATAAAAAGGGGACTCGAAATCATCATCATTAGTCCTATGACAAGTATACAAATCGGGACGGTAATTCCCATAGTGAGGATATAGTTGAAAAAATTGTTCAAAACTTGAATATGTTGTTTGAGATGATTGGCTTGATGATCCATAATCAGGAAAATATGGCTTTGGAGGCTATTCGGGCTCAACACCATATTGATAGCATCTAAAACCTCGATAGGAAATGTTGTTGCTACTAGAAGATTGATCATATCCGTAGGAATCACTAGCTCGTGTTCCAGTATTTGAATATCCCTCTAGATGCATCCTTGGAAGTTGATCAAAATCATTTCTGCTAAAAGTACTAGAAGAGCTATCATAGTCTCTAAACTTGTGATATGATCTATCATCTACTCCATTGAAATATGACATTGATTTTATACCCAAAATCTACAAGTGCTCATCAATACGGTGATAATCGGATCTATGATAATCATGCCCACTGGAATAGTCATCACCATTGGGAAATGGAGTTAATCTTTCCAAATGATTTCATTGTTCCCATATGCATGATCTGTATCTTGTGTAGCATAGTAATTTTCATCTCCTTGTGCCCATGACATGTCAGGATCTGCTTGACTAACATAATCACCACCAACACCACCACCACCTCCAGTACTCTTACCAGTGCCACCACCTCCTCCACTACCCCCACTAGTGCCACACCCCACCTACTACTCCCATTGTCACCATCATCACTACTGGAACTTGAAGAAGCTATTTTAAGAGCCTTACCTTTATGCTGAGAATCAATATCTTTTTCTTGTGTAGCATTACTTGTACGCCTACTAACTCCAAGACTTGTGGTACCATCATATTCATGAGTTGTTTCTCTACCTTCTTCATTAGGAGGAATACCTTCATCCAACCAATCCAAATTATCATATGATAAAATAGGTTTCTCTCCTTCTCGTATCCACTCATCTAATATATCATCATCATTAAAGATATGATTTAGATTAATGGATTGTATAAATCTTCATTGTTTTGCTCTTGCAACAATTTCTTAACCCAAAACCGCATATTGTAGTACACATAAACTAACTTATGCAACTTTTTCATTGTCAAACGGTTGCGTAGCTTTGTATGAATTAATGACCATGTGCTTCAATTTCTTTTACAACCTGATAAAGAACAAGTTTGGCTTAAATTTTAACAACAATATTAATTTTTTATAGATGTGGACCTTCGTTGCCATAGTTGTTCCACCATTTTGTTATTATAAAGAAAATGCGTATTTATTAATTACCATGATATATTTAACAAAAAATGATGATAATTTCTTATTTGAATAGAAATAAATGTATTGAGTACCTAGAAGAGATTGATTTATTGCTTTCTTTGTAAGTGCACTTCCAAATTCTCATTGGCCTTCAACAAATAATTTCACCTACATCATTAACATTTTCTTTTTTTCTTTTTTCTTTTGTTTTTTTTTTTTGTTAATGCACATTACATATACAAAATGTATTATATAAAGTGCACAAATTATTATTTTATCTCGTTAATAGTTTTTGTTTGTCTATCCAAATTTGGCTCTAATTTCTTAATAACCTCCTTTAATCTAATTTAATTTTTGGATGATTGGAGAAATGCTTCGAATATTGAAACATTGGATTTAAAAAATATGTTGCCATAAGTTAAATAATGATCAGTTTATAATAATTTGTACTTGAAAAAAATAATAAAAATATATATAACATGAATAAGTATTCATAAATTCAAACTTTACTTATCATAGAAACTTTAACAATTAAATAAAATTTATAAACTCATTAAGATAATATAAGTAAAAAAGTTTGAATTCTTTCTCCTCTTTTTATAATTTTTATATTTGAACAAAATAATATATAATTTAATTAAAAATAATAAATAAATAAAATGCACATTCAGGTTTAGTAGGTTGCCCACACCTTCAACTCATGTCCCTCATTTTTTCATATTGATATCTTTTTAACTTAAGTTTGATCCTAACCTATTAACATCTTCCCCACACCAAATCAAACATCAAGCTGGACAAGTCTGCAACCGTAGACTTAAGTCTTATTTTAATTTTTTTTTTTCTTTTCTTTTCTTCTCTTTCAATTTTCTAAATACGTTAATGAATTTAATATTAAATAGCTTATATTTCAATTAGTCAATTAAGAATCAAAGGTGATAAAATACATATGGCTATGATATAAAAGTGAAATTTGGCGAGACTTAAAATCCATTTTATAGTGATTCTAATAAGTGTTTTTGTTAGAATTTTATCTATACTAACCTAAGGTAATCACCCTAGGGGTGGGGGAGTGGAATAGGGTGAAGACCTCGTTTCAAAAATTTAAACTATATGATGAAATAAATATAATGAAAAAATAATTGCATATAAAATAAAGGGAGTAGTGAAGAAAGAATGCAAAAACAAAATTTTTATAGTGATTCACCTTGCCTACATTCATCCTCCAACTTCAATCCTAAGCTTGAAATTCCACTATACCAAGGCTTTCAACACAAGCTTTTAAGTTTTACAATTGGATTCAACAACTCCAATGGGTACTACAAAATTCCTTAAAAGATGCTTCACTCTTGAACTCCCTAAGTGATACCCACATTTGGCAAATAGTAAATGATACCTTACACTTAGATTTATTCCTCAAGTGATACCTCACATGTGAACTCACCTCTCAAAAGTTACAAGAAAGATATAGAATTAAACTCACCAAATCATAGTACAAGTTTAAGCTCAAATGGATATAAAATAAACTAGGCCTGAGGTGCATTAAATGGATATACAAGTTTTGAATCAAAGTGCCCTAGAAAAACACTCTCCTAAAGCTCAAATATATTAATTTTATAAAGATTTTGGAATGTTAGTCTTATAAAATAATGAAGTTTGGATTTTTATTTTTAATAGAGTTTGAAAGCTCAAATTAGTCATTAGGCACAGTTTGGGGTCATCTAATCAAGTACCTATTTGACCAATTCATTACTTGTTAGCATTTAATGCTCTGGCAAGTGACTGTTGGGGTTCAAGGCTTCGACTAGGCCTTGATTGGTCCTCGACCACTTGAGTCTTAACCTTAATCGATTGAATACATGCTATTAGAAGATAAAGTGTGCAAGTGTACCTCGATTGGTTGAGCCAACTGGCTCAATTGGTCCCCTCTGTCTCAACCAATTGCATTGTAAAGTACATAAAAGACCCTAATTTAAGGCTTGGAACTTTTGATAATTTGTATTCAACTTCTTAAAACCTTTTAAAGTTAGTTTAGAAACATTTGACATAAGGTTTTAATTGAAAACATGAAAATCATCCAAATATAAAAATTTTTAAAGCAAGTCAACATTGAGATTATTTTAGGTGCATAAATAAAAATAGAATGCATGATCATGATGCACGAATAACCTTACAAAGAGATCCTAAGAAAGGTCTTGAAAGATCTTCTCTTTGAATCATTTTCTTCTTCTTGATTTCTTTTACCTTAATTTATCTTGTGATTGTCACTTTGAAAATCATCTTGTCTAAACACATGTAAGATAAAACACTAGTTCTAAACCTTATTTTGTTATCTCAAAACCAAAATTAACCAAACTTTGGCTTAACAATCCCCCTTTTTTATAATAACAAAATCAAATATGCTAAAATATTCTCCTCAATATATGCTTTTTGATTTTTAGAAAATATTTAAGTTTAAAAACTTTAAGAACTATACTAGGAATGCTCAAAAATAATATTACTAAATATAAATAGTTTAAAGAGCAATTAGAATATAACAGAATATATACATTAAACATGATGCATACAAATATTACAAATATAGTACATAACATTAATATTTAGATTACTAAAACAAATCTGTCTTTTTAGTACAATACCAACCTAATACTTCTCCCTCTTTTTGTTATCAACAAAAAATTTCAATTGAGTATAGGGAGGAAATAAGCATAGTGATACCAATTATTACAAAAATAAATAATAAGCATAACATTATTTGATGAAGATATGTAAGATGAAATCATTTTTCTATGTAAGAAATTTTCATTAGAATAAATTTGATGTCTGCTTCACAATAAAATTAAAAAATAAATACATAAAACAGTGACCAATCTCCACTCTTGATCTTGTAACGCATTGAAATCTCTAATTTTATGTGTTACTTCACGAAAAATGGTCTACTTTTACATAGTGAACTAATTGTCAACTATTTTTTAATGGAAAAGTTTTGCATCAATTTGAGATGTTTTAGGCGATAATGAAGTCATTTTCCAACGTAATAATATTTTGGTTATCTTTTGCTCCTTGAATTACAAATGAAAGAAAAAAAATGTTAAAAAAGGGATTTTCTTCCATAGAAAATATTAAAATGAATTACAAGTTTGTATATTTTTAAATTATTTAATTTTTATAAAATAAAAGAAAATAAATTAAATGAGTTTAAAGAAAATAATTTATTGACTTTAAGTGTATTTTTTTTATGTTAATTTCTTTATTTTTCTCTCTTACTTTATTTTTTCTCGCACTTTTTTTTTTCAATTTTTTAGGAATAAAACATAACCTTTGGTCGTGAGAGGATCCAGATGATATATACTAAAAAAAAAATGGGTCAATCACAATGTAATATATAATTTGATTTCATTCCTTTAAATTTAAACAAATCTCATCCTCATATTTTAATATTTTTTTTTATCTTAGTTCTATTATTTACACTTTATTTATTTATTTATTTTTATATTAGTCTTATTATCTATACTTCATTCAACAATGAAGATTTTATCATATATTTTCAAGGATCAAGATTATAAATTCCGTATATATTGTATCAACAACTTAACACTTTCCTAATACATATCATATTGATTCAATGTAAACACAACAGAATCAAATCACCGACTTTCTGACTACATTTTAGTTTGAAACACCCAAGGAAAAATCCCATTGTGTTTGTGTGCCACTTTGCAGTCCACTACGTGAATAATCTAGAGGCCGATAACATGGAAAGTTGTAGGTGGCAAGCATAGAGCACTTATTCATCATGAACATTACAAGTAGGGATCGAAAACGAAGACGTCTTTAAGCCTTGGCCACTAGTTTTGAACAACATAGTGACCATTAATGTAGCAAGTGGATGGTTATTGTTGAAATATTCACTGTTATCTCTTGAAGGATACATTCCACGCGTTTACACTATGACTGCATTCCCACCTCCATCTTTGACTTTTCAATCACAAAATGTGTGTTTCATGTTTTTGCTTGGAGTATGATATGACTGGTTTTTGGTAGAGTTGCGTGTAGCTTCTTCCTGATATTTCGGTGGGTTGGGACAAATATTTTTAATATTCAGATTAAATTTGGGTTTAATTTTCTTAATCTCAACTTAGAATTAAACTCAAACCAAGGTTCTAACAATTCTAGTATAATCTAAATCTAATTTAATATTTTTATAATATTTATTATCCTATATAATAATATATATTTTTATTTTTTTAGAATAATATACAAATTTATTTTTACTTTTTTTTATTATTATCTTGAAAGTTTATCTTATTTATATATTAAATTTGTTATAAATATGTGGAAAAAAAAAAGTTTTTTAAAAACCACCATGGATAGATTTTGAATCATGCAACTTAATCAATCCGAGCAACCTAGATTTAACTTGATCAACCTAAATTTAGAAAAATAAGTTGTGTTGCGACTAGATTGAGTACGTTAAGTTGAGGTCGAGTTAGGTTAAACTTGGATTAATTGTTTCTTAATTCAAATTAGGTTCAAATTAGTCATCAACCCGACCAACCCACCTTATTGTAATACTAATGTTTTGTTTCAGAATTTATTATGAGTTAGAAATTTTTGTCAACTAATTTTTAACACTCATGTAACTATTTTTAAGAACAATTTTAAAAAACAATTTTTAAGAACAGTTTTTGAAAACTATTTTATAATATTTTGTAGAATAAAAGTTTGCTTGAAAGTCTAAAATATTTTTAACTTATTTTTAATATTTTTAAATATGTTTTAAAATTAATTTTTTTTATTTACTATTTTATTTGGAATCATTAGATTTGGTTGTATAATTACTTTTTAAGAACAAAAAATAGAAAAATAATTATCTAATTGTCAAACTTGTTTTTCTATTTTTTTCTTAGAAACAAAAATTAATTCCAAAAAACAGTTTTCAAACAAACCATGGGAGATATATAATGGATAAAACATCCTTGTTGGAAAACAATTTGATTTATAATATTTCCTTGATTTGCTTTAGCTCCAAACTATGGACTTGTTTCACGCTATTCATTTACCAAACCCAATGTTCACTCCTAAAATTTCACACCTACCACACAACGGCTTCTTCTCAATCATCATTTATTCAATGCCAAGGAAAAATGTGGGCTTATCATGGCCAACCTTGGGCCCAACTCGATCTCCACCCAAGCATGATTTGGAAAGGATATCGTCAGTTCCTCTCCTGCACTCGAAGGTTGGAGCCGTGTTAATTTTATGGGTTGGCCTGGCCTGGCCCGATATATATAATTAGTGGGCCCATATTTGGGCCCACTATTAGCTGAAATACTTAGGAAGTGCCAGCCCAGATGCAAGTCTGGGCTCAACGGACCATTGGGCCACTCGTCATAAGACCGCCAATTAATACCTCGCCCCTTTGATTTCCTTCCTATTTTCAACTCTTAAGATGGGTTTAATCATGAAAACACATGAGGCAAAAAATAGAAAAGAGTGATATTTAATAATACAAAGATAATTATAAGCGGTGATTGATAAAACTTAATACTTATTATTTAATTATTTAAATTAATATTAAGTTAAATTATACTTAAGTTATTGACTTAAAACTTATTTTAAATCATTAAATTAATATATTTATTCTTATAAATTATAACTATAATAAAGAATGTCGAGTAATAGTAGAAGTCATGGAAAAACAAAAAAAATCATAAAGATAATTAGGACAAATGAAAATAAAAAAATAAAATAAAGATACGAACTTAAAAATAATTTAATTATTTTTATTTATTACTTAAAGTTATTTTTTATTTTAAATTATACAATTTTATCAAATATGTTTAATTTACTTAATGACTTAAATTAAGTTATTTAATCATTTTAAGTTATTAAGTTGGTTTACACTCGTTCAATTAGGAACTTAAAAATTATTATAAATATCAAAAAAAAAAAATTCAAACAGTAAATTGATATCCTTATTAATATAAAATTTAAAGAATAAAATGAAATGAAAAATAAACTAAAATATCATAAAATATAGAAATTAATAAATCATAGGGAGTGTAGGTAAGTTGAACCAAAATTATAGTCAACTTTAGTCCTTTTCATGCATATTTTTCGCTTGGTCACGATTGATTCTTGGACTTTGCTTATTGTAGTGGGCCTACATCTGGGCCCATTTACTGGCTGAAAAACTTAAGACGTTCCCACCATATACTGGGCTGGGCCCCAGAAATCCACTGGATACATCTGACTCCTTCCATTTTCTTGTGGTTTTGTTCCCCCTTTCGACTTTTATTTTTGGTCTACCAGTTGAATTTTTCCTTAATATACAAGAAAAGAAATATACCGGAAAGTACTAAAAAAAGCAAAAATATGAAGAAAAGTGACTTTCTCATATTTGGTTTTATTATAAAAAAATATGAAAAAAAACACAAATATAATTAAAATTATTAAAATTTCTATATATTTTAAATTTATTTAATATTTAAATAAAAGAGTTAAATAAATGAAAAAAAATTGATATGGTACATCAAAATAATTTATTAATTTTAAATCTATTTTTTTATTTTTCTTAATATTTTTTTTCTTCTAACTTTTCTCTTTATTTTATTTTCATTACATTTTCTTTCAAACTTTTTTGGGATCAAATATAGCCTAAAATTTAAAGAAATATAAAAGAAAATTTTGGATTAAAACTTCCCTTTTCAATTTTATTTTTTATTTTTGTCTTTTCTTTTGTTTTTTTCGTTTATTTGACTTTTTAAAATATTTTTCTTAAGAAATTCTGAGATTAAACTAAAAAGAAAAAAGAAAAAAAGTGAGAGAAAAAAAATTACATCAATAACTTTTTTTTCTGTTTTTCTTTAAATTTTATTCACCCTTTACAAGAAAAATAAAGAAAAAAACAATTTTAAAACATTTAGATGTCTTAGAGTTCCCTTTTCCCTTGATTGGATTCAAAAGGTAAGAGGAGAAAATAATAAAATAGTAGAAAATTCAAATTCTACTATTTATTTTTATAAAAGAATAATTTTATACTCTTTTCAAATTGTTTTCTCTTTATTTATAAGAGAGGGAAAAAAACACGAATAAAATTGAAAAAAAAAATGAGATAAAAACTTTGCTCACCTCATCAATTTTATTTTATTTTTAATTTTATTGACCTTTTATAAGATTTTAGCTAAATTTAACGTGTCTTATGTCACCCATACATCCACGTTCAATCATTCTTAGCCATATTTTCTTTGACTAAAATATCACAAAGGGAGAGCAGGTAACCTAAACCCTTAAGTGTGTAGTCAACTTAGTTTTAGTCCTTTTCATGCATACTTTTTATTTGATCATGGATGGATGATTTGTTGGACTTTTTTGGTTCTCTCTTCCCTATCAATGTTATCCCAATATTTTGTCCTCAATGGAAAACATGAACCTTGAATATATACACACCATGCATGTGCACTTCTAATCTTCTCCACAGAATTAAGGTCATGCATGACGCAAGAGAGTTAGGCAGATATTTAGGGAATTAATTTGGGAAAACAAATAAAAATTTAATTTAATTTAAAGTTTCTTGGCATTTTAAATAGGTAAAAAGCAAATCAATTATAAACATCTAAAAAAAAAAAAAATTATAACCTAACCCACTAAGATAATGCCACTAACTAATGGAAAAAGTGTTTTTTCATATACTTATATGCTAAAAAAACCATAAAATAGGAATCCAAATTTAAAAAATATAAATTTCAAGCAACTATTTAAAAATAATTAACATTACATGCATTTTTTGATCAAAAGTATTACCTTAGACCAATCAGATACCATCTTTTAATGGTATATGTGCTACCTTTGATCATTTTAGATATACGTTTGATGAGTAAGACTATAAAATTTGAATTATTTTTAGATGATTCCTATTTTATAGTTAATTTTTATATAATTGCAGGAAAACTCACTTTTTTTAAAGATTAAAAATTATTTGTTTACCTCTATCTTAAATCTTAAAACAACTTACCTTAAATCCTAAGTTAAAAAGCACACAATCCCGATCTTTAGAAAATTTAACCCATATAACAACTCCATGCATCATTTTTTAACATTTTTTTTTCTTGAGCTTAGTGATAATGCACAAATATGAAGAGAAAAATATGAGTTAAATTTTAGCTTAAAACCTAATGAATGGAATTAAACTTATGCTAACTCGGACGGACTTAAATCAATAATAAATAAGTTTTAATTTAATTAATATGGACCAAATCCAACCCAACATGGAGCCCTCCATCGCTTCAGTCAAAATGCTGTTATTATCAACTTACATGGCATGTCTAAAGTGCCAACCCTTTTAAATAACAAGAAGGAAAAGAGAAAAAACTTGGAAAAGTGAGGGAAAGCCTTGAAAATAGTAAAAATATAAAGGAATGCATGTGGAAGAAATTATGATGTGTTTTTCGTACCCACGTTTGAAAAAATTAAAAGAAAAGAAAAAACTAAATCTAAGTTTTTGTTTAGATATATTTTTCACTTTTTTAAAAATTAGAAAATTTTATATAAAAACGGCACATCTGGTGTAAAAGTATATATTAACCTTATACTTGTAAGATTTATTTTCAAAAACTTTAAAATTTAAGAGTTTGTTTGATTATGTCTTTTTAAACTTATTTTTGAATTTTTTTTTTTAGTGTTTTACTTAAAAACAATTTTTAAAAATAAATTTCAAAAAATATGGTTAAACAGGTCCATGTTTGCCTTTTTCTTTTAAAAATTAATAAAAATAATTCATACTTATTCTCTCAAAATTGTTATCTATTTGACTTTGTTTTTAAAAATTATTTTCAAGAAATAATGGTCAAATAATTTTAGAAAATTTTAAAAATAGTTTCTATTTTTAAAAATAAAAAATTATTTTTAAATTACATGACCTAACAGACTTTAAGATGCTAAAATTTTTTTGAAATAGTTTTTAAAATTAGTAATAAAAAAATGCTCAAGAATTTTTATATCTTACATAAAAATTACTATTATTTTTTATTTTAAAGATAGAAGATTGAAAGTATCAAAATAGATATTAGATTGGTAAAATCCAAATTTAACACATGTGACTAAAAATAACTAAAATATTATACTTTTAATCATCCAAACGTTATATTTTTATCACTGGGGTAAATTTTAGGGATAGAAGTACCATCTTTCACGATTCTAGATATATATGTACTATCTTAAAGATACAATGCATTTGAATTATCTTTAGTGGGTTTTATTTTCTTCTCCTCTTTATTATAAGCATGTGCCTGAAAACACGGGGTGTGAAGGGCTGTCGGGCTTTGACCAGGCCAAAGTCTGTGGTTAGATGGTGGAGGGAGGGGTTGGAGATGGAGAACATGGGGGCTGCGTGGAAAAATTAGCAAGAAGAAAAAGCTAGAAGTAGAGAGAAATGAGTGTGGACACTTGAGCCTTGGCCCTTTACTATTCAATCATGGATTATTCCCTTCTGCTGGCTGGTTCACATTTGAAGTCTTGAAGTTTGAAGTTATAAGGTTATAAGACTCGGAAGAATCTAACCTTCTTTTCCAGAATAAAACTAAAAATAAAAATAATCATATTTAGTTGTTCCAAGAATCTGACTTTCCTACTCAAAAGCCTTTGTCGATGGTGCCCAAGGTCATTGCTCTCTCTCTCTCTCTCTCTCTCTTCCCGTTGTTCCAAGAATCTGACTTTCCTACTTAAAAGCGTTTGTCGACGGTGCCCAAGTCAAGGTCCATCTCTCTCGTTTTAAGAAACATGTTTGATCTCTCTCTCTATTTTTTATTTTAACAATTAATACTTTTTCTCTCCTTAATTTTTTCAATAAAAAAGAAATTAAATTAAAAATCAAAATAAGGAATTCTAATCAAATGATTACAAAACTATTGAAAATAAAATGGAAATGAAACCAATTAATTCATTTAGGTCAAATTTGCTATGTGGGAATGGAGATCTCATTCCCATTCTCATCCCTTTCCGTGTTTCAATAACTAAGCAAAGATGAGAATGAAATTAAAAATAATTTTAAAGAAAATTAAATTTCACTTGGAATTTCAATTTATCCTTTAGTAAGAAGTATTTTAATTCCTTAATGCAATTTATTTTTAAACACACTTTTCAAAAATGGTTTTATAATTATAATTAAATTAAAAAAATACTTTTTAATAAAATATTAATATTAATATTATAATAAAATCATAATCTATATTTTTTTAAATATTATAAAAATATAGATATTAATATCTTATTAAAGAATAATTGATTTATTTTATTAAAAATAAATAATAATAATATAAGATTAATAATTGCTAATACTATTTAAATGAATTTATAAACAAATAAAGTTTAATTTTTTTAAAGGTATAAATGAGCCAAAATTTTTATTACATGCATATCTTTAGTATTGAACTAAAGACATGACATTCTAATTTTTATTTAATCTTTGAAAATTTTTATATAATCTATAATTAATTAATTAGTTTTTAAATTTCAAATTTATTCTTCGAAATTAAAAGATTTATTAAAAAATTTTAAACATTAATTATATCTATTAATTTTTATAGTTATTATAAATATATATTGAGTTTCAAATTATTTTTAAAAATTGTTTCTCTTAAACAATAATCAATAATGATATAAAATTTTAATATAAATATGTTTTTAAATTACACACCAAAATAATTTTTATTTTGAAAACTATGCATAGGAGGTTTTTTTTTTTATAATGAAAATAATTATTTTAATATTAAAATAAAAATAAATAATCATTTCAACTTTATATTCTTAAATACATCCTAAAGCATGAATTGAAATCACCAAATTCATTCATATTTAAGGTAGAATGAGAATGAAATAATCAAAATATTCATGCTAATTCCTCGTTTCCACATATCCAACATACTCTTAAAGTACTTATCGAAAGGAAATATTTCATTATAACAAGTTTATATAAAATATTTTGATATTTATCATTGCAAAAAATAAAATTTATCTATTAAATATTTTTTTTTGTTTTATAATGTTATTTGATTAAATAAATTTTGGATTAAAAAATAAACTTTTATTTATTTATTTAAGATAAGTTTTATTTTTATTGTTAAATGATAGAGCATAGAAATAAACTTATTTCTTGAATTTATTATAATTTTTGGATAAAAATATATTCCTATTTATAAAATTGACATTTAATTAATCTATTCTCTCTACCTTAAAAAATTTATTATTTATATTATTTAATTATTTTTTATTCTACAAACTTGTTTGAATATGGGAAGGATCAATTTCATTTCATAATACCCATCTTATCATTTTCTCTCTCTTTCTACCAAACCTAATTTTAATTTCTTTTTCTCTTAATTTAATTTTTATTCTATAAAAGTGTTTGGATAATGGAAGAATCAATTTCATTTCATAATAACCCTCTTAGCATTTTCTCTCTCCTTTCTCTCTTTAACCAAACCTATTATTTTTTTCTTTCTTCTTTTCTTCCACTTTCCCACGATCTAACAATAATTTTCCCTTTTTTTTATTAAATAATAATTCAAGATTTGAAAATACAATGATTTTGCCACTATATTAAATAAAATAATGTAAAACTTGATGCGAGCATCTATCATTTCATTTTTTCTCTTCACAATCAAATAGAAAATTTACCATTATTACAATCTACACAAGACGTGACTTAAAAATTTTGACAATGCTCTCTTCTTTGTCCCTTGTTTCCACATCCATAAAAAAATGATGAAAAGAAAAAAAAATCATTTCTATCAAACAAAAAGTATTCGTTGTCATCAAATAAAAATAATATAACACATAAAAAATAAATAAAAATTAGAATTTTATTTGGAATTTCCATTTTGTTGCATAACTAATCATGTGCTTTTCTAATTCCTGCTTTAAGTGAGGAATAATGATGACTAAAATGTTTGACAAAATGAAAATTAAGGAGTTGGTGTAGACTTGCGATTTTCATGTGGGTTCTTATTCGACAAGACTCGTTTTCTTAGTGTAAATTTGATTTTTTATAGAATTGGAGTCACTACTTATTTTTATTTATTTTTTAAAAAGAAATAAAATAATAAATAAAATTCTAAACAATTGACTCCTTATTTTTGGAAAAATGCGTCTTTGAAAACCCGAGTCTAAGTTTGGAGATTGAGTTACTTGTTGGAAATGTATCATAAAGGTCCTTTTAAACCCTAAAAGCAAGTCTCTACTAACTAGGTTGAGGAAAGTATAGTAATTAATCGATAAATCATGGATATCAAAGGAAACAAAGATGATTACATCTAAAACCAAACAACATGCTATTTATATTCAAACAATCATACCAAAGTAATCAATCATGCAAGAAGAATATAAGCATACTCGAGCCGCATCGCAAAGCACTTTCATAGAAATATTAAAAGTTAGTTTGACAAAAACAGTATACAACATGTATTGCATCTCAATCAGGGAATAAAACAATGAATCAAGGCAAATAAGGAAATATCAAACATGAAGATGTTCACATACAAAGTAAGCATATTCACATAGTTAAGAGATAAGAAGGTGATGAACGTACTTAGTATACACAACTTACAATGCACTTATACATAGCTAGACGAGTTAGCATACAATCAATAATGATAAGTGGAAAAATAACATGGTCAAAAACTCTAAATGTTACATGATATATATATATACAACTTAAATAAAATGTCACGAAACCTAAGTTAATGTCAACCATCATATAGCACATGTAAACAAACTTATTGTTAAAGTTAAACTATGTACAAGAGAGCTAAAATACCAAAATGAGTGTCAAAATCAAAGTAAGCACAAGGGATAGAACGGTTACAATCACTTGAAAAATCCTAAACAAATATCTAGAAACATTATTTCAACATGAAAAAAAAATCATACAACATCCCCATTATATTTACATTACAAAACACAAGTCAAAGCCAAGCCAAGATATGTCCAACAACACTAGATTAAATAACAAAATAAGCATTATACAAGAACTTTAGCATGCGGTCAAAATAGGAAGGTTCACAAAACAAATCCTAAAAAAAATCTAAAATGTGAATTTAATTACAAAAAAATTTCAAGAAGCATATCTTACATGTCTAGTTTATCATCCAAATGGCCACAAATGTTATTGAAGTTCTAATTAATCACCATTTATAAAAAAAATCTTTCAAATGGTCCAAGATAGAATTGAATTCAATGGCATGCATAGACCGGATTTTTTCACCAACTTAGATGTATGATAAAATCATTCAAAAAATCACATAACATATTCATAAAAACTATTTTATAAAAATAAATAAATAAATAATATCAAAGCAAGAAAGCATACAATCACTTTTAAAAGCAATAAAACCACTCCTCTATTCAAAGTTAGGGCAATGTAGTGGGTAAACAATTCAAAATTATCTTTCCTAATTAAAAAAAATATTTTTAAATATTTTATGTATCTAAAATAATCTTGAAAAAGTCTAGAATCCAAGAAAAACATCAAAATTATTTTTCTTAAAAAATTCCGAGATTAAACTAAAAAGAAAAAAGAAAAAAAGTGAGAGAAAAAAAAATTATATCAATAACTTTTTTTTTCTGTTTTTCTTTAAATTTTATTCACCCTTTACAAGACAAATAAAGAGAAAAGCAATTTTAAAACATTTAGATGTCTTAGAGTTCCCCTTTCCCTTGATTTGATTCAAAAGGTAGGAGGAGAAAATAATAAAATAGTAGAAAATTCAAATTCTACTATTTATTTTTATAAAAGAATAATTTTATACTCATTTCAATTTGTTTTCTCTCTATTTATAAGAGAGAAAAAAAACACGAATAAAATTGAAAAAAAGATGAGATAAAAACTTTGCTCACCTCATCAATTTTATTTTATTTTTTAAATTTTATTGACCTTTTATAAGATTTTAGCTAAATTTACTTATCTATCATTGGTTTATAATTTTATCAAACGTGTCTTATGTCACCCTTACATCCACGTTCAATCATTCTTAGCCATGTTTTCTTTGACTAAAATATCACAAAGGGAGAGCAGGTAACCTAAACCCTTAAGTGTAGTCAACTTAGTTTTAGTCCTTTTCGTGCATACTTTTTATTTGATCATGGATGGATGATTTGTTGGACTTTTTTGGTTCTCTCTTCCCTATCAATGTTATCCCAATATTTTGTCCTCAATGGAAAACATGAACCTTGAATATATACACACCATGCATGTGCACTTCTAATCTTCTCCACAGAATTAAGGTCATGCATGACGCAAGAAATTTAAGCAGATATTTAGGGAATTAATTTGGGAAAACAAATAAATATTTAATTTAATTTAAGGTTTATTGACATTTTAAATAGGTAAAAACCAAATCAATTATAAACATTTAAAAATAAAAATAAAAATTCTAACCTAACCCACTAAGATAATACCACTAACTAATGGGAAAAGTGTGGTTTTACATACTCGTATGCTAAAAAACCACAAAATAAGAATCCAAATTTATAAAATATAAATTTCAAACAACTATTTAAAAATAATTAACATTACATGCATTTTTTGATAAAAAAATATTACCTTAGATTATTCAGATGCTATCTTTTAATGATATAGGTACTACATTTTGATAGACAAACAGCCATGTCTGTAGCCGATTCTTCTCCTCTCTAACAGATGTTGTTATGATGAGTCTTCTCTAACAGATGTTGTTATGATTAGTTAGAAAGTGGTTAGATTAGTTAGATGCTGTAATATCTATCTATATATATATATATAGCTATTGATCTACTGTATAATCAGTGTGGTGAATAGAATAAATTCCTTATTCTTGCTAAATCCGTGCTTGAGCACTTTCACATTTAATCATTTTAGGTATCACGTTTGATCAGTAAGACCATAAAATTTGAATTATTTTTTGAATATTCATATTTTATAATTAATTTTTATATGAGTGCATGAAAACTCACTTTTTTAAAAAATTTAAAATTATTTGTTTTACCTCTATCTTAAATCTTAAAACAACTTACCTTAAATCTTAAGTTAAAAAGCAAACAATCCCAATCTTCATAATAGTTAACCCATATAACAACTCCATGCATAATTTTTTAACATTTTTTTTTCTTGAGCTTAGTGATAATGCACAAATATGAAGAGAAAAATATATGAGTTAAATTTTAGCTTCAAACCTAATGAATGGAATTAAACTTATGCTAACTCGGACGGATTTAAACTAATAATAAATAAGTTTTATTTTTTTTATTATTTTTTTCTGGCCACCCTGAGAAGGAGTCGTTCTTGGGTAGCCAAAGAGGACGGAAGGTGAAGGAATACGATTGATGGGTGATTTGTTTTTGGGTGGCCATAGCAGTTGATGGGTGAGCTGTTTTTTTTTTTTTTTTTTTAGCGGCCAGATGGGAAGGAAGGACAATGGGAGTAGAGGCGTTTTGGGGAGGAGATATTTTTTCTGGGCTAGTTACAGAGCAGCTGCGAGAGTAAGAGAGTTTTTTGGGGGTTATAGGGAAGAGAGTGTGTTTGTGGCTGGTTACAGAGGAGCATGTTCGACAACTTGAGGAAAATGAGAGAACCTTTACAGAAGCAAAACGAAGAAGAGTTATTTCAGGTATGATTGGCGTATGTTTCGGGTTATTTTCTGCTTTCATGCTTTTGTTTCTATCTTTTTTACTGGTCTTTGGATGTTGTAGGTTGTTTGTTGTTTGTTGTGGACATTAAAGGGCCACAGGGTTGTCTTACTGAATCTGATAGTATATATATATCGGTGTTTTTTTATTTCTCTGGTAAGTATCTGATGTTTTGGCCCATCACTGAATTTGATCCTCAAAGATCGTGTTCTTACTCCTTTTTTTATTACACCCATATTTTGCCCACTGATCTTCATGAAATGGAGTTGGATTTAACAGTGTTATCTTCTATTGTACTTGCCATGTTTTTCTTCACTTTCACCTCTCTCTCTCTTCGTTGTTTTCTCTTCCATGAATTTCCTCTTCTACTCACTCTCTCTCATATATTCTTTTCTCTCTATCGTCTCATTCTCTTTTAATTCTTAGAGTCTCTTCTTATATTTTTTTGGATTATTATGAGAAAACTAGAGGCAAAGTTTTCAAGCATGGCGTCAACGTTTCTTGGTAACTGATTTTTTTTCTCATTTTTTATAACTTTTTTTTTTTGGTCTTTTTGTTGGTGGGTTCTGAACAAAGGTGTTGTCTTGCCTTATTTATGATGTGCTCTTCACAATGCCTGTTTGATTGAAGTCGGGTGCACATGGGTTTGCTTTTTATGCTATTTTTTGTGGCTTTATTTTGCTATTTTTTATACCTATTTATTGCTTTGTTGTTGAGAAACGAGAATGCATTTGAGGCGGTGTTTGGATGAGAAATATATTTCTAGTTTTTGTGTTTTATCAGGGTAAAAAAAAAAAAAAAATTGTTCTTTATTTTGTCCTGTATGTGTGTTGTGTTGTGTTGCTTTCAGTTTGGGTTGTTTACTTTTGGGTTTTGTTTTGTTCTCTTCTTTTATTGTGTTAATATGTTGTTAGGTTCTTCAGCAAATCTATTAATAAACCTTATATTTTTTTGGGGAACATTGGCATCTTTTGTTGCCCTTAAGACTAGTGAACAACTAATTAGTAGTGAGATTTTCTGGTCATGTCTTTACCTTATGTTAATTAGGTTATTGTAGGGGTTCATTTTGTAGGATTTGGGAATGACTTATCTTGTTTTATTATGTTAACTAGTTTCAAAATCAACTATGAAATTGAATTGTGTGCATGCGTTACAGAAGTCATTGTGGGATGGACCATTTTTGTAATGAACAGAGTGCAATATAGATGTAATCACATCTTCAGTCTTCTCTTAATCATGGGCTAAATTCTTAAAAATTTTTGGTGGTGCACTGTGGTAGCTACAAGACAGTGGCAATGATGGTGGCCTTAAGGTGAATTTTTTTTTTTGCCCCACGTCAAAGTTTGATTTCCATAAATTTTTTTTAAATGATTCTTAAAATCCCGGTTTCTTGAATAATCTCATTTCTATTCCAATTTTCAAATTTGATTCCTAAAAATACCATTTTTTAAAATAATTTTCCAAATCTTTAATTTTCAAAATTTAATTTTCGAAACTTTTATTTTCAAATGATTGTTAAAAATTCTATTCTCAAATAATTTTTCAAAATTCTGATTCTCAAATTTAATTTTTAAATAATTCTTCAAAATTCTGATTTCCAAATTTAATTTCCAATTTCCAAAATTTCAATTTTCACGTTTATTTATTTAATCATTATTATTATTTTTATTATTATTTTATTTATTTATTTATTTATTTTTAAAATTTTCATCTTTAAATAATTCTTCAAAATTCCGATTCATAAATTTTATTTTCAATTTCAAAAATTCCAATTTTCACCTTTATTTATTTAATCATTATTATTTTCATTATTATTATTATTTTATTTATTCATTCATCTATTTATTTTTAAAATTCCATCTTTAAATAATTCTTCAAAATTCCAATTTCCAAATTTAATTTTCAACTTCCAAAATTCCATTTTTCACATTTATTTATTTAATCATTATTATTTTCGTTATTATTATTGTTTTATTTATTTATTTATTTTTAAAATTCCATCTTTAAATAATTCTTCAAAATTCCGATTTCCAAATTTAATTCTCAAATTCGAATTTTCCAATTTCTGAACTTAATTTTCAATTTCCAAAATTCCAATTTTCACATTTATTTATTTATTATTATTGTTGTTGTTATTGTTGTTGTCATTATCATTTTATTTTTTATTTTTTTAAAAAAAATTTCATCTTCAAATAATTTCCAAGATTCCAATTTTCGTAATTTAATTTTCATTATTCTAATTCTCAAATAATTTTCAAAATCCTAATTTCTTTCAAATTTAATATCCAGAATTCCAATTCTTAAATTTAATTTTCAAAACTCCAATTTTCAAATAATTTGCTAATTTCTTTCAAATTTAATTTCCAAAGTTCCAATTCCTTAATTTAATTTTCAAAACTCTAATTCTCAAATAATTTTAAAAATTCCAATTTCTTTCAGATTTAATTTCCAAAATTCCAATTCTTAAATTTAATTTCCAAGACTCCAATTTTCAAATAATTCTCAAGACTTCAATTTTCAAAAATCCAATTTTCTTTCGAACAATTTTAATTTCATTCTGGTTTTCAAATAATCTTATATTTTTCTTGATTTTACATAAACAAGAATGAATTTTTCATAATTTCGAAATAATGAAATTTTTGAGACCAATTCATGCAAGATAAATTGGACTTTGGTAGGGGCCCTACATATGAGTTTTCTCTTCTGACTGTTGACTGTTATACTTAATGAATGTTGTTTGATCTTAGTCTTACTCTTTGATATGCATGTGATGATTTTATACTTGAGCTAACCCTGTTTCCATGATAGCGCACTATTGCTTGCTGCCAAGGTACGCTCCCACTCCCACTTTGCTTACTCTTGCGCGTGATTCGTTTTATTATTTGATCATTTCATTGGTATCCATTGATTTCCTTATCAATTGCCACACTTATTTCACCTTATTAGTAGAGACCCATTTTTTAAAGGCTTAGAGGGGTGCTACGGTCTTTATCGTACCTTCTCAATAAGTAACTTGATCCTCGAACCCCTGTTTGGTTTTTCATAGACTTGATTTTTCAAATAAGGAGTCACACTTAGGGTTTTTCTTTCTTATTTTGTTTTCCCTTTAAAAATAAAACAAAAATAAGTGGCGACTCCAAGTTTTTTCTAAAAGTCACATTTTCATCAAATAAATTAAAAAACGAGTTTCGCCATTGAGTGGGAATGCATTGAGCAAAATGTGAGGTCCACAAAATGGCAACTCCATTGGGGATGTTTAGAGGGTCAAACTTGAACTCGGGTTGAGGGGAATGTGGCATTTGATTGGTCGATCAATGGATACCCCTCTATATGTGTCTTGGTATGATTGGTTGGTGATTACACATTGAGAGCTTTGATATGTTTATCTGTGATACATGTTTAGCTGTTATGTTCATTTGTGATATTGACATGTTGACTACATCGATTGATTCACTTGCTTGCTTTAGCATAGTGACTCTTCTTGTTGTATGATTATCTTACTTTCCTTGACATGTATATTCTTATTTTTGTATATTACTTTCATACTAGTGTGATTGATTCTCTTTATTGTATATTATTTTGTTTATCTCAACATATTGTTTATTCTTGCTATATACCTATCTTGCTTATCATATTCTTGCCTAGCTTGTGTGTAGACATGAGTGATATATCTGTACTTTGCTTGATTGTATGTTGCATGACTGCCCCCCTCTGTGTGATTGCATGTCGCTTGTTCGTGTGGGCCGCACATCTATCCCCTTACCTCCAACCCTCTGGTTTCGATCATTTTCTTCATTTTGGTTCTCACTGTTTCAAGTGTGAGGCTTTGTGTGTGCTTGTTTCTCTGATTGAGCAAGAGGTTAAGAGTAGGGTTTAGCGACGGGCTATATTGATGTTTGAGAGCATTCTGAAGGAGACCGAACATCGACACTTTTTCAGATGCACCCACACCGCTCACTATGCACTCTAGTTGACCATTGAGTGTTGAGAGTTTTGAGAGATTTCACCATAGGAAACCCCCTGGGATGTTGAGGTAGTGCATGTGTGGAGGTGATGACCACCTTGCATGAAAATGCTTTGTTTCTTCGAAAGCGTGCAGAGGGTTGCGTACCGTCAAAGGGTATGATTGCTTCTGCTAGGGATCCTTTAAAGTCCACCCCTCTTCTTTTTAGATTCACCTTGACCTTGTAGGTTAAGACTTAGATATTTCAATCAAGATTTTCTTTCCTAACACGTGGGTGCATTTGCAAGCCTTCAGAGCCAGTTCAGTAGTGATAGGTTTAGTTACCTTCGTAGTAGTCTCTTATATATCTGCTCAGGATTGGATATCAGTTTGATTACTTCTGGGTTATCTTTCGACTTATTTGATAGACATTCATTGTGGAGTTTCCCTTACCCCGTATCTTATCTAGTATTTCCTCTATTGTAGGAGTATTAATACGTTCAGTTTAGGTTCGGCTTCTTGGATCAGAGTTAGGGGTAGATTGATCAAAGTATCAGACCAATCAGACCAGAGATTAGATCAGAGAGATATGGACTCAAAGATAGTTACCATTGACCAATTTATTACACCAATGGCTTCGATTCAGGAGGCTATAGCTAACATTGGTCAGAGAATAGATGGGTAACAGGCCCAACAGGTCCCGCCTTAGGATGGCGCCTAGTATGACCCTATAGTGCCACCACCCCCTCCACCCAGTCAGTCAGCACCACAAGTTATACATTTCACTCTGCATAGTAAGACCGAGGTTGCCCCGCCTCCTGTCACCATGCCTACGCCGACCTCAGAGGACCCACATGCTCGCATGGATAGGCTTGAGCAGAGGTTGATGCAATTGAGGACTTCAAACAGAGCTGTTACTTGGGAGGATTTTGATGGAGCACCAGTGGCCAGTTTATCGGCCAAGTTTAGGATGCCCGAGATTGAGAGATACATGGGCATTGGCTGTCCTTGCATCCATTTGAGGCTTTATAATACAATCATGAAGGCCCATGGACTGGATGAGGCCCAAATGATTATGTTTTTCCCTATGTCCTTGAGTAGTGCGGCACAATAATGGTTTGCTTCATTGGATGTATCACGCTGTCGGACTTGGGATGATTTGACCTAGGAGTTTTTTAGACAGTTCACATTTAATACTATGATTGACATCTCGAGGAGAAAGTTAGAGGCATTAAGATAGAGGCCAGAGGAGTCGGTCACCTCTTTTATCTCCCACTAGAGAGAGAAGATTTCTCAAGTTATTGATAGACCATCTGAGAGGGATCAGATCAACATGATTATGAGGAGCTTGTAGCCTCGATTTGCCCTGCACTTGATGGGATTTCCTTATACGGATTTTGGATCTTTGGTACAAGCCTTGTATGGTATAGAAGAGGGCATAGCTAGATGATTATGGTCTAAGTGTTTTCCTTCTAATTCGAAGGGGAAGAGCCCTTAGGAGGACAGAGACCAAGAGATGTGGGTGCTATTAGTTTGGTAGGTTTGAGACCTCTTAGACACTATCAGACAGTTGGGTAGACTTTTGGACTCTACTACCCACCATTGCCTCGCATGCAGTATAGGCCACGGGCACCTCATCGGTCATATGATTAGGCCGACACGCTTCCTGCATTAGCACTGCCTTACCAAGCTGCACAGAGCATAGAGAGGCCTCCTGTTTCATATTCTGCCATAGGGCAGCCATGTTATGCATCACAGTTTGTCGTGAGACCTACAACATCCTATCCTAAACCTAGAGTTCAATAGACCTCTACTCTTTTTGCTTTTAAGACCTAAAGACAGTTTTCATAGTTGGGTATGCCGTTGAGCCAGGCTCTTCGGAAACTCATAGAGGCCGAATTATTGACGACTCTCACTCCCAGACCATTGCCTTAGCTTGTCCTACCTCAATTCAAGATGGATCTGCACTATGCATATCATTAGGGATAAGGACACGAGACTAACCATTGTACTGCTCTGAGACATGCTATCCAGGATTTGATTAATCAGGGTGTGGTTCACTTGGGTCAGCTGAGTGTAACCCCACAAAACCATTACTAGCTCACACTACACACGCGGTTCTCCCTCCAGCCAATGGCATACGCTCCATTGACTTCGCTGAGCTTGACGATCACATCCACATGCTAAGTTAGGATGAGTTAGAGCCAAAGCCCATAGTATCAGACGAGATTTTTGAGATAGGCAGAGTGACTTTGGGCCCTCAGATGTCCACACCTTTCAGACTAGTCTCCGAGGTGGCATCGGTACAGACGACCACTGTCGAGCCATTAACTTTCCCACATTACAGTGTTCAAACGACATTCGTCTTGATTCCGGATGTTGACGAGGTTCAGACTCCATATGTTGACAATTTTCACACTTCAAATGTATAGTATGTTATCCGCGGCGTTAGGGTGGTACGACAGCAACCCTCCGTAGCCTCTAGACCCTTGGAGGGGATGTCCTCCCATGAGGAGGTCAGAAGAGAGAATGATGAGATTATGAGGAAATTATAGAGCACCCAAGCTCGTATTTCTATTTCGAGCTTGATGGCATCTTCTAGCACTCACAAAGACACATTGATTCGACCCTTGAGCCAGATCAGAGTCGAGACTACCACCACCCCAGAGGGTTTGATTCATATGGTGATAGTTGGCATAGCCACTTGCATAGTATTCTCTGATGATGACTTGCCACCCGATGGTTTGGACCATACACGTCCACTATATATCTTAGTCGATTGTTCAGGCCGTCGAGTCCCATTTGTCCTTTTGGACAATGGCTCGGCCTTGAACGTCTGCCCTCTAGCTACTACCATTGCCCTTGGCTATGCGCCCTCTGACTTTGGTCCCTCCACTTAGAAAGTCCAAGCCTATGATAGCACTAGGATGGAGATTATGGGCACCTTGGAGATTGAGTTGTTGATAGGTCCGACCATTTTTCCCATATTGTTCTAGGCTTTGAGGATTCCTACATCCTTTAACCTGCTTTTGGGTCAACCTTGGATTCACGGAGTTGGGGCTATTCATTTTTCCTTTCATCAGAAGGTAAAGTTCATTCATGATGGGTAGGTCATCACAGTGCAGTCTATGGGAGATATGTTTATTTTTTCTGAGCCAGTACTTCAGATTAGTCATAGTGATGACTACCTATTTCTGACTAGATTCACATTCAATGAGGTGTAGACCCTAGAAATGGAGGAATTTTGCCGAGACTTCGTGGCTATGTTGTTCGACCAGCATGACAACATAGTAGTACTCGACATGATGAGAAGCATGTCTTATTTACCTGGCATGGGATTGGGGTGATGTCAGCACGGGCCCAACGAGTTCATGGCTATCCTAGATCATGATGTACCATTGGGACTCGGGTTCATCCCTACCGAGGTCGACTATCGATATATGGCGCGATTGCGCAAGGAGAGAGTAAGGGCTCGATTGACTCATACACCGTTTGATTATCCTATTCGCCCATACACCATGAGCTTGACGGACTATTTTGTGAGGGCGTTAGAGCTACATACGCATATGGGTGGGATCATTGGGGGATTCAACACTACTTAGGAGGTCGAGCTTTAGCGCCTAAGTTTTGTTTCTGCATTGATCGTCCCATTATCTCTAAGTCGTATGAGACTTATGATGCTCTATTTCCTAGATGAGGTCGATGAGCATGGGACATTTACTGAGATCGGAGACATAGTAGATGGAGCTATTCCACATGGCGAGTACATTGATGAGATGTTGTCTATGAGTATAAGCCAGGTTGATGGGGTAGTTCGGCCCAAGCTTGCTTCGCTATTCGATCTCTTTGGGGTTTCCACAATCGAGATTGTTGAGGAGATCTAGACTGCTCCTACTCTAGAGTTTTCAAATGATGTTATAGTTGTTGATGTTTTGTTTGAGGGCCCTGTTGGCCCAGTTGAGAGAGCGTCTAACTTTGTGGGCCCACCTCTTTCATTTGATGTTTTATCGAGATTTGTCTCTCGTTCTGACGATGTTCATGACTCCTCATTTATGGATTTGAGCATTTTTTAGTATCTGCCTGTCTCTTATGATATCACTTTATCTGCACCATCTTCACCCACATCATAGATATTTGATATAGATGATGAGACTGTACCGCATGATTTAGATGAATAATCTTCTTTTGTTTCTGATTTGAGTCCTGGTGATCAGAGAGTCTCACCTGCCACAACAGACGCTGAGATTGTTGATTTTGGTACAACAGACCAGCAGACTAGCCGAGGGAGTTGAGGATTGGATTGGATTTGTCTATAGATGAGCGGGATGGCCTCGCCCAGTTGCTCATATCATATTTGGATGTTTTTGCATGGTCTTATGAGGACATGTCAGGCCTTGATCCATCCATAGTCCAGCATCGTTTACCACTTCTGCCTCATGTCAGACCAGTTAAGCAGAAGTTGAGGCGATTGCACCCTCGTTGGAGTTTACAGGTGAATGAGGAGATTCAGAAGCAGCTTAGTGTGGGATGTTTATCAGTGGTCGAGTATCCCGAGTGGCTGGCCAACGTTGTCCCTGTTCCCAAGAAAGACGACAAAGTGAGAGTCTATGTTGATTTTCGAGATCTCAACAAGGCCAGTCCTAAGGATGATTTTCCTCTCCCACACATCGACATGTTAGTTGATAGTACGACAGGTCATTCGATGTTGTCCTTTATGGACAAATTTTTTGGGTACAATCAGATTCCAATGGCTCTAGAGGACATGGAGAAGACATCTTTCATTACCGAGTGGGCTACTTACTACTACAGAGTGATGTTGTTTGGTTTGAAGAATGTAAGATCTACTTATCAGAGAGCAGCGACTACTCTATTCCATGACATGATGCATCATGATGTCGAGGTTTATGTAGACGAAATGATAGTGAAATCTCGAGATAGAGTAGATCACCTAGTAGCCTTGGAGAGATTCTTTGAGAGGATCAGGCAGTTCATATTGAGACTGAATCCCAAGAAGTGCACTTTTGGAGTGATTTCTGGGAAACTTCTAGGATACATGGTAGGTGAGAGAGGTATAAAGGCAGATCCAGATAAGATCATAGTCATCCTTGACATGCCTGCGTCGATGACCGAGAGAGAGATCAGAGGCTTCTTGGGTAGACTTCAGTACATTATTAGATTCATTGCCATATTGATAGACATCTATGAGCCTATTTTTCGACTTTTGAGGAAGAGTCAACCTACCGTTTGGGATGATAAGTGTCAGCACGCATTTGAGAGGATCAAAGAGTACTTATTGTCGCCTCCAGTCTTGTTGCCTCCTACACCAGGTTGTCCTTTACTCTTATACCTATCAGTTTCAGGCGTAGCTTTGGGTTGCATGTTGGCTCAACTCAATGATTCAGACAATGAGCAAGCCATTTATTATTTGAGTAAAAGGATGCTAGATTATGAGATATAATATTTCATGATTGAGCGCTACTATTTGGCATTGGTTTGGGCTACTCGAAAACTGAGACATTACATGACCGAGTATTCAATGCACTTGATATCCCGTCTTGATCCTCTGAGATAATTGTTTGACAGACCTGCTTTGGTTGGACCGCTCATAAGATGGTTGGTACTTCTGACTGAGTTTGATATTCATTATGTCACTCAAAAGTCTATCAGAGGGAGCATTGTTGTAGATCAATTAGCCTTATTACCGGTTTCTGATGGTAGAGCTATTGATGATGATTTCCCAAATGAGGATGTTGTTGTTGTGACTAGTCTGTCGGGTTAGCGCATGTATTTTGATGGTGCGGCCAACCATTCTGGATATGGGATAGGTGTCTTGTTGATATCCCCTCATGGTGACCACATTCCTAGATCTGTTCGTTTGGCATTCTTGGATCGACATCTTGCCACGAACAATATTGTTGAGTATGAGGCTTGCATCTTAGGATTAGTGATTACTACTCAAAAAGTGTTATTTCATAGCTTGTAATTAACTCTTTTAAACACTTGTGAGTAGTAGTTATCACCTTTTAACTCAATTAACATATTAAGGACCCTTGCAATCAATTCTAATCAAATTGTGTTAAGTTTTGGTGTTTTGATAGCTTTTTGATCACCAAAGCAATCCGAGATTGAGGAGAGTTCTTTGGAATCCATGGCAAAGATGTCCGGATGCCCAGAGTTCTTTGGAATCCATGGCAAAGATGTCCGAACAGGGCGTCCAGACACACCATCGGAGGGCGGTGGAATGACGTAGCAAGGCTTGCTCACTTTAGTCAATGATCCAGACAACATATCCGGATAGGATATGCTATCGTCTGGGGTGTGATGTTCACAAGTGTCGTATGCTTCTCCCTGAGGGAGTCCGGATAGAGAAGCGCGCCACGTGTCCTCTTGGGGAATCCGGATGGAGTTGCTCCGGATAGCGACGCGCGGCATAGCTCATTCCACCAGGGAAAGAATTCTATTCGGCCGACCTTCCATCTTCTCCATATATCTCACAGCCGGATGAGAGAAAAGGACGTTTCAACTTCCCCGGTCAAACATGTCCGGATCCTCTGATCGGATATTTCACATCCGGATATCTCACAACCAGATGGGAGAGAAGGACATTTCAACTTCCCCGGTCAGACATATCCGGATCCTCTGAGAGCGCTTACCCGAAGAGTTTTTCTCTCATTATACAGTGACGCGATGTTCTCCTGAAGCTTCCTGATATTTCCGACCGACTTTTTGAGATATTTTGCTTTAGATATTTGATGTCTAAATCCCTAAACTCTCCTTGTAACCCACCTATCATAGGATTCCTTAGTCTTTAAGTAAGAACAAAAGGGGTGAATAACCTCTTATATATAGTTGAAATTTTCTTTACAATCATATAGGTCTCGAGAGCTTGTTCTTGGAGACAACCTTTTGTATAAGTAAGAAATATAGCTACAGAGCACTTGCTCTGTTTTTCATATATATTTTTGTTTTTCTCGTTATTTTCTAGCCAATCAAACTCTGAGGATTTTTCCTCAGATGATGAGAGGCTAAGCTCTTCGTCTCTTGGAGTGAAGAAAGCCGGGTAAGTTTCCTCATGCATAAATTGGAAGTTTTGTTGTTTTAATTTTTAATGAAGAGAAGGTGTGACCCGTTAATGGTTTTTATCTTTTTAGTTAACTTAAAACACCTTTAATTCACCTGGACCAACACTTGATAAGGCAAGTGATTTCCATTCATTGAGATGCACTTGTTTATCTCTTGCGAGTCTTTGGGAGGTGGTTTAGAAGTAGGATTTTCTAGAATAGCCAACACTTGGTAAGCTTTTGGACTCCAAGGAGACATCCATTAGTTTACCTCTTGCGAGCTTTTGACGGGTAATCTAAGGTTAAAGATCATCTTGAATAGCAAGTGCTAGGTGAGAGGTATGAGTCATTGCAAGATGCATCAGTGAGAGGGATTTAGTGTTTGAACCCATTAATGGGAAGCATCTGTACCACACCGGTTAGAGAATTAACTATATGTTAATTCTCTAATACGAGGAAAAGAAACAAGTGACCGAAACTCCCTTTTTGTATGAGGAACCTGAACCTAGTGATCCAAACTCCAAGAAACACTTTTCTTTGTAATTAAAATCAGTTACTATTTTTGGTTAGTTTAAAACCAAACCTTTTTCGTTCAAACACCTTTATATTTTCTTTTAAAGCTAACCTTGAAATGAAAAGGCACCAAGTCAACTTTGCATTAATATCAATTATGAAGTGAAAACCCATCTCAGTGAACGACCCTAGAGCCATTATGCTATGCTAGCTAAGGTTATCCTAGTACATGGTGTAATAGGTTATAAATTTTGTTGATTACTCCCTGAGAACTACAATCCAGGGACACCAGTTGGACACGTATCAAATGGCACCACTGTCAGGGACCATTGAGAGCACATGAATCAGTTGAGACACCAATTGGGAACGAATCAATTAGAGATAGCTCTTGAGCTCGGGATTAGATAGATGGAGGTATTTGGTGACTCTAATCTAGTATTGAGACAGATCCAAGGTGAGTAAAAGACTAGAGATGTGAAGTTTAGGCCTTACCATGCATACTTAGAGCTACTGGTTAGGAGATTTGATGATTTGAGATACACACATTTGCCTAGAGCGTAGAACCAGTTGGTTGATGCCTTAGCTACTCTAGTTTCCATGATTGATATTTCTATTGATATCGTTGTTCGTCCTTTACTGATTGAGTCGAGATCAGTTCCTGCCTATTGTTGTTTGATTGATGAGGCAGAGTTGGATGATGGTTTGCCTTGGTACCATGACATATACCAGTTTCTGAGACTTGGTGCACATCCTGAGGCCGCTACGACCAAGGATAAGAGGGCATTGAGACAGTTAACAACCTGTTTATGATTTGTGGCGAGACTTTATACAGACGATCAGAAGATGGGATGTTACTATTGTGCCTAGACCGCGCCTCTGCTGATCGAGATGAGATAAGTTCATACGAGAGTCTGTGGACCACACATGTAAGGACATATGTTGGCCCGTAAGATCATGAGAACTGGCTATTTATGGTTGACAATGGAGACAGACTGTTGCTAGTTTGTTCAGAGATGTCCAGAGTGCCAGATTCACGAGGACCTCATTCATGTGCCTCCTTTAGAGTTACATGCACTGACTTCGCCATGACCATTTTCAGTATGGGGCATAGACATTATTGGGAATATTTCGCCGAAGTCTTTCAATGGTCATGAGTTCATCTTGGTTGTCATTGATTACTTCACCAAGTGGGTGGAGGCTGCTTCGTATGTGAGATTGACATCATCTGGGGTCACTAGTTTCATCAGATCACACATTATCTATCACTATGGAGTCTCTCATGAGTTGATTTCGGATAGAGGAGTACATTTCAGAGCAGATGTTGACACTTTGTTAGAGAGATACGGTATTCAGCATCATTGATCATCTGCGTATAGGCCGCAAACTAACGGAGCGGTAAAGGGTGCGAATAAGAATATTAAGAGGATCTTGCGAAGGATGGTTGAGACTTCTCGGAATTGGTCAGAGAAACTCCTTTTCGCATTGTGGGCTTATTAGACTTGTTTTGGCACCTCTACATGAGCCACACCCTACTCCTTGTTGTACGGTGTGCTACCAGTTGAGATTGAGATAGGTCATTGAGAGTAGCATTGGAACAGCATATTCTAGAGGCAGATTGGGCTCAGGCTCGATTAGACCAGCTCAATCTCCTAGATGAGAGAAGATTGAGGGCAGCAGACCATGTTCATGCCTATTAGAGGAAGATGGTCTGTGCTTTTAAGAAGCGGGTCAAGCCTAGGCCGCTATAGAGTGGTGACTTGGTTTTGAAGGTCATCAGGGGATTGATCAGAGATCCTAGAGGGAAGTTCAAACCCAATTGGAGCGGACCTTACTTCATTAGGGAGTTGACCCCCAGACCGCTGCATGGTTGATGGATCTAGATGAAAATCGATTCTCGGAGCCGTCCAACGTGGATCAGCTAAAGAGGTACTACGTTTGAGACCATGGTCGTAGGATGGGTGGCCATCTTCGGTTAGCCATATACCATTTCACTCTTTTGATATATAGACCGTTGCTAGCCCATTGAGCCTCGCGTGTGCATTATAGCATTTCTTTCTTATCGCCTTGCTCATATTTTTGCATTGGGATGGGGGCCCTTTAGTGTATGCATGCATTGTTTGGGAGTTTCATGAGTTTTGGACCTACACGTGCATCTTTCTCTCATTATTTTTCCTACCATCAGTATACTACATTCCATCGTATCTCATTGGTTGTATTCTTCATATCTTTTTTTTTTATTCTATCTAATGCTCGTTTTGATTCATATTCTCTCCACCCTAAGTGGTGATCCTCCTCAGTTCATTACATGGAGGATAGTCACATCATTTCCACTATTTATCCCACGGACACTGGTTTAGAGATTCTTAGTTTGAGAAGGTCATCTTGTCAGATAGAGTTTTTGTTACCTTAGCACTTGAGAGCGTGTCTATCCATTATTGATATCATCTTTGGGGCTTATTTTGTTCATGTTCAGGGTGTGTGCATTTGTATATATGTAAAAAAAAATGAAAAAGAAAAGAAAAATAAACACATATGTGTATGTGCATAGTATTCTCCATCATTGAGCGTGTATATTGATATTTGAGGGTCATTTTATCGGGTATGTTTGTTGATAGGAGTTCGTGTGTGAGCTTTCTAAGACCCTCCATTTTTTTTGTATTCACTTTGTCGTGTATTTTGAGAGTGAGATGAGTGACCTTCTCTTAGGAGCTCTGGGTCATTGTCCCTTCCATTATTACATTCATTGTTGATGTGACTTCACTTCATGTTGAATTTGAGTGGATCTTCACTCCTCTTTATGTGCTTCGCTTCACCATCATCCTCATTTTGCTTTTGATTCATCATCCTCATCTCACCCTTTGTCATTTTCTTACAGCGACCCTTTTCCAAGTTTGACGCTTTCTTTGCATCATCATTACACACCTTATTATCAATGTTATTTTCTTCACTACCTCATTGTTGTTACCATATTCATATTGGGCATCGTTAGGTCCATGGCTCATGATTTTCTATACATGTTACATTTCATACATGAGGGCATGAGTTTTGATCATTGGGTATTTGAGCCTAGTTTCCCTTCATTTCTGTTACCCTATCACCCTAGCCTACATTACGTCATGTGTCTTAAGATCACCTTAAGGCCATGAGATCAGATGTCGTCTTCGACAGCCCCTACTTGGACAGATATTTGAGATTTGGTTGATATTTAGATATCATCATGCTTCTTCTTCTGGGAGACGCCTCTTTGAAGTTTGGACCTGATTCAGTTGTGCACATGGATGATCGGGATTACACATTTGATGATAAATGATTTAAGGTCATCTGATTTTTCGATCTACCATACATCTATGCCATACTAGGGCATATTTTCCTTTTCGGTCGAGATTTGTAGATCTTCATGGAGTCACATGATACTCACCACTCACGGGATGCATGACGAGTTGATAGTATATTGTTATCTTATCATGATCTCTCAGTGGAGTCTCTCTTGGGCCATTTAGTCAGGCTCACACTTTTCGGCATTTAGATATCATCATGCTTCTTCTTCCAGGAGACATCTCCTTAATGTTTAGGTTCGATTCAGTTGTGGATTTAGGTGATAGAGGTGACACATTTGATGATAGATGATTTGATGTTGTCCGATTTTCGGCTTATTCCACATTTGATTCCATACTGGGGCATATTTCCCTTTCGGTTGAGATTTACAGATCTACATGGAGTCGCATGATTGTCCCCACCTATGAGATACACACTGAGATGATGACCTGCTTGCTATCTTTTCATGATCTCCCAGGGGAGCCTTTCTTAAGCCATTCAGTCAAACCCACACCTTTTGGCATTTGGATGTCATCATGTTTCTCTTTCTAGGAGACACTTATTTGATTTGTTGATCCAATTCCGTTGTGGACATGGATGGCTAGGATTACACATTTGGTGATGGATGATTTGGTGCCATCTGGTTTTCTAACCTACCACACATTTGATGCCATACTAGAGCCTATTTCCGTTTTGGTTGAGATTTGTAGGTCACCATTGATTTGCATGATCATCCTCATTTATGAGATACACAATGAGCTGATGATTTGCTTTCATTTTGTCCTGGTTCTCTAGAAGAGCCTTTCTTGAGTCATTCAGTCGAGCTCGTACTTTCTAATATTGTCGTGATTCTTGGATGGAGTTACCTCAGATGCATAGCCTCCCATATTATCATTTAAGTGGAGTACATGTCAGATCTCTTATACATCCCTTGGAGCTATTGTTGAGTCATCAGGGCAGACGGGATGCCTAGTTACTATACTGGGGCATATTTCCCTCTTTTAGTTGTGGAGATGATTGGTTTCGCACAGATCTGTTATTGTCTTCATTACTCTGCCGATGGATGTTTATTTGCATTACTACGTCACTGTTTCAGTGATTTTCGCCAAGATGAGCCCCCAGGAGAGCACGATTTCTAGGTTTTGATTGCCCCACCATCCATGACTCTTCAGTAGATTGTTGTGTTGAGGTCGCGACAGTTACCCGGGAAGACTTTCTCTTAAGACTCCCCATTGGATCATTCATCTGATATGACGACGGATTCCTCTAGTAGAGTATTTTGAGTTGAAGACGTTCGACCTATTCTGGCACTTTGTCAAGTTTGTGATTCAGTCAGATGGATTGTGAAGCCATATTTATAGTCAATTTGACCGTTCCGACTCGTCAGCGAATCATCTTTTGAGGCTCATGGAGTCTCTTTCAAACCCTTCCTGTGGATTGAGAATTGTAGCAACATGCTACACTAGGGCATATCTCTCCCTCATTATCTCCTTGCATTTTCAGCTTGACATTCAGAGCCATCATGTCTATTTTCCGTTTGACATTCAGAGTCACATTTTCATTTTGGAGTTCAGAGCCGCATTCTCAGTTTCAGCATTTGGATCTGTCATTTGTCTTTAGTTCGACATTTAGAGCCATCATGTCTCTTTTCTGTTTAACATTTAGAGTCGCATTGTCATTTTAGTGTTCAGAGCCGCATTCTCAGTTTCAACGTTCAGACTTGTCATTTGTCCTTAGTTCGACATTCAGAGCCATCATGTCTCTTTTCCGTTTGACGTTTAGAGTCACATTTTCATTTTGGCATTTAGAGTTGCATTCTCAGTTTTAGCATTTGGATCCGTCGTTATGTCTTCAGTTCGACATTCAGAGCCACCATCCTATCACGATTGGGCGTTCAGAACCATTATCTCTTCAGTTTGGCATTCGAAGCCACCATCCTATCACGATCGAGCATTCATTGTCATCTTTTTTGCGTTTAGAGCTACGTTCCTAGCGTTCAAAGCTGTCAGTTCAATTTGGGTATTCAAAGCTTCGTCTTTAGTATTCAATGTTATCAGTTTTTTTTTTAGTTCGGCGTTCAAAGCCATGTCTTCAGTTCGATATTTAGAGTCATCATGTCGTTCTTCAGTTAAGCATTCGGATCCACCATATCTCTTTCAATTCGGCGTTTAGAGTCACATTTTCATTTTGGCATTCAGAGTCATTGTTTGTTTCAGTTTGACATTTAGAGTCGTGTTTTTAGTTTGACATTCGGAGATGTCATCCTTTCCAATTGTGGCGTTCAAAGTCGCATCTCCAGCTTGGCGTTCAGAGACTTCACCTCTCCACAATTTGGCATTTAGAGCCCGTTGTTTGCAATCAGGCGTTCAGAGCCATCATCTTTCCACAGTTTGGCATTTAGAGCCCGTTGTTTGTAGTCAGGCGTTTAGAGCCATCGTTCACAATTTGGCGTTCAGAGTTGTCATTCACAGTTTGGCATTTAGAGTCGTCATCATCTCTCCACAGTTAGGCGTTCAGAGCCATCGTTCACATTCACGCATTCAAAGCTATCGTCCACAGTCAGGCGTTCAGATCCATTGTTCACATTCAAGCGTTCAGAGCCATCGTTTACATTTAGGCGTTCAGAGCCATCATTCACATTCAGGAATTCATAATCGTCATCATCGTTCACATTCAAGCGTTCAGAGCCATCATCTCTCCACAGTCAAGAGTCCAGAGCCATCATTCATATCAAGAGTTCAAAGCCATCGTTCACATTCAAGTGTTCAAAGTTGTCATCTCTCCAAAATTAGGCGTCTAGAGCCATCGTTCACATTCAGGAGTTCAGAGCCATCATTCACATTCAGGTGTTTAGATCCATCATCTCTCCACAGTCAGGTGTTCAGAGTCATCGTTCACATTCAGGCGTTCAGAGCCATCGTTCACATTCAAGCGTTTAGAGCCACCATCTTTCTACAGTTTGACGTTTAGAGCCTTCATTTTCTTGAGTTTGGCATTCAAAGCCATCATTCCTTCTCAGTTTGGGCATTTAGAGCCATCATATCTTCTCAGTTTGGGCATTCAGAGCCACAATTTCTTTTTAGTTTGGCGTTTAGAGCCACCATTCCTTCTTAGTTATGGCATTCAGAGCCGTCATATTTTCTCAGTTATGACATTTGGAGTTGTCTTGCTCAGTTTGACATTTAAAGATGTCTGTTCTCAGTTATGGCGTTCAAAGCCACCATTCTTATTATAGTTCGGCGTTCAGAGCTACTATCTCTTCTCAGTTATGACGCTTAGAGTCTTAGTTTGACATTCAGATATGTCAGTTCTCAATTGTGGTATTCAAAGCCTTCACTTTCCTCAGTTTAGCGTTCAGAGCCGCATCTCCAGCTTGGCATTCAGAGTCACTATTCCTTCACAGTTTGACGTTTAAAGCCATATCTTCTTAGTTTGGCCTTCAAAGCCATGTTTCTAGTTTGGCATTCAGAGCTACTATCTCTTTTTCAGTTTTGACAGTCAGAGCCACCATCTTGTCTTCAGTTTAGAGTTCAAAGCCACCATTCTCATTACAATTCGGCGTTCAAAGCCACCATCTCTTCTCAGTTACGACGTTCAGAGTCACCCTTCACAGTTTGGATTTCAGAGCCACTATCTCTTTTCAATTTTGGCCTTCAGAGCCACTATTTCTTTTTAGTTTTGATATTTGAAGTCACTATCAGTTCTCAGTTTGGGCATTCGGAACCACTATCTCTTTTCAATTTGACGTTCAAAGTCGTTGTGCATACTCATTCAGGCATTTTTGAGTCACTGTCTTTCCTCTTTTTTGACGTTCAGAGTCATTTTTCCTCAGCCTTATCATTCAGAGTCATAGCTCATGGCATTCAATTTCATTGGCATTGCACATCTTACCTTCACGATTTTGCATTCGTCCTCGTTTTCCTCACCTCGTTACCTTGTGCTTATCGCTTGTTCATCATGCTCTCCTAGACTTTCCCTTCCCTTGCACATGACATAGTCCATTGAGTTCACAACACATATTTCGGTCATGTTATTGGGCGCCCTACACTTAGTGTTCTCATGTAGTTCACATAGGGCAATCCCCTTCATACTCATTCTTATGCTCCAAGGTGGTTTGACCGTTACTCATCTTTGACATTGATCTTTGAGTCACTTTTGGAGACATCTTAGAGAGAGTTTGGGTCATTGGTGTAGCTTTAGAGGCACCTTGAGAGATGTTTTTCTCTTAAGATTAGAGCCCTTTTGTTTGGTTTGAGCGAGTTTGTGTTCTACTGGTATACTTTTGGGGGTCTTTCTTTGTTCTTAGGTAGAGTTCACTTCATTTCACTCACTTTTCACACTTTCTTTTACTCTAGTGTTCATATTCCTTGTACTCGTGAACTCTACCGAAGAAGGGCATATTTGTATACCCCCTCAGATAGTATTTTATTTTATTTATTATTATTATTTTTCTGGCCACCTTAAGAAAGAGTCATTCTTGGGTAGCCAAAAATGACGGAAGGTGAAAGAATACGACTGATGGGTGAGGTTTTTTTTTTTTTTTTGGCGGCCAAATGAGACGAAAGGACAATAGGATTAGAGACGTTTTGGGGAGGAGATATTTTTTCTGGGCTGGTTATAAAGTAGCTAGGAGAGTAAGAGAGCTTTTTGGGGGTTACAGGGAAGAGAGTCTGTTTGTGGCTGGTTATAGAGGAGCGTGTTTGGCAACTTGAGGAAAAAGAGAAAACCTTTACAGAAGCAAAACGGAGAGGAGTTATTTCAGGTATGATTGACATATGTTTCGGGTTCTTTTTTGCTTTCATGCTTTTGTTTCTATCTTTTCTACTAGTCTTTGGATGTTGTAGGTTGTTTGTTGTTTGCTATGGACATTAAACATGGTTGTCTTCCTCAGTATGATATTATATATATATGTTCTGTTTCGCTTCCATTTTCGATGTTTCTTTATTTCTCTAGTAAGTATCTGATGTTTTGGCTCATCATTGAATTTGATTCTCAAATATCGTGTTCTTACTCATTTTTATTACACCCATATTTGGCCCACTAATCTTCATGAAATGGAGCTGGATTTAATAGTGTTATCTTCTCTTGTATCTATCATATTTTTCTTCACTTTCATCTCTCTCTCTCTTTTCTCTGTTTTTTCTTCCATGAATTTCCTCTTCTCCTCACTCTCTCTCATCAATTATTTCATTTCTATCGTCTTATTCTCTTCTAATTCTTAGAGTCTCCTCTTATATTTTTGGGATTATTATGAGAAAACTGGAGGCAAAGTTTTTAGGCATGGTGTCAACATTTCCCAGTAACTGATTTTTTTTCTCATTTTTTAAAACTTTTTTTTTTCGGTCTTTTTGTTGGTGGGTTCTGAACAAAGGTGTTGTCTTGCCTTGTTTATGATGTGCTCTTCACAATGCCTGTTTGATTGAAGTCGGGTGCACGTGGGTTTGATTTTTGTGTTATTTTACTATTTTCTAGACCTATTTATTGTTTTGTTGTTGAGAAACTAGAATGTATGTGGGGGCAGTGTTTGTATGAGAAATATATTTCTGGTTTTTGTGTTTTATCAGGGTAAAAAAAACAGTTCTTTATTTTGTCCTGTATGTGTGTTGTGTTGTATTGTTTTCAGTTTGAGTTGTTTACTTCTAGGTTTTGTTTTGTTCTCTTTTTTTATTGTGTTAATATGTTGCTGGGTTTTTCAGCAAATCTATTAATAAACCTTATATTTTTATGGGGAACATTGGCATCTTTTGTTGCCCTTAAGACTAGTAAACAACTAATTAGTAGTGAGATTTTCTGGTCATGTCTCTACCTTATGTTAATTAGGTTATTTTAGGGGTTCATTTTGTAGGATTTAGGAATGACTTATCTTGTTTTAATATGTTAACTAGTTTCAAAATCAACTATGAAATTGAATTGCGTGCATGCATTACAGAAGTCATTGTGGGATGGACCATTTCTGTAATGAACAAAGTGCAATATAGATGTAATCACATCTTCAGTCTTCTCTTAATCATGGGTTAAATTCTTAAAAAAATTTGGTGGTGCACTGGTGGTAGCTGCAAGACAATGGCAATGATTGTGGCCTGAAGGTGAATTTTTTTTTTCTTTTTTCTCACATCAAAGTTTGATTTCTGTAAATTCTTTTTAAATGATTCTTAAAATCCCGGTGTCTTGAATAATCTCATTTCTATTCCAAATTTCAAATTTGATTCCTAAAAATACCATTTTTTTTAAATAATTTTCCAGATCTTTAATTTTCAAAAATTTAATTTATGAAACTTCTATTTTCAAATGATTGCTAAAAAATTTATTTTCAAATAATTTTTCGAAATTCCGATTCTCAAATTTAATTTTTAAAACTTTGATTTTTAAATAATTCTTCAAAATTCTGATTTTCAAATTTAATTTCTAATTTTCACGTTTATTTATTTAATCATTATTATTTTTTTTATTATTATTATTTTATTTTTAAAATAATATAACATATAAAAAATAAATAAAAAATTAGAATTTTATTTGGAATTTCCATTTTGTTGCATAATTGATCATGTGCTTTTCTAATTCCTGCTTTAAGTGAGGAATAATGATGACTAAAATGTTTGACAAAATGAAAATTAAGGAGTTGGTGTAGACTTGCATTTTTCATGTGGGTTCTTATTCAACCAGACTCGTTTTCTTAGTGAAATTTTGATTTTTTTTAAAAAAATTGGAGTTGCCACTTATTTTTATTTATTCTTAAAAAAGAAAATAAAATAAGAAATAAAATTCTAAACAATTGATTCCTTATTTTTGGAAAAATGCGCCTTTGAAAACCCGAACCTAAGTTTGGAAATTGAGTTACTTGTTGGAAAGGTATCATAAAGGTAACACCCTTTTAAACCCTAAAAGCAAGTCTCTACTAACTAAGTTGAGGAAAGCATAGTAATTAATCGATAAATCATGGATATCAAAGGAAACAAAGATGATTAGATCTAAAACCAAACAACATGCTATTTATATTCAAACAGTCATACCAAAGTAATCAATCATGCAAGAAGGATATAAGCATACTCGAGCCGCATTGCAAAGCACTTTCATAGAAATATTAAAAGTTAGTTTGACAAAAACAGTATACAACATGTATTGCATCTCAATCAGGGAATCAAACAATGAATCAGGGCAAATAAGGCAATATCAAACATGAAGATGTTCACATACAAAGTAAGCATATTCACATGGTTAAGAGATAAGAAGGTGAGGAATGTACTTAGATAGCATACACAACTTACAATGCACTTATACATAACTAGATGAGTTAGTATACAAGCAATAATGATCAATGGAAAAATAACATGGCCAAAAACTCTAAATGTTACATGATATATATACAACTTAAATAAAATGTTAAGAAACCTAAATTAATGTCAACCATCATATAGCACATGTAAACAAACTTATTGTTAAAGTTAAACTATGTACAAGAGAGCTAAAATACCAAAATGAGTGTCTAAATCAAAGTAAGCGCAAGGGGTAGAACGGTTACAATCACTTAAAAAATTCTAAACAAATATCTAGAAACATTATCTCAACATGAAAAAAAAATCATGCAACATCCCCCTTATATTTACATTACAAAATACAAGTCAAAGCCAAGCCAAGATATGTCAAACAACACCGGATGAAATAAAAAAATAAGCATTATACATGAACTTTAACATGCAGTCAAAATAGGAAGGTTCAAAAAACAAATCCTAAAAAAAAAAAATCTAAAATATGAATTTAATTACAAAAAAATTTTAGGAAGCATATCCTACATGTCTAGTTTAGCATCCAAATGGCCAAAAATGTTATTGAAGTTCGAATTAATCACAATTTATAAATATCTTTCAAATGGTCCAAGATAGGATTGAATTCAATGGTATGCATAGACCGAATTTTTTCGCCAACTTAGAAGTATGATAAAATCATTCAAAAAATCACATAACATGTTCATAAAAACAATTTTATACAAAAATAAATAATAATATCAAAGCAAGAAAGCGTACAAATCACTTTTAAAAACAATCAAACCACTTTTCTATTCAAAGTTAGGGCAATGTAGTGGGTAAAAAATTCAAAATTATTTCTCCTAATTAAAAAAATGTTTTTTAATATTTTATGTACCTAAAATAAACTTCAAAAAGTATAGAATCCAAGAAAAATATCAAAATAAATTTACAAAATTATCTAATAATTTTAAAAAATAAAAATATTTCAAGTGTCCAGAATTAGGTGAAAACTAAAGTTACAAAAAATTGATTCATAAATCCCTTTTGAAAATTGCTTTTTGACTCAAACAAGTTTCTAAAATCAACTTTAAGAAGCCTACAACATCATTCAACCACAGAAAAATTTTTAGGAGTATTCCAATTTAGCCAAATCAAATCGTTTTAGAGACACAGTAAATGAACAAGTTAGGTGCTAGAAGTTTTGAAAAATGATTTTATGTAAGGGTTTTACCAAATCCCCATTTAATGTACACAAATTTAGCATATGCATTGTCAACCCTGAATGAGTACTAGTAAACTTATCAAAGCCAAGAATTATCTCATTCCTTTGGGACCATAAGTTTGAATTCATGTTCCACTCAAAAACAGGATTTTATTGAAAACCAAGACAATGCAAACTAAATGAAAATTGGTTACATATCTTTACAAAAATAGATTTTGACCCTACGGATTTTAAGTGAATTTTTTAAATGAATTTTAATAAAGATCTTTTGAAAAAGGCTTTTCATTTTAAAAGAGAAAAGAAAATTTAGAATTTACAAATAATTAAACACAAGGAATATATCTTTGACATACAACCACGATTGTCCTTCAAAAATAAAATAAAATAAATTCAACCCTTCCATTTAGATTTACATGGCCAACTTTCCATTGAAAAATTAATAAAATAAAATAAACCAAAACTTTATTTACATGCATACCATTAAAATTTTGATATTGAAACATTTAAAAAAAATTGACTTACCAAAATTTTATTTATGTACACAGTATTAAAAAAATAACATTGAAACATTTTGAAAGATTTTAAATTATCAAAGTTTTATTTATGTGCATGGTATTGAAAAATTACATTGAGAAATTTTAAAAGATTTTAACTTACCAAAGTTCTATTTATGTGCATGACATTAAAAAATTTATATTGCAACATTAAAAAAAAAAATACTAGAATTTTATTTACATACATGACATTAAACATTTTATATTGCAACATTAAAAAAAAAAAACTTACCAATATTCTATTTATGTACATGACATTAAAAAAAATTATATTCAAACACTTCAAAAAAATCAACTTATCAAACAAATTTATTTATGTACATACCACTAAAAATTTTATATTGAAATATTTAAAAAAAATCAACTTACTGAAATTCTATTTACGTACAGGTCATTAAAATTTTCACATTGCAACATTTTTTTTTTTTTGAAATACTACTAAAACAAAGTGTACCAAATAATGAAAGTTGACTATAGATCCTTCATTTTCTCCCTGCATTCTCCTTCACTTCTCATTGCCCTATAGCAACCCCATGATGGTCCATTGTCACTTGTTTGGTATTATTTTTGAGCCACCTTTGGAGATTCTTTATTGAGGGATTCTTATGGATCCCATTTGTGACCTTAGTTGCATCTTATTTTAGTACACTTAACTGAATTTCTAAGTTTAGTTTACTTAAATGCATTTCTTAGGTTTAAGTTACTTAGGTGCACCTTAGGTTCAACTCACTTAGCAATACTTTAGCTTATTCCAACTCACTTAGTTGCACTTTAATTTAATCCACTTAATTTAGTTTACTTAGTTGCGTTTTAGGGTTTTTTTTTTTTTTCTTTTCTGGTTCACTTTAGTTTAGGTGCACTTTATTTTAGTTAATTTGGATGCATATTCATTTCACTTTGATTTTGGTAAGTTAATTTTTTTAAAATGTTTTAATATAAAAATTTTAGTGGTACGTATGTAAATAAATTTTTGGTAAGTTTATTTTTTTTTTAGTGTTTTAATATAAAATTTTTAATGGTATGTACATGAATAGAATTTTAGTAAGTATTTTAAAAATATTTCAATATAAAACTTTTTAATGTCATGTACATAAATAAAGTTTTGATAAGTTAATTTTTTTAAAGTGTTTTAATATAAAAAAATTAGTGGTATGTACATAAGTAAATTTTTGGTAAGTTAATTTTTTTTAAGTGTTTTAATATAAAATTTTTAATGGTACGTACGTGAATAGAATTTTGGTAAGTATTTTTTTTAAATGTTTTAATATAAAATATTTTAATGTTATGTGCGACCAAAAAGACTAAATCGGTCAACTGGTTAATTGATCGGTTAAGCCGGTTGGTCAGTCTCTTTAACCGATTCACCTATTTTGGCTTGAAAGCCTATCTTTTTTTATTTATTTCATTTCTAACACTTAGGCATGGTCTTCAAATATATTAGTGTGTCAATTTTAGAAAAGTTTACCTAAGGTTCATATAAGATTCAAGGGGAGATTTTTATATCCTGTGATGGGAGTTAGGGAAAGATTCTTGTATCCTGCTAATGTTTTTTTAGGGATGTTGATATGGATAATAAATGATTTGTGGATACTTGATTTTTAAGTATTTGACATTTTGTTAACATGTGGATATTTCTTGATTGGAATGTTAGATATTTTGCTATTGAATTGTAATTCTTTGTCTTTTTTCTTGGATAGAAAGAGGGAAATTGTGGCCCTTAGTCTCCTTTTGGGACAAAAAGAGGGAGATATACATGCTGATTTTAGACATTGGACATTAGATGTTTTTGTTGATCATTGTCATTTTGTATACATGTTGATGATTATTTTGGATATTAGATATTTTGAGATACATGTTGATATGTGATCTTGTCTATTTTGAATTTGGATATACGTTGAACTTTTTGGATATACTACTTGTTGATATTATGTATATTCAATTTCTTCATACATGTGCTACTAATTGTTTTTCTTGAGGTTTATTTGCATGATTTGTAATACCTAGGTTGTGAGTTTGATTGGGTAAGTGAGTGGCCTTGTATGAGTGGGTGGGGCTTAGTTGTACTCATTTGTGTTGTAAAGGGTTTTGTCCTAGAATTACCAAAGAGGGAGATTATGCGTGTTTAGCTAGGTTGACAATTCCGATAAAAATTCCTAAGTGTCTCCTAACTCAATTTTTCCAATCCTTCTTTGGACTACTTGCCCAATGAAAATCAAGTTGTTGAATTTGTCAAGAGACTATGGTATGTAGTTGAGGTTGGAGTTGGATGGAATTGAATCAACCATATTATTTAAATGTTATTTTACTTAAAATATTTTTTAAGGAGTTAGGAAGGTTTAGGAAACAATTTTTTTTTTTTTTTACCAAGTGTTCAAAATGCCTTGTTTCAGGATCGATCCAGCTTTAGGTCGGATTGATCCAACTTACACTTTTTTTTATGAAATCTTATCCTTTGGATCAAAGGCTTCTTTCATTTAAAAACCCAAAACTTGTTTCCTGTGCTGGAGGTAGAGAGAGACACAACCATCCCCTTTGTTTCTCTTCTCATTTCATATTTTGGGGTGTTCGGTTGTAAAAAAAAATCCAACTTTCATATTGTTTTCCAAACTATTTTTAATGGATTTTCTTGAGAAAATGATGGGTTGATTTTTCATTCATTCATTTATTAATTTCTAGTCTATTTGGGTTTGGGTAAAAACTCATTTTATCCTTGTGTGGATTCAAGAAGAGGTCGAGGTCAAGATTGATGTGGACTCCAAGTGTGCTCCGAAAGAAGAAGGTGAGAAGTTGAAAGTTAAAGGTACTAGTCAAGTGGTCCAAGAAGGATTGGTAGGCTTGAACTAGGTAAAACCTTATATTCAAATTTTGTTCTTCATAGCAGACGTTTTCGATCAGTTGTAGGCCGATGGTTTTTTATCATTTTGGAGGTTTTCCACGTTAAAATTTGGTGTCATTGTCTCTTTCTCTCATTCCACCCTTTGATTTATTTTTAGTTTTTTATATCATTGGTTACTTGGGCATATATGTTGAATGAAAGAAAAATAAGTTGAAATAGGTGTGATTATCCATTGGATATCTTGAATAATTTTTCTGTTCATTTTGGTTAATGATATCTTGTAGTAATTGGCAATGAGTTAAGGAGAGAATTGTTCTTATGAATTAATTTTAGTGAGTGTTGAAGTATTTTCATATGAATTGAATTTATAAATTGTTGGGAGAGTGTTGTTACTTTCATACTTGCTTGTGATTTTTATGCTTTGTTGAAGAGTTGTTGGAAGAGAAATTTATAGACATTGAGAAATTCTAAGGTTAGGTAATTTTTGTTGGAAGATTTTTTAAAATTGTTCAACAACACCTATTCACCCCTCCTCTAGGTATAATCCATTATTGAGATTCACCTTTCAAAACTATTTCTCTTTATCCAAATTTGGAGGCCTCTCTTTATACCATGCTCCCTCTTCAATTTCTAAAACAGTTTCTTGTTCCTAGTTCCCTAATTATACTATGACTATGCCTAAAAACTAAAACTTTAATTTTTCTAAAACTAATTTAATTCATTATCTTGCACAAATCTATTGTTTTATCAAGGAAGTCTAGAAATTAAATTTCTACATACTATCAATTCAAAAAATATCCAATAGCATGTTTGAATCTTTTGTTAGCATATCTACAAAAAAAAAATTCATAAGCAAAATCAGATTTTCATGAAAAATGAAAAAAAAAAAAAAGAAACATAGCATATCATTTTCATCTACTTTAAACGATTTATATGTGAATCAAACTTAAAATACAATATTTTTCTTCATTTTCTTGGCTACCAAATAGTCTCAGAAGTAAGAAAAATGGTTTTAAAATATATATATATAAAAAATTCATACTACAAAAACCTAATTTCTAACAACATTTTCCCAAAGAAAATGTGAAAATGAAGAAGAAAAATATATAAAATGAGATTATTTGCCTCTAATGTCTCCTCTAAGTAGATATGAAAACCTCTACTCCTTGATGTTTGAATCCAACATCTACATCATTTTCTCTTAATAAATTTTCAAGGAAGCAAAATAAGAACAAGAAGAAACCTCTAAGGAAAAAATGAAGAGAAATAGTTTTTTTTTAGATTTTTCTCCTTTTATATTTTCTTTACAAATTTGAGTTGACCTAACTATCCTTATCTACATTAGGAAGTGACCAAACTACCCTTGATTGCCACAAAAATTTAAGGCATACCCCCCTTGTCTTATAGTGCTTATGTTTTTATGTGTGACATTTGACAACCCTTAATTGTGACATGTGGTGCTTTTAGTACATTTAATTATTTTACTAAAATTTTATTTTCTCTAATTTTAAGATGCAAACATATGGAAAAATGAACATTTTATTTCATTTGAACTTGAAAGGCCAAGGTCTTCAACCTTCTTACACTTAGCTTACTAGGTTCTAATGAACCTTCACAATCTCTTCAAGTATCCAACCAACTTGAAGTCTTTTCCCTTACAATGAGTAGATGAGGAATGAATTTAATATTTCTAATCCTAGAATAAATTTAGCTTAAAATACAAGAGAAAGCTATGATGATTTTGAGATGCACTAAAGAATTTTCAAGTGTGAAATTAATGTACTTGAAAAAAGAGCTTTGAATATGAGAAAATAAAGGTTTTTCAATTGAATGTTATTATTATCATCTCTATAAATGTTGTAAAGCTCTTCAATTTATAGAAAATTAGTTCTAGAACCCAAAAAGTTACATGACACCCTCGATCAATCGAATACCAGTTCAATTGGTTAACTAGTCATTGGGCATTAAGCACTCTACAACTAACCGTTGAGATTTCTAAGCTCAACCAATGGTGCAATCAAACCTCGACCATTCCTTGACTAGTTGAAGCAAAGCCTTAATCGACTACACACCAGCTATTAAAAGAGAAGAATGAAACATGGAACCATGCCTTTGACTAGTCGAGTCTAATAGGTTGAGTCGGTTCCCCAACTAATTCAATGAGTTTTAGCCTCCCTCAACTGGTTGCACTTAAAAGTTCCTATAAAGACCCAATTTGAAGTTTGAAACTTCCAACAATTTGTGTAACCCTTCTTAAAACTTTTTTAAGTTAGTTTAAAAAGAATTTGACTCAAGGTTTTGCATTAAAACAAATATTCATCCAATTTTATAATAAATACATTGTTTTTAAGCTTAAGTGAGAATGAAAACTAGCTTTTAAGTGCATGAGAAAAGTTTTAAACCTAACTATACTAATAAATAGCATTTTAAAATTTTTTCCTAAAACACTTTGAGTCTTAAAAAAAAATTCCAAGTCTTTGTTACAATGAATTTCTTCCATAGTTCTTTAAAGTTTCTTTATATTTTCTCATTTAAACCTAAAAACTTCACTTCATTTAAATCTTAACATTATTTTATAATCATTAAAACCTTATTAAGAAAATATATATAAACTTCTATATATAAAAATATAACATTTTGTCTCAATTTTTTAAATAAATTTTAAAATCATTATTTTTTTCAATGTAAGCTGTTAAGAATTTCAGGAATCTTATATATATATATATATATTATTTTTTAATTTTAAGAATAAGTCCAAGTGGGGCTAAGATCTAAGACAAAAGTATATGGCAAAAGTGACAAAAACGATTAATACTCTGGTACATCCCTTTTGTAGCCATTATTTTATAACAGAAAAACAATTTGCTTCTCGTGCAAATCCTTTGACATCTTCTACTACCTCCATAAAAATAAATAAATAAAAATAAAATTAGGTGAAGCTGATTGACTTTTATTGCTTTGACATCGTAATATCATCCTTTCCATTGACTAAAATAATAATTGAGCTTAAAGCAATTGTTCACCATATGTGACATCCCATTTCCTTGTTCCCAAGAGATGATACAATATGGGAAAGAATTAATACCTACCCACCGTTTCTAACCTTTGATTTTTTTTTCTTTATTTTTCCATAAATCTATATATGGGTAATGAACTATAGTATTATTTCTCTAGTCAAATTAAGCATGCATACTGAGAGTCTGAGACTGAGGCTGGATTATATCTCTATTTGAGAGGTGGGATGCTTTGCTCATTCCTGAAAAAATTAGTAGGATCCACTGCAGTCTTCACCTTCACCAATCTATCAAAATTGTTCATGAAGTACTTGGCACCGTAAACTTTGCCTTCATCGTAGGACCAGGTCTTAGTGACCCCAATGTCAACGTCTCTGTAATTGAGAAATGAACCTCTTGGGGACTTGGAGACGAATGGGGTCATGTAACTGTAGAGCCTTCTTATCTGGGTCATGTACTCTTTGTCTGCTTCTTCACCTTCTTCGCTCCAGTTCACCGAGTACTGGATCTTGTATATGTTCCCAGCTCTGTGGGGGAAGGCCGTTTCTGAGCTGGGAATTTCGCTCATTCGCCCTCCATATGGGTTGAACACCAGCCCTGTTTTGCCTATCGCAATCATCTTCTTCCACATCCATTCCAGTCCATCCTTGGAGATTGGTGTCTGCACATAATCCGACTTCCTCTTCAAGAAGTTCACTGAATCCGAGATCCTGTTCAGCAGAGCATCAGCTGATGTTCCATTATCGAAATTAGCCCAGTACAGAACTGACTCAATCCAGCTCATTTCCATGCAGTCCTCTTTCTTCAGCCCCAGTGCAGGAAAATCCTTGTCCATGACAGACAAGAGCCGAGCAGCGTCCCCGAGAAACAGCGAAACAAACGATGCTCTGATAGTTCTGTTCTTATTCACGGTCACGGGTTGCAGGAGAACCCTGATGAACAGATCATTGTCGATCTTATCGGCAACGAGTTGCCATTTGTACACAAGGTCGGTGGCATTTTGGTCCAAAGTCCTCTCTACCCTGAAAACTGTGACAGTCTCGGGAACAGCAACGAGCTTGATTTTGTATGCAAGTACGACCCCAAAGCTGGATGCACCACCTCCTCTAATGGCCCAGAAGAGGTCCTCTCCCATGGCCTTCCTATCCAGAATTCTGCCATTCACATCCACAATTTTGGCGTCCACAAGCTGATCAATGGACAGTCCATATTTTCGCAACATATTGCCATACCCTCCCCCACTTATGTGGCCTCCAGCACCCACAGTTGGGCAAACCCCAGCTGGAAATCCATGTAGTTTGCTCTTCTCCCAAATTCTATAATAAAGCTCTCCAAGAGTGGCACCCGCCTGCACCCAAGCAGTCTCATCGCCTATGTTAACGTCGATGGCCCGGAGATTGAACAAGTCGAGGATGAAAAAGGGGATATCCGAGATATACGAAAGCCCATCATAGTCGTGGCCGCCGCTGCGGATTTTCATCTCCATGCCGACGTTTTTGGAGCAAAGAATGGCAGCCTGGACATGGGATTCAACCAAGGGGGTCACAATGATGAGGGGTTTGGGCGTGGAAGATGTGTTGAACCTTCGGTTTCTGATATAAGATTGAAGGACTGTTGTGTAGGAAGAATTGGACTGATTATAAACTATTGATGAAGCCGGTGGAGATGGATCTGAATGGCTGGCTAGGCACTGAATAAAGGTGTCATAGACTGAATCTGAGGCTTCGCATGATGACGACGATGAAGATAAAAGCAGAAAACCAAGGAGGAACACAAGCCCAGGAACAGAGGCAGAGCTTGCTGTCCTCATATTTGTCACTTTTTTGTTGTAGGATTCAATAGGCAGAGGCGTTGGGGACCCTTTTATAAAGACCAAGTGGACTTTCCTTCTGGCCCCATGCATTAAATTTAGCAAAAAGTAAAAGCAAACCGCCTTGGAAAATTCGTACAGAGAAGAAAAAAAATATGGAAACCTGTGATAATAATAGTAATAAGCTTCACTTTTCTGTATCATACTTTTATAAAATTTAGGAGCTGAATAACAGTAGTTGAACCCTATTAATATGCATCGTATTCAGAAAGAAGGATCTGACGGATGGGGATTAGTTTCAATGGTCACACTATCATGCCTTGATTTTGTTATGAAGGAGTTGTTCCTAGTCTACGTAAAAGGAAATTTTAGTTGCCATTTTGTTATTATCTTAAATTCAAATTTGGAAACTCACTTTCTGTTTGGAGTCTTAGAAAATCCCTTTTTTTGAATGGTATGAATATTTTGTTGACCAACTCCGCGTGGTACTATCGATGGCGCGAGATTAGTCATCGGTGCTAAGCTTCTAGGCGGCCGCGGAAGGCCGGCTTGACTTTTCATTTTGTTTTACATGAAAATAAAAAATAAAAAATAAAAACAATATGTTTTTAAATGATTTTATAAAAGATACCATATTCATATTTCTTTAAATAGTCACATAATATTTCAAAATATTTTCTAGAAAAGGTTACCTTTGGATTTCTAACTTAAAAAATCTGAGCATTTGTTTACATACATTTTTTATTTTTTATTTTTTAAGAAAGAAAATATTTATATAAAATACAATAATTCTTTTATATTTACATTGAAAAAGTAATTATTTTTAAAAGTCGATCACATAATTGCAGTAGTAAAGACTTTTTACTATCTCAAATTTTAAAATTTTTTAAAGTAATGTTTAAGAATATAAATTAAGTTTATATTTTTTTAATAAAAAAAAATTTTTTTATATGAAAAAATTATTTTTTAAAATAAAAAAAGCATAAATAATCACCTTATATATATATATTAGATCATTTTTTTATAACATAACAAACTACTAAAAATACCATAAAAATGTTCAATCCAAATAATAATTTTAAAAAAAAAAGAGCTATTAAGAAAAATGCAACTAGAAAAAAAAAACCTTTATTAGAATCATTCCTAAACTTGTCCTTAAATATTTTGTTTTTCAAGTTGACATTTATTTTTAAATATTTTGTCAAACTACAAAGTGTAAAAATTTTGACTTTTATACAAGATTTAAATAATAAATGACACTTTCACAATATTTAAAGTTTTAAAAAATGTACACCTATTCATACTTCAATTTAAATTATCATACATTGAAATTTTAATGGGATAGAAAGTGACTTTTATTTAAATAAAATACATAATTATGTTAACGTATATTACAAATTAATTGGTGATATGAAGAAAGAATAATTGACAGTAATTTTAAAAAATATTTTTAATTCTGTTAACACTTAAAAAAATAAAAATAAAAATTTAAATGTTAAAAAAATTAAAAATATTTCTTAAAATCATCTTTAAATATAATCTAAATTCCCATGTAATCTAAATTTGGGGATTTAGTATGTTACAAATGTCATCATATCAAATAAAGTAATAATTTATTTGATAAACTCTCTTTTGAATACAACTGAATTGAATACTTTATAATATTTTAAAAAGCAAAATCATATAAGATGTTTTCTACATTTAAAAATGGTATTTCTCTACAAGTCTTATGTAATATGTAGCGTTAATTTTATTGAGATCCCTTGAGATTTAGTGTAAATCCATTAAGCTACCACAAGTTTCAAATTTCACCGGTTAGCACCCATATAAAAATATTTTATATATATTTTTTATTTTTTTTAAAAGAATAAAATTTAGTTTTTAGAGAATTATTAAAAATTCTTATTTAAAAAATTTAATAATTCTAACCTAACTCACTAAGATAATACCACTAACTCATGGGAAAAGTGTGTTTTCATATACTCGTATACTAAAAAAACCACAAAATAGAAATCTAAATTTATAAAATATAAATTTCAAACAACTATTTAAAAATAATTAACATTACATGCATTTTTTTATCAAAAGTATTACCTTAGACTATTCAGATACCATTTTTTTAATGATATGGGTACTACTTTTGATCATTTTAGGTACTACGTTTGATCATTAAAAACATAAAATTTGAATTATTTTTAGATGATTCCTATTTTATAATTAATTTTTATATGAGTAAATGGAAACTCACTTTTTAAAAAAATTTAAAATTATTTGTTTTACCTCTATTTTAAATCTTAAAACAACTTACCTTAAATCTTAAGTTAAAAAGCAAATAATCCCGATCTTCAGAATAGTTAACCCATATAACAACTCCATGCATAATTTTTTAATAATTTTTTTTTCTTGAGCTTAGTGATAATGCACAAATATGAAGAGAAAAATATATGAGTTAAATTTTAGCTTAAAACCTAATGAATGGAATTAAACTTATGCTAACTCGGACGGATTTAAATTAATAATAAATAAGTTTTAATTTAATTAATATGGACCAAATCCAACCCAACGTGGAGCCCTCCATCGCTTCGGTCAAAATGCTGTTATTATCAACTTACATGGCGTGTCTAAAGTGCCAACCCTTTTAAATAACAAGAAGGAAAAGAGAAAAAACTTGGAAAAGTGAGGGAAAGCCTTGAAAATAGTAAAAATATAAATGAATGCATGTGGGAGGAATTATGATGTGTTTTTCGTACCCACGTTTGAAAAAATTAAAAGAAAAAAAAAACCAAATCTAAGTTTTTGTTTAGATATATTTTCCACTTTTTTTAAAATTAGAAAATTTTATATAAAAATAGTACGTCTGATGTAAAAGTATATATTAACTTGAATTTATTTCAAAAACTTTGATTATGTCTTTTTAAACTTATTTTTGAAAATCGTTTCTTAGTAATTTACTTAAAAATAAATTTTAGAAAATATGATTAAATATGTCTATGTTTTTCTTTTTCTTTTAAAAATTAATGAAAATAACTCTTACTTATTCTCTCAAAATTATTATCCATTTGACTTTGTTTTTAAAAATTATTTCCAAAATTTAATGGCTAAATAATTTTAGAAAATTTTAAAAACAATTTCTATTTTTTAAAATAAAATAAAAATTTAAATCACAAACCAAACAGACTTTAAAATACTAAAATTTTTTGAAATAGTTTTTAAAATTAGTAATAAAAAAGTGTTCAAAAGTTTTAATATTTTACATAAAAAAATTACTATTATTTTTTATTTTAAAGATAGAAGATTCGAAAAGTATCCAAATAAATATTAGATTGGTAAAATTCAAATTTAACACATGTGACTAAAAATAATTAAAATATTATACTTTTAATCATCCAAATGTTATTTTTTATCAGTGGGGTAAATTTTAGGGATAGAAGTATCATCTTTCACGATTCTAGATATATATGAACTATCTTAAAGATACAATGCATTTGAATTATCTTCGGTGGGTTTTATTTTCTTCTCCTCTTTATTATAAGCATGTGTATGAAAACACGGGGTGTCAAGGGCTGTCGGGCTTTGACCAGGCCAAAGTCTGCGGTTAGATGGTGGAGGGAGGGGTTGGAGATGGAGAACATGGGGGGCTGCGTGGAAAATTAGCTAGAAGAAAAAGCTAAAAGTAGAGAGAAATGAGTGTGGACACTTGAGCCTTGGCCCTTTACTATTCAATCATGGATTATTCCCTTCTGCTGGCTGGTTCACATTTGAAGTCTTGAAGTTTGAAGTTTTAAGGTTAGAAGACTCGGAAGAATCTAACCTTCTTTTCCAGAATAAAACTAAAAATAAAAATAATCATATTTAGTTGTTCCAAGAATCTGACTTTCCTACTCAAAAGCCTTTGTCGATGGTGCCCAAGTCAAGGTCATTGCTGTCTCTCTCTCTTCGTTGTTCCAAGAATCTGACTTTCCTACTCAAAAGCCTTTGTATTGTTCTGTCTCTCTCTCACACATATACATGGTTTAGACACTTGTTTTAAGAAACATGTTTGATCTCTCTCTCTCTCTATATATATTTTTTATTTTAACAATTAATACTTTTTTTTCTCCTTAATTTTTTCAAACAAAAAGGGAATAGAATAGAAAAGAAATTAAATTAAAGTCATTATATATATATATATATATTAAGTTTCAAATTAGTTTTGAAAATTGTTTCTCTAGAACAATAATCAATAATGGTATAAATTTTTGAAACAAATATATTTTTAAATTAATACCAAAATAATTTTTATTTTGAACACTGTGCATAGGAGGTTTTTAAAAATAAAAATAAAAATAATTATTTTAAGATTAAAATAAAAACAAATAATTATTTCAACCTTATTCTAAATACATCCAAAGGCATGATTTGAAATCACCAAATCCATTCCTATTCAAGGTGGAATGGGAATGAAAACAAAATATCTATTATGAATCATTATTTTCATATATCAAACACACTTTTAAAGTAATTACTGAAAGAAAATATTTCATTATAACAAGTTTATATAAAATATTTTGATATTTATCATTTCAAAAAATAAAATTCATCTCATAAAGATATTGTTTTTTTTTTTTGTTTTATAATGTTATTTGATTAAATAAATTTTGGATTAAAAAATAAACTTTTATTTATTTATTAAGATAACTTTTATTTCTATTGTTAAAATGATAGAGCATAGAAATACAATTATTTCTTGAATTTATTATAATTTTTGGATAAAAATATATTCCTATTTATAAAATTGACATTTAATTAATCTATTCTCTCTATCTTGAAAAATTTATTATTTATATTATTTAATTATTTTTTGTTCTACAAACTTGTTTGAATATGGGAAGGATCAATTTCATTTCATAACACCCATCTTATCATTTTCTCTCTCTTTTTACCAAACCTAATTTTAATTTCTTTTTCTCTTTTTTATCTTAATTTAATTTTTATTCTATAAAAGTGTTTGGATAATGGGAAGAATCAATTTCATTTCATAATAACCCTCTTAGCATTTTCTCTCTCCTTTCTCTTTTTAACCAAACCTAATATTTTTTTCTTTCTCCTTTTCTTCCACTTTCCCATGATCTAACAATAATTTTCCCCTTTTTATTAAATAATAATTCAAGATTTGAAAATACAATGATTTTGCCATTATATTAAATAAAATAATGCAAAACTTGATGTGGGCATCTATCATTTCTTTTCTTTTTTTTCTTCCTTCACAATCAAATAGAAAATTTACCATTATTACAACTACACAAGACGTGACTTAAAAAATTTGACAATGCTCTCTTCTTTGTCCCTTGTTTCCTCATCCATAAACAAACAAAAAAAAATGAATAAAAGAAAAATGAAAAGAAAAAAAAACGCATTTCTATCAAACAAAAAATATTAATTGTCATCAATAAAAATAATCTAACATATAAAAAATAAATAAATATTAGAATTTTATTTGGAATTTCCATTTTGTTGCATAACTTATCATGTGTTTCTCTAATTCCTACTTTAAGAGAGGAGTAATGATGACTAAAATGTTTGACAAAATGAAAATTAAGGAGATGGTGTAGACTTGCATTTTTCATGTGGGTTCTTATTCGACAAAACTCATTTTTTTTAGTGAAAATTTGATTTTATTTTTTTTATAAAATTGGAGTCGCCACTTATTTTTATTTATTTTAAAAAAAATAAGAAATAAAATTCTAAACAATTGACTCTTTATTTTTGGAAAAATGCGTTTTTGAAAACCCGAGCCTAAGTTTGGAGATTGAGTTACTTGTTAGAAATGTATCATAAAGGTAATACCCTTTTAAACCCTAAAAGCAAGTCTCTACTAACTAGGTTGAGGAAAACATAGTAATTAACCGATAAATCATGGATATCAAAGGAAACAAAGATGATTAGATCTAAAATCAAACAACATGCTATTCATATTCAAACAATCCTACCAAAGTGTTAGCCCAAGGGTTCTCCTAATCGGGTTTTGATGATAACAAACTATGATTAAGTGACTAATTGTTTTAAATGGTAAATAATCTCAAGTATAAATTCAGAATTCATCAAATGACCAAATGGATACAAGATCAAGACTTTGGGAAGACTTTTGATCATAGGAAATGAATGTAAGATGAATGCATGGGTGCACTTAGGATTTTCATACCATTTCATGCAACTTAAAAAACTCAGTTTATCCTTTAAAATTTTGATTTCATTAAAACCCGAGTTTTATCAAATGTACCTTAGGCAAAACGTTTTAAAATTGGCATATTATTTCACCTAAAGACCTTGTCTAAGTGTTAGAAAATAAAGGAATTGAAAAAGATAGGTTTTCGAGGCCAAAAGGCTGAACCGATCGAGGCTCTGGCCAATCGACTCAAGCTAACCGGCTCAACCGGTTGGGGAACCGGTCGACCGATTGCCCTTGTCCGGTCGAGGTTTGGTCGAGGAGTGCCAAAAACACTCTCTTTCATCCAATAGCTTCCTCTTCCCGATTGAGGTTCACCCCTTCCCAATCGAGGTCCAGTTGAGGCAATAGTAACCTGCCAAGCATTAAATGCTCTAACGACTAGTGAACCAATCGACCCCTAACTTGACCGATCGAGGCTCCCTTTTACTGTTTTTGGCTCCCGAGCTTAGAAACCTATAAATTGAGAGCTCCACTTCATTTATGAATAAGATAACACTTGCAATCAATTTTCTACCTACCTGTTCTTGACCAAAAAGCTCTCATTTCTTTCTTAGTGCATTAAATCATCACTTGCATATCCTTTAGTGCACTCTTGTGTGTCATCCTAGCTTTGTCTTGTATTTGAGTTATCCTTAAGCTAGGTTGAGGGACTTATTCTTATAGAAACTGAGTCTTAAAGCCTTCAAGAGGTTTGAATCTTGAAAAGATTGTGTAAGAGCTCATTGGAGTCGGAATCCAAGTGTAAGAAGATTGGAAGCTTGGTTGAAGCTTCAAGTTAGTGGAACCCTCACTCGGTTAGGAGATTAAGGAGAGTGGACGTAGGTAAGGAAGTGTTGAACCACTATAAAACCCGAGTTTGAATTTTCTAACTTTATCTCTTTATTTTTGTTTATATTGTGTTTGAACTTGTTGTGTTTGAAAAGATTTTTAAAAACCCAATTTACCCCCCCCCCCCCCCCTCCCTCCCCCTCTTTTGGGTGTTTTTTCTTAATTAAGTATAACATTTATTTTCTCAATTGGTATCAAAGCTAGACCTCTTGTTTGAGACCTAATAGTCTAAGAGGAAATGGTTATTTCATCAAGCTCATCTCACACTGAAATTTTTGCAAAACATAGAGCTCCATTTTTTATGGGAACCAACTATCCCTATTGGAAAACTAAAACAACTTGGTTTTTAAAATTAACATATTTAGACGTATGGGATGTCATTGAAGATGGCCCAACTTTTCCTACTAAACTAGTTGATGGAGTCTTGGTTCCAAAACCCAAGCAAGAATGGAATGAGCTTGATAGAAGAAATTTTCAATTAAATGCTAAGGTTGTTTTTACTTTGCAATGTGTTATGGATAGAAATGAATATAATAGAATATGTCAATGCAAATCAGCTAAAGAAATTTGGAGATTACTTGAGATAACTCATGAAGGAACAAATCAAGTGAAAGAGTCAAAAATTAATTTACTTGTTCATAACTATGAATTGTTTTCAATGAAAGAAAATGAGACTATTGTTGAGATGATTACTAGGTTCACCGACATTATCAATGGTCTTGAAGCTTTGGGAAAAACCTACAAGGAATCCAAGAAGGTGATAAAGATATTGAGGTCTCTCCCATCAAAGTGGCATACCAAGGTCACCGCAATTCAAGAAGCAAAAGACTTGACTAAGCTACCTATGGAAGAGCTCATAGGGTCATTGATGACATATGAGATTAACTTGGAAAAGAAGCTATAAGAGGGTGAAGACAAAAGGAAGAAGAACATAGCTCTCAAAGCTACAACCAAGGAAGAAGAAGATGTTGAAGAAGAAAAACCAAGTGAGAAAGATGACGATTTAGCCCTCATCACAAGAAAGCTTAACAAATACATGAGGAGTGAAAGGTTTAGAGGAAGAAAATTCACCTCTAGAAGAGACCTTTCTAAAAAGGAATCCTCATCTCATGGTGACAAGAAAAAATGGGAAGAGAAAAGAGATTTGGTGTGTTTCAAATGCAAAAAACTAGGACACATCAAATATGATCGTCCTCTCTACAAAAGTGAAGCCAAGAGAAGAATTCAAAAGGCAATGATGGCCACTTGAAGTGAAAGTGAAGAATCCTCCGAAGAAGAAAAGGAGAAAGAAGTGGAAAACATGTGCTTCATGACAATAGATGATCTTGATGAGGTAAACTCTAACTTAGTGATGAAGATATGCATGATGTTTTTGAAGAATTATATGAGGATTTTGAAAAGCTTAGTTTGAAAAATAATTCTCTTAAAAAGAAAATTCAAGAACTTGAAAAAGAACTTGAAAAAGAACTTGAAGAAGTGAAAAAAAAATTTTCAATTGTTGAAATATCTAAAACTCATCTTGAAAAAGAAAATGAGATTTTGAGAAGTGAAAATGAGATTTTGAAAAAGAAAAATGAATGGTTGACCTCCTCTCTTTCAATTTTCTCGTGGACAAAAATCTTTTGAAATGATCTTAGCTAGCCAAAAATGTGTTTTTGACAAACAAAGCTTAGGATTCAAATCATCAAAGAATCAAAAGTATTTTAAAAACTATTTTGTAAAAGAAACCTAAAGTGCAAGCTCTTCTACTACTTGCAACTTTTGTGGAAGAGGAGGGCACATTAGTAGCACATGTCTCTTAAGAAATGGATCTCAAAAGAATTCAAATGCTAAGGTTAAAAAGGTTTGGATTGAGAAATCCAAGGTCACTAACCCTCAAGGACCCAAAAAGATATGGGTACCTAAATCAACTTGAATTTTATTTTGTAGGGTTCAAAGAAGGATAAGTGGTTCTTGGATAGTAGATATTCAAGACACATGACCGGGGATGAATCCAAGTTTGTTTTCCTTACAAAGAGAAAGGGAGGATACGTTACCTTTGGAGGCAATGCCAAAAGAAGGATCATTGGTTAAGGCAACATTGGTAATGACACATCCTCTCTTATTGAAAGTGTTTTATTAGTGGATGGTTTAAAACATAATCTTTTAAGCATTAGTCAACTTTGTGACAAAGGTTTTAAAGTAATTTTTGAAGCATCTCATTGCATCATCAAAGATATTCAAAATGATAAAATCATCTTCATGGGCCATAGATGTGATAATTTTTATGCTATAAATATTTCAAAATATGATGGTCATGATAGATGTTTTTCAAGCATGCATGATCAAAGTTGGTTGTGGCATAGGAGGTTGGGACATGCTAACATGGACCTCATTTCCCAACTCAACAAAGATGAACTTGTTAGAGGTCTTCCTAAAATAAATTTTCAAAAAGATAAAGTTTGTCAAGCTTGTCAAATGGGAAAGCAAATAAAAAATTCTTTTAAAAACAAAAACTTCATTTCAATAACTAGGCCTCTTGAGTTGTTGCATATGGATTTATTTGGTCCATCTAGGACACCAAGCCTTGGAGGAAAATCTTATGCATATGTTATTGTGGATGACTTCTCTAGATACACTTGGGTCTTGTTTTTAAGTCAAAAAAATGAAGCCTTTTATGAGTTTTCAAAGTTTTGCAACAAGGTTTAAAATGAAAAAGGTTTTACAATTACTTGTATAAGAAGTGATCATGGGAGAGAATTTGAAAATATCGATTTTGAATACTATTGCAATGAGCATGGTATTAACCACAATTTTTCGGCTCCTAAAACTCCTCAACAAAATGGGGTAGTTGAGAGGAAAAATAGAACTCTTCAAGAAATGGCTAGAACCATGCTAAATGAAAACAATTTACCAAAATATTTTTGGGTCGAGACGGTTAACACTTCTTGTTATGTTTTAAATAGAATATTATTGAGGCCTATTCTTAAGAAAACTCCCTATGAGCTTTGGAAAAACAAGAAACCCAACATTAGTTATTTCAAAGTCTTTGGGTGCAAATGCTTTATATTAAACACCAAAGACAATCTTGGAAAATTTGATGCAAAATCGGATGTTGGAATTTTTCTTGGTTGCTCAATTTCAAGTAAAGCCTTTAGAGTTTTTAACAAAAGAACCATGGTTGTATAGGAGTCCATCCATGTTATTTTTTATGAATCTAACAATTCTTTCCAAGAAAGAGAGAGTGTTGATGATGATCTAGGCTTGGAGACCTCCATGGGAAAATTACAAATTGAAGATAGAAGGCAACAAGAAAAAATTAGAGAGAATCCCAAGAAAGAAGAATCACCATTGGCACTACCCCCTCCTCAATAAGTGCAAAGTGAATCAAGCCAAGACCTTCCTAAAGATTGGAAGTTTGTCATCAACCACCCACAAGATCAAATCATAGGTAATCCATCTAGTGGGGTAAGAACTAAATCATCTCTTAGAAATATTTGCAATAATCTTGCTTTTATCTCTCAAATTAAACCTAAAAATATAAATGATGCTCTAGTGGATGAAAATTGGATGATTGCTAAGCAAGAAGAATTAAATCAATTTGAAAGAAGTGAAGTATGAGAATTAGTGCCAAGACCTTCAAATCAAAGTGTTATTGAAACTATATGGGTTTTTAGAAATAAAATGGATGAAAATGACATAATTGTTAGAAATAAAGCAAGATTGGTAGCCCAAGGTTTTAATCAAGAAGAAGGGATAGATTATGAAGAAACCTTTGCTCCCGTAGCTAGATTGGAAGCCATTAGGATGCTACTTGCCTTTGCATGTTTTAAAGACTTTATTTTATATCAAATGGATGTGAAAAGTGCTTTCTTAAATAGCTTATAAATGAAGAAGTATATGTTGAACAACCACCCAGTTTTCAAAGTTTTAATTTTCCTAATCATGTTTTTAAACTTAAAAAGGCACTGTATGGTTTAAAACAAGCACCTAGAGCATGGTATGAAAGATTGAGTAAATTTCTTTTGAAAAAGGGTTTTAAAATGGGAAAAATTGACACAACTCTTTTCATAAAAACCAAAGAAAATGACATGCTCTTAGTGCAAATATACGTTGATGATATCATTTTTGGAGCTACTAATGTCTCTCTTTGTGAAGAATTTTCTAAATGCATGCATAGTGAGTTCGAAATGAGCATGATGGGAGAACTTAACTTCTTCCTTAGACTTCAAATCAAGCAACTAAAGGAATGAACCTTCATCAATCAAGCAAAGTATATAAGAGATCTGATTCACACCTAATTGGTGTATCAGCTGATTCATGTCCAGCTGGTGCTCCTTGATTGAGGGAGTAATCAACAAAATTTATAACCTATTACACCATGTACTAGGGTAGCAAAGACAAAGCTACTATAGCATAGTGGCTCTAGGATCGTTCACTGGGATGGGTTTTCACTTCACAAATGATATTAATTCAAAGTTGAATTGGTGTCTTTTCATTTCAAGGTTAGCTTTAAAAGAAAACATAAAGAAGTAAATGTTTTAGAAAGATTTAAACTAATCTAAGCTAACATTAAAGATTAAAATGAAAAGGTGTAAAAACAAGTTTCTCAAAGATAGGATAGCTATGCTCTGGCTCTTATGCAAATTGAAAATCTCAGGATAGGCTCCTCGCGTTGGGGTTGCAATTATGGTGATGCTTGCTTCCCGAACCGGTATGGATTTAGCAAATCAAGTTTTAATCCTTTAAAATGGCAAAACAGATGGTAGTGAATTTCATCAATGGTTATTCACCTTAGACTTCCTTTGAATGGCTCATAAGAGATAACTAATGGTCTAAAGCCAAAAGCTTACCAAATATTGGCAACTCAAAGTCATTCCAGGTGATAAACTCACCTTTCAATGGTCATTGAAATTGGTTCTAACAGATTAATGCAAAACTTGGAATTGAAAACCTCACCTTCCAATAGCTCGTAGGAGATAACTAATGGATAGAAATCCAAAAGCTTATCAAGTATTGGCCGTTGGAAGTTGTCCAAAGGAAATAAAAACCAAACTTTGCATTAATGAACCATTAATGAAAAACAACTACCTTACCTTCCAGGTGCGAGAATTTTCCATGGGATTGCATCCAAGCCATCACATAACATCCATACTTTGAGAAACTAAAAGTTTTAGCCAATCATCCTCTGAGGAAAAGCCCTTAGAGGCTATTTGGCTACTAAGAAAATAGAAATGGGGAAGAACAGGAGAAGAGAAAAACAGAGCAAGGCTCTGTATATTCTATATATTCATATATTTTTACATCTCCATCCGTCGTCGTCTTACAATGGATGCAAGGGAATATATATAGAGAAGTTTTTCCAACCTTCCTAGCTAAGAAATCTTATGATTCGTGGATTACAAGGAGAATAATGGAAATTTATACAAAAATATCTGAAGAAAAAATCTAAAAGAATCGGTGCATAAATATCCCAGTTCGCATGTAGGTTTCGCACGTTGCATGGTGACTTGCGAAAATCTCGCAAGTTGATTTCGCATGTTGGACTTCACCGCGAATGCACAGCTGCCATCCACTTTAAATTTCGCACGTTGGAGTTCCAATTTCGCAAGGTGCGAAATTGTCCCTCGGCTTGATGCAGTTGTCTTCCGAAGGCCATATCTTCCTCATTTTAGCTCCAAATCGTACACGGTTTGAAGAGTTGGATTCTTGACTTCCTGAGCTTTGAAATGGTATATGAAATGTAGAAAATGGACTTCGGGAAGTGCTCCAAAAGTGTGAAAGAAGACTGCAGCTGCTGTCCTCTGTTTTCCTCTTCTCCATTGTTCTTTCCTTGCATACTTTGAATGACTTTGGCAAAGGCTATGGAGCTCCAAAGCTTGGTTCTTCATGAATTTGAGCTTCCAAAAGCTTTGCCATGAACTATGTACAACTCTCCTTCATTCTTGGATTGCTTTGGTGTAGCTAAAAGCTATCAAAAACACCAAAACTTAACAAAATTTGATTAGAAACGATTGCAAGGGTCCTTAACATGTCAATTGAGTTAAAAGGTAATAACTACTACTCAAGAGTGTTTAAAAGAGTTAATTACAAGCTACAAAATAGCACTTTTTGAGTAGTAATCAAGATCTTCTCAAAAGGTTCAACATGGAAGAAGCCAAAACAATGAAGGCTCCAATGAGCTCATCCATCAAGCTTGACAAGGATGAGAAAGCTAAGTCCATCAACTCAACTATGTATAGAGGCATGATAGGTTCTTTGCTATATTTGACCACTAGTAGACACGACATAATGTATAGTGTATGTTTGTGTGCTAGATTTCAATCTTGTCTTAAAGAATCTCACTTAAGTTTCGTGAAATGAATTCTTAGATATTTGAAAGGGACAATGGACATAGGCCTATGGTATCCTAAGGGTGATAACTTTGAATTAATTGAATTCTCGGATGTCGAGTTTACCGATTGTAAAGTTGAAAGGAAAAGCACTAGTGGCACTTGTCATTTCCTAGGACACTCACTTGTTTCATGGCATAGTAAGAAACAAAATTCGGTAGCCTTGTCAATGGCGAAAGCCAAATACATAGCAGCTGGTTTGTGTTGTACACAAATCTTTTGGATGAAATAAACACTTAGTGATTTCAATTTGTTTTTTAAGCATGTTCCTATTAAATGCGATAACACTAGTGTAATAAACATTTCAAAAAATCCCGTGCAACACTCTAGGACTAAGCATATAGAAATTAGACACCATTTTCTTAGAGACCATGCACAAAAGGGTGACATTACACTTGAATCTGTAAGCATAAAAGATCAATTTGCCGATATTTTTACAAAACCTCTAAGTGAAGAGCAAATTGTTGATATTAGAAGACAACTAGGGGTGATTTCTTTATGATCAAATGATTGCTTGATGAATTCTTGTTGAATATACCTTATGATTGCATGAATTTCATATCATATGCATCATATAGAAATACACTTAGGAAAAAGGTCAAATTTTGACCAAAAATCAAAATTCCTTTGGCATTGGACATAAAAAATTGGGGATTTCAACTGAAAATGGCAGGAGGAGGATCATGAGACAAGAAAGATAAAAAAAAAACACCTCCGTCTTCGTTTCAATTAAATTCTAAATGTTCGAGAGTTGGTTGTCAAAGATGGAGAAGATCAATAGCATACCCTCTATCACTTCCTTGGTAGTGTTCAAACTCTTCACGATTTGTTGCGCTGTCGCCGTGGCCCTGTTCTCTCCACCTAATAGATGTAACAAGTACACCTATATCAGTATGAGAAGCACTACTGATCATATTTGGGACATAACTTTTGTGGCCTGATTCATCCAAAACTGTAAATCTGATTGTTTATGTTTCAAAAATATGCTCTGCCTTTTTCAACTGTTGTCTCGTTACCCTTTTCCTCTTCATTGGTGTCTATAATATATGTCGTATACCAACTTTCTCGACTTTTATCCTTTGCTTCTTTCTCATACTTTTGGATTGTACGATCATCCACTAAACCATTGAGGAACAATGTCTGACCTCCAGTTGTGGACTAGCCCGCATCCCATATGGCCAATAAATACAACATTCCGATGCCATTTCTTACACCCCTCTGCACCTTCAGGACCTTCAATATTTACAGGAGCAGAAGTTTCCTTAACTTTCGATGGCTCCGCATGTACCGATTGAGACTCTTTGTGAGCTTCATTGTTCAAACCCACATCTATCCTATCATATTCTTCAATCTGTTCCAGCTTTACAGCTTCTTCAATCACAGTAGGCTCAAGATATACCGAAAAGACATGAAGGACATGCTTCCCAGCACTAGTTATTCCCTCTTACAAACCATTGACTCAATTGCCCTTGGAATGAGAATACAACCCTTGCAATTCCCTACCCCCTCAGAAAACTGATACGCACCATGGACGGAGTACCAAGAACAGGGGAAGATAGCAAAATAGGGCACAAAAAAATAGAAACCAAAATGAACACCATACGAACCTCATTTCATGCATCAATCAATGAGCTTGGATGAAGGAGTGGGCCAAAACAAATTTCAAATAGGTTTTAAAAGAAAAAAAAAAAACATCAAGACATGAATGTCATTATCTCATATAAAAATCTCAAAACAGGGTCCAGAAGGCGGGTTAGAAATCCAACACAAAATAAGGATGAGCAAACTCAAATACCATAAAAAAGGAAAATACGTAAGAGTCTCATATGCTCACATTCAGAAGTCAAGATAGAATTTCATAACAGCCAGAAAACACAATAAAATGCCATGAACACAAAAGAATCCACAGCTTACAGAAACAATACTTGTGTCACCCTCTTTCAAAACGATTCCATATTGGTTTTCCTCCTCTTTCTGATCAACCCTCTCTTCCAATGCTCAGAATACCCTCCTTGCTCGGTCTGTAACCGCTTCTACCAGAGAAAATCCCCCTCCAGTTGATCTTTTCAAGCCTCTCCTCCTATTTCTCTCCAACAGCCCCCAAAAGAAAAATCCTCTCACCTCTTTGCTCTGCTAGCTTCTTCTCCAAGTTATCACCTCTAGCTTACTCCCCAAGCCAACGAAAATATATCCCCGTCACTTCTGTCACCCACCACTTTTTGTTCAGTTGCCCCCCTTCTCAAGTGGTTGCCCCTCCCCCCTTCCCCCCCCCTTTTTTTTTTCTCTTTAGCTGCTCAAGAATGGCTTATTCATCAACAGCTTTCTTTGGTTGCCAGTCTTGTTCCCGCTGCCCCATGCAACCCATTCTCGGGTTGATGAAGAAGCTAGGAAAGAAGAAAAAAAAAAGAAAATAATATATAAAAAAAAAAAAAACAAAATACATGTCTCCCATCTGAGGGAGGTCTACACATGCATAGACCGAATTTTTTCACCAACTTAGATGTATGATAAAATCATTCAAAAAATCACATAACATATTCATAAAACCTATTTTATAAAAATAAATAAATAAATAATATCAAAGCAAGAAAGTATACAAATTACTTTTAAAAACAATAAAACTACTTTTCTATTCAAAGTTAGGGCAATGCAATGGGTAAACAATTCAAATTATTTCTCCTAATTAAAAAAATATTTTTTTAATATTTTATGTATCTAAAATAAATTTCAAAAAGTCTAGAATCCAAGAAAAATATCAAAATAAATTTACAAGTTATCTAATAATTTTAAAAAATAAAAAATATTTCAGGTGTCCAGAATTAGGTGAAAAATAAACTTACAAAAAAATTGAATCATAACTCCCGTTTGAAAATTGTTTTTTGACTCAAAAAAGTTTATAAAATCAACTTTAAGAAGCCTACATCATTCAACCACAGGAAAAATTTTAGGAGTATTCCAATTTGACCAAATCAAATATCTTCAAAGACACGGTAAACTGAACAAGTTAGGTGCTAGAAGTTTTGAAAAATGATTTTATGTAAGGGTTTCACCAAATCTCCATTTAATGTACACAAATTTAGCCTATGAATTGTCAACCTTGAATGAGTACTAGTAACCTTATCAAAGCCAAGAATTATCTCATTCCTTTGGAACCATAAGCTTGAATTCATGTTCCACTCAAAAACAGGATTTTATTAAAAACCAAAAGGATGCAAACTGAATGAAAATGGGTTACATATCTTTACAAAAAGAGATTTTGACCCTAAGGATTCTAAGTGAATTTTTTTTAAATGAATTTTAATAAAGATCTTTTGAAAAAGGCTTTTCATTTTAAAAGAGAAAAGAAAATTTAGAATTTGCAAATAATTAAACACAAGGAATATATCTCTGACATACAACCACAATTGTCCTTCAAAAATAAAATAAAAATAAAAATAAATTCAACCCTTCCATTTAGATTTACATGGCCAACTTTCCATTGAAAAATTAAAAAAAAAAAAAAAAGAAGAAAAAAAATCAACCAAAACTCTATTTACATGCATACCATTACAAATTTGATATTGAAACATTCAAAAAAATAGACTTACCAAAATTTTATTTATGTACATGTGTGGACCCGCATTTTTCACTTGCGCCCCCACTCGATCGGCGAGACTCGCTTTTTATTTGTAAAAAATTAATTTTTGGAAAAAAGTTGGAGCCGCCACTTATTTTATTTTTATTTTAAAGGGAAAATAAAATAAGAAAGAAAAACCCTAAATGTGACTCCATAATTTTTGGAAAAAACATGTCTTTGAAAAACCTGAGTTTAAGTCTGGGGATCAGGTTACCTATTGGGAAGGTACCTTTAAAAGGTAGCACCCCTCTAAGCCCTCTAAAGGTCTCTGCTGACAAAGTTAAGGGAAGTGTGACAATTAATCAGTTAATTATAGATACCTAAATAGGTTAGGTGATTTTAAAGAGTGGCATGCCAAACACAATCAAATTACAATAAAGGAGAGTTAGGGTGCGTACATGAACCACTCTTCAAGCGCTATCATAAAACATAAAAGTTAGTGTAGAAATGTAGCACACAACATTTGTTTTATTCAAGCAAATCAGGCATATATCAAGACATCCAAGAATCACGTCAAATATGGATATGGTCATTAATGACATACAAGTCCATAGAGTTCTAAAAAATAGATGAGAAGAGAGCGCACTTGGATAGCAAGCTAGTACTCCTCTATGGGAATCAAGAGCATCTCAACAATAAATACGAAACAAATTCATGTATATCATCAAGAAGAATCAAAAATCAACATATCAAGCAAACAATATTGAAGAAGGTATCATGAATGTCGAGCCCCCCACCAAAGCCCTAATTAATTTCGCATGAGTTGATTCCATGAATTCCATTGTTTGGAATCATAAAATTTATTCATGCTTAGAAAAAATCGAGAAAATCAGTTGAAAATCAAATAAAATAGTGAAAATGCGTGCCGGAAGGAAAATGGCAGCAAAAGGGTGTTGAAATCTGGATTTTATTGCCTAGAGAAGGTCTAAAGATGAATTTTTCAAAGTTGAGAATGTTTAGTTGAACAATGGTTTTGAAATTCAATTTAAAACAGTAAATTCCCAATCAAAGAGGCAAGTAAGGGAGAAGATGCTTGTAGCAAGGTTGCTATGATGGAGTGGAGCTTGTGAATGAGATTTGAGACTGTCTTGCTGGTGATTGCAGGTGCTGCTGTTATTCTCTTTAAATTCCCCTTTTTTACTCTCTTGCATGCTTTCAAGTACCTTACATCACTGCATTCTCAAGCCTTTTCTGATTCCTTGAAATCCCCCTACATTCAAATTTACTTCCAAGAGTTTTGGCATTAATTCCCCAATTGGTTTCAGCTTTGGAGGGTGATCATAGGTCCTGGTCGAAAATAAGCGATTTCATTTTCCTCAAGCCTTTCTATACCTTCATATTCATCTGTTGGCAGCCTGACTTCCTCCTCAAGTTTATGGTGCAGGGAGTTGTCTAAGTCTTTCACGTCAACACATTGATCTGCTTGAAGTTGCCCAATTTCTTTGACAAAACTCCATTTTCCGTGTCTCAAACTATGGTTCAGTTTCTTTATTTCTTCTACCTCAGAACAAAACTTGCAAATCAGAATTCTCCAGCTGTAATTTTGTATTAGAATTCTTTAACTTCCTTGCTTTATTTTTTTTGAGTCGTGTTTGGACATCATCACCTGTTTCGATCTTTGAGGTTCAATTTCAGATCTGAGGGTACAACTTTCTGTTCCTACTGCATTTGAGAGTATAAATTTTGCAAGTTCTAGGGAGTCATCTCAGTTCTGACAAATTGCAGGTGTTCATTATGTGCAAAGGTTTGAAGTTACTGCAGTCCCTCCTACTTCTTGACAAGCTCGACAGTGTTGAAGGGATCCTTGAGAATCTGGAACGTATCTGTGAGTAATCTTGGAAACATTTGGGCAATCTGTAGATTCTTCACTTGTTCTCATTGCTAAGTTACCCCATTCCATCTGATACCTGGACCTGCCACCTCTGCTGGTATGTTCCGTTGAACTAAGCAAGCTTGTTGATGTGTTCTGTTGAACTGAGTAACAGTATGTTTACTCTCAAATTTAAATCTTTTAACCTGAATCCAGAATCAGCAGCGTCATTAGAGTTACTGGCAGTGGCAAGCCCCGATTCTTACCCAATTCTGTCAGCAGTTCCTCATTTCTTGAGACTTGCATTTCCTGGGAGAGGGTTATCTTTTGCGTTCTGGTCATTCCATTAACTGCTTGGTGCTGGTAAAGGATTAGGAAGAGTGGATACTTGATTGCAGCTTTGCCGTTTAAATTCAAGGAACTAATTGATTTGCATTGTGTCCCAACATCACTACTGCTGGATTTGACTTGCTTCGACTTACTATAAGTAGTAAAATCGTCTTCAAAATCCACCAACCCAATGGACTCTGGGAAGGAAGGTTCAGCCTGATACATGCTGTTAGCACTGGAAGTTGTCTCGAACATAGCAAGATCAATCAAACTTTTACCTAGTTGATTGCTTTAGAACTAATGATTTAATGTTCCCACTAGCCAAAGCATCATCATCCTCATTTCAATCATGGCATCTTCGAGGAGCAAATCTGTCATTGGACTTCATGTCGCACACGTACAATAGATGGAATAATCGATGCTTCTCTGAGAACTTCGCAAAAGCAATGTGTTTTTCATCAGCGTTCAAATCAAACATTGGAATTTTCTGTAGGTTGGCGGAATTGTTGGCAAATTCGGCATCATATATTGCAGCAAGGCTGAAATTCTGACTTACACTTCTAAGTGTTCCAGAGAACTTAGTCAAGTCTGCCTCCTATGTCATCTCTTGATAAATCTGGTTCTCTTCAAATGCTTCCAAAGGTTGAAATTAGGGCCCTTCTTCATCTCAAAGAAACAAACTACAAGACCAACATGATCGTCAACGTATTCAAATTCTGGACTCTTCATAAAATCACTAGCGAATATGGTTTTGTCTAAAGGAACCAGACCTTCCAATCAACTCGGGGAAATATCCATGGTTCTAAGGATTGGAATGGATGCTAACTATGATATTTGAAGCAGAAGACTGATAGTGTAACTAGGAGTGCAGCCTCAGGTGCTTTCAACTTTCTTCTTAGAATCAAGTATGATGAGTTTATTGCATATAAACCCTCAAGGCGAGCTTTGCCACTTGGAAATTTATACTCTGTGCTTCGTTGGCTGGTGTCTTTTGAACTAGAGGTTTAGTAGCAGTATAGATATTGCTGCTCATTGCCTCACTCTTCCTTTTAACCGGAAGAAGCCCACTTCTAACTGTCTTGGTATAACCATTCTGTCAATGCGTCACCAGGAGCATCAAGCACTCTGTCATCCTGAATACAATATGAAATATTAATAGGACCACAAAAATTACAAAATTTGGCTAATGGCATAATAGATGCTGCTGCATATCAGCATTCAAGATTGCACATGTGTCCATATTCGATCCAGATCATGCTTGCAATGAAACTGGAGAACATCTGTCTGCTTGTATGCTTCATAGCATGTATGCATCACAGTCCGCAGCACATTCTGAGATACCTTACTCCATGCTAAAGGTGATGAGCTTGCTTCTGTTAGAAACTCATCGATATTATCCTCCGCCCTTAAATTATTCAACACAATTTTTCCCGAGCTTTGTAGAAGGCAAATGGATTCTGTTTGCGAACTACTCTTTGTTTGGATATCACAATCTTCATCCAAACCATTATGAGAACATGATAAAACATCATAGTCAAATTCCGGATGGTCATTATCCAAGAATATCATCTGAATACCAGAATCCTCATCTTCATTCATACCAAAAGAAGCTGAATTGTCACTTCCCTTTTTCTTTCCTATGAAGAGGATCACTCAAAGCTAAATGCTGGATCAAAGAGGACTATGAAATTCGAGAAACATTTGCTGAATAGCATGGGGGCTTTCGTTCATGGCTCCGAGACGGGTAAAGGCACATCTCATTGAACTCTTGGGGGTGTTCGTTTAAAATTTTAACCAGCAGTTTTGATGGAAGAAAATTATCTGTCGGAACAACCATAAACTCTCTTTAGAAGATCTAATATTCTCGGGATCAATGGATACCACAATCTTTGCTTGCACAGTGTTTACAAAATTGGTATCGGTATTCAGGTTGCTCTCAGAGCATGATTCATTCTGGACAGATGTAACGTTGGAAGATTGCCTACAATTCTCCTTTGATCTTTATTTGAAACCAGAGAACAGCAAGCTAAGCAATGGGTTCAACTTGTGGAGAACACCTTGAACTTCTACCAGGATAAAACTGTTCAGAAGTACCTTCAAGGGCCTTTCTCTTGCAGGATAGGCCCCAACTGCCCAAAAAAAAGAACCTGATCCACCATTAGTCTTCTCAATCAAAGAACCAGAACTTCCAGAAGAGGCCCCTATATTATCAGCAGAAGCACTAACAAGTGACACCTGCTCTGTTCCTAATCCACCTGACTTGTACAGGCCTGCTCCCATTTGTCTTAAAAAGCTCATTGCCTCATCTATAAGTCCAAATCTACCCAATAGATCAACGATGCAAGTATAATGTTCAATTGTGGGATCAAAACAACACTGGTATTTCATGAAGTCTTACCTTGGTCCACCATTAAATTTTTTTATCGCTTGTCCTCAAAAAAACATATGGGGTGAATTCATCCAGAATTGTGCCTTGAACTGATTTCCCTTTACAACTTTCCTCATTCTCAAGAGGAGCAATTGGGGATAGCAGGTGACAACAAGGCATTATCAAAAGTTCCGTCCATCCAGTCTACAGTGGGAGGCTTCTGGTGGAAGGTCATGCCGATAAGCTCCACAGGTTTTGCTTCCATGTTGACATCTACAGATACTGAAATGTGAGTCCCAAACAAACCAGCACCATCCCACTAATCTCTACCACCACAATTCTTAAATTGTGAAAGTGTTGCGCCAGTAGCACCATTCCAACCTTCAAGGTTCTTAGAAGATATTTTAGGTAAACACTCAATGGAGGTCTCGCAGTCACGGCCACTTCTGCAAATGTGCCCATCTCAACATACAATTTCATGTCCAAAAGGCAAATTTGACAAATTGTTTGAAGCAGATACTTTAGTTTGCTTCAATCTCTCATCATCAAAATGTTTATCACCAGTATCAAACTTCAAAAATTCAGTGTTAAAAGGCTGTAGCAATTCTTTTGTACCAATATTCATTTGAGAGTGACCTGTAATAGTGAAGCTTCTGGATCCAGCAAACCTCAGTTAAGATATCAACACTGCATCTTGACATTCCAATTTAGACAATCTAAAGTCTCACATTCCAAAAATCTCAAAAATTAACGCCTGGAAGAAAAAGAAGAAACGAATACAAGGAAAAAGAAAAGGAACTCCAGAAAACAGAGTAGAGATGAGAAAAAAGAAAAAATGCCAAGTCACATTCCATTGTTTTGTCAATGGGCTTAAAAAAACAGGTGGGGATATCAAAGAATAAGAGAACGATTCTTGGATATCAATATCAATGACAAACCCCTTCATCAGCCATTAACAATAGAAATTAAAAAGACTAAAAATAGAAGCCAAAACAGAGCATACTCATGCTTAAATATATTCAGCAAAAGAAAGATCAGTCCCAAATCTCCACAACAATCAATAAGATAACACCGAGACTTGCAGAATAATATTTAGGATCATATAAAGATGAGAGAATGCAAATTTCACATGACCATACCTGGAAGAACCAATCTTTGAGAAGAATTGCTCGGCTTCAAATGAGATGAGGATGCGTGCTGTCAGTCCTTCTCTCTGTGCTTCTCCTCAAGACAATCCCGGAATCCTCCCAAAAGAATGCTCCTTTCTTCCTTTCCTTTCTCCAATGCGTGCTGAAAGTTTTCTTCAAAAAAAATCTCCTTTCCTGCTATCTTCCATCTTCTCCCTACCCAAAACTCCAATACGTGTTGCCCTCTAAAACCTAAATCCCTCTAAAAAAAAAGGCAAATTCCTTTTTTTCCCTCTTCTTTTCTCCTTATCCTTTTTTAAATCTTCCAATTCAAAAACAATCTTCCCAATTTCAAATTCCTCTCCAAAACCTTCCAAGGAGAGTCCCACCTTCCTTAAACTCCAATAGTAAGTTTCCTTGCAAAAACATGAAATTTTTGAAGTTAAATAATTGAATGAATACATAAGCAAGTAAATAAATTAGGAAACGGTAAAAAATAAATAAATAAATAAACAAAAATAAATAATAAATAAATAAATAAGTTAAGGAAAATAATATAAAGAGGAAGATAACCAAAAAAAAGTGAATGATAATCATAAAACTAAAACTAAAAAATAAAATAAAATAAAATAAAATAAAATAAAATAAAATAAAATAAAATAAAAATAAACCAATAAACAAAAGCCGAGCCCAAAAGCCATGTAACCATGCAAGTCATACAAGTCACACTAAAAATGTCCAAATGGGCCAAGTGTGCCTCAACGGCTTATAATGAGACTAAGTGGGCCTAGGGTGGTGCCTAATGGGCCAAGTGTATTTAAAAGTTATCCTAAAAAAAAAACAAGAAAAGCCTAAGTCTAAGTTAGGGCTGCCAAGGGTCACAATAAGGGATCAAATAATCCCTCAACCAAAGTCTCCTAGGTGACTCAGAAAAAGGTAAGTGGTATGAGTAGCCATGGAGCACCAAGGAACTATTGTGGAGCATTGAAAACGAATTTTAAAAACATGTGCTAAAGGGACAAAATTGAAGGTCTACAACATGGTATAAAAAAAAAAAAAACATTGAAACATTTTGAAAGATTTTAAATTATCAAAGTTTTATTTATGTGCATGGTATTAAAAAATTACATTGAGAAATTTTAAAAGATTTTAACTTACCAAAGTTCTATTTATGGGCATGACATTAAAAATTTTATATTGCAACATTTAAAAAAAATGTACTAGAATTCTTTTTACATACATGACATTAAACATTTTATATTGCAACATTTAAAAAAAAAAAAAACCCTTACCAAAATTCTATTTACGTACATGACATTAAAAAAAATTATATTCAAACACTTCAAAAAAATCAACTTATCAAACAAATTTATTTATGTACGTACCACTAAAAAAATTATATTGAAATATTTAAAAAAAGATCAACTTACCGAAATTCTATTTACGTACATGTCATTAAAATTTTCATATTGCAACATTTTATTTTTTATTTTTAAATACTACTAAAACAAAGTGAACCAAATAATGAAAGCTAACTATAGACCCTTCATTTTCTCTAGTAGCACATGCTACTCTATGCATTCTCTTTCACTTCTCATTGCCCTATAGCCACCCCATGGTGGTCCATTGTCACTCGTTTGGTATTATTTTTGAGTCACCTTTGGAGATTCTTTATTGAGGGATTTTTATGGATCCCATTTGTGACCTTAGTTGCACCTTATTTTAGTACACTTATTTGAATTTCTAAGTTTAGTTCACCTAAATGCATTTCTTAGGTTTAATTTACTTAGTTGCACCTTAGGTTCAACTCACTTAGCAATACTTTGGCTTATTTCAACTCACTTAGTTGCACTTTAATTTAAATCCACTTAATTTAGTTTACTTAGTTGCATTTTAGGGTTTTTCTTTTCTTTTCTAGTTCACTTTAGTTTAGGCACACTTTATTTTAGTTAATTTGGATACATATTCATTTCACTTTGATTTTGGTAAGTTAATTTTTTTTAAAGTGTTTTAATATAAAAATTTTAGTGGTATGTATGTAAATAAATTTTTGGTAAGTTGATTTTTTTTTTTTAGTGTTTTAATATAAAATTTTTAGTGGTATGTACATGAATAGAATTTTAGTAAGTATTTTTTAAAATATTTCAATATAAAATTTTTAATGTCATGTACATAAATAAAATTTTGATAAGTTAATTGTTTTAAAATGTTTTAATATAAAAAATTTAGTGGTATGTACATAAGTAAATTTTTCGTAAGTTAATTTTTTTTAAGTGTTTTAATATAAAAATTTTAATGGTACGTACGTGAATAGAATTTTGGTAAATATTTTTTAAAAATGTTTCAATATAAAATATTTTAATGTTATGTGTGACCAGAAAGACTAAACTGGTCAACTGTCTACTTTATCGGTTAAGCCGATTGGTCAGTCTCCTTAACCAATTCACCTATTTTGACTCAAAAACCTATCTTTTTTATTTCTTTCATTTCTAACACTTAGGCATGGTCTTCAAATATATTAGTGTGTCATTTTTAGAATAGTTTACCTAAGGTTCGTATATAAGATTCAAGGGGAGATTTTTATATCATGTGATGAGAGTTAGGAAAAGATTCTTGTATTCTGCTAATTTTTTTGGGGGATGTTGATATGGATACTAAATGATTTGTGGATACTTGATTTTTGAATATTTGACTTTTTGTTAACATGTGGATATTTCTTGATTGGAATGTTAGATATTATACTATTGAATTATCATTCTTTGTCTTTTTTTCTTAGCTAGAAAAAGGGAAATTGTGGCCCTTTGTCTCCTTTTGGAACAAAAAGGGGGAGCTATACATGTTGATTTTAGACATTGGACATTGGATGTTTTTGTTTATCAATATCATTTTGTATACATGTTGATGATTATTTTGGATATTGGATATTTTGAGATACATGTTGATATGTGATCTTGTCTATTTTGAATTTGGATATACATTGAACTTTTTGGATATACTACTTGTTGATATTATGTATATTCAATTGCTTCATATAGGTGCTACTAATTGTTTTCCTTGAGGTTTATTTGCATGATTTGTAATACCTAGGTTGTGATTTTGAGTGGGTAAGTGAGTGGCCTTGTATGAGTGGGTGGGGCTTACTTGTACTCATTTATGTTGTAAAGGGTTTTGTCCCCGACTTACCAAAGAGGAAGATTATGAGTGTTTAGCTAGGTTGACAATTCCGATAAAAATTCCTAAGTGTCTCCTAACTTGATTTTTCCAATCCTTCTTTGGACTACTTGCCTAATGAAGATCAAATTGTTGAATTCGTCAAGAGACAATGGTATGTAGTTGAGGTTGGAGTTGGATGGAATTAAATCAACCATATTATTTAAATGTTGTTTTACTTAAAATATTTTTTAAGGAGTTAGGAAGGTTTAAGAAGCATTTTTTTTTTACTAAGTGTTCAAAATGTCTTATTTAAGGATCGATCCAACTTTAGGTCGAATCGATCCAACTTACACTTTTTTTTATGAAATCTTATCCTTTGGATCAAGGGTTTCTTCCATTTAAAAAACCAAAACTTGCTTCTTGTGCTAGAGGTAGAGAGAGACACAACAACAACCATCCCCTTTAGTTCTCTTCTCATTTCCTATTTTAGGGTGTTTGGTTGTAAAGAAAATCCAACTTTCCTATTGTTTTCCAAACTGTTTTTAATGGATTTTCTTGAGAAAATGATGGGTTGATTTTTCATTCATTCATCTCTTAATTTCTAGTATATTTGGGTTTGGGTAAAAACTCATTTTCTTCTTGTGTGGATTCAAGAAGAGGCCAAGATCAAGCTTGATGTGGACTCCAAGTGTGCTTCGGAAGAAGAAGGTGAGAAGCTAAAAGTGAAAGGTACTAATCAAGTGGTTCAGGAAGGATTGGTAGGCTTGAACTAGGTAAAACCTTGTATTCAACTTTTGTTCTTCATAGCAAATGTTTTTGATAAATTATAAGTTGGTGGTTTTTTATCATTTTGGAGGTTTTCCACGTTAAAATTTGGTGTCATTGTCTCTTTCTCTCATTCCACCTTTTGATTTATTTTTAGTTTTTTATATCATTGGTTACTTAGGCATCTATGTTGAATGAAAGAAAAATAAGTTGAAATAGTTGTGATTATCCATTGGATATCTTGAATATTTTTATGTTCATTTTGGTTAATGATATCTTGTAGTAATTGGTAATAAGTTAAGGAGAGAATTGTTCTTATGAATTAATTTTGAGGAGTGTTGGAAGTATTTTCATATGAATTGCATTTATAAATTGTGGGGAGAGTGTTGTTACTTTCATACTTGTGATTTTTATGCTTTGTTGAAGAGTTGTTGGAAGAGAAGTTTATAAACATTAAGAAATTATAAGGTTAGGTAATTTTTGTTGGAATATTTTTTTAAATTATTCAACAATACCTATTCACCCCTCCTCTAGGTGCAATCCATTATTGAGATTCACCTTTCAAAACTATATCTCTTTATCCAAATTTGGAGCCTCTCTTTATACCATGCTCCCTCTTCCATTTCTAAAACGGTTTCTTGTTCCTAGTTCCCTAATTGCACTATGACTATGGCACTAAGTCTTCCTAAAAACTAAAACCTTAATTTTTCTAAAACTAATTTAATTCATTATCTTGCACAAATCTATTGTTTTATCAAGGAAGTCTAGCAATAAAGTTTCTACATACTGTCAATAGTTCAAAAAATATCCAATGGCATTTTTGAATCTTCTGTTAGCATATCTACAAAAAAATTTCATAAGAAAAATCAGATTTTCATGAAAAAAGAAAAAAAAAAACATAGGATATCATTTTCATCTACTTTAAACAATTTATATGTGAAACAAACTTAAAATGCAATATTTTTCTTCACTTTCTTGGCTACCAAATAGTCTAAGAAGTAAGAAAAATTGTTTTAAAAAAAATTCATACATACAAAAACCTAATTTCTAACAACATTTGCCTAAAGAAAATATGAAAATAAAGAAGAAAAATATATAAAATGAGATTATTTGCCTCTAATGTCTCATCTAAGTAGATATGAAAATCTCTACTCCTTGATGTTTGAATCCAACATCTACACCATTTTCTCTTAATAAATTTTTAAGGAAGCAAAATAAGAAGAAGAAACCTCTAAGGAAAAAATGAAGAGAAATGGTTTTTCTTTAGATTTTTCTCCTTTTATATTTTCTTTTCAAATTTGAGTTGACCTAACTATCCTTATCTACATTAGGAAGTGACCAAACTACCCTTGATTGCCACAAAAATTTAAGGCATACCCCCTTGTCTTGTAGTGCTTATGTTTTTGTGTGTGACATTTGACAACCCTTAATTGTGACATGTGGTGCTTCTAGTACATTTAATTATTTTACTAAAATTTTATTTTCTCTAATTTTAAGATACAAACATATGGGAAAATGAACATTTTATTTCATTTGAACTTGGGTTGTTACAAAAGACTTTAAGGCCAAGGTCTTCAACCTTCTTACACTTAGCTTACTAGGTTCTAATGAACCTTTATAATATCTTCAAGTATCCAACCAACTTGAAGTCTTTTTCTTTACGATGAGTAGATGAGGAATGAATTTAATAATTTTTATCCTAGAATAAATTTAGCTTAAAGTACAAGAGAAAGATAGGATGATTTTGAGATGCACTAAAGAATTTTCAAGTGTGAAATTAATGTACTTAAAAAAAGAGCTTTGAATATGAGAAAATAAAGGTGTTTCAATTGAATGTTATTATTATCATCTCTATATATGTTGTAAAGCTCTTCAATTTATAGAAAATTAGCTCTATAACCCAAAAAGTTACATAACACCCTCAATCAATTGAGTACCAATTCAATCGGTTAACTAGTCATTGGGCATTAAGCGCTTTACAGGTGACCGTTGGGATTTCTAAGCTCAACCAATGGTGCAATCAAACCTTGACCATTCCTTGACTAGTTGAAGCAAAGCCTTAACCGACTACACACTTGCTATTAAAAGAGGGAGAAGGAAACATGGAACTATGCCTTTGACTAGTTGAGTCTAATAGGTTGAGTCGGTTCCCCAACCAATTCAATAAGTTTCAGCCTCCCTCAACTAGTTGCACTTAAAAGTTTCTAAAAAGACCCAGTTTGAAACTTCCAACAACTTGTGTAACCCTTCTTAAAACCTTTTTAAGTTAGTTAAAAAAAAAAAATTGACTCATGGTTTTGCATTAAAACAAATATTCATCCAATTTTATGATAAATACATTATTTTTAAGCTTAAGTGAGAATGAAAACTAGCTTTTAAGTGCATGAAAAAAGTTTTAAAGCTAACTGTACTAATAAATGGCATTTTAAAATTTTTCCCAAAACACTTCGAGTCTTAAAAAAAAAAATTCCAAGTCTTCGTTACTATGAATTTCTTCCATAGTTCTTTAAAGTTTCTTTATATTTTCTCATTTAAACTTAAAAACTTCACTTCGTTTAAATCTTAACATTATTTTATAACCATTAAAAGCTTATTAAGAAAATATATATAAACTTCTATATATAAAAATATAACATTTTGTCTCTATTTTTTAAATAAATTTTAAAATCATTATTTTTTTCAATGTAAGCTGTTAAGAATTTCAGGAATCTTATATATATATATATATAAATTATTATTTTTAAATTTTAAGAATAAGTCCAAGTGTTGTACAATCAATAGGGCTAAGATTTAAGACAAAAGTATATGGCAAAAGTGACAAAAACGATTAATACTCTGGTACATCCCTTTTGTAGCCATCCTTTTATAAAAGAAAAACAATTTGCTTCTCGTGCAAATCCTTTGACATCTTCTACCACCTATAACTAGTAGGACCATGATATTCCTCCATAAAAATAAAATTAGGTGAAGCTGATTGACTTTTATTGCTAATCAGCCAATGCTTGATCGTAATATATCATCCTTTCCATTGACTAAAATAATAATTGAGCTTAAAACAATTGTTCACTATATGTCCATTTCCTTGTTCCCAAGATATAATAGGGGATGATACAATATGGAAAAGAATTAACGCCTACCCACCGTTTCTAACCTTTGATTTTTTTATTTTTTCTTCCATAAATCCATAAATCTATCTATGGGTAATGAACTATAGTATTATTTCTCTAGTCAAATTAAGCATACTAAGAGTCTGAGACTGAGGCTGGATTATATCTCTATTTGAGAGGTGGGATGCTCTGCTCATTCCTGAAAAAATTAGTCGGATCCACTGCAGTCTTCACCTTCACCAATCTATCAAAATTGTTCATGAAGTACTTGGCACCGTAAACTTTGCCTTCATCGTAGGACCAGGTCTTAGTGACCCCAATGTCAACGTCTCTGTAATTGAGAAATGAACCTCTTGGGGACTTGGAGACGAATGGGGTCATGTAACTGTAGAGCCTTCTTATCTGGGTCATGTACTCTTTGTCTGCTTCTTCACCTTCTTCGCTCCAGTTCACTGAGTACTGGATCTTGTATATGTTCCCAGCTCTGTGGGGGAAGGCCGTTTCTGAGCTGGGAATTTCGCTCATTCGCCCTCCATATGGGTTGAACACCAGCCCTGTTTTGCCTATCTCAATCATCTTCTTCCACATCCATTCCAGTCCATCCTTCGAGATTGGTGTCTGCACATAATCCGACTTCCTCTTCAAGAAGTTCACTGAATCCGAAGTCCTGTTCAGCAGAGCATCAGGCGATGTTCCATTATCGAAATTAGCCCAGTACAGAACTGACTCAATCCAGCTCATTTCCATGCAGTCCTCTTTCTTCAGCCCCAGTGCAGGAAAATCCTTGTCCATGACAGACAAGAGCCGAGCAGCGTCCCCGAGAAACAGCGAAACAAACGATGCTCTGATAGTTCTGTTCTTGTTCACGGTCACGGGTTGCAGGAGAACCCTGATGAACAGATCATTGTCGATCTTATCGGCAACGAGTTGCCATTTGTACACAAGGTCGGTGGCATTTTGGTCCAAAGTCCTCTGTACCCTGAAAACTGTGACAGTCTCGGGGACAGCAACGAGCTTGATTTTGTATGCAAGTATGACCCCAAAGCTGGATCCACCACCTCCTCTAATGGCCCAGAAGAGGTCCTCTCCCATGGCCTTCCTATCCAGAATTCTGCCATTCACATCCACAATTTTTGCGTCCACAAGCTGATCAATGGACAGTCCATATTTTCGCAACATAGTGCCATACCCTCCCCCACTTATGTGGCCTCCAGCACCCACAGTTTGGCCAACCCCAGCTGGAAATCCATGTAGTTTGCTCTTCTCCCAAATTCTATAATAAAGCTCTCCAAGAGTGGCACCTGCCTGCACCCAAGCAGTCTCATCGCCTATGTTAACGTCGATGGCCCGGAGATTGAACAAGTCGAGGATGAAAAAGGGGATATCCGAGATATACGAAAGCCCATCATAGTCGTGGCCGCCGCTGCGGATTTTCATCTCCATGCCGACGTTTTTGGAGCAAAGAATGGCAGCCTGGACATGGGATTCAACCAAGGGGGTCACAATGATGAGGGGTTTGGGCGTGGAAGATGTGTTGAACCTTCGGTTTCTGATATAAGATTGAAGGACTGTTGTGTAGGAAGAATTGGACTGATTATAAACTATTGATGAAGCCGGTGGAGATGGATCTGAATGGCTGGCTAGGCACTGAATAAAGGTGTCATAGACTGAATCTGAGGCTTCGCATGATGACGACGATGAAGAGAAAAACAGAAAACCAAGGAGGAACACAAGCCCAAAAACAGAGGCAGAGCTTGCTGTCCTCATATTTGTCGCTTTTTTGTTGTAGGATTCAATAGGCAGAGGTGCTGGGGACCCTTTTATAAAGACCAAGTGGGCTTTCCTTCTGGCCCCATGCATTAAATTTAGGAAAAAGTAAAAGCAAACCGCCTTGGAAAATTCTTACAGAGAAGAAAAAAAATATGGAAACCTGTGATAATAATAGTAATAAGCTTTACTTTTCTGTATCATACTTTTATAAAGTTTAGGAGCTGAATAACAGTAGTTGAACCCTATTAATATGCATCGTATTCAGAAAGAAGGATCTGACCGATGGGGATTAATTTCAATGGTCACACTATCATGCCTTGATTTTGTTATGATGGAGTTGTTACTAGTCTACGTAAAAGGAAATTATAGTTGCTATTTTGTTATTTTCTTAAATTCAAATTTTGAAACTCACTTTCTGTTTGGATTCTTAGAAAATCCCTTTTTTTTAATGGTATGAATATTGTGTTGACCAACTCCGCGTGGTACTATCGATGGCGCGAGATTAGCCATCGGTGCTAAGCTTCTAGGCGGCCGCGGTAGGCCGGCTTAACTTTTCATTTTGTTTTACATGAAAAAAAAAACAATATGTTTTTAGATGATTTTATAAAAGATACCATATTCATATTTCTTTAAATAGTCACATAATATTTCAAAATATTTTCTAGAAAAGGTTACCTTGGCTTTCTAACTTCAAAAATCTGAGCATTTGTTTACATACATTTTTTATTTTTTATTTTTTAAGAAAGAAAATAATATAATTTTTATATAAAATACAATAATTATTTTTAAAAGTCAGTTACTATCTCAAATTTTAAATTTTTTTAAAGCAATGTGTAAGAATATAAAATTAATTTATATTTTTTAATAAAAATTTCTGCTTTTTATATGAAATTTTTTTAAACTATTAAAAATACCATAAAAATGTTCTATCCAAATAATAATTAAAAAAAAGAGTTATTAAGAAAAATGCAACTAGAAAAAATAATACCTTTATTAGAATCATTCCTAAACTTGTCCTTAAATCTTTTGTTTTTCAAGTTGAGATTTATTTTTAAATTTTTTGTCTATCTACAAAGTGTAAAAATTTTGACTTTTATAGAAGATTTAAATAATAAATGATACTTTCACAATAACTTTTATTCAAAATTTAAAAAAATGTAGACCTATTCATACTTCAATTTAAATTATCATACATTGAAATTTCAATGGGATAGAAAGTGACTTTTATTTAAACAAAATACATAATTACGTTATCGTATATTACAAATTAATTGGTGATATGAAGAAAGAATAATTGATAATAATTTTAAAAAACGTTTTTAATTATTTTAACACTTAAAAAAATAAAAAAAATTTTAAATGTTAAAAAAAAATAGAAATACTTCCTAAAATTATTTTTAAATGTAATCTAAATTCCCATGTAATCTAAATTTGGGAATCTAGTATGTTACAAATGTCATCATATCAAATAAAGTAATAGTTTATTTGATAAACTCTCTTAGTCTCTTTTGAATACAACAATACTTTATAATCTTTTAAAAAGCAAAATCATATAAGATGTTTTTTTGCATTTAAATATGGTATTTCTCTACAAGTCTTCTGTAATATATAGGGTTAAATTTTATTGAGACCCCAGATTTAGTGTAAATCCACTAAGCTACCACAAGTTTCAAATTTCATCTGTTAGTACCCATATAAATATATTTTATACATAATTTTTATTTTTATTTTTAAAATAAAATTTAGGTTTTAGAGAATTATTAAATATTATTATTTGAAGTCTATCTAAAAAATAAATTTTATAAACAAAATAAATTTATAGGGATGCTAATTGATGAAATTTGAACTAATGATAATGAAATGTATTTACACCAAACAACAGGATATATGGGATAAATTAACCTCAATACCTAAAAATTTTAGATATATTTAAAAGAAATGTATTTTTACTGCTACTACTAAAGTGACTCTCCCAAGGGAAGAAGTAGTCAAACTATGGGGAGGTGGGGATCTTATATATTCTTGGGTTGTATTTTATTAAATAATAATCTCACCTTTGAACCATCTCCAAATGTTAGAATGGATGGACAAGTCCACATTGTTATCACATGGAGCCCACATGTGATTTAAGCATGATTGGTAATCAAATTTAATTGGTTCAATTTGGTAAGAGTAGGGGGAAAAAATCACCTTCTTAAGAAGGAAAGGAGTGGACTAAGAATGTGGGTTGTTAGTTTATGTTATTGAGCACATAGGATTGAGGATTGAGGATTGAAGCTGTTTTGTAAAAAGGTAAACTCTTTGGCTATGTTTGGTTCCCGGAAAGTACAAAGGAAAGAAAAAAAATGCTAAGGAAAATAATTTTCTCATGTTTGGTTGTCCTATAAAAAATATCAAAGAAAATCAAATATAATTAAAACTAATTAAAAACTTATGTATTTTTAAATTATTTAATCTTTATATTGATGAGTTAAAATAAATAAAATGAGTTTGAAGTAACAAAAAAAATAATTTATCAATTTTTAATCTATTTTTTTATTTTCCTTCACTTTTTCTTTCCTTCTACTTTTCTTTTGTATTTTCTTTTCCTCGCATTTTCCCTCAAATTTTTCGGGAACCAAACATAGCCTTTATCAATTGAGTTTAATTTTCTTAGGATGGGGGTTATGTAGGGTGCAATGGGCACAGTGGATGGTATAATTGACACGGTCTCTGCAATTCATCCTCTCTTCCGTTGATCGGCCTTTTGAAGTCCCAAGGAAAGCTTGTTATGTTGGGGGCACCAGATCAGCCACTTGAGCTTCCCGCCTTTCCTTTAATTTTGGGTAAATATAAATACATGGCAAGAAATTGATTGGGATTAATTAAATAAGAAATGACAATGACAGGGAGGAAGACTGTGGGTGGTAGTCTCACCGACATTGGAAATACCCTTGCTTCTTCCAACCCTTAAAGATTATTATCAAACGTGTTGCATCATTTCAATTCCTTCCGTAAAGAGTGCTGTGGATGTCTCCATATTTTTAAACTTTAGCAAGATGGACACCAATAAAATCATATGATCAATTTTGTCTTTTCTTTATTATCCATGTTTTTTTTATTTTTCTTTAAAAGCAATATCCAAATCATATGATTAATCTCCACTACAGTAGTTGGTCTGCCTCAATCCATCCAAGTTGCAGATAGAATATATTTAAAAATAAACCTTTGAATGGAAACAACTCTCAAATATTTTTCAATTGCAGATGCTAAGCCACCGGAGATAATTCAGAAAAAAGGAAGAGAAAGTGACCCTCTGAGAACTTGAGAACGTTGGAAATTAGTAAGAAATTGGTGGGGGGCCCTTTGGTGAAGAAACGGAAGAGGGTGGGAATCTTTAGGCCTGAGAAGGACATCTCTTTCATTAATCACAATACAACGTATCATATTAAAAAAAGGAAAAAAGGAAAAAAGAAAAAAAGAAGAAATTAATTGATTATTAAAATAAAAATTAAATAGAACCAATTGGTCTGGGTGTTCCTAGTGGAAGGTTGACCTCCCGGGACAGATTCATAAAAAAATAAAAATAAAATTGATTTTGGTGGAGACAGAAGAAGGTAATTGGTGTATGAGGGTGTTTGGGACCGTTGGATTAAATTTATAGCCAAGCAAAATAGCTTCAATGTGTCCAAGAGTGAAGACCCATTTCAAACATTGCAGCCTACATAAAAAAATTTTTATGTAATGTGTAAGAATATAAATTAATTTATATTTTTTAATAAAAAATTCTGCTTTTTATATGATTTTTTTTTTAAAAGAAAAAAGCATAAATAATCACTAACCTTTAAATTATCACTTTATATATATTTTTTAGATAAATTTTTTTTATAACATAGCAAACTATTAAAAATACCATAAAAATGTTCTATCCAAATAATAATTAAAAAAAAAAAGAGCTATTAAGAAAAATGCAACTAGAAAAAAAAATACCTTTGTTAGAATCATTTGAGATTTATTTTTAAATATTTTGTCTAACTACAAAGTGTAAAAACTTTGACTTTTATGCAAGATTTAAATAATAAATGATACTTTCACAATAATTTTTATTCAAAGTTTTAAAAAATGTAGACCTATTCATACTTCAATTTAAATTATCATACATTGAAATTTTAATGGGATAGAAAGTGACTTTTATTTAAACAAAATACATAATTACGTTATCGTATATTACAAATTAATTGGTGATATGAAAAAAGAATAATTGACAGTGATTTTAAAAAGCGTTTTTAATTCTTCTAACACTTAAAAAAATAAAAAATAAAAAATTAAATATTAAAAAAAATAAAAAATAGTTCCTCTTTTAAATATAATCTAAATTCCCATGTAATCTAAATTTGGGAATTTAGTATGTTACAAATGTTGTCATATCAAATAAAGTAATAATTTATTTCATAAACTCTTTTTGAATACAATTGAATTGAGTACTTTATAATATTTTAAAAAGCAAAATCATATAAGATGTTTTTTGTATTTAAAAATGGTATTTCTCTACAAGTTTTGTATAATATGTAGGGTTAATTTTATTGATACCCTTGAGATTTACTTTAAATCCACTAGGGAAACCTAGGATTATGGACAAAGTCGGCTCTGTTTTGTGAAAAGGTAAACCCTTTATCAATTGAGTTTAATTTTTTTAGGTATGGTGTCTACATGTAATGGATTTCTATTAGTCATAAAATATTCCATGATTGATGCCATCAAATCTGTTCGGTCAATTTGTAAATTCTAACATTTGTTTCCAAACTGTCATGTCTCATGTGTAAGTCGTTGTTGTTTTTTTTTTTTTTCTTTTTGTGTGTGATTTTATACATGTGTGCATGCTATTTGAAATCAACTTTGGAAATTTAATAATGACTATAATTTCTTTAAAACCAAATAAAAATTAAAGTCGTCTTAAAATTGTCGGTCACGATAAGCTATTCATACATTTAAGGAAATATCTAAATTTTCAAGTTCGCAAACTTTGACTTTTGAGATTTTATTTCATACCTTCACAAATCTTTAATTTTAAAATATACCTTTTTTACAAAAGTATTTTTAAATAAAATTGACAAATTATAGTGACATGTATAGGTTTCGACTCATGTTGTGACATTTTAATATTAGTTTTTTTAAATAAACTTATTTTTTGTAAGAAAAGTAGCTCAAAATAATATGGGTTTTATCTTAATTAATGATCAAAATTTAAGGATCAAATAAATTAAAATTTTCCATTTATGATAATATAAAGTCACAAAAAAATGGCAGCCAACCAAATTATTAATAAATAAGAATTATAAACACAATAATAATAATAATAATAATAATAATAATAATAATAAGAAGAAGAAAAAAGAAATGTTAAGGGGATATTTTGAATATGCATATTGATTAAAGAGGGGTTAAAACCCTCTTTGACAATTGTTTTTAATAATAATATTATATTTTTTAGAACAAAAAAACTAAAAAACAGTTTAATAATCAGTTTATGTTTTTTTTCTATTTTTATTATTAGAAAATAAGGTATTTTTAGAGAATATTTTTAAATTATTTTTAATTATTTTTTAAAAGTTGTTTTAAAGAATAATTATACAAATATATATAATGATTAAAAATAAAATTATGGATATAAAAATTATTTTTAAAATATATTTAAAAATATTAAAAAAATGTTTAAAATAATTTTAGGTTTTTAAATAAATTTTTATTCTATAAAATTTTAAAAAATTATTCTTAAAATCTAATTTTTAAAAACAATTATCCTAAATGTCAGTGTGAATGGGAGGTACACGCGTAGAAGATGAGGGTCAAAGCCCTCAAAAGCCAAAAAAAACCAGTGGCGGAGAGTGGATTCAGACTTTTCAAAGCCGACAGCCTTTTGAATATTTTGGGCACTGGGACCGGAGACCCTCGACCCAACCTCCATTGCGGTCGGGCCTCGAGTTCTAGTTATTTTCCGCCGCTTACCCAAACCACACGTCACCCACGACCAAAACTTCGGCCTCACCACCAGTATTCTGCTTTTGAATACAGAACATCTCTTTCAGTGAACTTGTGGTTAAGCTTTCTCCTCGTCCTTAACGATGAAAATATCGGACTCACAGATTAAACTCGATTTTATGGATTTAAATGGATATTTTGACAATGTCAAAATATATAAATTGATTTTATAAAAAAAATATTATATATGATATAATTTATTATATTTAATAATAATATCGATAAAAAAATATTTATTATTAAATTATATAAAATACTATTTAATAATAAAATTTGATTATAATATATCTAATTTTAAAATATATTTAATATTTAAGTTATAAATTATTTAATTTAATCATATTAAATAATATAAAATAAATTATGATGATGATATATATAATAATTTTTATATTTTTTTATCATTAATTAAATAAAAAAAATTTAATTATAATTATTATTTTTTAATATTTTATTTATTTGAGGACTTTTAATGTATATATATATTTGGTGTGGTATGCTTAATAAGGGGCAAATCTGTCTCAATGGTTGGTTGAGGTTCATGGTGAACCTTTTATTCGGGGTACCTTGATACATGAACGAAAATATCATGATATTTTAATCCGTCCCTTTAGCCAAACAAAACATATCCTTTTTAGAGGTATTTTGTAATTATTGTTCAAACTAACTAATCATTATTTAAAAAAGAATATTTTATTTTATTTTTTTTCAAATTTCAAATTTAAAGAAATTAATAATTTAATAAGACGTCGTCTTAAATGGAAGGTATAGAGGATATTAGAGATGATTTCTAGAAACAAGTATTTTTATATACTTCACGGCTCTTCCTCTGGCCTCCATATGGGAAGATGGTTACGACTTGTCCAAGGATTGGCCATAAATTTTAGGTTTATTGTGGTTGATTGGTTGATTGTTATCTTCTTTGCCTTTTACCTCTCTCCTTAGTCAACTCTAAACAGGCCAACAGTGCTCTTCTAGAATAAATTATAAATATTTAATAATAATATTCATTAAATATTAAATTAGCTACGATAATTATATTATAATGACCTAATATTAAACCTTCATCACATCTTGAATATGATAGTTGTGATAGATTCTTTTCCACTTGACATTTTTTACCATAGTGAAAACATTTAATTGGATTCAGATATTCTTTAAGGTGGTCTTTGATTTTTCACTTAATTCCAAATACAATTTAATATTATTAAGTACTTTGTTTTGTTTACTATTATTTTATTTTTATTAAGTATTAATAGGGTGAAGGTTGTATTAGGATTTTATTTTGGTTGTTTCAATGAGTTTTTTTTAGCATTCAACAAATAATAAAATATTTTGATTTTTTTTATTCAATCAATTTTTTTATATATAAAAAAAAGTAATAAGTAGAAAAAAAAAACACATAATTTAATGTCTAAAAGCAAAATACATTCAATAATAAATAAAAAAAACAAACATCACCTCTTATTGCTTCCCCTATCTTCTATAACCAAGGTTTGTACACAAACTATACTAAAAGTCATCCTTTTCATTTCTTTATTAAAACATCGCTCTAGCCCTTACCACACAATGACATAACATGATTTCATTTATTTTTTTGGCAAATTTAGTTTTTACTTTTTTGTGGATTTTTTATTTTTATTTTTTATTTGGAGCCATTGCTTGTTTTTAAAGGAAAATAAAATGAAAAATAAAACCCTAAATAAATCTTAGAAAAAGTCATGTTTTGTATTGCTAAAAATGATTTGGGATCATATTATCTAGTGGAAATGTATGAAGTAAATCAAGTATCACATTAAACTCAAAATATATCCATCTATACTAAGTGAAAAAAACTTTGATAGTTACTTAAGTAACCGTCAGATACCTAAAAAATCAATAGAGGTATATTTAATGAAAATTTTGTTACATTACAATGGTGGTCACATCATCATGAAGCAAATCGTGAATGTATGTAATTAAAAATCTATAATCTAACATATTCGAAAATCATGTGAATTATCTTCTATTAAAGACAACCTAACAATATTATATGAAGATAATGTTACATTTATTGAGTAAATAAAAGAGATTATATTAAAGGAGATAAAACCAAACATATTTCACCAAAATTCTTTTATACATATGAACTCAAGAGCAGTGAAATTGATGTTAAATAAATATTTTCAAGTGATAACTCTAACATTTAAGAGGCTAATAAAAAAATTGAAATATGTAAACTCAAGGATATCGATATGAGGAGAAGTATGTTTTAAAAAAATGTTAGTATACCGCATTTTTTCCCTTTCATCTAAGTTTTGTCCCTTTAGATTTTAATAGCAAGATTTTTAATGAGACATTCCTAACAGACCAAGAGCAGCTAAAGAATTATAAAAACATTATACTTTTTTTTTCCCTTTATTAGGGTTTTCTCACAGAGTTTTTTTATTAAAAAGGTTTTAATGAGACATATTCTCTTGTGTAGTGAATATCTAATGGGGAGTGTTATAAATACAAGTGGTAGATGTGACTGCTTTACATTCTCTAATATTAAAATTATTATAAATGTAAGTCCTCCTTTAATATTGACTATTAATATGAGTAAATAAATGTATTAATGGTAGAGTTTTGTAAGCCTATAAAAGGCTCTAAGAATGCAAAAAAAAAAAAAGATATCATCTTGAAGAAGAGAGGGCAATTGGTAGTGGAAGGGCTATCAAAACTCTCTGATTACTTTCCACTACTAAAATAAAAAATAAAAAAAATCTTTTTTTGAATCCTAGATGATTTATAACCCTTTAGATTAGAGAATCCTTAGATGCTTAGAATCAAACAAGTATCAATAGTTCTTTTCCGTCCTTCTACTGGGAAATAATTTGACAAATTATATTAGCAAAACATAATATGGGATTTCGAGTCTTTTATTGATTAGGTGACACCCAAATTTGAATCGGAGAAAAATGATTTGTAGTCCCCCACATTACCACATTCTTGCTTTCATCCTCTTAATTCTCCTTAACACTTATTCAATTGAATTGCCTACAAACACAAGGGTGTTTTAATATTTTAAAATGTACTGGTATTTTGTTTTAAATAACAATCCGACCCTTCTTTCCCAAAAGGGGATATTGATGATTAAACTACTTTAGTGGATTAAAAATTAGCAAAAGATGATTTTATTTGAAGTTCCTAAAATATTATGATTTCAATTTAGCACTTGCACTAGCAAATGTTTCGCAACATTAAAGCCCTTAGATTACTTGGGAAGTTGGACTAGAGGTTAGAAGAGCCCAAGATAAAATAAAATTAAAAATAAAAATAAATCTAGATTAAAATTCAATGGGCCTTGGTTATAAGAGTCCAAACTAAAAACGGAACCTAACTGGCCTTGAGGACCTAATTGAAGCCTAAAATTAGGCCCAAATTGGGTCGCTAGAATCGAAACCAAACTTTGCTGTCATTCCCTACAATCAATGTGAGTGATTCCTTCTTCATACTTATTTATTTGAATTTAGAAATCAAAACGGGAAAAGTAAATGATTATGCTATTGGGTTTGAGGCTTTCAGCAGAATCAGTTCGGTTCGGTCCAAATTGATAAATTTTCCCTCAATAACTGACCACACCGAACACTCATGTGCTGGACCATTGGGCCTAGCCCAACAACATTCTCATTGTAATTTTTTTAGTACAAAGGAATTTTCTTCCCCTCCTACACATGATTTCCATCAACTCTATTGCAATGTTTTGAAGCAATCTGCTTTCTTTTCTCAAATAATCTCTCTTAAAATACATACAGAAAATCATGCACCCGAAAAAACAACTCTCAAGGAATTCAATAGAAGCCCCTCAATAAGCAAGGTTGATTGTTAAAGCCAATTTTCCTAAAAATTTAAGCCTCTAGGATTTGGGTCGACGATATATATCTTCTTTAATAATACCCCCTCCCTTATATGCAGCCCTAATACACACATTACCTTCCTAAATAATATGGAGTGAGGCTCAAATTCGTGACCTCCCCTACTAAACAAGACTTTGATACCATTTCTAAAATCGAATTTTGACCATCTCATCTAAAACCTAATTGATGTCCGGTGAGAGTAGGTCATACCTTTTATTATATTCGACCATCATTATTCAGGTGACCTGTCCTTAGATTTAATAATAACATTGTTGCATTCTAACAATAATGAAACAATCCATAATAATCTTTAAACCCATTTGGGAGTCGTTCCAATTAAAATGGTTTAAGGACTTTTATCTATAAGGCTTTTGTTAATAAATAGTACTTTCATTAGAAAATGCTTTTTAAAAAAATCACTTAATATTTGAATACAAATTAAAAATAGTATTTTGATAATATTTTTTATTAAAGTGATTTTTAAAAGATTCATCTACCAATAATTGTCTTGAAATTGCTTCAAATGATTTTTCAGATTTATAAAGTTATTTTAAAAAATTTACTACATACCCAATTTTTATTTTTTATTTTTAACAAAAAATGCTTCTAAATATTACAAACTATTTTTAGAGTGTGTTTGATAGTGATTTTAGAAAGTATTTTTAACATTTCCATCACTTGAAAATTTTTATTTTTCAAGTATTAGAAATTTAAAAATACTTCATAAAATCATTGTTAAATACGTTTTTAGAGTCCGTTTGGTAGTAATTTTAAGAAACGTTTTTGACTTTTTTAATGCTTGAAAATTTTTATCTTTCAAACATTAAAAAGATTAGAAACACTTTCAATAATCCTTGTCAAACAGACTTTTACTCTCTTTCAAAATCAATCCCAAACAAGCTCTCAATCTGGTATTTAATGGTCTTACAAAACTGTCACACAGGAAACTTTGATTGCTATTTTGGATTTTAGAGAATACAAGAAATTAAACTAAGAACTGTCCTATCTTCTGCAAGAAGGTGAACCAGTAGCCTAAGAATTAAATAATCCACATGAAAAAAAAGGGTTGTGCAGAGACAGAGTTTATATGAATAATGCATCCAAAAGAAACTTCCGTTAATTTAGATTAACTCTGTCACAATTTGTTTAAAAGGAAGCAAGTAACTTGATGATGCAGTAGAATTTCAAAAACCAGACTTCTCCTGAACCATAGCTCACTGGCTGCAGCAGTCCTAGACTCTCATACTCATATGGCCTTTGATTCCAAGGTGAAAACCAACCATGGAGACACTCTATTATTCCAAGATGCATTCTTAGATGAGAACATTAATTAAAGACTTAGCAGTTTTAACCATCCAAACTACGAATTTTAGACAGAAATACCACTAGGAAACAACCATAAAGATTAGTAATTTTGCTATTTGATGTCATTGAAATGAAAAGACACTGAAATTCCATAGATAGAATTTTGATCAGATTAACAAAAAGAAAATGAGAAAGATTGGATCAGATTAAACATTTCAAGCAGAACTATCAGCAGTTCAGCAAATTTTCAACCTTCCAAGATCAAATGTGACCTCATCTGAGCTATAGTAATGTTTGAATAATAATAAGCTGCAGCAAATTTTGTAATTTTTAGCATTTGATTTCATTTCAGAGGAAAGAGGACAAATTGAAGACCAGTAAATTCAATTCTGCATATAAGTAGAAGGAAAAAAAGAAAAGTTTAGACCAGATTAGACCTTCTGAATAGAATTATCTGCATTTTATAAGCGATTTTTCAAGCTTCTCAAATCAAATCTGATATATTTGAGCCATCATCACAGTATATACAAAGTATTTTTAGAGAAACAGAAGAAGACGAAGACTTGATTAGATTAAACCTTCCAAAACATTTTATATGCAATTTTTACAGATTCCAAAACCAAATGTGGTCTTATCTAAGCAACTATATGTTGTAATTCGAACAAATAGGAGATTGGAAAAACCCCAACAGCTTGGGGAAAAAAAAGAACACCAAATGACATCACAAAAAATGTCCTTCAAACTCACTCCAAAAGTGAAAACATTTGGAAAAGAACTGTCAGCATTTTATATGCAAATTTTCAGCTCCCAAAACCAACTGTGAAGAAGAAGCATCAACCCCAACATTAAAGAAAAAAGAAAAAAGAAAAAAAGGGGAACATTTGGGGAAAAAAGAGCACCAAAAAGTATAATCATACCACCACTTAGCCAGTAAGCATTGAGCCCCCTAAAGGGAAAGATACCAATGAATACAATCCTTAGCAAATCTGCAATGGGGCAAAGTTCTGATTTGTTTTTAATGTTTTCCTACATTTTCTAGGGGGCTACGTAAGTTCCAATAATATCATATTGTGGTCCTGTTTGCTAAAAATGCCGTTCCAGTAAAGTTGGAAGAGGAATAAATACAAAGTTTAGTAATGATCAATAGAATGGTCATTCACAACGAATTGATAGAAAACCAATTAATTAAAGAAACATCAAGTAAAAATATACTTTACAGACTAACCTTCTGATTCTTCTCTAGTTCCATAATCAAATATTTATTCAAGCAGAGTTGCATATTGACTGGAGCTAATAACAACTTTTTCTACCATGATGGCTCTACTCTGCCATTACATAATTCCTATTTGTAACAGATGGAATGCTTTGTTCATACCTAAAGAAATTGTCTGGATCAACCCTGCTCTTCACTTGCACCAATCTATCGAAATTGTCCTTGAAATACTTGGTTCCCCAGATACTAGCTTCTTCATAACTTACATTACCATTTTGATTGACGCCTAAGTCAATATCTCTGTAGTTCAGGTATGAACCCCTTGGTGAATTTGAAACATAAGGTGTCATGTAGTCATAAATCCTCCTTATCATATTTAGATTGTGATCTGCAGCCTCCATGCTTTCTTCTTTCCAGGTTACTGAGTATTGAATTTTGTAGATGTTCCCTGCCCTATGAGGAAATGGAGTCTCAGACTCTGAAATCTCGCTCATTCTGCCACCATAAGGGTTGAATGTCAAAGCTGGTTTCTGTAATTCCATCATGGTATTCAATATCCCTTTTAGATCTGCCTTTGATATGGATGCCTGCACATAGTCTGATTTCTTCTTCAAATACTTTCGTGATTGGGGTGTTCGATCGAGCAATACACTGATTGGTGTTCCCTTTACATAATTGGACCAATAAACAATTGATTCAACCCAACTCATTTCAATGCAGTTGTTGCCATTTATGCCCAACTCAGGGAAGCTTTCACTCATAAGAGCAAGAAGCTTTTCAGAATTTCCAAGAAACAAGGAGACAAATTTAGCTTTTATTGTCTTATGGTCTTTCCTAATAACTGGCAGTATGACAACCCTAATGAAGAGATCTTCATTTATCTTATCCGCTACATATTGCCATTGATGAAGAAGGTCAATTGCACCTTGTTCCAATGTTCTTTCAACTCTGAAAACAGTGACAGTTTCTGGAACAGGAACTAACCTAATTTTCCAGGCAACAATCACTCCAAAGCTAGCTCCACCTCCTCCTCTAATGGCCCAGAAGAGATCTTCTCCCATGGACTCCCTATCTAGAATTCTCCCATTTGCATCAACTATCTGTGCATCAAGCACATTATCAACAGATAGGCCATATTTCCTCATCATGTTCCCATATCCCCCACCACTGAAATGGCCTCCAACTCCAACAGTGGGACAAACCCCAGCTGGGAAGCCATACAAATTGCTCTTCACTGCAATTCTATAATAAAGTTCACCCATTGTCGCCCCAGACTGCACCCATGCCCACTCATTCTCTATATCAACACTCACTTCTCTAAGATTGAACATATCTAGAATAACAAAGGGAACATCAGACACATATGAGAGGCCATCATAATCATGACCTCCGCTCCGAATTCTAAGCTGCAAACCATGGATCTTGCAGCAAATAATCGTGGCTTGGACATGGGACACATGAGAAGAGGCTACAATAAACGATGGTTTTGGGGTTGTGGATGACATGAACCTGAGGTTCTGTATGTATGACTGCAAGACATATGCGTATGAAGAATTAGTGGGGGTGTAGAAAACACCTGAGATTGGTGGGGAGGGCGCTGAGAGGTGTGAAAGGCATTGGAGGAAGCTGTCATGGACTGGATCTGACATAGTCAACGAAAAATGGAGCACAAGAGCCGAAAGTACTGAGAGAATTGCAAATCTTGAAGTCCCCATTTCATCTACTGCTCAATTCCATTGGAGAGATCTTTCTAAGACTCCATGGAAAGTATTTGGGAATGATTAAGACGGTTGAAGGGCGTGAAAGGGAAGGGTGAAAAGTAGGAAATAACCAGGAAATTTCTCCTTTCAATCCTTAGATATGGCCACCACCATAACTCAATTCTAAATATCCCACCAGCTTTTCTGTTTGCTTTTGCCATAATTTTGTAAAAAGGGAAATCAAAATAATAGTTACAGTAGAAAAAAACAAGTAAATGAAACATCTTGGAAGTTGATAAAAGTACTAAATTGTGCTGGTAAAGAGCATAATATGCCTAAAACTGACAGCCCCTACCAAATTACTGATTTGTTATTTTGTGATAAAGTTTATTGACCAAAAAAACCAGTTCAGTATAGCCAAAACCGCGTTTGGAAAATGGAGATTTTAGCAATATTCTTTGCTTATCCTTAAGTCTCTGTCTAAATGCTTAATCTGCAAGTCACCCATTAAAATAATGAACAAAACCCATTTACCATTGAGAAAATCAACTTGTTAAAAGGGGTCAACTCTTGAGAGAATATCACCGGGTTCCTGAATGCATCTCATCTGTTTGATGAAATGCGTGAACCATCATAGTGGACTTGGACGTAAAGGGACCACAAAGCTTCATAGCGGCTGCCATTTGGGTTCCTAATGCCGCGGTTCGTCAAAAAAATTGACTAGTATCTGTTTTCTTATCATCTTAAATGGATTAATTTCACTCCTACTCATGACAAAATATACTCAATTATTATTGGCTTCAAATTTTATGACTTTTTATACACGCATTTCATTTATAAAATTTATCTTTTTAGAGAGAAAGCATTTGTGTTTAATAATTTTCTAAAAATAATTTTTAAAAAAACAATAAATTTTATAAATGATATATATTTATAGGGGTGTTAATGGATAAACTTTGAAACCAATAGCACACTTAAGAAAAACTAACCCTTTCCTATTATTGTTGAGGTAAATCTAGGTAACACATTTTTTAAAATTATATTTTAATTTTACTTTTATGGTAAAATGACATTTTCAAAATACAATTATAGTTTGACTAATATTTTATTCTTGAAAAAAAAAATGGCAATGATACTAAAAATTAAAATGAAAATCACACCGTATGGATTAAGGTATTTTCTATATTAAAAAGTGGAGATTTTAGAAGCACATCATAACATTGTTTTGATTGAAATATTGAAATCCAATCCTCATATATAGTATTTGTGATCAACTATTAAGAAAAACTTCAATTAATAAATATCAAATGAACTTCATTGAGGTATTAAATGAAGTCGTAAGCTTATCATATATTATATATGTTGCATTCTTAGAGAAATCTAGTCCAAGCCCCAGCATGCGTCTAAGATCCCAAGTGTAGTAAAAAAACTAGATGGGCCTTTTCAAATTTTATTTTGAGGGAGGGGGAATAAGGAGAATCCATACCTCAAAATTTGGATGTTCCTAATTTTTATTTTTCCAATTTCAGTAGAATAGCTCCAAAAACCCAAAGATTTTTCACCTTATCTCTCTCTTGTAGAGCATGACAATAGAGATGGGTAAATTTCTCTCTAAAGAGATGGAAGCTAGCTTTTTTCTTCTCTCTTTCAAAGACAACAGTGAATTAGGGTGTCTAACCCTAAACCTTAAGAGGGTTCATATAGATCTCATTGTGGGCTTAAGTGAGTTAAGCCCATCTTGAGCTCGAGTCATTAATTTAGTCTACTAGATCCTAATTAATAATTTAGCCTTTTTAAGCTTTAATTAATTAAATAAGTCAATCCAGAAATACAATTTATAATCTCTTGTGCAACCTTATATTTTTATCAAAACACTTTCATGCACACATATGATAAAAACCTAAATATCCCTTAAAATAACATACCACCAAAGAGTGTGGGTTTGAGTGGGAACCATTAGGATCCATATAAAAATACAAATCATCCAACTTTATCAAAACTGTTGCTAAGGCCTTAGCCATGAGTTTAACTTGCATTTTCGAGATTTATCTCCAAGTCTAAGGAAAAAAAAAAGTGCAAGTTGAATCACTTTAGATTTTGAAAGATCAAGAAAGGGTTTAATTGAGGAAATGAATGAGGCAAGACTCATGTACTATGAAGAAAGGCAATCGAACATGGATAATGAGGCATGAAGCTATTTCATCAAGTTGAATGGAAATTTGGAACACAAAATTTGGTGGTAACATGTACTTTGAATTTGAGGCAAAATTTGGAGCACTTTCCGAAGTCCATTTTAGGAAAACTATATATTGTTTCGAAGCTCTGGAAGTTAAAAATCTAATGCTTTAAATATTATGCAAATTGGAGTTGAAACAAAGAAGTTATGACTATTTGAAGATAATTGTGCAGAGATGAAAGACCATTTCGAAATGATTTTGAAATTCCAACTTATAAATTCGAAATCCAATTCGAAATGACCCCAATTTCAAATTCACATACTACCACATTGATATTTTGTCTCCTCTACTTCGGGAATTGCATCTTGGGCACTTCATTTACCCTAAGTGTGCCCCACACAACTAGAAATCACTATTTTATTATTATTATTTTAATTATTTTAGGTAATTATTTGTAAAATAAGTGGCCAATAGGAACATGCCACGTGTTAAGTTTTTTTGGTGGAAACTATAAAAACTCGATATTTAGGTTTTCTAGGTAGTTCTTGATTTTTTTGGAGGAGTGGAGATGGCTTGACGATTCTTGAGGAGAGAGAAGAAGGCCTTAAAGGATTTTCTTGGTTTGTTATCTTTATTCTTTTTATTATTGAACAAATTATTGTTTTTAATTTCTTTGAAATCAAGAATGGTTCTTTCTTATTCTTTTATGACCTATGTATGTGAGGACATGCTCATAAGATGTTAAAAAGCCAACTTGGGGGTTCAAGTATGAAAACCAAAGGGCTATAAACTTGCAAGAACAATGGGTAAATTATTATGATAATAAGATTAATTATTGATCGAGTTACAATTTATCAATTTTTATCTTATCTTTATGAGTTAGTTTAGGGAGTGATATGGTAGGTTATTACCTGATATTAGTGATTCTTGGTACCACTTGATCATTAGTTATCCTGGTCTTTCCTATCGTTATTTTCCCTAAAACAAAGTTATAAGGAGTAGGAAGGGTTAAAAAGCCAAACCTTAAACTAGTAATCAATTTCATTCATTTGATGGTTTTAGAAATCTATTTTAAAAAGGGAAAAATTAGGTTTCAGATGTAATTTTGAGTTATAGAACTCAAGTTGATTGCGAGCGGCCAAGAATCCTAAAACCCTAAGATCACTTTACTTAAGAAACTCTTGTTCTCTCTATTTCTATACCTTCAGTTTGATTGTGGAAAGCCTCAAACTTGAATTAATTGAATTAAAAATCAATAATTATTCTATAATTCAAATAGGTTTATTTTAGGAAATTTTCATTCATATTTTATTCTAATTTGTTTAAATTAGATATTTCTTACCTTTAGTAAATAATTAATCATTTGAATCGAAGAACAAATAAATATATTAGAGTTGATCTCAGAGGATGACAACCCGGAATACTACAAAACCGTGGTAACTCCATCTTTGGTTTTTCTTTACCAGAGTTATCATGTATTTAGGCTTTAGTATTTTATTTACAACAGAGATTTACGGTCACTCACTCATAATCCAATTTTGAAATTAAGTCGACATCCCACTATAGAGAGTTAATTATGTTGACTTCTCAAATCTATGCCAAGAAGTAATACCAAATTTTCTCAAAAATTAATCTTTAGGGTTAAAATACTAACCTTAAGTTTTGGATTTTCCCAAACCTTAAATTCCAAGTATTAAGGAATCGAATTGATGTCGTTGGAAGTCTCATAGACCCACGATCGTCTACCTGATGACTCAATTTCGTTCCTTAACACACAAACAGTGGATAGTTAGGGAAAGTGGAAGCTAGGGCTCTCTCTTTTCTTTGGAACGTGGAAGACAAAGGTAATGAAAACCCTAACCTTTAAGGTGCATTTAAAAGGTTTCTAACTAGGCTTAAGTGATTTCAACACTTAATCTAACCCCACAAGGCCATTTAATTAATCAATTAGCCCAATATAAAAATGTTGTTCACTAAAACATGTATTAGAATATTGTTTTTAAAAGTATGACAAAATGTAACAAATTTGAAATTCATTCTTTATTTAATAATATTTTAGATTCACTTTTATCTATCTTTATTTCATGTATTATACTTTATGAGCATTATTGTCTAACATCTTTTGCATTGTATATGACTTGAGTGCATTAAGAGTTGCACGAAAGATCCAAGTCACAAGTTCCTTGTAAGTGAATGACTTGTTCACAATTATGGGATAGTTCACTACAATCTTTAATAGGTTTCATAATTGGAGGGATGATTGGTCTTAACCATCGAGATGAGTTTCCTATGGCACTACAAGAAATAGGATTTTTGGTGATGGTCACCAACCGTCACCAAATCTTATCAATCCGTGACCAAAACCTATTGTCACGGTCTTATGAAACCGTGATCAAGCGTTACAGTAAGAGGCGTAGGTAAATGTATTGGTCACAGTTTCCTAAGTGATCGTGACCATATGATTTTTTTTTTTTGATCAAAAGTTAGGAATACTTTGTTGTTATTTTAGCTGATTTAGTCACGGTCAAGTAATAAATAGTTACTAAATGTACACTTATAGCCCGAGTTAAGTTAGCCACTATGACTATATGTAAGCTTATGGTCATGGTCAAGTAAGTTATCGTGACTAAATGTCAACTTGATGGATTAAATGTAAACTTATGGTCATGGCTATGTGAGTGATCGGGACTATATGTAATTTTAGGGTCACGATCAATTCCTTAATCATGACTAAATGTAGGTTTGTAGTCACGGTTAATTAAGTGGCTATGACTAAATGTAATCTTATGGTCACAGTCGATTCCCTAATCGTGACTAAAAGTAGGTCTATGGTCATAGTTATTTAAGTGACCGTAACTAAATGTAATCTTATGGTCACGGTTAATTCCTTAACCATGACTAAATATGGGTCTATGGTCACAGTTAATTAAGTGACCGTGACTAAATGTTAGGTCTATGGTTGTGGTTAATTAAGTGATTGTGACTAAATGCGGGGCTATGGTCATAGCTAATTTAGTGACTATGACAAAATGTACACTTATGGTCATGACTATTAATGACCGTGACTAAAATTAATCATATGATGTTCTCCCTGTCACTAAATTTTGGTCATGGTTCATTACTGATTGTGACTAAAAGTAACTTATGGTCACAATTTTTTAATGGTCATGCCTAAAATTTGTTATATTTACACATCAGTCTTTTATAAATTCAGATTTTCCAAACCTATTGTAAACCTATACAAACTCATTTTAGACCTGTATATGCAATTAAGCAATTAAGCAATTAAAACAATTTTAAAATTCAAAATTTCAATGTAGTACAATATACTGCAATCAATTATCCCAAGCTAGTTAAAAACTTATATATAATATAGGTCATTAAATAACAAAAACATAATATATATAAAAAAAAAACAACAAAAGAGATTCAAATTCAGTTTCACATTCTAACATAATATAACAAATCAACCAACCAAACATCACATAATAGTCATAGAAAACAAAAAAAGTTAGGATAATCCATCATATAAATAAGCAGCATAATCTTCAAAAAAGTTAAGAGAATCTATCATATAAAGATGCAGCATAATCTTCAAATTTCTACTGCCTTTGTTGAAATTGTTGCATTATTTGCATCATCTGTTCTTGAATTTGTGCTTGCATTTTTCTTTGCATTTCCATTATTTTTTCTTCAAACTCTTCTTTCACTTCTTCTCGTGTCTTCCTTTGAACTTCTATCAACCTTTCTTCAAATGTTTCTTTTACATGTGAGAGTTCTTGTTTCACATTTGAGAGTTCTTCAGTTGCAGTTGTAAACTTTTGTTCTATAGCTATTAGCATCTCTTGGGCATTTTCAAGTTGTGTTGAAAGACTAGCTCTTGATCGCCTTCTACTAGTAGAACCAAATATTGAGGTAGGAGTAGGACCAAATCCATATCCTCGAACATGACCATGCCTCTCTGGACCCATGACTTGAGTATATATCTCATCTACAGATGTAGATGCTATAGATGTAGATGCTACAAATGTAGATGCTCTAAATGATGTAGAAGTAGAAGAAGATGTCCTATCAGGTTGAGATAGTAATTGTTAAAATTGATCTTGAAATTATAAAAAACAAAAATAATTGTTAGACTTTTAAAATAATTTAAGTATGTGGTTATAATTGAAATACAAGTATATAAAATTTATTTACTTCATTACCATAATCTCAAAATGATCATCAACAGGCGTCCCATTTTTTGTGTGTCAAAGCAAACATTTCAATTCTATTAGGCTTACTTCGATCTTCTTTCTTTTGTGCCTATTCTTACAAGTAAACAATTGAATTATTTATGTACAAACAAATCATATTAATAATAAATTTCCAACCTATTCATATCGCATTTGAGCATAACTTTTTGATCCCGATGTATGCATTATTAGTTGCTTTGCCTTATTTGCCTTGTTTTTTATTTTTTATTTTTTATTTCTGAGGATATCTACATCAATTAAAAAATAGTATGTCACCTATATAGGTAATAGAAACATAATAAAAGTTATATACATGGAGTATTATGTTAGATATAACTAATAAATATCATTTTATGTGAATATGAGTATCATAAGATACACTATCAAGAAAAGATCATTAAATTTAACTTGGCCTCAAGTGTACCCCAAAAGTGGATGAGTCACTTCCAATCATCATCCTATAAGTGTGGAGGTCGATGGCGTAATCTCTCATCATCTATATTATAAGGGCTATCATACTTGGCTTTCATTTTATTTCTATAGCTTCTAAACAAATTTCCACAACATTGGAGGACTCTTACATGTTTCTTCTAGTTCATATTTTTCCTATATTACATTAAAATGTCATGTATAAATAAGAGGTATCATTTTTAAACTTACAATTTAGATTGAATAGTAACTAGCATATAACAATATTAAGGCCCAAATCTTTTCCTTCACATCTTCACTAACATGATTCCAATCTTGAACTTCGATGGGTACATTGTGTTGAGATCGCATCAATGTCCCCATATAGCTTGACAATATTTCTCATCTTCCATCATAAACAACTTGTCATCTGGTATTGAATTGTGTAGTTTTTTTTTTCCCTTGGTTTCATGCTAAGTAAATCTAAGTTGCGTGTTGGGCCACATGTCCTCTTTTTGCTAGAGGATGAACCTATTAAAAGTAATATGATATTAAAAGAAACATAATTTATTTATCTTATATAAAATTAAACATTACAAACCTATCATTCAAGAAATTAAACATGTAAATACATTTATCATATGTAAAGTTAAACATAATCTTCTTAATCATACCAACAATAGAAAGATCTAAAAAATTAGAAGGACTATAACTACTAGGAGTAGTAGTTGCAGTAGGCTATATGTCTGAGAGTTGTTGTAGATTGTCCAACTCATTTTCTAAAGACACTATTTGTACTCTTCCTATTCGATGTGTCATTTTCTACATAATAAAGTAAATTCGAAAATGTAATATAAAATAAGTTACATAAATAATATGAAATAAATTACAATTTGTATATCAAATAATATATATTTATGTGCTTATCAATATTATTAGCTACACATCATCTATATCATCATCATGAATAAATTCATTATCTCTTTCAACAATGTTTTTTTGTTGTGATATTAGAATAACCGTTTGGATTGTTTCTCCTATAATATCATTTCTATTTCAATTGATTAAATCATTTTCGACCAACTCATGCACATCACGTTGACTATGAAGTATTATAGGCTATTGATATAACTTTGGATCATTAGTAGATACTTTCTGATTCATATCATAAACCCCTCGAGTTTGTATCTCAACAACGATGTGCCAACTTTCCTCATTTGAATTTTGAACATAGAAGACTTGTTTTGCTTGAGATGCAAGCACAAATGGTTCATCTGTGCATATGGTACGTTCAAAATTAAAACATGTGAACCCATATTCATCATTATTTATCTCTTTTCCAATATTGATTACATCCCACCAGTCACACTTGAATAAAATAACTATATTTCCACTAAGGTAATGTAACTCAATTGCATCAGTTAGCACACCATGGTAAGAAACATGACCAGAAATTGGGTTCATATCTCTTGCACTTGCAAAGCCTGATACATTTGTGGTCACAACAACTCCACTATTTTGAGTTTTTTTTTTCTCCTTTTCTCATTCTCTTGTGTGAAATATGAACCCATTAATGATGTATCCTCTATAGCATGTAACTAATGTACTTAGTTCACGAGACAATGATAGCATGTGTTTAGAAATTGGATCTTCATGCCGCATTTGTATAATCTATAAATTCAAATATAAGATGTTAATACATACATGTTTATTAGATAATAAAAAAATTTATGTAGTGAATGTACTTACATGTTCTTCAAACTAATTAATGAATTCTCTTGTGTGAATCAAATCTAAATCTCGTGCACGAATACGAGGCTTAGCCCTCATGGATTGCTTATGCTCTCTGGAAAAAAAAAAAATTATAATGCTCATAAAGACCAAAATTAAATTTTTGCATGAGAATTAGTATAAATTTTTATTCAAATAAGTGTCTTACTCAATAAATGATGTCACTTCCTCACAATTAGTCAACACATAAATGTGCTTGGGACCATTCTTCTGTGCTAAGAACACGAGATGTTGACTTTCCTATTGTAGGTCTCATGCATTTGAAAATGGTTAACTCTCCATTTGTTATGTTATTTTCAATGACATTATTTCTTTCTTTACGATCATGCTTTGTTTCAACATCATACAAATATCTTAAATGAAAGGATGTACATTCTTCTGCTATGTACCCCTCTGTGATAGAACCTTCTGGACGACTCTTATTACGTACATAAGACTTTAATGTGCGTAAATACCTGTCATTCCACAACATGATAGATTTGTTTCATGAACTATATAAAACCTAATATACATAAGATTAGTTGAATGAGAACATATCGCTCGATAGGATACATCTATTTATATTGCACTAGTCCAACGACCTTTACCTCACTTGCAAGATGAATAGGTAAATGCACCATAACATCAAAGAATGATGGAGGAAGTATTCTTTCTAATTTGCAAAGTGTGACTATTATGTCATTCTCAAAGTGCTTTAATTGATTAGTCTTTAGCACTTAAGAACACAATAGTTTGAAGAAACCACAAGTTCAACTATAACAACACAAACATTCTTATGTAAAACTACTCAAATTGCAAGTGGAAGGAATTGTTGCATGAAAACATGACAATCATGAGACTTCAATCCAAATATCTTTCTTTCATTCACTTGTACACATCGAGAGATGTTAAAATCATAACCATCTGGACCCTTCACTTCTTTAAAAAATTTACATAATTCATTTTTCTCATTTGAAGTTAGTGAATAACATGCAACAAATGATATAACCTTATTCCTTATTTGTATGGGGTGAAGTTGATCTCTAATACCCATAGCTAGCAAGTCAAGACAACTATTGAAGTTATTATTCGATTTACCATTGATACTCAACAAGGTGCCAACTATATTGTCACATATATTCTTTTCAATATGCATTACATCCAAATTGTGACGCAAAATGAAGGTTTTTCCAATATGGAAATTGGAAAATATATATATATATATATATATTCCAGTTGTGCTCAAGTTTAGCATGTTATCTTTTTCTTTTAGCTGACATCTTATTTTTTGATGTCTTTCCTAAAGTAATATGTTTCATTCCATCTAATTGATGTAGAACATATTATCTAGACAATTGTTTAGGTGCTACTCTATGCTCCTCATTTCCATCAAAGGACTTTTTATCACGTTGAAATCTATGATCAATCGGCAAAAATTGACGATGACCCATGTAACACCATTTTCGTCTGTTTTGTAATCGATATGAAGAACAATCCTTATTACAAACAGGACAAGCAAATTTCCTTTTAGTGCTCCAACTTGGAAGATTTGCATATGCAGGAAAATCATTAATGGTCCATAATAAAGCTGCATGCATACAAAAATTTTGTTTTGTTGAAGCATCATATGTTTCAACTCTAACCTCCTATAAGTCATTCAACTCATCTATCAATGATAAGTATATGTCAATCTCATTCCTAAGTGTAGTTGGAGTAAGAATAAATAGTGACAACATGAAGAATGTCTATTTTATACACATATAAGATAGTAAGTTATATGGAATAAGAACCACAAGCCACATGCTGTATAAAATTGACATATTCCCAAAAGGATTGAACCCACTTGCTAAACTAAGCCTAACATTTCGAGGTTCTAGTGAAAATGAAGGGTGTACGTTATCGAAGTTTTTCCAATCCAAAGAGTCCTCTGGATGCCTCATCATCTCACCTTCCATGCAACTATCAACATGCCATTTCATGTGAGAAGCTGTCTTAAATGACATATATGACATTTGAAGCCTTAGTTTTAAGGGAAAATAAAGCAAGACCTTAGCAAGAATTTTCTTTTTCTTTGATGACTTAGTGAACTCATCTGTAGAACGATCATCACTTGATTTTCATTTAGAGACACCACAAACAACACACGTATTTGCATTTGCATGCTCTTTTGAATACAACATGCAATCTAAGGGGCATGCATCAATCTTAATATAATGAAGGCCAAGGTCACGAAGTATATTTTTTTGCTTCATAATAGTTTCTTGGCAATGTCTTACCTTCAGGAAGTGTTTGCTTCAACAATTCAAGCAACATTATAAATGACTTATTGCTCTATCAATTAAGACACTTCATATGAAATAATCTTATAATAAAATTAAGACAACTTTGAGAATTTCTTACACCTTGGATATAGTTGGTGCTCTGCTTCCCTTAACAAATTATAAAAAAAAATTTGCATCCTCATTTGGTTTTTCAAACTCCTCATGTACATGTGGGCTTCTTTTAGATTCCTCATTTGGCATTGACATTCCAAATGCATCATTTAACATTTCTTGCATCTCATCATGCATATCAGGCTCATTAGTGCTAGTATTTGTAGGTTCACCAAAACTCATATTCCCCATGCATCAAACATCACACATAATTTCTAGCTATCCAATTGTCTAACAAATGGTCATACATGATTTCTTACTTCAGCATAAGACAATTATTGCAACGAATACAAGGACATGAGAACATTTCTTTTCCTAGTGCATTGCTAAAGGCAAAGTCTAAGAACTCCAAAACTCTTTTATGATATTCACTACTTACTCTTGACTTCTGCATCCAACTTTTATCTATTGACATTTTTCTTGTACTTCCACAAATTAAACCCTTCAATCACATAATAATGAATCTTCATATCAACTTATAATGAATGTGATATACATTTTATCATCTCAAATTCCTATATTTGTTAGTGGTTTTTATCCCATTTAGAAATACATAATCCCTACGAATCAATCACTAACATGCTTAGTTTCATTTTGATAAAATTTCGGTAGCATTTTCCCATGGTTCTCCAAGTACACAAATTGGTTAAGGTATAAACATACTATTAGTTAGTTTAACTAAGCTGCTAACAATATGTCACCTTATCCAAATATGCACCCAGAGAACAAGGGGAATTACTGTCAAAACTTATCAATATGTTAAAGCATAAACATGTGATTTCATAGATATTATGTATTTCTAAATTGTCTAAACAAACAATTTAAGCACCATTTGCAAACAATTCTACCAATCATATACAAAACAAATAGGTTGAAAACTTGAATATGACCACAATAAATAATCATATCCACACTTCTATAACTTATATGTTTTTAGTATATGATAAAAGAGACATTTGTCAAGCAAGGATACTTGAATGGGATTTCTAGGGTTTCCTAAAATGAAAATGAGTAAATTATAAAATTAATGACAAATAATATTAGGAAAGAAATAGATAAAAACACACAATGAGACTAACATATTCGAAAATTTATAGAAACGAATTATTAACATTTCTATTGTATAAAATCAACGAGGGTTAGTTCATAGATAACGATAATAAAATATAAAATCATAGATAAGGCCTCACAATAGATACAACATATGTATATCTTAGATCATGAAGTAGCAAAAGGGTGAGGTATGAATAAGATGAAACAAAATACAATAAACATGCTTAAAAATTCATAATTGGCTAACAAGTATGCACTCATAAAAATTAGTCTAAATAAAATACCAAATGAGAAATTTTAATCTTGAGTGTGAACAAAATTTAAATTTCGACTTAAAATCCTAACTCTTTATTACACCCTAAGTAGTTTTAGGAATCAAGATTATATTTTGGTATTATTATTATTATTTTCAATAATTTTTATTTAAAATTGAATTGTGAAAAGTGTACAAAGTTATAAGTATTTTCAAATTTGTCAATATGCACAAACTTGTAAGTATTTGGAAATTTCATATTTTTTTTAATTTGGGTACAAAATTTTTTTTTTTCTAAATCTTAAAATATTTCCTATTCTTTTTTTGGAATAGGTTTGATATTGTTTTTTTTAAAATAAAAAATAGTTTTTGTTGAGAAGTTGTTTTTGAAGTAGGATATTATTTGAGAGAGCATATTTAATTAAAAGTATTATATAAGTTTACTATCTTTAAACTTTAAAAACTAATTACATTATTTTAAATAAAAAGAAAAAAGACAACTTATAAAATAACTCATAAAAAGAAATATATAAATTTGAGAATAGATTTTACTTGTATTACTTTTAAAATTTTTATTTTCTATTTTTTAACTTTTGACAATAATAAAAAATGTAAATATTTCACTAAAGTCAACCATCATATGCTAATAAAATAAAATAAAAAATTAATCTTGAAGGTGTTATTTAAATAAGCTTATTCTTTTTTTTTAAAAAAAATAATAATTTTAACATAAAATATAAACTTTGAAAGACTTATCTTAAAAAATTAAGGTAGCAAATCATTTTTACTAATTTTTTAAAATAAATTCACAGTTTTATAAAAAAAAATCTTACATTTAATATATAATTTATTATTGTTTGTTTATAATAAACATAGAAAATATATGTAAATTATGATCCCAGTAATGTGAATGTGTGGTGTGTACTCCTATACATATTATGATTCCAAATCACATTCCAATTAAAAAAACAAAACAAAATAATAAATCAATTTATGTATTATTTTTCCTATAAAAATAATACTTAATTATGGAAAATAATACTTATTTTCCCCATATATCATTATAAAAATTCTTTGGCAGCCTGATGTTCGCTTCAAATTGAAATTGTTTATCCTCAATTATGGAAAATAAAAAAATAAAGGAAAATGATGTTGAGTCAAATGTCAATTAAGACATGTTTCATATTATTTTTAATTTCTCAAGTGGTTGCTAAAAAGTTGCAAGAAAATAACATAATGGGTTTTCAAAGATTGTAGATTTTTACTCATTTTCCTATTTTTTTTCTAGGCAACCAAACAGTGGAAGATATAAGGTTAAATGAGAATAAAATCAAAATGGTGAGGGAAGTTATTGTCAAAACATTTCCATTTGAGATAAACTCATAATCATTTCCACAAACACTCACAACATATTTCATTTTCAATTTTTCCAAAAGCACCAACTAAGAAATAAACCCAATAATAATGAAATCTCAAACCTAATCACAAACATTTCCAAAATACCAACTAACAAAACCCCAAAAAAAAAAAAAAAAAAAATCCCAAAACTCAACAAAACCTAGAGAGAAACGATTTTTAAGGGAGTTTTTTGGAGGTGGCTTTGGCTTTATTGACCATAACTTCCATGGGGCTTTTTCGGCATGGCTTCCATAAGCTTTTTTCGGCAATGGCTTCCTCCAAGAAATGGTGGCTATGGGTAGGTTTTGTGAGAGAGAAATGGTGCCCCGTTTTTGTTTGGCCGTGGGTTTTGGGGAGGGAGAGAGAGTGAGTTTTGTTTTGTTTGGTTGTGTGGGTACAACTATTAATGAGTTATGTATGGAAAGTAATCAAGTGTAAAACATTTTGAAAGTATAAATAGTATAAAGACTTTATAGATGCAATGAGAATTTGTTTTACATTTATGTAGTGTATTTTAAATATTTATGGTTAAAGTGTTTGACTAAAATATAACAAGAACTATTAATTTTGAAAGTTCAAAAATTTTATATTGGAAGTTATTTTAAAATTTTTATTAAGTTTTATCAAGTTTTTGAAGTTTTAAAATTATCAAGTTTAAAATTTAAAAATTTTATATTAAAAATTTATCAAGTTTTATATTTCAAATTTTTTATTTTAAATTTTTTATCAAGTTTTAAAATTTAAAATTTTATAATTATATATGAGAAATTTATCAAGTTTTATATTTTAAAATTGCTATTTTCAAAGTGTTATTCTAAAATTTTTTATTAAGTTTTATCAAGCTTATCAAGTTTTAAAATTTTAAAATTTATATTAGAAATTTATTAAGTTCTATATTTTATAATTTTAATAGTTAACTAAAACATTATTCTTGTTACATGTTTAGTAAAATTAAGTTTACTAAAAAAAGAAGTAACCACATTGAGAGATAAATTTGAATTGAATACTATAAATTGATAGATAATATTAATGATTATAAAATTTTCTTATAATAACTGGTCTTATTATCATCCTAATTAAAAAAAACATATCAATTGGATATTAAATTCTTAATGTCTTTATATAAAACCTATTACTAACAATTATACAATAAGAAAAATAGGTACTTTATATAAAACCTAATATCATTAAACTCTTATTAATAAACCTATTATGACGATTATTTTGATCTTAATTGTTAATAGTAAAATTTAGTTATCACTTTTGTTATTACTTTAAATATAATAAGAATTATTTATCATATATAATCATTTTTTTTAATTTGCTAACTCACTTGTATTTAAACTTTTTATCAAATAATATCAAATTGAACCATCATATTTTTAAACTAATATATTAAAATTTATTTTACTTCTTATTAAAACATTAATCATAACAAGGAAATTAAATAATTTTAAATAAAGAAAAAAAAAGGTAACAAACCAATTTGTTTCTTAACTTAAAAAAATATAATAAATTAACTTTGAACTTTTTATAATCAATATGAACTATTATTATTACTATTAATGATATATGAGATTTTCTAAGAAATTATAATAGGTAACCCAAAATTTATTTAAAATAAATAATAGACTTTGGTCATGATTGTGTGAACCCTATGACCATAGGTTCAAAATATTTAAAATAAATATTTGTGCATTTGGTCATGGTCAAATGTGAAATTTGTGACTATAGGTTCCCATACAATCATGGTCAATTATATATATATATAGTAACGGTTTCACAAAAAACTATGACTAAAACATAATTTCGTTACACTTTTTGTCACAAATGATAAAATTACTATGACTAAAATTATTGACGCCAAAATTTCCTTCCATAAAATTTACAGATAGTCACGGTTTCAAATAAATCCATGACTAAAATATCCTCTCATCAATCCTTTTGGTGACGATTAATAAAATCATTGTGACTAAACATGTTTTTTTTTTACCCTATATTGATAAACACATATAGTCACAATTTTACCCTAACTGTGACAAAAGAATATCTTTGGTCACAATATTTTGTGGTCGTGACTAAAGATTTGTCATTAAAAATATTTTTATTTTTATTTTTTTTATAGTGTGGTGAGTGTACTAGAGTGTATATTTTACATTGGATATGACCTACGATAAGGTTATCAAGTAGTCATGACTTCACCAAAATACTTCATTGTGTTGTCTCTTAACCTCGAGAGAATACTAAGTTTGTGCCCAAGTTAGAAGTGACTTTGACATATGGGTGAGGGCTTAAAGTGACCATATATTTCATATGGATTAGGTTATTATTGATGGAAGTTAGTAGCAATAAGTGTTATCAATAGAGGTACCATGATATTTTATGGGATTGAGACAAAGTGTCTTCTTGGGTGATCCTCAAGAGGTGTGTTTATGTAAACTATGGTCATAGTAGTTCTTTAAGTGGAACTTGACATAAGCTCTTTGTGAGCTAAAATATGTAAGTTGATCACACAATAAGAGGATCTATAATGCGAATATAGTAAAGGTAATCTTGAAAGGTTGATAGCATTCTACTTGTTAGACAATGAACACCAATTCATAGAGAGACTAAACGAAATGGATAAAATGTCATAGACCCCAACACTTTGTATCTCGTAATCATTTATATAGGGTATGCAATTGATTCTTTGTAGTGGGATGTTGAATTGACTTCAAAATTAGATTTTGAAGGTGCCAATACTATCCTATGGGTCCCAAGGTCCCTACTCAAACTCATATATCTTGTTGGCACAGTTTATGAGGATTGGATTGACTCTTGATTCACTTATGTGCATAAGGTTATTTTGGTAATTATGTAAGGTTGCACATGAGTTAGTGAACAACATCTTTGGATTGGATTAATTGATTGATTAATTAAATGGTCCTTGTGGGGTTAATTAATTAATTAGGATCCAATTTGAATTAGATTAAGTGACCTAAACTCATGTGGGCTTAAGTCACTTAAGTCACTTAAGCCCCTTTAGGATCTGTATAAATACTTCCTTAAGGGTTAGGGTTTCCATGACTTTTTATTTGCACCATCCAGAGAAAAGAGAGAGTCTTACCCTCCATCCTCCCAAATTACCCATCATTTGTGTGCTAAGAAATGAGGTCGAGTCATTAAACAGAAGATTTGTTACAAGACTTTCGAGGATATTGATTTGATTCTTCAACATTTGAAATTTAAGGTTTGGGAACATCTAAACCTTAAAAATCAATTTTTTAGAATGATTGATATTGCTTCCATTACATGGATCTAAGATGCTAACAATTGGTATAAGAGAACCATGTTATAAGCATGTGTAAATCTTTGTTTAGGGTGTACTAACATATTTTTTGTAGTCTTAGTATCATCCCATGACCAAATGACGCCTGCATGCTATTTTTTTATATTTGCAAGTGATGATTGAATGAGGCTAATTATTTTCTTTATTTGTTTTTTGATAGATCTGGTTGTAAGATCCATTAAAGGAGGAACATAGGTTTTCAGGTTTTCTTGTAAAATTTTGATCATTTCCATAGATTGAGAATTAAGCTTCATTATAGAAGAATATGATTTAATTTTATAATGTAAAGTTAAGTTTTTCTATCATCTATGGAGGACTACAAGAGAAGAATTCTTCAATAATGTCAATAAAGATTTCATCTTTATTAGAGCATCATCTATGAATCATTCAAGAATTTAATGGCTACAGAAAATGATGAATCTTTCATTTGAATAAAAAAAAGGAAAAGAAGGATTCTTGAATTTTGTTTATTTTTTTAGATCCATGGCAACATAGTAATGTGGACTTTGACTCAAAATAAGGGCAGCCTCCTATGAGTTCCTTGGGTCAAGCTACATATGTTTTGAAACTTAAGAAATTAAGAATTCAATGCTTCAAATGGTTTACAAATCAGAGTTGAAACAAGGGAGATATGACCATTTGAAGCAAGGTTGCGTAAAGAGCATGTTGTTTTAGGATTGAGTTCGAGCCAAATTCCTTTTGGTTGTTTTGGCTCAGTTTTGGGCCTCTTGTTGGACTCAATTTGCAGCAGAAATCTGGTACCTCACAAACTGAACATGGATCCACAAAGTTGCTACTTTTTGATAGAAAAAGTTTCTAATTTTTTAGTTGAGAAAGTTGTATTTTTTATAACAAAAGTTCCTAAATTTTTTGCTAAGAAAGTTTCTATTTTATAACATGAACTCTTTTTTATTATTCCCTTTTTTTTATGCATATTGATTATATTGCATGTGATGAGAAATATTTTCAAAGTTGGTAATTTTGGATTTTCTTGTGAAAAATAAATTTTCATGAGAAGGTTATGATTGCAAATCTCTGTTATAAATAAAATATTAAAGCCTAAGTACATAATAATTCTGGCAAAGAAAAACCAAAGATAGAGTTACCACGACTTTGTAGTATTCTAGGTTGTTGTCCTCTAAGATCAACTTTAATATGTTTATTTGTTTTTAAATTCAAAGGATTAATTATTTTCTAAATGTAAAAATACCTAATTCAAATAGATTAGAATAAAATATAGATAAAATTTTTCTAAATAAACCTATTTAAATTATAGAATAATTTTTTATTTTTAATTCAATTAATCAAGATTGGGAGTCCATAATCCAACTTCAAGTATAAACCTTTAGGCGAAACAAGAGTATGATTTAATAGTCTTAGGGTAATCAAAACGCATGGTTTAACAAGGTCAACCTGAGTTCCACACTTCAGAGTTGATTTGTATCCTAACTTTTAATATTTTATTCCATTGAATTACCAAATAGATGAATGGACATGAAATCTAGGTTTAGGTCTAAGATCTTTAGGCTTTTACCACTCTATGTAGATTTGCCTTAAGGTAGATAATAATGAAAAAACCTTTTATAACTCGCGATCAAGAATTACCAAGAATCCCTAGTATAAAAGAATATGCGATTGTACCATTTCAAATACGACTTTTAGCTTCTTATGGTCATGTCCTCACATACATAGACCATAAAAGAATAAGAAAGAACTATTCTTGATTTCAAAGGAATTAAAAATAATAATTTATTCAATAATAAAAAAAAAGAAAGAAAGCAAACGAAGAAAAACCTTTAAGGTCTTCTTTTCCTCCCCCACCCCCCCAAGAATCGTTGAGCCATCTCTCTTCCTACCAAAAAAAAAAAAAAAAAATCAAGAACTCCCTAGAAAGCCTAAAAATTGAGTTTTTATGGTTTCCATAAAAGAACTTAACATGTGGCATGTTCCTATTGGTAACTTATCTTACAAATAATTACCTAAAATGACTAAAATAATAATAAAAGGATGATTTCTAGTTGTGTGGGACCCATTAGGGTGGATGGAGTACCCAAGATGTGATTCTTGAGGTGGAGGCAAAACATCAAAGTGGTAGTGCATGAATTCGAAATTGGGGTCATTTCAAAATGGATTTCGAATTTATAAGTTGAATTTTGAAATGGTCATTCAGCTCTACACAATTGTTTTCAAATGACCATAACTTTTTTCATTTCAGCTCTGATTTGCATACCGTTTGAAGCATTAGACTCCTAACTTCCCAAGCTATAAACCAATATGAGCATGCCTAAAAATGACATCGTAAAGCACTCCAAATTTCACCTCAAAGTCAAAATATATGTTGTGCCCAGATTTTGAGTTCCAAATTTCCATGTGAACTTGATTGCATTTGCCTCAAACCTCATCCATTATGGTTGCTTGCCCTCTATCTCATTCCATAACATTCATTGCTAGTATTTCATACCTATGAGTTGCTCATCATGTCCTTGCTTAGACTCCCCATGGTTCATAAGTCTGAGTCTCTTAGTTATGCATGTTTAACCCCTTCTACATCCTTGGTTGATAATGACTTTTTGCACTTATCATTTTTTTCATCTCTTAAACCTGGGATTAGGCTCGAAATAGAAGTTATATCCATAACTAAGGTTTTAACATCAATTTGAGTTAAAGTTGGATGATTTGAGTTTTTTATATTGTATAAATTATATAATAATGTAATATTGGAACACTTATTTTGACTCCAATTAGGTTATTTTCAAATTAATTTTTTATTCAAAATTGGAATGGTGCTTCAATTAAAGAATTTTTTTTATATAGAAAGATTTTCTTTAATTGTAAGAGAATCTAGTTTCCTTTTCTAAAAAAATCCTTAGAAAAATCATTTTTTCAAACTTTTTTCTTGCAATTTTTAGAAAAGGAAACTAAATTATTTCACAATAAAAAAAATCTTTTTATATAAAAAATAAATTCTTTAATAATAACACCATTCCAATTTTGAATAAAACTTTAATTTGGAAATAACTTTCTTATGAAAATTTATTTTTCATAAGAAAATCCAAAATTACCAACTTAAAAAATATTTCTTATCACATATACAATATAATCAATATGCATAATAAGGAAATAATCAAAACTAGTTCGCATGACCAAGGGATATTTTTACATAAGCAAATTTCCAATTATGCATAAGAGTCATTGGTCTTCAACTTGTCATAACTGGACACTAACTTTTGGCATCAAAACTTGTCAAAATAATGCCCTTATACAACGATTGTCTATTGTGCATGTAAAATAAAAACTTTCTAAACCAGAAAATTTAGGAACTTTTGCTACCAAAAATAGAAACTTTCTCAACTAAAAAATTAGTAACTTTTGCTACCGAAAAATAGTATTAATCTTTAGATAAAAATACTAACCTTTAGGTTTGGATGATCCTAAACCTTAAATTCCAAGTGTTAAAGAATCAAATCGATGTCCTCAGAAGTCTCGTAAACCCACGACTTTCTATCTAATAACTCAATCTCATTCCTTAGCACACAAACAATGGGTAGTATTTGGGAGGGTGAAGGCTAGGACTCTCTTTTCTCTTTGGATGGTGGAAAACAAAAGTGATGGAAACCCTAACCCCTATGAAATATTTATAAGGTTCTAAATTGAGCTTAAGTGACTTGAGCCTACATGGGCTTAGGTCATTTAATCTATCCCAAATTAGGTTCTAATTAATTAATTAACCACCATAAGACCATTTAATTAATCAATTACATATTTTCTTTTTTTTTTTTCCCCTAAAATAATAATATACAACTATTATTTTTTTGTTCAAAAATTATAATCTTGAATAATTATATTATATACATTCAAATAAACTAAATAATATTTTAGTTTTATTTCTTCCTTTATTTATATTTATATTTTTTGATTTTCAATATTTTGCAATATTTTTTTCAACAATTTAAGGCTAGTATTAATTTTAAAAAATATATAAGATAAATTCATAATCTTGGATAATGTTATTGTAGACCCCAAAATTTATCCGTAGATTTTGAGCCTAATTTTATTTTTAGATTTCAAATCCGTTTAAATTTGAATTTTTTTGGCTTACTCACCCCTTTTCTATTATTTTGTTTTATTTTTATTTTTTATATTATTTTATTTATTTATTTATTATTATTATTTTCTTCTTTTTTCTCTCTCATCCCTTTTCGCACTTACTCCCACATACCCACACTTTCTCCCTTTCCTCTCCCACCTTAAGAGACACTTTTTTTTTTTTTTTTCTTTTTTCTCCCACCTAGCCCACTCAACCCGTACCTCCAGCACGACACCATCTCCTCATTTTCCATTTTCTCCATTTTTTTCTTTCTCTCCACCGACACTGACACCCACATGTTGGTTGATTATAAGCTAGTCGTTGTCAGCCAACCGACGACACCACCTCTGACAGCCGACGACCACCTCTCATTTCCCTCATCTTTCATCTCTCCACTTTCTCTATCTTTTCATCTTATTCTCTTTCATTTTTATTTTATTTTTTTATATTTTCTCAGCATATTACCACCCACAACCTTCCTTTCATGGTCTCCAAAAATGGGTAAGTTTATTTATGCATTTGTTTATTTTATTTTATTTTATTTTTTTCTTGCTTTGTTTTCAATAGTAATAGTTTATGAGATTTGGGTTTATTAATTAATATGAAATTTGGGCCCATTTGTTGTTGATGAAATTTCTTGGTTGGGTTGATAATTGATATGAGTTTGCTCATTTGAATTAATTAATTTGGGTATGAGATAATTGTGGTATATGTTAGATGTTATTTTGGGCTTTACAATTATATTTTTATTTTTTGTATTTTAATATTGTTGATATCATATTTTATGCAAAAATAATAATTTACTACTAATAATTGTTTTTATCAAACCAATTTAAATAAATAGAAAAATCATCATTTGTTGTTGTTGTTTATATATATATATATATATATATATATATATATTATTATTTCATTCTCATTTTACTAATATTTATATTTACAACTACTATTATTAAAATATTATATAATATTTTTTATTTTGCTTTTAATTTTGATTTTAATATTTTATAAAACATATTATTTGATAGATAAACATAAGTCATATAATATTATTTCATATGAATTATATAAAATAATATTACTTTTATTTTTTGAATGATTTAATTTGCTCATTTTTTTAAAATGATAATTTACAACAAATATTATTCTAAAAAATGCAACATAAATCCAAATAAATTTAAAAAATTATATAATAATAAAAATCATGCATTACAAAATAAAATGAAATAAAAATAAAACAAAAATATTACTTGTGAATATGAGTAGTGTTGTTGGCATTTTAAGGAATGGAGGAGGCATGTAGAGAAAGTTGAAGAGAGGGTAAGAAGGGATATGGAAAGAAATATTTTATTTAGAATTAATATAAAAAAATTTATATCATAAACCTCTAAATAATAAAATATAATTTTTAAATTTAAACCTTAAACTATCAAATGTATTATTATAATTAATATTTAAAATCATTAAGGATATTTTTTGTGGGATAATATTTTCATTTTTGTCCATTATATATTTATGTTTTTATTTAATTTGTTATTATTAACTATTTGTTATACATTATCATTTTAAGTTAATAAATATGAAGAGATTAGAGAGTGAAAAAATTGAAATTTTAAAAGTTTTATGAGAGAATATATGAGCATATTAAAAGAAATGTGAAAAAAAAATAAAAATAACAATAAGAAATATAATAGGTGAAAATGGATATGGTGATGAAAGAGGAAAAAAAAGCAAAAAGTAGGAACATGACAAGTTAGATGTGTGAGAGAGTTGATTTGAGAGAAAAAAAAAAGTGGTAGGTGTACTTAACAACTTTTGAAGTTGAGATGTGTGAGAGAAACAAAAAATGATAGGTGTACTTAACAATGGTTGAAGTGGTAAGTATTCTTGTACTCAACTTTTGAGGGCAATCTATCCGAGTGCATGAATAGGTAATATGTTTTCCTACTTTACACTAAAATTGAAAAAGTAAAAGCAAAGTTCCAAAAAAACTTTTTTTTTTTGGGTGATGTATAGTCTCAAAAAACTTAGATAGGACAAAAATAAATTTATTCTTAACTTTTCACATCAATCCATATTCTTCCAAAGTATGCTTTACATTACACATAACCCTAACCTCTTTATCTACATTCACATTCAATTCATTTACTTAATTGATCTTTCAATTAATTCACATCTTTTAGATATTTCTTTTGAATATGAATAATACATGTATTACTACAAATTTAAATATACTATTGAAAAGACAAAAATAGTCAATTAAATATTTAAATTTTAAAATTTTCAAAATCACTCTTTTTTGTTAAATGCCTATTGTTTTTATTCATACAAAAGAATATTATTCATTATTCTTTTTTATTTAACAAATTTTAATAAAAATAAAATATTAAAATTCATCTGAAAATTATATATATATATATATATATATATATATATATATATATATATATATTGTTAGCCCTAGGGTTCCCTTAAGTGAATTTTGATGATAACAAATCATGGTTAGTTCACTAATGAGTTTAAAATCAAGTCAAATTTTAGGTAATATTTGAGAAAATCAAAATATTCATCAAAGAACCAAAAAAGTTAAAGATATTATCCAAAAGATCACAAAAGTGCAAGTCTAAGTGTGCACAAGTGTCTTTCAAGCTTAGGAATCATATGTAAGATGTTCACTTGGGTGCACTTTGGTTTTCAAATCCATTCATGCATCATTTTCTCATACTCTCTCTTTGCACTCTAAAGATTACATTTTTTGAATTTAAGTTTTAATCCAAAATCTTAGGCAAAAACCTATCAAACATGTTTTATATAAAGATGTTGCCTAAGTTTTAGAAAGGTTTAGTCTAAAAAAGGAAAGACTTTTGAACACTTTTTATCCAACCAGTCAAGGGTGTGCTCAATGAGTTTAGTCGGTAGGGGATCGGGTCAATCAGTTACCCTTTCTTGGTCAAGGACCAATTAAGGTCGTACAAAAATCTTCTCTCTCTTCTAGAAGGCTTGTCTTCGAGATCGAGGAAAAGTCTTTCCTGGTCGAAGGTAACCCTTTCCCGATCGAGGTTAGGATAAGCCCTAATGGTCACCCGCACTGCATTAAATGTCTAACTGCTAGTCAACTGATCAAATTAGAGCTCGATTGAGAAGAGCCAGTTGGTGTCCTTTTAGGTGTTTGAGGCTAGAAACCTATAAATTGAGAGTTTCACTTCATTTATGAGGTAGAGAACACCCACTATTAACTCTTTACTTACGTGTTTCTCATTAAAAGCTCTCATTTTTCTCTTTTTGGTGCAATGAATCCTTATTTGCAAATCCTCCTAGTGTACCCTTGTTATTCATCCTAGCTTCCATTATACTTGTTCATTTATTGAGCTAGGCAAGAGTGTTTTCATTCATAATTATTGAAGTAAGGTTTTGAGTGTTTAGAGCTTCAAGTTGAGGTTATACTTGAAAGGAATTTAGTGTCTATTGGAGTTAGAAATCCAAGTATAAAATATTAGAAGCTTAGATAAAACGTCAAATTAGTGGAACTCTCACTCAGTTGGAGTTTGAGGAGAGTGGATATAGGTAAGGATTGTCGAACCACTATAAATCTTGAGTTTCCATTCTCTATCCCTTATCTTTTTACATTTTGCCTAAATTTAGTATGGTGTTAAAAGTTTTCAAAAATCCAATTCACTCACCCTTCACCCATTTTGACTGATTTTCTTAATTAATTAGCATTTAAATTCATATACCCACACACACAATTCACCCTCCCTCATGGGTGATTTTCATAATTAATTAGCCTTTAAACACACACACATTCTTACATATTCTTTAATTGGAAAATATTCAAAAGAATAAAATACATTGAACATTATATAAAAAATGTTGTCTTCTATCATTCATATAGAATAAACTTTTTAATGATATATGTAATGACAATTTCGAATAATTTAATGATAAGTTATAAATAAAATAATGAAAATTGAATAACTTTATGATATTAAATAAATGAGTAGGAGTATTTTTAGGCAAAACTAAGTGTAAAACACTCTTACATTTATAGACAAATCTAATATAACACAATAATAAATAATGTAGTAAGAGAATGAGAAAACATTTTTAATCTTCAATGAATGCACGTGAAGAGTGGACATAATTTAATTTTTATTTCAATACTATATGCATTTGTTTTTTTGATAGGCATTTGGACTTTTAATTTTCTATATATTAATCAATACTTCAAATAAATTTTTTTAAATCAGATTTTTTTGAAGAATATCAATAATTTAAGGAAATGAGTTTTTTTAACAATAGATGTGTTATCATTATGTTGGATAAAAATTGAAACAATATATAGATTTGTTTTCTGATAATCTCTATTTTAAATAAGTTCTTTAAATTAGATAAGAGTTGAAACAACATATATATTTTGTTCTTTTTTATAATCATCTAGATTTTTATTTTTATAAAATTTATTACACTAACTTTAGAGATTAGAATATCAATAATTTAATATTTGAAAATTAATTTTAATTATTAATTTTAAATATTTAGTAATAATTTATAACATATTACTTCATATTAGTGTCATTTCTGTTTTTTTTAAATATAAAATTTAAGGATTATTACATTTGGTGAGTTTACTCTCTCTCTCTCTATGAGAGATTTATAATAATTTAATGTTTAAAAATTAATTCTACTTATTAATTGCTAATATGTAATATGATCATATTTGTTTACATGGCATCATTCCAATTGAATGATTTTTTTTAATTTTTTAAATTCAAATTTTCGTATTCATGGAATGATTTTTTTTTTAATTCTGTAAATTCCAATTTTAAAGATGGTTAGAATAAAAAAAATCAAAAGATAATTAATAATTATGAAAAATTAAATTTATTATTTTAAATGGACAAAACATTTGCGAATTTTTATTTTTACCATATTTCGTTATTCAAAAAGCAAAGAGGGTAGTTGAAAAAAAAAACTCCTTCAAATAATTTTTAAATATTTTAACATTACTTAAAATAACATATAAATATATAAAATGCATAAATAATTATTATCACAATTATCTTCCCGACTTTTTCTCTTTATCTCTCTATTATATACCTTGTCTCTAAATCATACCTTTCCTATAGGAAAAATATTAAGACCATTGATACTACAAATCATAAAAAATTATAAAGATTTTTTTCCCAAATATAATTAAATGAGAATAAAGATAATTACGGATAAATATTTATTATAATTTTGAAATGTAATTATTTATAAAATAAACAACCCACTACAATCCTCAAGAAAATAGTAAAATACAACCCTTAATTTGCAAAACCAATCCATAAACTCACTGTTTCATGAGATTTGGGAGATAAAATATCAAAGAGATCACAACACTTGGAAACTTAATGTTTTATGAGATTGAAGAGAGAACATACTAAAGAGAAGACAATCATAGCGTTGGAGAGAGCATTGACATATTGTAACAATCATAGAGAAAATCATAATTATGAAGACAAGTCACAATCCTTTTACGATGCTGATTTCCGTCATTTGTGAACTCTATAAAACTTGTTGGGAATTGTCCCTAATTCCTAATTAGTAAAGATTCCTTTTTGTAAAGAATATTGTATAGAATATTTTCTAAGTTAATATATTATTGTAATATTAGTTTTCTTATAGAATAAGGAAAGTTGTTGGAAATATCTCTATAAATATTCTAGGTCATGAGGAGAAAAAGTCATGAGATGGAAATGAGCTTGTCGAGACTACAGGAGGTGGATAGAGATGTGAGGAAGAACGGGAGGTACCCAGTGGAGAGAGAGGGTTCGTGATAGGGTATGGATACAAAGAGTAGGGAAATATGGGATGTTTTGAGAACCCAATAGATGTATCTGGTTCTATCTGTAATATTCTTTATTATACAGTGGAATGATTCTTCATCATCCGTAGACGTAGATATGGTTGATCGAACCACATTAAAACCTTGTGTTCCCTATGTGTGATTGTTTTATCTTTGTGTTCTTGAATTAACCTTGTTTGCATGAAAGCTTTTGTTGTCATAACAAAACCAAATAATATCTCACAATAAGAAAATGAAGCGAGTAAATAATGAACCACTTAAAACCAAGTAAAATGTCAAAATGGGAAAAAGAAACTGACAAATAGAAACTTAAAAAGAGTTCAATAAAATTCAAAATGAGAAAAAGAGTTTGGAAAATCTCAAAATGAGAAAGAAAAAAAAACAAGAAAATAGAGACTCAAAAAGAAGAAATGGTTTATATATGATAGAATTTTAAATTTTTGGATAGGTGTCAACTCAAAAGACATCAATAACATAAATGAGGATATAAAAGAATAATAGAATTCTTAACTTTTTGGATAGCTATCAACTTAAAAGACATTATTGACATTAACGAGGATATAAAAGATGAGGTCATAAATGAGAGTGTGAATTGAAAAGACATATGACATAAAGGAGAATGTGAACCGAAAAGACATTAGACATAAAAGAGAGTATGAACCGAAAAACATCATTGTTTTATTTAAAAGGTTTTTAGGTTTTATAGATTACTTAAAAAGATGTAAGTAGATATTAGGAAGATGATAATACCATTTTAGGAAAAAAAAAGTTTACAAACACTTCAAACGTTTTTATATGGTATTGAATTGATATTAAAAAAACACATGAAAAAAAATAAATTAATTCAAAACAATGGCTATTTGTATTTCTTTTTTAAGAAATCAAAGAAAATGATGTTTATCCACATAGATTTTTAAGAAGTAAAAAATTATATCATTATGAAATGTTATTATTTTTTTATTAAATTATGATAATTTTTTGAAAAGAAATTTTATCTAAATCAAATTTTTGTAAACATTTATTATGTTTAAAAGTTTGAAAAAAAATAATGTTTATCTAAAGAAGTTTGGGTACAAATATTTAACATGTTTGAATTATTTTAAATAAATTATGTTACAAATTAAATTAAGAACAAAAACTAAATTATGATAATTTTTTAATCAAAAAAATTTGGCAATAATATTTAAATCTAAAAACCAATTTAATTTAAAACAGTGCATATTTATTATTGATGAATAATAAGATTTCCGATTACCTTCTTAAATGCCCAAAATCCAGATTGGTTGTTTCACTAGCCAAAATTTTTGCCTCAAGTCATGAATGAAACTACGAATACGAGAACCATTTGTTTCTCACAGTACAAGAGTCTTGACCTTCGTTTTCACGGAGAAGACATAATAAATTTAAGAGAAATGACTTTTTGTTTTTTCAAAAGAAAATTTATTATTTCTTATGTTTTCCGGGGAAAGAAGAAAACGTATTTCTTCACCTTTGTTTTCAAGAAAAGAGAAAGAAAATGTATTATTTCTCTCACTAGTTTTCCACGAAGAGAGTTCTCATTGAGAGAGTTTTCTTTTAAGAGAGAGAAAAAAACCTTTTTTTTTTTTAAATAGTGGCAGTTTCTAGATAGTTTTAAAACTCCTAGAAACTGCTCCCCTTATTTCTCCCATTAATTGGGTCGGGTCGGGTCAGCCCACTTAGGCACCCAAACCCAACTCCAATAGTTATTATTAATTATTGAGATATTATTTGAATCATTTAAACCAATTTAATTTTAAAAATGTTTTAAAAATAATATTTGAATCATTTCATTTAAAACAATCTATATTTGTTATTATTTAAAATTTTAAAAATATTATTTGAATCATTTAAGTGATAAGACTAAAAGGATATAAGAAAGATGATAAGGTCATTGTAGGAAAAAAAAAAGTCAACAAATACTTTGCTCTTTTATATATAGTACAAATATATATAGTATATATTATAATTATAAATAATATATCGGTAATAATTATAATTATTTTTATGTATTGAATTTAATACATAAAATCAATTAATTTTACAATAAATACATCTATAATTGTTATAACTGAAGTAATGAATGCCACCACATTAATTATAATAAATGTTAATTAAGTATTATTTATGACTTCCATTAATACTCATTAATGGAAACCATTAATGTTATTTATGAGTTCCATTAATATTCATTATTGGGAATATTAATGGAAGCCATTTGGAAAGCCTATAAAAGGGCTTCTCATCCCCTGTAATAAGCATCCCTAAGCAAGAAAGAAATTTCTCTCTTTCTCTCATTTTCTCTGTCTTTTATTCTCTCAACTTTCTCAACTCTCTTCTTTGATTCCTTCTTCCCATTATATATATTGTTAAAGTAAGATATATTTTATCTCTATTACTTTATTTGCATTGCATTTATCCTTATTTTACAACATGTTATTAGCACGAATTGCTCTAAAGGTAATTCTTGTATCTTAAACTTGAAGTTATTTATATAGAATAAAATTTCACATATTTATATTATTGTTGATTTCTTTTTTTATATATTGTTAAAAGTTATAACAAATTATTTGATTTTGTTTATGATCAAAGTTATACCAATGCTATCAATTTATTATAATTGATTTTAATAATATTTTTTTGTCATATATTTGAAATTATTTGACAATGTCGAATGTCACAAAACTCGAATTTGTGGCAATTGACATTTTGGGAAAGAACTATCTATCTTGGATCTTTGATGTTGAAATACATCTTGATGCAATGAATCTTGGAGCTATGATCAAAGAAGGAAATCAAGCATCCCTACAGGATCGCACAAAAACACTGATTTTCCTTTGTCATCATCTCCATGAAGGTTTAAAAATAAATAAATAAATAAAATAAAATGAGTTTTTGATGAGAAATCACCAGTCTTGTCCAATTGGATCTAAACCATTCCCTGAAGTGAATGCAATATCGTCCCAAACTTGTGGCTGTGGACGAGGACGAGGACGTGGTCATGGTCATGGAAGAAATCCCCGATACCATAGTTCTTATAGTAATAATTCATCAAATTCTCATAAAAGAAAAGCCTTATTGCACTGCCAAAAGTGGAATAATACTGAAACAAAACAAGAAAATGGGAAGTGTTTACAAGATAAACCTCCTAAGAACCATGAGAATAATTGTTATAGATGTGGTATGAAGAGGCATTTGTTGCGTACCTATCGTACGCCCAAACATTTGGTCCACCTTTACCAAGCATCAATAAAAGCAAAATGAAAAGAGATAGAGATGAACTTTACCGATGGTGATGGATTGAACCTAACCTACTATGACATTGATTTCTTTGGAGGTCCTAGTGAAAAAAAAAAAAAAAAAAAAGACCATGTTAAGAGAGAGAGAGAAGAAAACCTTGATTCTCATTCATGTAGTATCTACTTACAATTGAGAAAATATATATATACAAGGCTAGGAGTTCTAACTACCATACATGTGACCTATATTAAAAAAAGGAAAGATTGTACACTATAAATTCATTATATTCAACAGACCATTTAATAAATGATGAGAAAATCAGCATTGATTGATGTTACTTTATATATCAAACAATATATTTCTTATATTTACATCTGATTTTCTTTTGTTATTTACATTATGCCTTGTTTTTTTACTTATATCTGAAATCCATGTGTTATTTGATCTCAAGATGAATAAGGATGATGTATGTCTCATAGACTGTGTAACCATGCACACAATTATTCAAGATAAAAGATATTTCCTCGAATTGACATTAATAAAAGCTAATGTAAGTACCATATCTGGTACTACAAACTTAGTTGAAGGCTCTGGAAGAGCAAACATAACGCTACCAAATGGAACTAGATTCCATATAAATGATGATTTATATTCTAGCAAATCCAGAAGAAATTTGCTCAGTTTTAAAGATATCCACAAAAATGGATATCATATTGAAACTATGAATGAAGATAATGTAGAATATCTTTACATTACTTCCATTATATCTGGCCAGAAACTTATAATGGAAAAACTATCGGCTTGCTTCTCTAGGTTGTATCATACAACTATAAAGCCTATTGAATCATATGTTGTCATGAACCAGAAGTTCAACGACCCAAAAGTTTTTGTCTTTTGGCATGATAGGTTAGGTCTCTAGGGGTCTTCAATGATGCGTCAAATAATCAAACACTCACATGGGCATCCACTAAAGAACCAAAAGATTTTTTCGCCCAATGAATACTCATGTGTTGCCTACTCACAAGGTAAATTGATAGTCAAACCATCTTTTACTAAAGTCATATCTGAGTCATCGGTCCTTTTAAATAAAATACATGGGGACATATGTGGGCCTATCCATTCATCATGTGGACCATTCTGTTATTTTATGAGTTTAATAGATGTTTCTACTAGGTGGTCACATGTTTGTCTCATTTCTACACGTAAGGTTGCCTTTACTAGAATCCTTACACAAATAATTAGATTATGAGCACAATTTCCAGATTATCCAATTAAGACAATACGTCTTGATAATGCTGGCAAATTTACTTCTCAAACTTTCATTAACTATTGCATGTCAGTAGGGATAAATATTGAGCATTTTGTTGCTCATACTCATACCCAAAATGATTTAGCAGAATCCTTCATCAAACGTCTCCAATTAATAGCTCGACCATTACTAATGAAAATCAAATTACCTACTTCTACCTAGGGACATGCTATTATGCATGTTGCAGCTTTAGTCCGTATTCAACCTACAACTTACCATGAATACTCCTCTTCACAACTTGTGCTTGGAAAACAACCAAATATCTCTCACTTACGAATCTTTGGTTGTGCAATATATGTACCAATTGCACCTACACAACGCACTAAAATGAGTCCCCAACGAAAACTTGGGATTTATGTAGGTTTTGATTTTCCATCTATCATAAGATATCTTGAACCTTTGACAAGCGATGTTTTTACAGCCCGCTTTACAGATTGTCATTTTAATGAAAGTGTTTTCCCGTCATTAGGGAGAGAAAAGTCGATTCCTTAAGAACGACGAGAAATTAGTTGGAAGGCATATACTATGACCCATCTTGATCCTCGTACAAGTCAATGTGAACTAGAAGTTCAAAGAATCATTCATTTGAAAAATCTTCCAAATCAACTACCAGATGCATTCATTGATACAAAGAAAGTGACAAAGTCACATATCCCGGCTGCAAATACTCCAACATTGATTGATGTCCCTGTAGGATAATTAAAAATTGAATCTAAGATACGCCTAAAGTGTGGTAGAACTATAGGCTCAAAGGATGTAACTCCCCAGAAGATGATAACACAAGAAAAAATTGGCACTTTAGAAAAGGCTATCAAAATGACTGATCACTTTAAAATTGATAAATTTATAACCCCAGAAAAGGCACAAATAATACAGAAAGCCCCTAAAAAAACACATATTGAACAAGAAGCCCCTGAAGAGGCACATATTAAACGAGAAACCCCTAAAAAGGTACAGGTACCTAAAAATTGTGAGATCTCAATAAGTTATATACACACGGGAGAAAAATGGGATCGAAATAATATTGTTATTAACAATATTTTTGTTTTCGAAGTAGCCCCAATATCAGAAGAAATGATGAAAATCCTGAACCACGAAATGTGGAAGAATGTCGACATAGAAATTATTGGCCAAAATGGAAAGAAGCTATACATGCAAAGTTGAAACTCATTGACAAAACGACAAGTTTTTGGACCTGTAGTCCAAACACCTGAAGATGTAAAGCTTGTTGGGTACAAATGGGTATTTGTACGAAAACACAATGAGAATAATGAGATCATAAGATATAAAGCGCGATTAGTAGCACAAGGTTTCTTGTAGAGACCTAGTATTGACTACGAGGAAACATACTCTCCCATCATGGGCAATCACATTTTGTTTCTTAATTAGTTTGGCAGTCTCAGAAGGACTAGATATGCGTCTCATGGATGTTATCACAACATATTTATACGAATCCATGGATAATGATACATACATGAAAATCCTTGAAGGATTTAAATTGCCTGAATCAAATAGTATAAAGGCTCGTAGCATGTACTTAATCAAGTTATAACGATCCTTGTATGGATTAAAGTAATCTGGACACATGTGGTACAATCGCCTTAGTGAATACTTACTAAAAGAAGGGTACGTGAATAACCTTATATGCCCATGCATTTTCATTAAGAAATCAGAAATTGGACTCTCAATTATTGCAGTGTATGTTGATGACTTAAATCTTGTTGGAACTCCTGAAAAGCTCACAAGAACAACAAATTACTTGAAAAATGACTTTGAGATAAAAGATCTTGGAAATTTTTTTTTTTTGTCTCAGCTTGCAAATCAAGCATTTTCCAAATGGAGTTTTAGTACATCAATCAACATACATTAAAAAAAGTTTTGAAGCATTTTTATATGGATAAAGTGCATCCTTTAAGTTCTCCAATGGTTGTCCAATCACTTGATGTGAAAAAGGATCCATTTCGTCCTTGCAAAAAAAAAAAAAAAATTACTTAGTCCTGTAGTACCATATCGTAGTGTTATTGGTGCACCTATGTATCTTGCCAATTGTACATGTACAAACATTATTTTTTCTGTCAATTTATTAGCAAGATACAGTTCCGCTCCAACTTGATGACATTGGAATGGTATCAAATATATATTGTGTTATCTTTGCGAAACTACTGATATGAGTTTATTTTACTCAAGGGAATCAAAGCAACAATTGCTTAGATATGCAAATGCAGGATATCTTTTAGATCCACATAAAGGTAGGTCACAAACAGGGTATGTGTTTAATTGCAATGGTATTGCTATTTCATGGAGATCTATCAAACAAACAATGGTGGTCACATCATCAAGTCATGAATGTATATAGTTAAGATTTATGATCCAGCATATTCGGGAATCATGTGGACTTTCCTCTATCAAAGGTGACCTGACAATATTATTTGAAGATAATGTTGCATGTGTTGCACAAATAATAGGGGGTTATATTAAAGGAGATAGAACTAAACACATTTCACCAAAATTCTTTTATACACATGAACTCCAAAAGAGTGGTGAAATTGATGTGCAACAAATACGCTCAATTGATACTCTAGCAGATTTATTCACAAAATCATTGTCAACCTCAACATTCAAGAAGTTAATACACAGGATTGGAATGCATCAACTCAAGGATATCGACATGAGGGGGAGTATGCTTGTAATAGGGTGTTAATGTACTGTACTCTTTTTTCCTTTGTCCAGGTTTTGTCCTACTAGTTTTACTGGCAAGGTTTTTAACGAGGTAGTCCTAACATACCAAGAACAACTTAAAGAATTATAAGAATATTGTACTCTTTTTCCTTTGCTAGGGTTTTTCCATAGGGTTTTTTATTAGCAAAGTTTTAATGAGGCATATTCTTCAATGTGATGGACATCCAAGGGGGAGTGTTATAATTGAAGTAATGAATGCCACCACATTAATTATAATAAATGTTAATTATGTATTATTTATGACTTCCATTAATACTCATTAATGGAAACTATTAATGTTATTTATGAGTTCCATTAATATTCATTATTGGGAATATTAATGAAAGCCATTTGGAAAGCCTATAAAAGGGTTTCCCATCCCTTGTAATAAGCATCCCTAAGCAAGAAAGAAATTTCTCTCTTTCTCTTATTCTCTCAACTTTCTCAACTCTCTTCTTTGATTCCTTTTTCCTATTATATATATTGTTAAAGTAAGATATATTTTATCCCTACTACTTTATTTGTGTTGCATTTATCCTTATTTTACAATAATAATAATTTTATTGTTAAAATATATTATTAGTTAAACCATTATTAAAAAAATAAGAAAACATGAAAACATTTTTTTCTTTAAAATTAATTTTTTGAAATTGTCTCTTCGAGAGACAATTTTATCTTTTAAAATAAATAAATAAATAGAAATCATCTTTTGAAGAGATGATTTTTGCCTATAATTTTTTTTTAAAAAAAAATCGTTTTTGCAAGAGAAGATTTTAGCCTATAATTTTATTAAAAATAAATAAATAAATTAGAAATTATCTCTTCAATAGATTATTTTTGCATATAATTTTTTTTTTTTTTTAAAAAAAAAACTAATCGTCTCTTGCTTCAAATCCAAATCTCTTTCGCAATTGGTAAAAACTACAATAGATCTAAAAATATTTTTTCCACTATCATAATTTACGAATTATTTTTTATACTACCGTACACTTATCAAAAACCATGATAGGGTAAATGACAAGGACCTCTTGTAAGGTATCATGGTCTTTCTTTCATTTTGAAATGTTACACCGCCACATCTTTTGGGATTTTAGTCAGATAATATGATTCCCTCATAGTAATTTTAATTAGCTTCAAATTAGCGTATAAATTACTTTATAGTGATTCTCATTAATTCTAAATCAAAATAAATTAATTTATAATTAAAAAATTTCAAAGTTAATATGTTATCATTCTCATCTTATATTTTATCTTTTTTCTTATGATAATATTGTTAACATGGAGTCCAAATATACTAACTAATCAAACAAGTTGTGTTTGTTGTGGTTTTGCTTATTCAAGGTTATATTTAGGCATTGTGTGTTTTTATTATAACAAAGATTCGACTCTAGTGAAGTTTTCTCACCAAGTGGTTTGATTTTCTTTTTTCAAAATAATTTCAATCTTATTTATACAAAAGTTGTGGAAAATTTTTATGTGGTATGATTGGAGTATATGTTCTATTGTGTGGAAAATTGGTAGGAAATTGAAGAAGAAGAAGAGCAAGATGCAAAGAATCATGTTTTTTACTATTTATTTTTTAAAATTACCTTTGGTTACCATGTTGGAAAAGCCATGCGTGTACTCAATAATAGAGATTTGTGTAGACCAAAAAGGGGATCATTTAACTTTGTTCAATGAGAAATTTCCATGGAGAAAGTACTTTTAATCATTAAAGTTATACAATGTTTATTTTTATATTTCTAATTAAGTTTGTGTATACATTATTAAGTTTTTTTTTGGTGCTCTTTTGGGTGTTTTTTTTTTTTTTTTTTTTTTTAAAGATTGTTAGGGCCAAGATAAAAAAAAAATGCTTTGGTTTGGGCATGTCTAGTAAATTAATTTAATAATTTACTCATTTGATTTAAGTTATTAAACATATTAAGTATGTTTTATAATAACTTCAAGTTAAAAATGAGGTTGATAAAAGTAAAGACATTTGTAATATTTGACATGAAAGAGCAATGTTAAATGCATTCATCACTTGGAGTTATGGGGGCAAAATAGGCCTGTTACGAAGAAAAAAAAAAAAAAGCCGTTTTCCCATACTTATGTTCAAAATGGTCCTTCTACTGCTACGATAGAGTCACCTCATTGCTATTATTTTCTTTTAATTTAAGTTGAAGCCACAATTGCCAAATGCAACTTTATTTTTGAACTAAAACTTCGAGTACCAAATGTGGCTTTATTTTTTAATTGAAACCTTAGTTGTCAAATGCAACTTCAGATTTAAACTAAAACCTCCATTGCCAAATACAGTTTTAGTGTTAAATTGAAGTTTCAATTATCAAATGTGACTTAGACTGTGAAGCCTCAATTGCCAAATGCAGTTCCACAGTTTTAAATTAAAGTTTCAATTGCTAAATGCAGGTTCAGTTTTGAACCGAAACCTCAATTGTCAAATACGACTTCATTGTTAAATTGAAACTTCAATTTCCGCTATCCATTATATGTTTGAGGGATCAGCCCATACCAATGTCATTTTGGCCCAAAATTCCATCATTTGTGATGAAAACAAAGAGGGGATGATAAAAAGGGTGTAATAATGTAGAATCACCTACAAGAAATGTCTTCTCCACCAATGATTATCTTCATTTTGTAAGGAATGAATCATAAGAAATTTCATGTGAGAAGCTAGACAATACTTGAATCACCATGGATATTAATAAACTGATATTATCAACAAAGGGGAAAAGAACTCATGTAATAACTTCAAACATATTAATAAACCCAAAACCAAAGTGTTCAAATCAAATAAATCATATCACAGGATCATACTCATCCTGCTAAAAGAATGAAAGAAGTTTCAATTCCTGTATCCATCCCTCAATCCCTCCCAATTTTCAATGATACATAATAATCTTTCTCAGAAGGAGGAGCAGTTCTTGGTCTTGTATCTGTAGAAAATCCTCTTCTTCTTGCTCACACTGTTCTCAATGGTCAGCACAACCTTCCCTGGTTCATTGTTGCGGAAAGAGTTGCGAACAGGCTCCTCCTGTGACCCCATCTTCTTCCCCTTCTGGATGATGATGGTGTAAGATCCCTCGTCCGCCGGCACGAATTCCTCCTTGTAATTCACTTCCCAACCCAATACAGTCAGATCCCATACCAATGTGGTTCCAACCTGTTCAAATCATCACACACCGTATCTTAGTCCAGCGTTTTCCAAAGGACATATATAAGAAACATGGGTCAAGTCTTTTCTACATACCTCGGGGACAGGTATCTCGATTGTTTCAGTTGATCCAGCCTTGACAACGAGTTCTGTAACTCCACCATCTTCAATGGAGAATTCGGTGTCTTTCTCCCTCTTGAGCCCACCGTACTGGACCGGGATTTCCTCCACACAGATGTACCTGTAATGGAGATTGTGGTTAGATTCATAATCGGGACTTGGATCAGGAATGGTGATGAGTTGGTGCTTACTTGAGAAGTGTTTCAGTGACTTTGGATGGGCGAACAAAGACGAATTTGCTCTTGGTCCTTTGTGTCAAGAAAGGAGATAAGAGGGCGTTCAAGGCATAGTACCAGAAAGGAACATTTATGAAGATCTGCAACCAAAATTATCAATACTTCTAATTAGGTGAAGAGCGCCAATGATACAATATTTAATGTCATTTTTCTATGAGAATGTTGCAGTTTGGGTATGAGTAAATCTTACATTTCTTGCGACAAATTCTGGGTAATTGTCCTGCAGAAGGCCAACAGCTTGCTTTGTGGCGATCCGGATCTCCTTCTTGGAGGGTCCTGGGGAGTTGCTGAGATCATTGATTTGGAGCAAAGAGGTGACACCGCCAGGCTTGAAATCGAGCTTCTGGATTCCCTTCTCCATCAGCTGGATCCTCCATCTCAAGAACTGGTTGCGCTTCTCCTCAGTCCCAAAAGTCTTTTGATACAGCTCTTGATTTTCAAGCACCCCATAGATGTTGTAACAGATGGGGTGACCCTCGCGATCAACTCCATTCATGTATGCAACCGAACTGATGTCTTGTCCCAACTCTTCCTCCAGGATGGAATCCGTCTTGAACTCCTTCCTCCACTCTAGAGTTTTCTTCAGCATCTCAAAGGCCTCGTTCACCTTAAACTCCCTCGCCCTCAGGAACTTCAGGAGGATTACATCGTTTCCCTCGGCGCACTTACTGGGCAAAAGGGGCACACCCCACAGGGTGATATCCCGATCCACCACCTCCTCCGGTTTCTCCACTTCGCTGCTGCTTTGCTTGTCTTCCCCTTCTGTCTTCGGTTCAGCTTCTTCTGGGGCTGCGCCATCGGTGGCTTCGGGCTCCTTCTCTTTCTCTTCAGCGGCGGCAGGCTGTTCCTCCTTGGGTTCACTTGCAGTCTCTTTCTTGAGCTCCTCCTTCTTGAAGAGAGTGTTTCTAAGGATGGCTTCTTCGAGTTTGGATCTCAACTCGATCAGCGCCTTATTCTCATTGTCCTTGAGATCAGAGAGGAAATTGCTCTCTTCCCTATAGGAGGAGCTCTTCTCAACTGTTTTGGGCTTGGCTTCATTAACTTTCTCCACAGCTTTCTCCTCCTCTGGAAGAGAAACAGAAACCTCAGTCATTTGGGTGTCTTCAGCCTTAACCTCAACGGCCTCAACACTCTCCACAGTCATGGCTTTGGGCGCAACAACTCACAATCTGTGAAGACAAATGAAAAATGAAGCCGCCCACTTCTCTCTCTCTCTCTGTCTGTAATCCGAGGACCTTGTGTGAGTGTGAGAAGGGTGTCAGTACAACGGTTATATATTTCGAAATTTTCCAGCAGAAAAGTTAAAAAAATTAAATAATAAGAATAATAACAAGGAAAGAAGAAGAGGCCACAACGGTCACATATCTGTAGCCACCGCATAGGAGCCGTTGGGATTCTTTCCCGAGAGCAGTGATAGCCTGGAAGACAGCCAAAAAACTGCCCCCATTGGGTCCCACTTCCCATATGCTACACCTGGCGGCAGCTTATTGGTCGGATTGTACAATTTTTAGAGCAAGAGACACAACCTTACCCTGGGAACTTGAGCTGCATTTTAGATGTCTCCTACCGTCCATTTTGTATTGTATTATATTTACGAGGTGAATTCATGTGAAAAAAAAAGTTTAAAAAAAAAAAAAAAAGAGAATTGATTAAAAATAATAATAAAATAATCTTTATATAAAAAAATTTTGATTTTTTTCTTAAAAATTAATGTTTATTATATTTAAAAAGAGTTATATTTTAATCCTATTAAGGAGCATGGCATATATATTAAGTTCAAATCCCATAAGATTATCTTTAAGAAAATTGATAGTTAAATATGGGATCTTTAATGAGAGGATTTTTGTTTTTATAAAGTAATATATTATTTCATTATTTTATTTTAAATTATTTTATTATTATTTTTATATTTTTAAATATATTTTTATTTTTGGATATATATAATTCTATTTCTAGTAAAATTCAAAATATAATGTCAATTCATGTGGACTATATTTATTTAAAATTATCATATTTCATATTTTCAAAAATAAAGATTATTTTTCCAATTAGGAATCCTTTTTATCAATTTAATTATAAAAATATTTATCACTTAATATTGTTATTTTTATTGATGGTAAAAAATGAGTAAAGAGTGAAAATTAACCATATATGTCATTAAATTAAAAAATCTGTAGATTACCCTTTTAACATCATATATTTACCATAAAAAATAAGTATTTAATTTGATAATATTAAAATCGTAAGCAACAAAATTAAGTATAATATCCGTTGTTTTACAATCATGTGATTAAATTACAAAATAGGAATTCAATTTTATAACCGTTATCCAAAAATAATTAGCTCATTGAAACCCACCAAGATTTTTGAGAAATTCAATTGAATTTCAAACAAATATTTGGAATGGAATGTAAAAATAATTTTTATTTTGAAAAAAATGATCTTTGTTTTTTCAAAAATATAATTAAAAATATATTAAAGACATTTTAAATTTTCAAAAAGATTTTTGTTCTCTAAAATATCAAAAAAAAAGTTTTTAAAATCTGTTTTTCAAGATTATTTTTACAAACAGTTACCAAATACACCCTTAATTTCCTTGTTTTCAAAAAATAAAGACCATCTTTTGGATCTAGGGATTACTTTATCTTCTCTTTTTTTTTAATAAATAGCCCAACAGAAATAATAATAATATTAATTCATTGAATGCTTTAAAATAAGAAATATTTGTGCATGGATAAAACCTTCCTTTCCTTGGCTTATTGGCTTATTGGTTATAAAGAGGGTTTGGTAGAAGAAGCAAAGGGAAACTTCATAGCTTAAAAGACAAACATGAGGTGAATTTGAATATACAAATGATTTTGTATTTGCCTTTTACAACCTCAATCATTGATTTTAAATCATATCATTCTATTAAATGGAGTTCATACCATATAAATTTACATTTATAATAATAAATTTCATTTTAATTACGCCTTGCCCCAACATTTGGCCAAGATTTAGCTGTCATTCGTGTGATCGGGACACAGCTCTTAAACAAAGTGCCCCGTTGCAAAGCATCTTTGTTCTTCTGTGCCTGCCCTTGACTTTACCCATTAACATGCCAATTGGCAAAGGCTGTGGGCATTATTGATTGGTTGGCAAACCCACGTCCTCATGTGCTACAAAGATATGCAGATTTCCATTTATTTTTAAGGTAATAAATTGTATTCTAATGCAACTAGCCAGTAGAAAGGGCCCATGTTATTAGAAGAATTGGTCAAACAAATAGGAGATGAGTGTTGGCAGTTGGCACAAATGCTTTGAGATTTGGACGGTTGGGAACAATAATGAAATGGAAACACCGGTGGTACCAATTTGTATAATGGCTTTTACAACCCAATGCCATTGCCAATCCCACAATCACATGAGTATGATGTCATACAAAATTAAGGGTATTATTTTGTGTTGGAATCTCTCAAATAGGTATGCTTATGTGAACCATAGGTTGGCTAGCCTAAATGCATGAAAGACACTATCAGTTCATAGTAAATAAAAAGATTAATTTCACTTAAATTGTTGAGTACTAAGTTGAAAAATAATTATACAAGTATAAAAAAAATAATTAAAAATTAAACATTACATATAAAAGTTATTTTTTTTAAATATTTAAAAAGATGAAAAAAGATTAAATTTATTTATTTTCGAAACAAACTTTTATTCTACAAAACATTATAAATTTGTTTTAAAGAATTATTTTAAAATACTGTTTTTTAAAACAATATCCAAACCGAGTATCTTTTAGAGATTATCTTTTAATTGTTTTGACTTTTTTTTTTTTTCAAGGATCGTTTAAAAAAATAATTATATAAGCATGTAAAATGATTAAAAATAAAGCAATCAATATAAAAATTATTTTTAAAAATATTATGAACAAGCTAAAAATATTTCAGGTTAAAATCATCACAGAACAATCTTAAAAAATTGTCCTTAAAAACAATTACCCAACAAACCTTGGAAACTTATTTTTACAATTCATTTGACAACCCTCTCATTTATAGGGATAGCTAAAAGGAAAAACAAAAACCAAACAAGGGTTAGGTCTCCATGGGATCCGTCCCAAGTGAGGGCCAAGGATGGAGAGTGATAATCAAGGCTAGGGACAAGGAAAATTCCATAAACCCAAAACGGGGGTAGGGATGGGGATCCTACTCCCCGCCTTGAACCTGTCTCCTTACCCACCCTGGATTATATATATATATATATGTATCTCAAATTTCTACCCTAACTGGGATTCCCAATCCCTACCTTTGCCTAATCTAAGATGGAGAATGAGGCTGGATGAAGAATAAATTTACTATAGCGTGGACAGGAATGGGAACGGGGAGCCTTCCCCGACCCCACCCCCGCCCCATTCCCTTTACAAACCTACTCATTTATGGGTAAGTTACGATGAGCTCAACTAAAGCTGTGAATTGGTTTCCAATCTATGGCAGGCAATTTGAATTCACAACAAAAAACAAGCTATGAAATGTGAAATATGTGGAGAGAAAAGGCTAGAAAAATATAAGGGCGCTTCTGCAACATTACCCACAGATTTAACTGGAAAGGAAAAGTTTAGATTCATCTACATTTTCCTTGTTCATTCTATAAGACAGCCCTCTAAATGGGGTAACATCTAGATTTGAGAAAACTGCAGAATATATGCCAAATCACTCCAAAACTCCCAACCTGAGTTCCAATTTCTTGAACCACCTGTCTTTGCATATTTTCCTATTTATTTATTTACTTATTTTTCATTTCCTGGGTTACAATCTTCAGATTGGTACTCATAATGAACGAACACATTCACTTGTTCAGAGATGAAAGAATCAACATATAACGAATGAACAAATTCTTGTTTGGAGAAAAAAATGCAAAACAGAACATGCATCATTTAGGTCTTTAGATTGTTGACTATACGACAGAACCAAGTTTTTTACCGAAAATAGTGAGAAAAATCGATCATACACTTTGCAGACAAAAATCTAACAATGCAAAATTTGAGCTTAATACTCATCAACTGTAGCTGGGTAAAATATATACCTTCATCTTTGCTCTAGATTTTCTAGGTAGTCATGAAGGAGCCACTGTTTCAATCATTTCAGTTTGTTGTAATCTGCATAACCAGATAAGAAGGCCCCCTTCACGTTAAGACTATAGACATCAGTGGATACATGTGTAATCAAAGCCTGTTCTTACTCCAACCACATAAATTATGCATCTCATTCCCCAGAAGTCTCATCAATGTCTGTGTACACACCACTTATCCTGCACAATTGGCATCAAACTAAGCTTACATTCGCAACATTTCAAACAATAGGGTGAAATTTAACAATGATTTTGCACATAGACATCAGAAGATTGCAGGATCCAGATCCTCCTATCTTATGTCATGCACAACAAGAAGATTCATAGCTACCATCTCTAATTGGCAATCATGCGGCATGAAGATCACCAAAGGGCTATGAAATCATAGTTATACTTCTCAGGAGTTTCGAAAATAGGCACTTGCTAAGCAGAACTTTCACCTCAATCTTTGGAAAATTAGGCGACTATTATAGGTATGATTCAAAGTTGCGATATCAGCCACTAACTCAGGAATCATTTAAGTAGATCAATCTTGGGATCACAGATTGGTCAACATTGAGCCACACACAATATGCTGGTTAAAAAGATCAAAAAAGTTCTAAAAGAATAATGAAGATTTTCAGAAAAATAATTACAATTTGATGGACTCAACAAACTAAAAAAATAAAAACCATCTCTTACATTAGACATTTTTTTTAAATAATCATGAAAGCACATGCTTATATTGGTTTATATAGTACTAAAAATTGAAAATTCTATTACTTCAGGCATAATTATTTTTCAGCTAAAAACATACATTAGTCAATTTCATATTGAATGATGTAGTCAAAATGGTTTTAAAACTTATATAGGCTTTTCTGACACCCTGCTGCAACTTGGTCATTAACTTGGCCATGTTGATCACAACTCAGCCAACACTTTGGCTGTACCGACCATGACTATGCTGTATCAGCCAATTCATTGTGGCAATTAGAAACAATCTAATACCAGGTCTTGGTATCATCTCAGTAACAGCTGTTATGGATATAATTGGCCTACTCATATCAAACTTGGCCAAGTCACATCAGACTCGACCTGTCCTTTGAACGTTGATCCTACACAAGGCACTTTCCCTTCTCAATTATTGCATGTATTGGGTTGGTTAAACTAAAATTAAGTACGAAAACCTCAGAGTTGAATGACTAATATCCAAGGCCTAAGTGCTGAAAGTCTATTGATACTGCCAGAAACTGTTTGTTTCATAAATTAAAAATCTAAAGTTTAAAACATTGTAATTTACAGCTGCTGCCTTTATACTATTGTAATGACATTCTTTCAACAATATTTACATAAAAAATTTCAAATATTATAATACGCTTCTTAAACATTTAATATGTCATATTCTTGGCCTAATTGTATGAGCAGAAGTTTGATGTAAGAAAATTGTGGAGGCAAAAGAAGGGAAAAAGAAAATAAATAAATAAACCATCATACAAAATCCCTGAAAAGAGAGGGCCTGTTTGAAAAAAGCAAAATCATATTACCAAAGATAAATATATACTCTTTCACAAAACTAAGCACAATTCAAATCTCTGTTTCCAAAAATTCACCTACAAATTACAGAAAAGTCATTATTTCCTCTCCCAAATTCATAGGCAAAACAATTCTGTGTGTTTATCATCATATAAACTAAACCTTAAAAAAACAATCATTATTCTTACAAATTCACAATCAAAATATCGCCATCTTCACATAACTAAAAACAGAAAAACTTGACAATAAAAATTATAAGTTAGAGATAACCTAAGAGAGAGATTGGATTTCTCATACAGATTTGGATTCAAAGCATATGGTTTCAAAAAATAAAAATGGAAGTAGCACTGAACAAATTAGACAGCTTTTTCTTTTTGGGTTAAATTTTGGCACTCAATATGATTATCAGACAGAGTATTACTCCTCTGGTTTCCTGGGAAAGATATTAATGTCCCTAAGGTAATGGGCATGCTGCAAGTCATTAGTGCAATAAACACTAAGTGCAATTATATATGCCACAAATACTAAAAGCAAGTCATTAGTGCATTAAACACTAAAACCAATTCCACAAATATGCCATTGAAGTGTTCTTCCTCAAACTTGAGTAAACACAATGCAATAATGAGAAAAAGAAGCCCCATACCTATCATATGACAAGAAGGCATCACCTATTGTTCCTACAACTTTATTCCGTACCTTTCGCACACAAACCTGCAAATTGATAATTTAAGAGATTTTAAGAATAAGTTTCCATTCCTGAACCTTGAAAAATGGCCAACCACCTTTTTGTCCTTTTTCCAAGAACAAATAAATAGATAACCAATAACAAATTGATAAAATAAACTTCGTAAATGAAACCTACTTGCACTTGATCAACAGGCCCAGCTTCTGGATTTCGATTACGATGAATAACAATTCCATTGTCACATTTATTTATGAAGTGTGCACTTCCACTGATATCATACATATTAGGTGGACCCCCATTCCATTGGTGCAACTGGTAAGAGTCAAAAGGTCAGAAAAATGAAGATACAGGTTAGCAAAATAGAGGTCACAAGGACAAACCTGTCTAGGATGTGCTACAAACCAAACGTGACAAGAGTGATGCTGAGCAAATCGCTTGATCATTGTCAGCATCTGACTCACATACTCTGTTTCCGTCCTGTAACACATTAGGTTAGTGTTGGGATGCTCTCTAAATTTATAGAATGCACCATAAGAGGAGCCCTCAAAGTAACAAAGGGAGTATGAGAAGAAATGGATTTAAATCTTGTTAGATAAGTAAGCAATTTATTTATCAACACAAGTATATGAGAAAATTCTCATTGGCGAGTTTAAAAGAGGTTATATAAAATCCATTTGCAAAAGATGTTTCCTTTTTTCTTTTTCTTTTTTTAATTTTTACTTATGCAAGCTTGTGTGAAATCAAAAACTTGAGCAATGATACTGGACATCAAATGTTGCTGACAAGAAGGCCAACCAGAGTAGAAAAAGAAAAAAGAAGGAAAAAAAGAACAGAAAGAGAGAGAGAGAGACCAAAACCAAAAAATAAATAAATAAATAAATACAACCCAGAAAAAGTTGAGTAAACCCAAATTTTGACAGATCTGGCTGAAAGCCTAATTTTGCTTGATGTATTTATTGATTATCTTTTACACGAGTCAAAGAGAAACTTTCATTCTTCAAAGTTAATGTATCTAGGTTCACTTTCCCAAGGAGCACAGTTTCTAATAGACACATATGGTAAATTCTCTTTCAGATCTCAAGCTTATTTTTCATAATTTGGGCTTTTAATAAAGTCATGGCCCTCCCATTATTTTCACACCCATCAACACATGAAAATTTCATTCAGATCTTAAAAACCCAGCTTATTTCCATCCTTTAAGCTGATACACATGCAAAAATTTCTCTCAGATCTTAAAAAACCAGCTTATTTCCGCACTCAGCTTAATTTTCATGATTTGAGCTTTTCATTTATTCATGGCCTTCCCAGTATTTTCACATGCATCCTGCCATCTCTTAGAGAGCCCAGGCAGTGATCAGAAAAGCCTGGCATAAACAACACCTCCTGCACCATGTTAGGAAATCTTGAACCAAACTCATTCATGAACTTGCCTCTGTCTAATCATTTGTAGGCCAGATTCTCTTGTATATTGTGTGAATAAGACTTCTAATGGGAGGATCAGCCAAGAAGGCTCAAAGTATTGGCCAAGTCCAGTACAATTCAACTGAGTCATATCCGCCTACATCAGGTCTGAAGCATCTTCAATATCCGAGTTATGATTCAACATAGACTTGACCTTGAATCAGCTGACTTGGCTTATTTATTGAAACAACTCACTTGACTCAAGTGAGTTTCAAAAACTGACGTCAAGTTAAGGCACAAAAATGCCCTTCCTTCTGCCCATCTTTGTTTCTTCGTAATGTTTTTATGGTGCTTTTAACTTGAGAGGCAATAGTTTTGTTGCCAGTGGTCTTCCTTCCTCTGATCTACTTCTTTGTTGTTGGTGGTGAGTCAATGACATGGTGTAGGTTATTTACGCGTTAATTGTATATTTAGAGATTTTTTTTATCAGAAATAAAAGATATATTAAATATGATAAAAGAACAAGAGAAGGATGAGAGGTCCTTCCCTCAAAATATAAAACTCGATCAAAGTAAGACTATACATCTTCACTAGATAAGGAGAACTATACACATAGGCATACACAAATGTCCTCAAAACCGAACTCGACTCCGTTCAATGTTATCCACCCCCTTTGAATTACAAATCAAAAGCCAACTAAGTTGAATAACACTAAGTGAAACTCCTCTAAAAGCGACAGTACAAGAGGCCCATAGAGAGGAATAAACGTTAAGAATATTCCATGACATCCTCTCCATTCTCCACTTTTCCTCAAAAATCCCAACATTTCTCACTTGCCACACAATCCAAAGTACAGAGAGGGCAGCGATTTGCCAAAGATTCTTGCCTATGATGGAAGTCCCCAACCCTCTAAATGAGATAGTCATCATATCACCAATACTCCTGGGCAAAGCCCAATCCATCTTGGCCAGACTAAAGAGCTTATGTCAAAGCCTCAATGTTAAAGGGCAATGTAGAAAAAGATAATCAATTGATTCTCCACTTCCCATGCATAAAATGCACCAATGAAGACTAAGAGATTTGTCAGGTCTTCTCAATGGTAGCATGTCATCAGTGTTTTCTTTTCCAATGAAATTCATTTGGAATTCGTGGGTGTAGCCAAAAGTGAGCTTCTTTGTTTGGGAGGCAACATGGGAAAAAGCTTTAACCTTGGACCAAATTCAGAAAAAGGGATGGTCTTTAACAAATAGATGTTATCTTTGTCAAATGCATGAAGAATCCATAGATTGCATCCTTCTCCATTGTGTAAAGACAAGGGCTTTGTGGGAGATGTTCTTTACTCTTTTTAAGGTATCTTGGGTGTTTCCTTCTTCATTTAGAGCAACACTTTTGGGATGGAATGGGTCCTTTGTGTGCAAAAAGCATAAGAAAGTTTAGAGAGCAAGCTCTCATTGAGGGTGGGGATGTTTTTTGTACCTCCATTTTGGCAGCTTTTTTTGTTTGAGCTAGGTAAGGCAAGTGTATTTATCTTATATATCATGGGTCGCTATTTTGGCACCTCTTTTTAATATATATACTCTTATCAAAAAAATATTTAGAGGTTTCAATTTTTATACTTCCTATATTAGCTTTCATATTTGATCCTAGTTATTAGGGATTGACCATTTTAATTTCAATAAGCAAGGAGAAGATCTGTAGCTATCACATTTAGCTCCTTGATTTTAGGGATTTGCTTATTATCATTGCTGCAAGTTATGATCAAATTGTAAGGATTTGTTTTGTATTCTTCCTTCTATAATTTTTCTCTTTTCTTATATACATTGTAAAATCTATTAAGTAAATATACAAAAAATAAATCTATATAAATCAGCAAAGGCTCGACTTGGGCAAACTATAAATTGGATATTTGGTACAGTATATGGTATTTTATTAAGAGGCATTAAGAGGCTTGAGCAGAGGATTAAATTGGGGAAATATCAATTGAATAGTTGCTATAGTATATGGTATTATATTAAAAAAGATACATATATATTGTGTATTTTATTCGATGTCTATATGGACATGGTAAATATGAATTGAATATTTGGTATAATATGTAGTATTTTTATGAATGTGGGTATTGGATATATATATATATATATATATATGCTTATATGTGGGTATTTTTTGAACTCATGTATTTATATGGATATTTTTATGAATACTAATGGAAACAGCTATTATTTTAAAATATATATATATATCATTTAAAATGAGGGTTTTGAACTCGTGTTTTTATGACTATTTGATATTATCATATAATCCTTAATATTATTATATATCAATCCAAAAGCCTTTTTTTGTGAACTTTTTGGACAATGTCAACTGTGTTGAATTATTTTATTAATTTTTTAAAATTCATCTAAATGCATTTATTTTTCTCATAATATTTGTAATTTTGGCCTATCTTTATAACATTTAGTTTAAAATATTTTGCATATCGTTTGATACCAACCCAACTTACCAAGACCGATGTTCCTCAGCACCTTCCGAGCTAATGACCAATACAACAACTTTGAACTATGTAAACCAAGCAGAATCCCTAGCTGGACTATTAAAGAACTACATGCTTCTAGTGATTCTGGAATCACCTAGTTTCACACTACAGCCCCTGATAAAATTGAGATCTCCTTGAAATGCCAAATAGTGAAACCTGGCCCAAAGATAATTTTTTATCTTCTCAAAGTTATGCTTAGGATATAATTTATTGGCTATATATAACTGTTTTTCATGACAACATTAAAATAAGGCAACCTCAGTTTGTATTCTGAAAATGTATGTAATCTGTGGGAATACTTCTTTTTGGAGTGGGTGGTTGTGATCTTTTTCCAATCAGATCCAGTGGGCTGTTGTTTTGTATGTGTGCTTGTGTTGCTTATCAAGTTTGCTGCTAGACTCAAACCCAAAATACAACCAAATGAGAAAAGATCACAAACAGCACGGTTCAAGAGGCAAAAGAGGTGAAGGACTCACTGGCCTGGAGGACGCTGATGATCAAGTTCATTGTATGGATCGATTACAAGCCCACGCACTCCATGCCTTAGAACTGCAGATTTTGCAAGATCAAGAACCCATTTTATATTTGGAAGAGAATCTTTCTCGCACCTACTCAGCACAGCATGTAAATCAATTCAAACAACTGTAATAGTTCAATAAACTTACAAGCAACAGTAGGAACATAAAAAGGAACTGAATAATTTGAGTAAACATCATCATCCAAGAGTATAAAAGGGTTCACTGAATAAACTCTGCTTCAGATAAATAAACTCAGCAAGAAAAAGTACACCAATGAATCTACCCACCTAAGATAAATTTAGTTTGCATTTCATAAGAGTCTTTTAATTAATTCACTATAAAATTCTTCAAATAAAGGCACTCTAAAAGGATATCCAAGGGGACCAATACCTATAAATCATCAAGGTTGATTGGCAGAAGATTGTTGCAAGGAAATTTTATATATATATTTGGATAGGTAAATTTTGTGTCTCCACAGGGACTTGAATCTGGAACCTCCCACAAACCCTCCCAATTCTCCACCACTTGAGCCATGCCTTAAGGGCAAGGAGATTTTATAAATTATGGAATTAAGATGGGTGTGAAATGCTAATTATAAACAAATCCTAGCCAGAATAGACAAAGCATGTATTTAACATATGCATTTTCATTTTTTTCCCTTTTTTTTTTTTGTGGGAAGTGCTGTAAGAATATAAGGCAAACTTCAAAGCATTGAATCCATATGGATCAACAAAACCTCAGAAAAGCCACCACAAAAACAAGCAAAATTTAGTGGTTAAGGTGCTGTCTTTGTTGCTGTCAAATGGAGAGAACAAGAAGATTAGGGTAACTTTCACTTGCAGTAGGCAGACATGGTAATCTCTCTGATGAAAAAGTTAAATGGTGAAATTTTGGTCAAATTTCATTACTGTGGATGGATGAAAGATAACCAAGACATCAGGCTTGAGGGGTACACGTCCTGAAGGAAAACAAATCCCCAAGCTTTCCAGAATTGATCAAATTTCAGGTGGCCAAGGCATTTTGTTAATCACAACAATAGCCACACATGTTCAAAACAGTTACACCCCTAATTCTGACACACATAAGGCATGCATATATTACTGTGGCAAGGCTATTGGCATGTATGTCAATAGACACAAATTTTCATTTTTTTTAATCATTATTATTATTATTATTATTTGACGTGTGTGTGTGTGTATATAGGAAGTAATTTGACAAACTAGAAACAAGAGTGGAAAAAAATGAATGTGCATGCATGCACAAATCTTGGGTTGGATGTTAATTTGTGAAATGCCATCAAAGATGTGACAGGCACAGACACAATAACACAGACAGACGAATGCATAGGCACACACACATGCACATGGAGACGATAACACAGGCATACACAGATACTCACAGAGACAGGGATGCATGCAAATACACACGCACAAACACATACACAGGTAGACATAGACATGCACATGCGTGCACACACACACACACAGAGACACCCAAATAGACGTCTTTGCTAGTTAGGACAGTTAGCCACTAAGCTGCGAAGCTAAACAGTAAACACACTCACCCATGCACAAATTCACACACACACATGCACATGTCTTTGCCAGTTAGAACAGGGTTGGTTGTTAATCATTGAAGTATAAACAGTAGACGCACATGCACACATACACGTCCTTGGTAGTCAGGACAGGATGTAATTAATCCAAGAAGCATAAATAGCGAGGAGGTGAGACGATGAGCACATGCACATGCTCACACACTGTATTCTTTGCTAGTAAGGACAGACTTGGCAAGCTGGAAATGCAGAATTAATCCATGATGCACAAACAATAAGGATGTGAGACACACACGCTACTCTTTGCTGATTAAGATAGGCTTGGCAAGTTGCAAATGCAGCATTAATCTGTGATGTGTAAAGGGTAAAGGATATGATACACACTATTTTTTGTTAGTAAGGACAGACTTGGCAACTTGGAAATGCAGAATTAAGGACATCATCCAGAATTGAGTGAAGTGGATATGAAGTACAACCCCTTGCCACATCAATAATCAGGTGCGCAATCACTAATCATGGAATTGAACTCCTAGGACAACTCTGCCTGAAATATGCACAGAGAAGTTGAAAATTTAACTCACCGTATAAGATAAAATGTTTCACTTAACCATTTCTTCCCTAGTTCAAACTCCTCAACAGTCATTCGTTCAATAGATTCCCCATACCTATGGTGAAGCAAGAGAAGAGTTAATGATCATAGCATGCACAAGTGAATATGTTAGTTATAAATAGTAAAAATAAAATGATGCAAATTTTTTTTTTTTGGATAGGTAAATGAGAGCTTGTATTAGAAAAGCCTAGAATCGGTGAAAACAATACACACGAAGAATACAAACATCGCCCAAGTAATTAGGCAAAAAGAAAGACAAAAAACCTTTCCCCTAACTAGACAAACAACCATTCTATAAAGTCAAACATAGACAAAAAATGATCCTCTAAATACACCCTAGCCCAATTCACAAAAGTATACAAAAAAGAATGTTTTATGGCTTGGTCGGACAATATGATATCATTGAACACTCTTTCATTTCTTTCCTTCCATAAAGTCCACATTAAGCATCAAGGGGCAGCCCTCCATGCTTTCTCCCTTCTCTTGCCCACAAAAGCACCATGCCAACTAAGCAAATTCCTTTTAATTGAGGAGTGCAAGACCCACTGCACACTAAAAAGAAAGAATATCAAACTCCATAACACTGTAGCCTTTTTGCACAAGGGGATTAGATGATTACTAGTTTCCTCTTTCTTTTTACACAAGTAGCACCTGTTCAGCATGTTCCATCCCCTCCTTTTGAGCTGATCGATGGTCAAAATTTTGTTCCAAGACGCTTCCTAAGAAAAAAAACTCACCCTCATTAGAGCCCAAGACCTCCAAATAATACTCCAAGGAAAAGGATCACTAAAGGCCCTCATGAAAGAGCTGTAAAGGGATCTAACAAAAAAAATGTCATTCCTACTTTCTTTCCAACTCAAAACATCCTCCACGTCTCTTCTCATGACCAAAGGTTGCAGTTTTCGAAACAAGCCCTCCACCTCTTCCATCTCTCAATCATTAAAATGTCTTGAAAAGTGAGGATTCCAACTACCTAACTCCCTGCCCTCCTCCCAAGCATCTAACACCCACTCATCCTTATTAACCGCCAAAAGGAATAAATTACGGTAAGCTTCTTTCAACATTTGGTCCTCACACCACAAGTCCTTCCAAAACTTGATCTTTCTCCCATTCCCTACAATAAAGCGGGATCTACAACGAATACCCTCCCATTCTTTTCTAATGGCTTTCCACACCCCCACACCGTAGCCTCCCCTCACTCCTCTCGAACACCACCCTCCTTCATCTACCCCAAATTTGTCAATGATGACTTGTTTCCAAAAGGAATCCCTTTCTACAACAAATCTCCAACTCCATTTCCAAGTAAAGCTTTGTTTAGGGCCACAAGACTACAGATTCCTAAGCCTCCCTCTTACTTATCAGCACAAACCAAACCCCAATTCACCAAATGGGGTTTTTCTCCAAGGCACCACTACCCCACAAAAAATCCCTTTGAAGATTTGAAAGAGACACCCAAAGGAAGTCCTAAATAAGAAGTAGGAAGTTTCCCTACTCTACACACCATTATCGAAACAACATCCTCAAAAGACTCCATCCTTCCTACGGGAATAGACTCACTTTTATCTCTATTCACTTTCAAACCAGAAATCGCCATGAACCACAAAAACTCCGAACTCAAGTATCTTAGTTGGTCGCTATTGGCCTCACAAAAAATTAGAGTGTCATCAACAAACAAAAGATGGAGCAAATACCTCCCTTCTCCACTGTTTCTTCCCACCTTAAACCCCCCAATGAAGCCCCCATATCTGGCTCTGAACAATAGCTGACTAAGAGCCTCCGTGACCAAAATAAAAAGATAGGAAGATAACAAGTTGCCTTGTCTCAAGCCCTTAGTGCTGCGGAAAAAGCCCGAAGGAGTTCCACTGATTAAAACTAAGAAGCTAGTTGTGGAAATACACCACCTGTCCAACTAATCCACCTCTGCTCAAACCCCATATTAGACATATTAGAAAGAAGGTCATTCCAATTGACATGGTCAAACACCTTCTTTATGTCCAATTTTAGAAGGAGGCCAAGGAGATTGTCCTTCAACCTAGAATTCACAACCTCACTTGAAATAAGCGTAGCGGCAAGAATTTATCTACCTTGAAAAAAGGCATGCAGGTTCTCTAAAACCACCTCTCCCACAGCTAACTTCAACCTATTTGTCAAAAATTTGGCGAGCAACTTGTTCAGTCTCCTAATCAAAATGATCAATCTTCAAATCTTTCGCACCCCCTTTTTTTTAATCAGAACTAGAAAAGTAGAGTTTAGACTCCTCTAGAACGTGCCAAGGCGAAAGAAGTCTCCAAAGAAAGCCATAATCTCAACTTTGGTAAAATCCTAACAGAAATGCCAAAACGCCATGGTGAAGTCGTCTAGACCTAATGCTTTATCACCAGAGAGGTTACATAGGGCTTCAAACACTTCTTCTGAAGAAGGCACCTCTAAACTTCTAGACCTTTCTTCCCTCAGAACTCCAAAACGTAAACCCCCAAAGTGCGGTCTCCAATCCCCATTTTCCATCAACAAAGTTTGATAAGCCCTACGCACCCCAGCCTTGATCTCTTCCTCATCAATCGAAGTAACCCTATTAATTCTCACCTTGGATAAAAAATTTCTTCTCGCCCAAGCATTGGTCATCTTATGAAAAAACCTGGTGTTTTTGTTGCCCTCTTTTAACCAAATTTCCCTAGATTTCTGTCTCCATGAAGTTTCTTTAAATAAAACTTATTTCTTGTACTCCTCCAAATCCCTCTTTCTAGTCTCTACCTCCTCGAGAAAAGGCTTCTGGTTTTCTAAAGGATACATTGCTAAAAACTTCTTTATTCCACACTCTAAGATCCTTATTTAAGAGCCTTCAACTTCTCAGCAAGGCAATGACTGCTAAACCCTGCAATCAAGTACCCAATCCACCACTTTCTTACCAACTCTTTGAACCCATCGGTCCCATCCATCACAAGTCACATATTTTCAAAATGGAAAGGAGTCTTGCCTTTTTGAACCCCTCCCCCCTCCAGAATAATGGGACAGTGATCACAAACAATCCTAGGGAGTGCACATTGAAAGACACCCGAAAAATGGTCCTCCCACTCATCAAAGACTAAAAAGTGGTCCAACCTTGAAGCTACTTGAGAATTAAAGTCACCACACCACGTGAATTGACCATCAGAAAGAGGTAGATCCTTCAGTCTCAGTCCCTCAATGACCTCAAAACACCTTCTCATCTCTACTGTCAAATTGAACTCATTCCTCCTTTCCCTTAGGAATCTAACAGAGTTGAAATCCCCTCCTACACATCAAGGATCATCCCACAAACCTTTAATTGCACCCAATTCATCCCAAAAATCAGTTTTTTTCCTTCAAGAGGACTAGACCATAAACACTAGTGAACACCTAGACAAAACCATCTTCCACATTCCAAAAACGACCAAAATTGGTGAACCCTCTACACTCCAACTTCAAAAGATCCAAAACTCTATTGTCCCAAAAAATCAAAATGCCTCCTGATGCTCCCCTAGCATCAACTGCACCCCAGTCCAAAAAACTTCCCACACCTAAACTTTTCACCACCTTTAACAACGTCTCCTGCACCTTTGTCTCAAGAAAATAAACCAAATCTGCCTTCTGGGATCTAACCACCAACTTAATCAACTTCCTTTTATCCCGGTCATTGACCCCTCTAACATTCCAAAAGAGGATTTTGATCTTCATCAGTCAATTGGAATCACTTCCCAATTGTTCCTACCACTCCTTCTAGAGGCAGTCATAGGATCTCCATAACTAACCGTACAATCCATTCTCCTAAGCCCCCTTTCGAATCATGAAACAAACACCAATTTCTTCTTCCTCCCTTTGCAAGGGATCCCGCCACAAGCCTTCTTCCTTAACTTCCTCAGCAACAAATTTCTTCTTTGCACCCCTCAACCGACATTCCCAAAAATTTGCTAAACTCTTTGAACTTGGAGAGCTCCTTATCAAAAAGCAGATACTCTCCAAGGGAAGCATTCTGAGGGAAAACAACCTTTGAACCATCATGCAAAACCATAGATAGAGACCCCTTCACAACTTCAACCCCTATCTCCAGCACACCCCCTTCTCGCTCAGGGGATCCTCCCCAAACCTTCACAAGATCCACAGTCCCTTTGCAGTCCCCACCCAGATCAACAAAAGCTGACACCCAAAAAGGAGTAGAAGAAGAAGTGGTCCCTTCCCCCCAGGAAGAAAGGGACGAAGAGAACGTACCTTGGAACTTGAGAGCTTTTTCTAGAAAGGCATCATCTACTAAGGGCTTCAAGGCCACCTCCAAAACCGTCAGGTTTGACACGCAAGGATTGAGACCTTTAAAAAACCCCATTGCAGTCAACGGACTGCTAAGGCATTGATCGTGGAGATCTTCTATGAGAGGAGAGTGAGAAGTGGACCCAGAAACAGAGACCCCAAGAAGCTTCTCCCCTCTCCTTAAAAGGCAAGCCCAACCCACTTCCAAATGGGCTTTACCTAAGGGAGGCCTTTTAAGGCAAACTCCCTTCTCTGAGCCCAATAAGGCCTGGGATCCAATAGCATGGCCCAACACCAATGTACCCGCTCCACTAATCTCTTGCCCATCACCAGAAAGGAACAGGCTGGCCTCTGCACCTACAATTGCTCCCATCACATCAGGAACAGTGCCCTCTCTCCCTTTTATAGGGATCAAGGGATCATCCAACACCACCTAGCCAACCCCTTTCTCAAAGAGATCTCCAACCACTCTCTAAAGGGACGCATGACCCAACCTCACCCTCATACCTCCCCCCCCCTTCCTCTGCAACGCCGCAAGGGTTACACCTTACTCTTCCATGGAGGAGTCTCCCACCACAGCTAGATCGCGATACAAGTGGAATCAACCACCACCTGCAGAGAACTAGGGAGATTCCACCCTCTGACTCTAATGAGAACCCTGGCCCACTACAAATTCCCGTGTTCCGCCATATCCTTGTCAATGGCCACAAAACAGCCACATGCTTCCCCTAGTTTTTTGAACAAAGATGCAAAGGGAGGCTTAGAATTCTTTCACTAGTGTGTTTTTTTTTTTTTTTTTTTTTGAATAGGTGTATTGTTGAGAGGCCCAAGGCTCCTTATAACCAAGCCCCCTAATAATCTTGTTAGAACAAATAATCAACAACCTTGCCAAATGAATCTTCTTGTCCAAACGCAAAAACCCCACCAACACCCAGGATAGACCTCTCCCATTCCTTTGAAGCTTCTTCAACCTAGCAGCAACTAAACATCAAATTGTAAACAGCAGCTTGCGTTACATAGGCAACCCCCATGGGGTGCTCTCTAGAAGGTTAAAATGCCCTCAATTTGATGAATATTTGTCTCAAACACCCACCTATCCCCTTTTACGCCTCCTAACTACCTACTCTAAACCAAACCCTCCTCTGAAATTTGCCCACAAGGTTTTATATTAAAAAAATAATCTCCAAAGTTAAATTCGTGTAGGAAGAAGGGAAGGAACCACTCCTGCATCTCTAATTAGGAGCCAAATTAAACACCTTTTCCACATCATTGGAATTGACACAATTTTGCCACGCAACTGAACACACCTAAGAAATCTCAATTAGGTCACCTCAACCACAAAGTGCAATGACATAATCTGCACAGAGAAGATCAGAGGCCCCAAACTACTTCCATGACTAAGATGAAAAGGAAAGGTGATAGACAATCACCCTGTCTCAATCCCAAGAAGCAACTGAAAAACATGCCAGCCAACCATTGATCAGAACTGAATACTCAAGCAATGAAAAAATAAGAATTAAATCCACCTCCTCCATTTCTCACCAAAGCCCATATGCTACAACATTTACAAGGAAATCCCAGTGCATCTAAGCATAATGCTTTTGAACTTCAAAATAAATCCCAAAGTCCTGCTCCTGATCCAAGGCATTGATTATCATATCAACACAGCATTAAGTATCTGTCTTCCCTCTAAAAAAATATTTTAAGATGAAGCAAGACTCTCCTCACTACATGATTTATCCTCAAAGCATTCCCTGTTTGAATCACCACTCTTATTGCAATCATGAAATACAACTCCAATCATTATAGAGGATGGTTATCATATCTTCCCTGGAGAGAAGGATCCCATTAAGGACCACTTTCCTGTGATGATGGCTACAGCTATAAGCATTTATTACATCACAGAAATTATGGTATTCCTATTCCTCTTCATCTTTCTAGAGGATGGTTCTCATAAAACAACACCATCTTCCCTCAAGAGAAGGATCCCCATTAATGATCATATTCTGTGATGGTTGCTTCAACAATAGACAGTTAATATATCCCAGAAAACTATAGCATTCCTATTTCTCTTCAACCACAACTAGCTCGATTTATTCCCATAGAAAATCATTTTCATATCAGCTCACCTCTTGAAATCCCTCTTCTTTCACATCTTACCCTTCAACAATAGACAGTTAACATATCCCAGAAAACTATGGCATTCCTATTTCTCTTCAACCACAACTTGCTCAATTTATTCCCATAGAAAATAATTTTCATGTCAGCTCACCTCTTGAAATCCCTCTTGTTTCACATCTTACCCTTCATTCTAAGGATAAGCCCTCCTTGTTTGTCTGGTTAAACCTAGCTATCTTCAACAATCATTAATTTCCTCACCCAACATTTCCAAACTCTTCTCCTCCATTGTCTTAATTCCCCTTTAGACTTGTCCAATTGACCAGTTAACACATAACTATGAAACCTCCATGCAAAAAATCCCCCCACCAATCCCCTGATTTTCCTTTCTTTTTTTCATAAAATCCTCCCCCTTGAGACACATGTTCCAAACCAAGAAGGAAATATCCACCTCCTCAAAACTCAATCAACAGTCAAACTAAACACGAGCATGACCAATAAGGGACTAAAAATAATGCTGAGCTATAATCCAATGAATCACTACTCTCCACCAGCCTGTTGACCAGAGTTAAACATTTCCTACCACATTAAAGTTTGGACATAGTTATGAAACTCCAACTGTCATAAGTGAATATGCTGTAAGTAGTTGAACACGGGATAACAAATAGGTCCAAAATGCTATGGTGAGCAATAATGAATGATATTGACTTGAACTTACCCTGCTTTAAAGAAAGGCTTCTTTATGTGTTTTTCCAAAAGTTTCCTGGCATGCTCCCGAACCTAAAAACCAAATTGGACAGGAATAAGCATGAATGTTGGTAGAAAGTTGCATGCATGAACGACACTGTGTTGAAAGATATCTCAATCAATTCATCAAATAGTTCATGCATGTCAGAACCGTCCATGAATAACTACTATATTAATCCAACTAACAATTAGGAAGGAAAAGTCAGATCAGTTCTACACAGTGGCATTGATCAACTGGATACCTATGCAGACTCATTAAGAATATTCTAAAAGCCCTATTGTTTGGCATTGATTAACTGGATACTTTAATTGAGTGTTAATGTATACTTCTTCCATGCTATAATAGACAGAAAATAATTTATAAAATCAATGAAAAAAAAAAAAGATATTTGGTACTAGAATTATGAGGACCCAAAAGTCATTAGGAGCGTACAGGAGAACAGGAAAACAACAAATATATAGCAAGGTCACAGGCTCACAACAAGATCAACAAGTAAATTATCTCTAGAAGTTAAGCAATCCTCGAGAAAGGCCCCTAGCATCAATTGCTTGTCACTTGCCCAACTACTCCACAACTTGGTTGGACAATCTAAAAATTGTTGAGACTCCTTCCACTACAAGAGCGTTAAGAATGTTAACTCTTAATGACCTCACCTCATTCAATCACAAGGTTACGATCTCTACCTTTTGGCTAACATGAGAGCCACTAGCTTGAAGAACACCTCACACCACAGTGTCACAATGGTTTCTAAATACACCAACAATCCCCCAATGCCCCTGGTTACCAAGGAACGCTACCAAATTAGGGCAATCAAGAGGAAGGGCTTACCACTCTATGCAGGTACCCATCACTCCCCTGATATAGCTATAAGTCTTTCCCAATCCATCATAACCAAGGAAGCACCCAGAAATTCCTTAGAAGCAGAAAACCAGAAGGACCTGAGGTAGTGGATGGCTTCCACAAATACGTTGAAGATCTCCACTAATCTACTAAGCTTTTGACAAATCCTTTCCAACAAAATCCGCCAATGGTCCAAAGTCCCCAGACTGCACAAGCATCATTTGGAGCTCTTGTGTGCCACCCAAGGTGGCTTTTTTTGCTTGGGAGGCGACTTGGGGGGAAGCCTTAACTTTGAATCTTGTCCAGAGGAGGGGGTTTTCTTAGACAAATAGATGCTTTCTTTGCCACTCTGAATAAGAAACCGTTGATCACATTCTTCTCCATTGTACAAAGACAAGGAATCTTTGGCAACTGTTGTTTACTCTCTTTGGGGTGTCTTGGGCTCTCCCCTCTTCAGTTAAGGAGATGCTCCTTCGGTGGCATGGGTCTTTTTTGGGTAAAGGTCACAAAAAGCCTTGGGAGGCTGCCCCCTTATGCATCTTTTGGACCATTTGGAAAGAAAGGAACATGCTTGCTTTTGATAATGCCGAGTTATCGGTCCAAAGGATGAAAACTCTTTTGTTGGTAATTTATGGTCTTGGACTAGGGTGTTTGTAGATATAAACCCTAATTCTCTTATTAGCTTCATTGATTGGCTAAGTTCTAAATGAGGGCAGGTGATTTTTTTGTTTTCTCCCTCCCCCACTTGACTAAGCCTTTTGGCAGCCAATGTATACTTCCAATATACTTTAGGACATTGTTTAGGCATTTCCCTTTAATAAATACTCCTTGTTTTACCTATCAAAAATAAATTAAGGAAACAGCATGACAAATAAACAGGAAACATAGATATCAGAAGCAAAGAGATGTTGTCGATTTCAGGTTCTGATTTCCAGAACAGAGTTGTAATAGAGGGGTCATGAAACAAGGAAATAAGAAATCTCTAGTCTCTACCACTGGAAACAATATATATGCTAGGATATTGGATAAAAAGAGACTGATCCCCCATCATAGATCTTCCCATAAACAAATTTTGAACCATCCCCAACTGAAAAGTAACTAAAATAAGAGAAATCATGATAACTCTAGGGAAGAACTTTACAAGGACATCCATTCAACCACCTAATCAAAACAATTTTGTCTCATTTATGGGGTTGTAGACCATTTATGATTTGGATAACCTTGTGCCACAATGATTCACTCATCTTAGAGAATCTCCATAATCACTTACATATAAGAGTTATATTCCTCAGTGTCATAGCACCATCCAAAACCACATAGCTCCTTCACACTTTAGTTTGTGACCTAATTCCAACCAATCAAGTGATCTCTGTTCCCTACCCCCAAATCTGGAGTGCGGGAAGTCAATGTTGAACACTCTCAATCCTAGACATAACCATAACAAAGACCTTAAAAATAAGTAAAGAGTACATTGAACATTCTTCAAACATGCTTGAACGCGCATGTTCTCTCAACATGTCATTGATAAGGATGAGGGAGCACAAGAAAGACTATTCAAGGAGAACAAGAATCCATTTTTAAAACATGTAACTGAAACAATTTATTCAGGGGGAAAAAAAAAGGAAGGAAAAATGAACTAAGGATAAAGTCAAGGAAAATAAAATTAAAATTAAAAAAAAAAACATAAATACAGAAACAATAAAATAAAAAAATAATAATAAAAACTAAACCAAGTGAAAAAAGACATCCCATGCAGAAGCATTAAACTTGAGGGTGAAGAAACCCTGACAAACTCCTCAGACAAAGAAGCATCTCTTTCTAGTCTTATCATCCACTACTTGGTATGCAAACTTCAACTTCCAAACAAAAGAATCCCACTCCTTTGGAAAAGTCAATCATTGACTTCCATTACTCTAGGAAACCAAAGAGAGAGGAATCACCGAATCACCTTTGACACAGAAGTTGCTAGTGTCTAAAAGGATACAACCTTTGTTTGCTAAGATTAAGCAAGAACCTCTGCATCTATAATCCTATGACGACTGCATCTCTTCCAAATGCCAATAGGTTGAGCAGCTTGTTTAACAGGTATACTTGCTGATTCTATATAAATCCCATGAAGAGAAAATACATTATCTAAAAAGGCTACCAAACACAAATATAAGAACAAACATAGTGATACATTTATGTGAAGATATGTTTATATATTCAATTTAAGATAATATCATTTGATTTCCAAAACTCATCTCTAATATAAATGCCCACATTTCACAGCAAATATCTAAGATTAAAACAAATAGTTCAAACAGAAACAAGATAAATTTAAGTTAATCATAAACTACCTTGTTCTCCATAGAGCAAAGTGCAAAACTCCAACCAACACTTCTATTAATATTACATAAGAGAGCATCAATCCACTCACTCTTGCCTGAATTGGGGACCCCAGTCACTACAGTCAACTCTCCTGGCACAACCTGATCAAAATAAAAAGTTCAACAAAAAGAGTGGATTCTACCTTTAAAACTAGTCACTTATACATGTTCATGTTACCCAACGAGTGTTGCATGCTTTGATCACAAAACTAAAATTTAAATTATAAAAAGCTTCCACTTACAAAATAACAAGGGACATCAACACGCATGCGTTAATATAGTTTTGGATGCATAAGTTTGGGAATAATTGTGCTTTTATTGCATGAGCTTAATCTACTAGCATAGATTTTCTTGACAGCCAATCAGTCATTGTAAGGCATGTGGCAGATTTTTTTTCCCTGCTATCAACTGGCTCATAAGTATTCAGTATCAGTTCATGGAGGAGGTATAGTTGAAAGTCTGTTATCAGATAATCTAGAACCTTTTGAAATTTGGGATGAGGGTTGCTAGTTTTTATTCTGCTTCCAGGCATCAAATGATTTATTAAAAAAAATTCCTATTTTTGACTTTTATCCAGATATATTAAACTAATCTTTCAGTCACAGAATGGATGATTGATAAAGGCAGTGAACAAGCAAATGGAACTAACCCCTTCTCAGGTTCAGTTACTGAGTGGGCTTCAACATCAAGAATAAATGATTTTCAATTACTAGGTAGGTTTCAATGTTAAGAATAAAATATTTCCAGGCCCCTTTATCGCTTAAGATATGCAGTTCAATACCTTCGGATAATATTTAGCCACCATCTTCCATGAAGAATTCACACATAAAACATAAGAATCAAAAGGCAGTTTTGTAATTCAAAAGGAAAATTATACCCTCTTATCAAATGGATCCTAAGAAGATTCAAACTACTAACCCCTCAAATACAAGTAGACCATAACACTAAATTGAACTTAAGATTTAACAAAAATGTCTGTTAGACCTAAGTTCAGAGCATCCTTCCCTGATGTATCCAACATTACATTTGACTATTCTTCTCAAACCACTCAATACTTCAAGGTACACTTAAATTTAATATATTCTTCAGAAGTAATGACAAAGCCAAAGGAAGGTTAAAAATAAAATTTATAAAGCAATCAAGACATAAATGAAATATTGTACTTACATTGTATAATCCATTCAGACCCCTCCATCCAGTTGAAACACCAAGCTCAAAACCAAGAGTGTGATGATAATATCCATCAATCTCATTAAAGTAATGGCTAAAGTTGAACAATCCTTGAATAGGATATATCTCAGCATTCTCAATTACTTCTTTCAGAACATCAGGTCCTAAATACATAAGCACCTGAGAACATAATTTAACAAATAATCAGTGTTTCAACTTTTATCTTTGCAAGAGAGAACTACACCAAAATAAATGCAATGGTTCCCAGAACAAATATTTTTTGCTAGAACCTGGCAATTGAATGTTTATCACAAGCATGAATGCCAGCTAAAGTGCACAACATGCATCACAGACAGCATGATGCATAGACAACAGTTACTGTGTCACATTTATTATATATCCACTCAATTAATGTCATTTTTACTCTCTATCCTTTCTTAGAATAAACATAAAGCAGCTAATGGGTATCAGATGAAGTTGGCGAAATTATCAAAAGATAATACATATGATGGAAGGACGACTTGACACACTGGGGAAACACAAGAAAAGTCCACCAACTTCATATTGATACATATGCTACAAAATGCAGCAAGACGTTCTCAGTATTTGATGGAGAAACTTTGATGATTTTCACCACATGATGAACTCAATCAAATTATTAATAACAAACATGTAGTATTTCAAAGGGAAACCTCTAGAAATAAAATTATTATTAAATAATGTAGTCAAAACACCCTAAAATTTTCTTATAAATAAAGCTAAAATTTTAACATTAAACTAAATATTGCATTATTATGTGTGCAGACATTTATATCAAACCTCATTCGCATCTTTGAAATGTTCAACTTCATTTTTCTTAGGCCATTTTACTCGCCAACATCTGCCATCTCACAAAAAATGAGGAGTTATCAGAAATTTTTCAACAAAGTAAACAATATCAGCACACAATCATGTAAACCTTTCTCTTCCAAGGCGGCGAGCAAGTTCTTCAGCTAAGGCAAGACCAGGTGCATCCCCATCAGTTGCAAGTATAATGCGAGATGCCTATAATATTAAAAATAAATAAAAGACCTATCATTTCTGCATTAATTCATTGTAACTGAAAACCATAAACCTCCTTTTACCAACCTTCTCCAGGTACTCCTTGCAGTTCCATAGATACTGATATTTTATGTCCTAGCTTTACAAAAAATATGGAAGGGGCATCAGATCCAAATTCTCTATACAAAAGTATATAAAAAGCATTAATGCTTTGCATTTATGAGGCAACACAAGGGGCAAAAACTGACATCTGAATAGAGAAACCCCTACTAAGAGCCCTGTGCATTATAATTATAAGACTAAGAGCCTGGACAAACAGAAAATATTAGCCAAAAAAAATAATGAAAGCATGATAGAGGATGCCTAGAATTAGTATCATAATGCAATCTGTAGATATATTCATGCAAAGAGAAGTGAATCCCAAAATGTGTAGTTATACTGTACAGTTTATATTGCAGTGCTTGATAACAACCCCAAGACGCGAGTTGAAATCATTTTTTTTTTATGGGTAAAAAGCAATATAATAAAAGCAAGGCACTCCAAAGAAGCGTCCCAAAGTAAACAGGAAGTATACAAAGGGCACCTAAAAAGCACCTCAAAAAAGAGTAGGGGACTCAAGTTGAAATCAATTGACGACAACCAAGTAGCTAAGAGAACATGGATATTCTTTTTTCTCTTTTTCAATATTTTGTATAAGGGAAAAATACCGTAAAAAGGCTAGGGATATCAAAGAAGGATGGGGTACCTTTCCCACATAAGTTGACGTTAGAGAAAGAAAAAGAAGAAAGAACCAGGAAATTAACATTTAACACTAAATGTAACAACTAGAGATCCAAACCAAACACCCCACCCCGCTGAACAAAATAAAATAAAATAAAAACTACTAAAGATCAGCCTCCCTACTTAGACTATGAGGGGAGATGATAATCCTCAAAAGGGCCTGAATTCTCCTCAAAACAGTCACCAAAACTTCCAAGGGCTTCTGCTCCCCATGATTCCAAGGAAAGAAACACTTAGGAATCTCTTTCCATAGGGAAACTCAAGATGCCCAATTAGATGTCATAATCAATCTTCCAAGAGTGAAAACAGCTCAGCCTTAACAACTGCCCTAATGCCCTAATGCCCAACCAAGTTGAAGCTCCCAAAAGCACAACCATCAAAATTTAGCTTAATGCCACCAAAAGGACTCTGTTAGATTGACTTGTAGGTAAACTAAACTACCTCACCATTACTCGTCCAAACATTTCTTTTCTTGTAAGTGTTGTTAGTCAATTCCTACAGTCACCATGTGATAGCCATTGGGATGCTGTAATCCGCATTCTTCGATATATCAAAAGCACACCAGGCCAAGGTGTGTTGTACGAGAACAGAGGTCATACCCAGGTTGTTGGTTACACAAATGCAGATTGGGCTGGCTCACCCACGAATAGACGTTCCACTTCCGAGTATTGTGTTTTTATTGGAGGTAACCTAATATCCTGGAAGAGTGAGAAACAAGATGTAGTGGCCAGATCTAGTGCTGAAGCCGAGTATCAAGCTATGGCTCTGGCAACATATGAACTTATATGGCTGAAACATCTTCTTCGGGAGTTGAGATTTGGAAAGGATGAACAAATGAAGCTCATCTGTGACAACCAAGCCGCTTTACATATTGCACCCAATCCAGTCTTCCATGAAAGGACCAAACACATTGAAGTTGATTGTCACTTCATTAGAGAGAAGATCGCATCAGGATGTGTGGCGACTAGTTTTGTCAATTCAAATTATCAACTAGTAGATATTTTTACTAAATCTCTCAGAGGTTCTAGAATTAAATACATTTGTAACAAGCTTAGTGCATATAACATATATGCTCCAGCTTGAGGGGGAGTGTTAGATAGTGTACAGTTATTTCAGTTATTTACTTTTCCTTTTTTTTCCTTATTGTATTGTGGGTCCCACTAGCATGTATATATATACCCAAGTCCAATGTGTATTATTAATAGTTTTTAATAACAAAAATTAGGGATTCTCCCTTTTCTTTCTTTTCACAGACTCTTGTGACAAATAATTTCCTCCTTGATCTTCCTACTCATGGAAGCAGTTTTCAAATCATAGAAGTGATAATCAACTAATCAAAAAGAAAACAATATATCGCATTATCTACCATAGGTCCCTTTTTTTAATGGGTAAATTTTTGTCCCCATTGTGACTTGAACCTGGAACCTCCCACAACCCCTCCCCATCCCTTTACCACTTGAGCTAGGCCTCAAGGGCATCTACCATAGGTCCCTTTGATCCTCAAAGATCTTGGCATTCTTTCCAGCCAAATCACCCATCAGCTATAAGAGCACACCACCAAAGCACTCGAAGTATACCCCTTGTTTTTAAAGCCCTGAAAGGTTATGACCAGCATACTAGAGATATCCTGAGGGGTTTGCCAAGGATTTGGATAAAAAGGTATGGCAGCCAAGGGGGTGTTAACCATTGTTCTGCTACCTATATTTACTTCCATAACAAACCATAGAAGAACTTCACTTTTTTAGTCATCTCTAAAGTCACTTACAGACTAGGGCCATATTTTCAAAGAACCATGCGTAGACCTACTCTCCTTTCATGCTAACTTAGGTTTGCACAAGTCTCATGCCTATCTAAATCATCTCTGATGTCTTACCCATGATCCTATCAAAGAAAATTGCCTTGAAGTTTCTAAATTGTAGCTGCCACCATTTCTGTCATCTGTCAACTAGTAAAATGTGTGCAAACTGTCTTCCTAGTTTTTGGTATCACATACCATATTAGATCATGTATCATATATCTTATTTTTATCACATTTCATATCATGTTATATATTTGTCAATAATCTTACATAAAAAAATAAAATAAAAAGTAAAGAATAAAAGACCCATTGGGAAACCAATAAGCCGATACTCCTTGATTCGGAGTGTCACCTTCTTTCTAGTAAGGATCCATTAGAAGAGTCCTCTGGCATTGAACATTACAAACCATCTGATGGACAATTTTGATTGAGAGCAATGTCAAAAAAATTTTACAATACAGAGCTCCACTGAAGAACTAGTGGACAAAGTCTGTTCCTATTCTTCTCTTCTCTTCAGGCCACAAGGATTAAAGATTTGTAAGAATTCTTTGGATAGGAGTGAGTTTGCTTTCTAACTCAACAAGAAGGGATATTTCATGAAAAAGTTTGTTGTATATAGGCAGGGATTAAAAAATCAGATTATGTCAGAGACATTTCGCCAAAAAAATCAATTATCAACATTGGGTGAAGGGATACATCAACATATTAAAAAAATCAACCCAAAGACAAACACACAAACCTTTTCCGCAGATTCAAACACTTTTGTAGAAACTGATGGAGGCGCTCCATCAGGGACACTCACACAATTGTAGAATCCAGCTTCTTCCATTGAAAGTTTGTCTATTTCACCCTCAACCTAAATCAAACATTAAAATAATCAGGTGAAATATTTTTCAAATAACTGCCCACAGCAAGTGGAGAGAACATTATTTACAATGATTATATCACTTGCTTCCTTTATATCATCCACACCATAGAATATTTTTTCAGTGTCCTTTTCCTGCAGACCAATAGCAAAAAATGAAGAGATCAAAATTGGAATAACATCAAAATTTGTCCCTCAAAGCAGAAAGAAATGTTATGATAATAGCATTAGAGGAATTATGCAACTAAAGAACTAAAGTTATTAACAAATAGGAAAGGCCATTTCCCCAAATATCAGGAATGAAATCCCCTACAGTTTTTTGTTTTTTAGGTGGTAAGAGATGAAGACTAATGAAAAGAAGAAATGCAACAAGGAGACCTCATCAAGGATAAAGGAAAAAGGGAAATACTAAAAAATGACAAGAAACCAAAACCAACTTCTTCAATTTGGCAGATAAGATTTGACAATATGATGCAGATGAGATTCAGGCAATGGAGGTCCCTTCCACAGGTTTAAAATGCAGCTAAATTAGATATCATTCCATTTTATTAACCACTGTTTGTCAGTTACTTGAAGTAGATATCCAAACTAATACAAAAATACCTGCCAAAAATTCTTGTTAACATCCCGATATTTGCAACTCACAAGCACCCCATTTCTTCGATAAGTAAATGCAATAATAAACTGTCAAGAAAATCAGAAACCATCAGACATATCAATAATGGTCACATTTAGACAAAAGCAACAAGAATAAAATGTTAATCACTGGAAGGAAACTAATGTTTGTTATGTTGCCTTGTAGCATTATGATCCCTCTTTTCTTAGTTACCCTGATTGAGAAGAACAGGAGCCACTCAGTCCAAAATGAGGCAGAAAACCATTCATCTTGTCCCTCTTTTGCAACACAATAACTGAGGAAAACTTTAGAGCCATTTAGATTCACTTTGCACCATTAGAACTTATGAAAAGAGATCATAGCTAACACTCCTGACCTTTATATCAGCCTCACCAGAATTTGCTAATCCAAATCCAATTAGTACAATGCTAAGGACCAAACATTTGTCATATTTTTAGGTATATTGCCTATAGAAAAAACAAACCAGTTGCCTTATCTCAATCCCTTGATTCACGAATCCATACTAAACCTTTTCCTGGACATCAAAACTCAAAAACCAAACAAAAAGGAAGAGGGAGGTAAGGAAAATGGCCCCTCTCTCCTTGCTCTGTTGTATTTGAGAGAATAGAAGAATGGCCAAGTTTTTAAAGAGGAGGAGCTCACAGATTAGAGCTTGAAGGAGATCTTCAAAAAGTCCCTTTTGGAGTGGACTAAGGCCCCCATGGGGATCGACAAGTCTTCCTTTATTGGACTTTTTAGACCATCAAAGCTTGGGTTAGTTTGCATTCCTTGTTTGCATTTTCTATTCTTTTTGTGGTACTCTCTATATTTTCCTTGTACACATGGGTGGAACCCCATTTTTGTTAGGCACTCTTTAATGTGCCTCTATACACCTAGAAAAAATTCATCAAAAACAAAGTAGCTCATTGGTCATAGGATTAACTTTTGGCATAAAAGATATCATAAATGAGCTCTATTATATAGTGTTTTCATCATTAAACACCTTTTACAGAAAAGGTGAGACCAGAAAACCCTTAAAGTCAATTCATCCTGATCAATGTCATTGAAAAAGAGAATTCATATATACAATTAGGGTGACTCAAACCCCATAATTAATCATTAAAGATAAATGAAGGTGACAGTATTTTTCTTGAACTGAGTGCCAATATGCACCTGATCGCCATATGACTTTTGCATGACAGAATTTCTTGCCAATGTTTTTTCCGATATCATTCGCTCTCCAAAATATGCAACTAGCTGAAACAAGGCCAATTAGGAAATATTAACTATTTTGCATAAGGCAAACAAAATAAATTTACTATAAATATTGCTAAACAAGACCATCATAGTAAAAAATAAAAATAAAATAAAATAAAGACTAGTACTCAAACTTGAAATAATAGTAAGAAAGACCTTTAAGGGGGAGTATTAGCTTTCTAGATAGAAACAACTAAAAAATTTACAGAAATATAATAAATAAAAACAAATAAAAAAGGATTTAGGAAAGAGAAGCATAGAAAAAACTTTGTGCCATTGAGAGAAAAATGTGAGGATGGTGTTAGGTGAAGTTTGGTTTTCTAAAACTACAAGAGGCCATGGTATGCATATTTTATTTGAGTTTGCAGATGAAAACTTTCAGCTTTCATAATCATAGAACATTCCAGATTATAAGGGCTTATCTATTAAGTCTTTTGTTGAAAGGGAAGTCTTGTAGAAGAAAGTTCCACAAATTGGGGGGTTATGAAGAAGGATTGTGGTCAAAGTTAGAGGTCCAGGAGAACTCCCTTCCCATTTTGGCTGGAATTCTGTGGATAGATTGATTGATAAAAACCTGGGCATTGAAGGCATTGCTTGCATCAATTCCTTCTCACCAATGGTTTCTCAAAATTGAATTATATCAAGAAAACAAAGGACCAATTTGTTTTTGAGCGATGAGGGATCAAATACCCAATCATCATCATCAAACTTCCAATTGTCCTATGGATGAGCCTAATCTCCTAACTTCCATGACATGTTCACAATTGAGCAAATGACGAAATGTAGAGAACAAGGGTACAATTTTTATTTTTTATTTTTTTTGATAGATAATAGAGAACAGGGGTACCATATAAATCCTATTCATGAAAAAAAGTAGTGCATGATAAGCCTTTGAGGCTAGGCTCACATAGAAAGGATTCGAGTGGGATGGAGAATGTTCCAAGTTAAATTCCACATAAGGAAAAAAAAAATACCTATTAATAGAAATGTTATGTGATAAAAACACTCTTAAAAGACCAAACTGGTTAAACCACCCAATCAAGTTCATTGGCAATAAGACAAGTGAAAAGACAAACCTCACTACAAAGTGGTTTTAAACCCAAACTTTCTTCTGTGATTTCTCTTTTGGGCTTAATTTTGGTAATTTGGTTCAACCTTCCATATGATGAGCTGTCATTTACAAAGGCCTGCAACCAAATGGAAAACATTAGGCAAGGGGATCTCACAACCAATAATGAATCCAAAATTTTATAGTAAAAATTAATTATATATCAAACTTGTGTGACAGAAGTATCTTACCCGTATGTTACCTCTCGACCCACATTTTCCTCGATGACACATCCATACAGCATGATCCCTATGGTACTCAAAAATGTTTGTAATTAGATATGAGTGGAGAACTATTGAAAAACAAAAGAACATTTAAATTTAAAAAAATGTAACATACCCATCTAAAGTGATGAAAAGAGATAAGCTTTTCTCCATTGAATCACCACCTTTACACTAAGGTGCCAAGAACAACATGTAAATACATATTTTACATTGAAAATAAAAATAAATAAATAAATGAATTAAAAAATTAAAAACATATATTTTAAAAAAAAAAAAAGCTCAACAAAAATGAATTTGCAAATAAGAAGCTAAAGGACAAATGAAGTCACATGTATCCAATTTGTACTAAATGGAATCCCCCCAACATACAAAAGGTTTTTGTAAGAAGTATTCTTTAGATGTTTGATCATTTTTATTAATATAGGTAATCTATCTGCTCACTAATCATTTTCATGGGTAAACCTTTTTTTTGCAATGGACCGCAAACTTGGGAACCTCCTACAACCCCAACCCAAACCCTGACCACTTTAGCCAGGACTCAAGGGCTACTCACTAATCGTCGTTTGAAATTGGATCCCTCCTTTTTTCTATCTCTTCTCCTTTCAGTATGAATCCCAAACTGCCGCCCCTTAAGACAAAGCAATAAAGGAGACATGATGTAGGACAACCCTAGGATGGTTGCCTACACTCAAGGGTAGGTGGGCTAGGGTTTTATTTTTAGGGTGTAAGGAGAGGAACAAGGAATAATCTTTATGGTAGAGAAAATTATAAGATAAGAAATAGAGAGAAAGAAGAAATAATGAAGAAAAGATGAAAAACCTTAGAGTCTCACTAAGGCCTTCTAGGAGTCTCACCTAGAAGAAAAATCAATGGAGTCTCACCATTGAGGGTTGCAACCTTGCAATAAAAGAAAGTATAATATTATTCATCAAATTCATTCCTTTGATTTACATTGATTAACCTATTTATAGGCTTCTCTAAGAAATCCAAAGTCTACTAGGACTTTAATAACCTATTATGATTCTAATTCTAATTATAACATCCAAAGTCTACTAGGACTCTAATAACCTATCATGACTCAAATTCTAATTATATTATAACTCAACTAGCTAATCCTAATTAGACTCCAACAAATATTAATCATAATTTAACTCCAAGTAATATTAATCCTACTTTAATTACAACTAATACTAATTCCCTTTCTTGATATATATCTTGAATATTCATCCTCATCAAGACAACTATTCATCCCCTATTCTCCAACTCCACAACAATCTTTTAACTTCAATAATTTATTTTTTTAGTTTTCCATCTTTCATCAAACATGGTCAACATTTCCATGCATTGATGCAAGACCACCATTTATTAGCGTCAATTGCCTCTCTGAAGCACTTTCTCTACCACACGTCTATCACTCAAAAAATTTGTACCTTTAGATAGTGGCAGTCTGTTTTTAAACTAATTGTGTCATCCTTTTCTTATTGAGCCAGATGAATCGAGGGCCTTAAGTCATACAGTAGTTTTCCCTAGGAAAAGGACCATAAAAAGACTTTATAGCCTGTTTAATAATTAAGTCAGTTTTGAAGATAAACCATGAAAATTCTAATACCATATAAAATTATCCACCTATGTTTCAATTGGTAAATAGATGACTCCAGGTTTGTTCTTATTTACCCTGTTTACCTGATATAATTCAATTAGAGAATAATCCAGTAAATCAAAGCAAGAATTTGTAAACCTATATGTTAGATTGAAGTCATCACCTGATTGTTGTTTGGTAGCATGAAGATGGTGTTCACTGTACACATGGAAATCCATAAACCCACTTTTGGGTGTTCCAATTCATTTTATCTATAACCCTCATCCAACAACAAACATAGCAGCAAAAAATAAATAGAACTTAGAAACATATACCGTGGGACACGTCAAGTGACTGTACTGCCCAGTTTTAAGCATTTGTGTGTCAAAGCCTATCACCTCCAGTTTCTTCTTTAAAACGTTGAGTCGGGCGGACGAATTACTGGTGTCTTCTGGGTTCTCCGAATAAACTTCAAGAACCAAAGAAAACCAAAAAATAAAATAGTGTTCAATAAGCAATTCCAAAAAACAAAACAAGGCGCGCGTTCACACACACATATATATGAGAAGAGAAGGAAGACCTGGTCCGGGGACATTGGAATGGGAAGTATAAGGTAAGGCGAAGGTTTTGAGGGAGATTGGGAGGATTCTGGAGTTGGGTTTTAAAGGAAAGGCGGAGATGATGCCGGGCGAGGAAAGGTTTAACTTGAGAGGCAGCGTGGAAGGAGTGGGTTTGAGGAGGTGTTTGGAGGCCATGAGGATGGTGCGTGAAGAGGAGATGACTAGCCTCTGTTGTTGAAGAAGAAGCATTTGAGGGTCTGAGACTCGGAGTTTGAGAAAGAGCGGCGAAAAGGGCATCAACAGAGTGTTTGTTCATCAGCAGTGCTCCATGGCCTCTGCCCCCTGAACAACTTGGGAACGCTCCCCCTACCCTCTGCTTTTCCCTCTCGCACATTACGCCTCACTCCCCATTGGAAGCGGACAGGCCTTAGCCCAATTCGCTGGAACTAGGGCTTTCGGCCCAGGGTCTCTCAGGGTCGGGCCGCTCTGGCCTCTTTTCGCGTTCAAAATCTATTCTTCTATGTTTATACTATATATAAAGTGTTTGTATACTCTCTTTTTTTCCCTTAAATATCCTTATCATTTCATTGATTTAGGTCTTCTTATTATTTTATTTAATTAATTTAAATAATATTTATCTTTTTGAAAGACCTAAAAATTAATTGAAATAATATTTCTCTTTTTAAAAAATCGTCATAATTTAATTAAAATAATTTTAATATGAAAGTTTAATTATATTTCTTCCTTACTCTTATTTTATACTTTATACTTTGATATTATCTATTTCATGTAAACATCACTATGGTAAAAGATATTTCTTTAAAAAAAATAATAATTTTTACATAGAAATCCACCTTTTCAAAAAAACAATTTTTTGATAATTTTTGTTATATATCTTATTCTTATCCTATCTCATATATAATCATTTTTTAAAAAAATAATATTTTAGTATGACCATAATTATAAATGTATAATAAACTTATATTTTTAAATGACAATTTTGAAAAAATATTATATTTTATTAAAATAGATTCACAACAATTTTTTTTATAGAATTTAAAAAAAAATACGCATAATTATGATAAATAATTCTTCATTAGCGTTCGAGATTTAAAAGGTTGATCTTTTAATCTTATTAAATTGCATCTTAAATATATTCATCCCACTAAATTCTGTAGGGAATTAAACCGAATTCCAACGTGTGAGAAACAAAAATAGAGAAAAACACACGCCAAAGAAAAACAATCACACGCACAAGACAGTATTTACGTGGTTTGGCAATTTGCCTACGTCCACGGAGTTGCAGGGATATCACTATTATCAAGGAAGAATACATAGTACAACCACAGCGGCTACAATATTTTCTCTCTATATATAACATGGCAACCACACCACACTAAAAAACCCTAATTACAAAAGGTGGTTTCACAATGGGCTAAATGGGCCCAATAGGCCTCAGTAAATCTCCCATTAAAAAGTCATGCAATATTATTTGGGTCGGATCGTCAAACCGGATCAAACAAAACTAGGCTCCACAAAGCCCAACAAATCTCCCACTTGGAGACTAGTTCAATCACCAACATCAAACCGCTATCCTCCAAGAAACAATCCCTCATCCCTGCAACTCATCCTCTTGTCCTCAAGTTAGAAGACCAATTGAAGCTGCACACAGCTTCAACTTCTCAATAGTGACACCCTTAGTCAACATGTCTGCCGGGTTCTTAGATCCACAAATCTTCTCAAGTATTACCAGTTTATCTTCAACAAGATAACGGATAAAATGGTATTTTGTTTGTATATGCTTCGACTTTGAATGAAAAGCTGAATTTTTGGCAAGAAAAATTGCACTATGACTATCACTGTGTAGAATGTCCATCTCTTACTTCTTACCCAATTCATCTAAGAAACCATGTAGCCAAATCATCTCCTTTCCAGCTTTTGTTGCTGTAACATACTCAGCTCTGTAGTAGACAAAGTAATAATCTTCTATAAATTTGAAGCCCATGATATAGTTGTACAACCTAGAGTAAAAACAAACCCAGTAGTACTCTTTCTACTATCAATATCACCAGCAAAATCAGCATCTACATAACCCTGCAGTTTCAAATTTGCACCTGTGAAGCAAAGACATGTATCTAATGAACCCTTCAAATATCTTAGAATCCACTTGACTGCCTCCCAATGCTGTTTTCCAAGCCTACTCATGAATCTGCTCACAACTCCCACTGCATGTGCAATGTCTGCCCTTGTACACACCATATCATACATCAAGCTGCCAATAGTTGAGGCATAGGGCACCTTGCTCATATGGTCCCTTTCTTCTTCTGTCTTCGGTGACTGTTCTTTGCTTAGTTTGAAATGACTACCCAAGGGTGTGCTCACTGGTTTAGCTTCATTCATGTTGAACCTGCTGAGAACTTTCTTCACATACTCTGACTGTGAAAGCTTCAATGTACCATTAGCTTTGTCCCTAATGATTCTCATACCAAGGATTTGTTTTGCAGTTCCCAAATCCTTCATTGCAAACTGTTTGGACAATTGTTTCTTCAGATTATTAATCTTCTCAATGTTAGACCCTGCAATAAGCATATCATCCACATACAACAGTAATATGATGTAAGAATTGTTAAAAGACTTAACATAACAACAGTGATCAGCTTCACATCTCTTGAACCCAATTCTATGCATAAAACTGTCAAACTTCTTGTACCACTGTCTAGGAGCTTGTTTAAGGCCATACAAGCTTTTTCTTAGTTTGCAAACTAGATTCTCTTATCCCTGAACAATGAACCTTTCTGGCTGAAACATGTAAAGGTCTTCCTCCAAGTCACCATGAAGGAATGTTGTCTTCACATCTAACTGCTCAAGATGTAAGTTTTCTGCAACCACCATTCCCAGTAGAAGTCTGATTGTTGACATCTTCACAACTGGAGAAAATATCTCTGTGTAATCAATGCCCTCCTTCTGCTGGAACCCTTTAACAACTAATCTGGCCTTGTAACGTTTGCTACCATCATGCTCATTCTTTATTCTGTATACCTACTTGTTGTGCAAAGCCTTCTTTCCTACTGGCAATTCAGTCAGTTCCCATGTCTGATTCCCCAACAGGGAATCCATCTCATCCTCCATGGCTAACTCCCACTTGCTTGAATTCTCATCTTGTAAGGCTTCATCATAACACTCAGGCTCACCACCATCAGTCAACAGGAGATAATTTAAAACAGGTGAATAACGCTGCAGAGGTCTAATGTTCCTGGAAGATCTGCGAACTTCAACTACAGGTGTACTCAAATATACCTGTGAATTTACATTCTCTTTATCTTCTTCACCCCCTTTTTGGACAGTACTTTCAGTCAATTCATCTAAGTTGACAAACTCAGATTTCTTTTGATCTATCTCTGTAACATCTGACACTACAGTTGACCTGTCCTTGTACATAACCTGTTCATTAAATATCACATTTCTACTTCTGATGATTTTCCTGTTTTGTTCATCCCAAAACCTATAGCCAAATTTCTCATCACCATAGCCAATGAAAAAACATATTTTTGACTTTGCATCAAGTTTACTACGAGCATCAGAATCAATATGAACATAAGAAACATAACCAAAAACCTTTAAATGTGAAAACTTCACCTCTTTACCGCTCCAAACCTCCTTAGGAAGTCTGAACTCCATGGGAACTAATGGTCCTCAGTTTATCAGGTAAGCTACAGTGCTAACAGCATCAGCCCAAAAAGTTTTTGGTAGTCCAACATTAGGAATGACAATTTCGCGGGTTTCCCGGGTCACCCGCCCCGACCCGCCCCTATTGGGACGGGTATAGGAACATGGCAATCGGGGATGGGCCGGGTTCAGGATTTTTTTTAAAAACCCGAATTGGGTTCGGGGCGGGGTCGGGTGTAGTTATAATTTGACCCGCCCCGCCCTGCCCCGCCCCGCCCCGCCCCGCCCCGCCCCGCCCCGCCCCGAATATGAAATTACTACTTTACCCCCCACTTATAAATATTAGCTTCCTCTCCTCATTTTAGGTCTTCTTCTCTCCGTTCTCGTTCCTGTCGACGCTAGGGTTTTTCCTCCCACTCAATGGAGAAATCCATAAGATAATCCATTCGAAAATCCATTTCCTCTCGATTCATCCTTGTTTATCCCATATTCACAAGAAATCAAGAATCACAACTATTATCTTCACGTATCTACAAACCGGTAAGATTTTTTGTTGATTTTTTGGTTGAATGATGCCTTGATTTGGTGTTGTATTCCGTTTCTAATTCGGGAATGAGTTACGAGATTTAGGATTTTTCCATTTCCAGTTTCAGATTATTGAAGGATTTTTTTTTTCTATTAGTTTTCGGGTTGCTATTTAGGGGTGTGATTAATTGGGAAATAGTTGTGGGTTGATTTACTTTAGGTTCTCCATGGATTCCATGTGTGAGTTGCTGTCATCAGTCATCCACATGTAAGAGTGTTTCTATGCTAAACCTTTTTTTAGTTCAGTACCATTGGTAAATCAGTGTTTCCCAAACAAGTCTGAAACCATTTTTGTCCAAAAATTTCCTTAGTGTTAAGGTATTAATTAGGGGAGGTAGTTTTTTCTCTCTCTCCCTTCATTTTACTTAGGGATGGTGCCCTTTGTATACGATTTACCTACTTTGGTGTGCTTTTTGTTAGGCATTGTTAATAATATTTTTGTATTCCCATTAAAAATAAAAAAATCCTTAATATATATGCTTTTTCAAGATAGATTCCTCATAGAAGTTTAGTAAAAATGAAGTTGCTCAACCTTTTTGTTTAAAAAAAATATATTGTTCTTGGTAAGCCTCAGATTGGAGACAGCGGTTCTTTTCTCATCTGTTGCTCCTTGTTGTTGGGTGGTATGATCCTCATTCTATGCTTGATATGAAGTTCGGTATTTTGTTTGGTTTTCCCTTGACAGCCTTTTGGTAGGATGAAATCTTAAGGCTTTCAATCCTCCAATTTCACTTTCCAAGAAGCTAACCATTTCTCTCATCTGTTGAATCTTGATACTTTTTGAAGCACTTTCATCCTCAAGATTCTCACACACTCTAGTAAGCTCATGCACCTTATTTTCAAACAGAACTTCACGGACAGAGGAAGCCTGAAGATCAAAGTAGAATGTTGTAGCTTCAGCCTCCCATAGTTCAAAGTCATTGCTTCTTTCATGAAGCTCTGAATTCAACTTCTCTCATCTGATTCTATATTCTTCAATTTCTTCATGTAACATATCCAATTCAGACTCCAAGTTCCCATTCATCTTGCGAAGACATTCAATTTCCCTGTTCTGACTTGTGTTTTCTTCAGATAGTTCAAGAATCTGCTTCTTTGAATTTTCTCTTAGAAGTTCTGATTTTTCACATTCCCTCTTCAATTCCTCAACAGTGCCAAATAATTCTGCAGTCAAGTCCTGTGCAGCTTTGAGCTTTTGTTTTGCTTCTGAAAGATCCTTTTCCTTCTGGCTTAGCAAATCTTTTCCAACTGAAAGTTGATTGTTCAACTGATCACTTAAATTTGTAACTTCATGCAGCTCCTTGTCCAACTTCTCAACAAGCCCTTTCAGATGTAAATTTTCAGTTTCTTGCAGTCCCAATTTCTCTGTCAAAATTCCCACCTCCTCCCCAAGGTCACTGTTAACCCCATGGATATTGCCAAAATCTTCAGCAAGTGCTTTTAGTTCCCCTACCTTCTCAGACCAGAAGTTGTTCAAAACCAAAGACAGGTTACTGAGGGCAACAGTTTCATGGAGAATAACACTGTTTTCCTTTTCTAACATGCACTTCTCCTCCTTCACATCTGATAATTTTTAAAACAGATATCTATTTTCTTCAATCTCCTTCGAATTTTCTTCCTTCAATTCTACGTTGGCTCTCTGAAAGTCTACCAGCTTCTTACATAAACTCTCCACATCACACTTTACTCCCTCCAGGTGGTCTCTCTTGCTCACTTCTAGCCCCAACTACCGGTTCATCTCTAGAAGCTCATGTTTCTCGTTTTGCAGCACCAAAAGCTACTGTGCTGTGATCTTCAATTCCTGATCAAGTGTTTTATTCTCTAACTCAACTTCTGCACCATCTACTCTCAGTTGCTGAAGTACAGTTAACAGAAAGTGGCAGATAAGGACTTCAAATTTAGTGCTTAGTCATGCCAAATTCTCATGAATTTCAATAGTTGGTTCAATATATATATATATACATATTTTACTTGATCCTTGCATTATTCCCTTGCTTCTTTCTCACCAGGATTACTTATCCAGCACCAAATGGTTGTTTAATTTGCATATCAGTTCTTTATCATGTGAAGTATGAGGTTGTGAATGTGCAATTGGACATTTTTTATGTTCTCTATAGGCAAATTTATTTTCTACTGGTTATATGAAAGTTTAATTTTGTTTGACTCTAGAAATGCATTGAGGAATTCTGCATTCTTGTTGCTTCCATATTATGATAGCACAAAAACTTAGGTGGATCTAAAGGAAGAGATAATCTTGAAAAATTAGAATTTATTTGCATGGCCTCATGATAATTTGTATAATGATTCTTGGAATGTTTTGTTTTGTTTTCTGGTTATTACTTTTTAGAATATTCTTTGTTTGCTTTTGTTTGTTTTGTTTTCTGTTTTTTTTTTTATTTTCTTCTTATTTTCTTCTCACTTGCTGTGGTCTGTCCATATAAACTGCATGTGTCTTTCAGTTGCACTGCCCTCGATGCTTTTCTATTACATTTATTTTCCTATTAATGGAAACTTTGTTGACATCTTGCAATTCTTGGAGGTTAACCTAAATACAATCTTGCCTTTTAAACCCTTGCTTCAAGCCCTACCCAAGCTTTAGGTTATTAATTTAGGTTTGAATGTTTTACTTATAGACTTTATTTTATATTAAGAAAAATGACATCAGAAGAAGGGGAAAACTTTTCCATGCCAAGTGCGGGTTCAACTCCAATTACAGGCAGTACTTCAACTACTGATGGAACCTTGATATCTAAAAGAAGAAAGTTGACTTCGGTTGTTTGGAATGATTTTGATAAAATCATAGAAGATGGACAAGATTATGCTATTTGTAAGCACTGTAAGGGAAAGCTTAAGGCCGATAGCAAGAATGGGACAAAACACTTACATGTACACATAGATAGGTGCATGAAACGAAGAAATGTTGATATTAGGCAACAATTATTGGCAGTAGAGAGAAAAGGTCATGGAAAAGTTCAAATTGGTGGTTTTACCTTTGATCAAGAAATCTCAAGAGAGAAGCTTGCACGTGCAATTATATTGCATGAGTACCCACTTTCAATCATTGACCATGTGGGGTTTAGAGAATTTGCTACTAGTCTCCAACCCTTGTTTAAGATGGTTTCCCGCAATACGATTAAGGGTGATATAATGAAGATTTATGAGGTTTAGAAAGATAAGATGATTAGCTACTTAGAGAAACTTCAAAGTAGAGTTGCTATCACAACTGATATGTGGACATCAAATCAAAAGAAAGGCTACATGGCTATCACTGTACATTACATTGATGAGTCCTGGTTATTACACCATCATATTGTAAGGTTAGTTATGTTATTTTTTTTTAACTTGCAAAGTGTTTTTTTATTTGATCCTTTAATGATATTGTTTGTGTTAATGATATTTTTTATTCTTAATTTAGGTTTGTTTATGTGCCTCCTCCACACACAAAAGAAGTTCTTTCAGATGTATTAATGGATTTCTTGTTGGATTGGAATATGGATAGAAAAGTTTCTACAGTCACTGTGGATAATTGCTCAAGTAATGACGGAATGATCAATATCTTGGTGGAGAAATTATCTTTGAGCGATTCACTCTTATTGAATGGAAAAATTTTCCACATGCGATGTGCAGCACATGTGTTGAACTTAATTGTTAAGGAAGGTTTGGATGTCATTGAAGTAGAAATTGAAAAAATTCGTGAGAGTGTTGCATATTGGTCAGCAACCCCATCAAGAATGGAAAAGTTTGAAGATGCAGCTCGCCAATTGCGTATTCCATGCAATAAGAAGTTAAGTCTTGATTGTAAGACACGATGGAATTCCACATACTTGATGTTATCAATTGCTATAACATATAAAGATGTGTTCCCACGTTTGAAGCAACGTGAAAAATACTACATGGTTGTGCCATCAGAGGAAGAATGGAATATGGCAAAGGAAATATGTGGAAGATTGAAATTGTTTTACAACATAACAAAGTTGTTCTCAGGACGAAATTATCCCACTGCAAATACTTTCTTCATCAAAGTGTGCGAGATCAAAGAGGCATTGTATGATTGGTTGATATGCTCAAATGATGTTGTGAAAACGATGGCATCAAGTATGTTGCAAAAGTTTGACAAGTATTGGAGTGGGTGTCATATTGTGATGGCAATAGCAGCTATATTTGACCCAAGATACAAGATAAAGATTTTAGAGTTTTACTTTCCACTAATGTATGGGTCTGAAGCTTCAAATGAGATAGAAAAAATCCGTGGAATGTGTTATGAGTTGCTGTCTGAGTATCAATCAAAGTCTAATTTGGGGCAAAAAACTTCATCCTATGGTACTTCATCAGGTTCAACTCTTTTGGAGTTAAACTATGATGAACAAGATCCTCTTTCAAAGTTTGACTTATTTGTTCATAGTACCACTGGAGAAAGTCATACGAAGTCGGAGTTAGATTATTACTTAGAGGAGTCTATTCTGCCAAGGAATTCAAATTTTGATGTTTTAAGTTGGTGGAAGACAAATGGTATAAAGTATCCGACTTTGCAGATGATTGTTCGTGATATCTATGCTATTCCGGTATCTATAGTTGCATCTGAGTCAGCCTTTAGCACGGGTGGTAGGGTGGTATCAAAACATCGCAGTAGGCTTCATCCAGATACTTTGGAGGCCTTAATGTGTGCTCAAAGTTGGTTATGGAAGGAAAAAGAAGGTAACCGATTTACATAATTATCAATTTTATGAATTGTTTTTTATTAAAATATTTAGTAAAATTTTCTAATATTTTTTTTGGTGTTTTTTTTTTTACTAGGTGATTCATCAATTCATGACTCACAACCCCAACTCACAATGATGGATGAAAAGGATGATTTACTTGTGCTTTAGATTTTTTACTTAAGATGATGTTAGAGACATTTTTTCTTTCTTTTTTGCTAACAATTTCTTTGTAATGTCTTTTTTTATTTATTTTTTTTCAATGTTGTTAAGCTTATGGATATATTTTAATTTTGGATATTATATTTTGGCATGTCTTCTATGATGTTAATTACCATGGTTGTAACTAAGAACCACATTCTTTACAATCAAGTTCAAGACTTGCAAGGTAGAGTCCTTGTAAGGAAATGTGGGTGCAGGAACATATGCTAATTGAAGCCAACAATGCGTTGAAAAGGAAGGTACAAATTCTCAAATAAACCTGGTCTTTTATTTTAGATTGACATCCTGTGTTATAGAAAGAAACCTACTGAAAGGGATCACTACTGATGAAAATACTGCTGCACATGTAAGGTAATTTCTTAAAAAAAAGGATCAATCAGTAGGACTGTTCCTTGAATCCAGAATATTTTCTTTTTGAATTAGTATATATGAAGTGGTTTCCGCTAAAATGGTTGAAGAAAATTTTGCATTTTGAGTGCAGGATTTTGCCACTCTTGGTGTTGTTAATGTCAGATACTGTGGGTATATAGTTGTGGTTAAACTTGAAGGGAAAGAAAGTAGCAAAATGGATACTCATTTTCAAAGCATTGAACTTCTTGATCAGCCTGAAGGTGGTGCCAATGCCCTTAATATTAACAGGTTTTTGTCAAACCCTACAACATGTCACTGAAGTATCCTATGTAAGCTATGCTGTTCTCATGTTTTTACACTAGAAGTGGAGATATTCATTATGAACTTGTGAATATACTGTTACAGTTGAGGAAATCTTACCATTGGGTGGATTATTGGATTGCGTTGACAATTGAGAATTGTTTGGCGCCTTAGGAACTCATTATTCATGGATCTAGCCAAGGTTTTATTTTGTTTATTTATTTATTTTGTAGAGAATGAGGAAATTATGTTAGTCCAAAAAGAATTTGTAATATTTCTTTTTCTTTTGTTTGAAATTTTTGTGAGATGGGAACTTGGAGCGTGCTGGATACAACATTTGCAGGATCAAAACAACATAGAGAAAGATAAGAAACCATCTACTGCAAACACAAAAAATGAGATGAAGGTCGAGGGACTTGGTACTCCTCTTAGATCTCTTAAGAACAATAAGAAAAATTCAGATGGCAACAATCTGAAAATGCAGTCTGAGAAATCAAAAACCCCTGCAGAGTCTGTTATTGGGGAAGCTGAAAATTCTACACTGTCCTCAACAAAACCTCAGCTTGAAGCTAATGCAAATGAAAATGAACTTGCACTGAAGAGGATGCTATCTGATGCAGCTTTTGCCCGGCTTAAACAATCTAAAACTGGACTCCACCGCAAGGTAATATTTTGTCAATACCATTGGAGGTATAAGCTCCTTCTTTGTTCAGTTTCCTGTACTTATCCTCCCATGTCTTTGACAGTCTTTACAGGAACTAGTTGATCTGTCCTAGAAATATTACAGTGAAGTTGCACTTCCGAAACTGGTAACCACTGAATAATATCTGATTGAACTTGATTATGTCTGCATGAAAATAAGGTTGTGGTGATTTCTGTTTCTGTGTCTGCAGGAAAATTGTCCAATTCAGGTTGCAGATTTTGGTTCATTGGAACTCTCACCAGTGGATGGTCGGACGCTGACCGATTTCATGCATACTAGAGGTCTTCGAATGCGTTCTCTGGGACATGTTGTAAGTGCTGTACTCCCCTAGGTTTTGATTCCTTTACATGTCTTAGTAAAGTATTTCTGCATCATAAAGAAACTCCTAATTTTTATCTCAATTTATTGATGCATTGCAACCTCTTGAATTGGATGTGTTGAACAAGGTCTCACATATGAGATTGGTCCCACTCTTGGGGCACTGCTTGGAGCATGATAGCGAGAAGTTATTGGTATATAAATACATGCCAAATGGAGACTTGTCTAATTCCTTATACAGGGTTACGAATTTGGAAGACGACAATCTACAATCTCTTGATTGGATTACCAGATTGAAAATTGCAATAGAAGCTGTAGAAGGTCTATCTTATCTCCATCATGAGTGTTCCCCACCCCTTGTCCACAGGTATTGCAAAGCTTTCTTTCAACTATTTTTCTTCTGTCTGCTTTCTTATAGGTGGCATTTTGTTAATATCCATTATTTATGGTTAGCTAAAGTTGTTATGTTACGCTTTTAGCTGTTTGTTTTTCAGAATGCATATCCTTGTGTACAACAAGGCTGTGTTACATTATGCTCTTTCTTTTTTTTCTTTTTTTTTTCTTTTTGTAAAAGGATTGCATTTCCTGGTGTTGAACAAGAACTTTTTGGCTCATTAAGTGATTACTACCAAAAAGTGCTATTTTGTAGACCTAATTATAATGGTTTTAAGCACCTTTGAGTAGTAATCATATTCATTTAACCCAATTAATTCATTAAGGTCCTTAGTAATTGGTTTTAACCATTTTGTGGCAAGTTTACATGTTTTTATCAGCTTATGAATCAATTCAAGCATGCCAAATGATGGAGGAGCTACTTGGACAAGTTATGGCAAAGCTTTTGGAAGCTCAAATTCATGAAGAACCAAGCTTTGGAGCTCCATATCCCTTTGCCAAAGTCGTTCAAAGTATGCAAGGAAAGAACAATGGAGAAGAGGAAAGCAAAGTGAAGAGAAGCAAAGAGGACAGCAGCTGCAGTCTTATTTCGCACTTTTGGAGCACTTCCCGAAGTTCATTTTTTACATGCTATATACCATTTCAAAGCTCTGGAAGTCAAGAATCCAACGCTTCAAACCATGTACGATTTGGAGCTGAAATGAGGAAGATATGACCTTCGGAAGACAATTGCTCCAGGCTTGTGCGAAAATTTCGCACAACACCTTCCAAATTCGCACACCCCATGCGTGGTGCGAATTTTCCCCTGTTTCTGCTGACTCCACTTTAGATCTTTTCTTTTAGATATTTTTGTATAAATTTCCATTCTTCTCCTTGTAATCCACCAATCATAAGATTTCTTAGCTAGGAAGGTTGGAAAAAACTTCTCTATATATATTCCCTTGCATCCGTTGTAACAGATATCGATCAATATATAGAATTTTTACAGAGCTCTCCCGTTTCTATTTTCTTAGTAGCCAAACAGCCTCTGAGGGTTTTTCCTCAAAGGATGATTGGCTAAAACTTTTAGTTTCTCAAAGTATGGATGTTATGTGATGGCTTGGATGCAATCCTATGGAAATTTCTCGCACCCGGAAGGTAAGGTAGTCGTTTTTCATTAATGGTTCATTAATGCAAAGTTTGGTTTTTATTTCCTTTTGACAACTTCCAACGGCCAATACTTGATAAGCTTTTGGATTTCTATCCATTAGTTATCTCCTACGAGCTATTGGAAGGTGAGGTTTTCAATTCCAAGTTTTGCATTAATCCGTTAGAACCAATTTCAATGGCCATTGAAAGGTGAGTTTATCACCTGGAATGACTTTGAGTTGCCAATATTTGGTAAGCTTTTAGCTTTAGACTACTAGTTATCTCTTACGAGCCATTCAAAGGAAGTCTAAGGTGAATAACCATTGATGAAATTCACTACCATCTGTTTTGCCATTTTAAAGGATTAAAACTTGATTTGCTAAATCCATACCGGTTCGGGAAGCAAGCATCACCATAGTTGCAACCCCAACGCGAGGAGCCTATCCTGAGATTTCCAATTTGCATAAGAGCCAGAGCATAGCTATCCTATCTTTGAGAAACTTGTTTTTACACCCTTTCATTTTGGTCTTTAATGTTAGCTTAGATTAGTTTAAATCTTTCTAAAACATTTACATCTTCTTTTAAAGCTAACATCCATAAGAAAATCACCTATTTTCCTAATTTGAATATCACTTGTGTTTGCGAAAACCCTTCCCAGTGAACGATCCTAGAACCACTATGCTATAGTAGCTTGACTACTTTAGTAATAGTATTCAAGGTATAAATTTTGTTGATACGCCTTTAAAGCTAAGCTACCATGAGTCGAATCATTAAGTATGTATGATCTAAGATGCCACCACTACAAACCTTTTATATTTTCCAATCAAATAGAAGTTTCTTGCTGTTTTGAATTTCATGTGAGAATCCATAGAACCTTTTGGTGGTTGTAGACAGTTGAACTTAATACTGCATTGTCCTGCAGTGCTGAAATTGGGGGGTAAAGGATCCTTTATGGACGGTGGCCCCGATTTTTGTCCCACTGTTCTCAGTATTAAGTGACATGAAAATCCTATAAACTGGTAGCTAAGACAAAGTGATAAGTAGTCTTAGTGTGGGAAGTGTGTACTTGGAACATTTGATTTTAGGTTCTTTTTCCCTATATAATTAGCACCTATACCTACTATGCACATGCATTGTATAATTATCAAAAATTTGGAAAGATCAGGAAATAAATGTGAGAACACTCTAGTTATTAATACTCCATAGATTCGAAATAAATGTTTTCACAATATGACACAGTTCTCTTAATATTGTGGGTTAGTTATGCTACTACTACTAGGACCTGAACTAAGGGCCACTTGGAAGATGGATATTATATTAATAATTGATCTGTAAAAAGCCACTTGAGGATTTTGTAGGAGACTAGGAGAAGTGAATTGAGCCCTTAAGAAATTAGGCCCATTTTTCTGCTTGTTTTGTGGGACATATTTTATGGTGAGCTAGATTGAACTGTCCACTAATTTTGAATTAGACTGACAATTAATGAAGCAGTAAAAGACCTATATTAATATGAAAAATATATTGTGCTGCTAAAAGGCAGCTTGGACTCAAAACCTGAAGGATTTATTGTATTGTTCTTTATATTATATTAATTTTTAAACTTTATGCCCACAAAAATAAAGTTACATTGATTTTATGATTTGTGGTCCCAAACATTCTGAAGCTTTCTCTATTGAGATATCTAATGTGGTTTTCTTGATCTTTCTAGGTTGCTAATATGTGCTATTTTCACCCTAAGCATCTTAGTCTGTGTTTACTGTTATGAAGCATGAATTTCATTTTGCATTTATATGGGTGTTGGTGAGTACTCAAGCTGGAATTTTTGTCCCTCTAAACCCTCAAAATTTTAAAATAGAAATGAGGGCCTAGTGTTCAACACACCTTGCATGAGAGATTTTCTACCCAGGAATCATATCAATCATGAAGCTTGGGTTCTCTAGTCCATATCTAAAGACTTCAAATGTTTTCAATAGGGTCATTCATCATCCTTGGGAAAAGGAAATGTAAATCATTGATTTTTGTTTTGTGCATCTTTAGAAGATGGTCACTTTCACACTAGTAAATCATAGAAGGATTTAAAAGTGGATGTTTGAATACCCAAAAGTTAATTAGAACTCATGAGAAAGGGGTGATAGTGAAGATAGATTTCTCAATTTTGGAGATATCGGACAATGTTCATGTTGTAATGGTTTTCATTTGCTTAAACATTTTTACCAACTAGATTTTATCTCTTTGTTCTTTTCCTCATTGCTTCTCATCAATATTGCACAAAATTCTCTCCTAATTTATTCTATTAAGACAAGTTATGCCCAGTGGTGTGAATATTGAAAGCATTTTAATTTTTGGTGGTTGCAGAGATGTTCAAGCAAGTAGTATCCTACTTGATGATAAATTTGAAGTGCGACTTGGAAGCTTAAGTGAGGTTTGTGCTCAAGAAGGGGACTCTCACCAAAATGTAATCACAAAGTTGTTAAGGAAGCCACAGTAAGTATTATCTATTTTTAATTGATCAAACATTTCCAAGTAGGCATTCGCTAGGAACCACCAGTGTTTTTTTTAAGTTTTCATGTCTTTGGTTAAAAGGATTCTTTGATCTGTCATTTGTTTTTTGTTACTTTTATTCATTTATTTAACATCAGGCATGCTTCTAAGTTTTTAGAGTCAAGATTGCTCATAGAGTTATATTTCTAATTCCTTTTATGATGTCATTGACAATATGCTTTTCTAATTTTCAACCTGGAATTCTGGCAATTAGGCTGCATTAAATTCAGTAATTACACCTCAATATGCTTTTCTTATTTTCAACCTGGAATCCTGGCAATTAGGCTGCATTAAATTCAGTAATTACACCTCAATATGCTTTTCTTATTTTCAACCTGGAATCCTGGCAATTAGGCTGCATTAAATTCGGTAATTACACCTCAGCATTCTTTTCACATATCCATTATATCCCACATCCTTTTTGTTGGATAAGGTCCAAGCTAATTTTAGAATTTGGATACAAGTTTAACATTTAGATTTTCATAGATCCAAACTATGGGAGGAATTTTGTTATTGTTTCAAATTTCATTTATTCGTTCACTCAGGAAAATAACCTTGTTGGATCCATGGATTTACAATGGGAGGATTTTCATTTATGGGAGGATTTTCCTTGTGATATACAGTGGCGAGGTGCATGCTGTTGAAGGAATTAGCAAATCCTTGAGTATAGAACAAGTTATATGGGCTCCATTGGCTGAAGGCTTCTCTCAATATTTGGTTTTTGTTGGGTGGTCATCAGAGACAAGGAAGCTTGGCATTAAGTATTGCTATAATCGGCCCTGTGCCTTGTATGCAGTCAGGGCTCCATTTTGTGAATCCAAAGCCAACGAACTTCAGTCCAAGTGGGTTACTTGCTTTGATTGATATGTTATGATTTGTCTATCTTTCTAATCATCAACACTCATTGTGTGTTGAAGACTATGCAAACAAACTTCAACTTTGATGTAATTTTTACTTTCTTAATACATTCTAGCAGCAATGTAAATGAAGATTCAACTGTGGTTAATCTAACTCAAAAGCATTAGTAGTGCTTTATTTCCAAGGTTCAGCCCAGCCCAAACCAGCCCAGCACAGCACAGCACAGCCCAGCCCAGCCCAGCCCAGTCCCGCCCAGCCCTGCCCAGCCCCGACAACACATACCCGGGTCGGGACGGGCCGGGGATGGGATTTTAATTTTAACTCTATAACGGGGATCGGAATGCCCCGCCCCGCCCCGCCCCGGGTTTGGGACGGGTTGGGAAATAACTAAATCTTTTGGGACGGGAATGGGATAGGTGTGACCCGTCCCAAAACAGCCCGTTGCCATTCCTATCCAACATGCAACCTCATACGTCTAGCACGCTCATTGAGAGTTCTGTTCATGCGCTCAGCCACACCATTCTGTTGTGGTGTCCCAGGAATAGCCTTCTCCATCCTAATTCCCTGTGCAGCACAATACTTACTGAATCCTCCATCTATGTACTCTCCTTCATTATTTGACCTCAAACATTTTACTTTCAAACCTGTTTCTGTCTCAACCATGGCCTTCCACTTCTTAAAAGTTTCAAATACATCAGATTTATTTTTTAGAAAATAAACCCATACCTTTCTGCTTGAGTCATTAATAAAAGTGATGTAGTACCTTGAACCTCCAAGGGATGCAACTGGAGAAGGCCCCCACAAATTAGTGTGTACTAGTTCCAATTTTTCAGCCTTTGGTGTCCTGCCAATTTTCAAAAAACTCACATTTTTTTGCTTTCCTAAGATGCAACTTTCACACATGTCAAAATCAATAGACTTCAATTCTGGTAGTTTTCCTTTTGATAACAACATTTTCATCCCTTTCTCACTCATGTGACCAAGTCTGTGGTGTCATAGGCTTGTATCAGTACTTGCATCAGCAACTGCAATTGTGTCTCTTGGACATGAGGTCATATACAGAGTACCAGTCTTCTTTCCATAAGCCAATACCCTAGTTCCCTTTGTAACCTTCCAAGTACCACCAACAAATAGTATTACATGTCCTTCATCATCAAGTTGTCCAATAGAAATCAGATTCCTTCTCAGGTCAGGAATATGTTGAACCTTCTCCAGTAACCAAATAGACCCATTGGGCAATGATATTCGAACATCTCCCAGACCCACAACATCCAAGGCTGAACCATCAGCCAAATACACCTTACCAAAATCACCTACAACATAATTCCGTATGATTTCTCGGTGTGGAGTGGTATGAAATGAAGCTCCTGAATCCAAAACCCAATCATCAAGTGGACTGTCTACTGCAAGAAGTAATGCATCCTGTACCTCTTCTGTTACAGCATTAGTAGAATCATCTTCATTTTTCTTCTTAGGACTTTTGCATTGCCTTTTAAAGTGACCTGTTTTCCCACAGTTCCAGCATTGTACTTGTTGACCTGATCTAGATTTGCTTCTGTTCCGATTAGAATTTATGGATTTTGATCTACCCTGGTTTGAATTTTTGTCATTACTTCTGCCTCTTGTCTCAAGGTTTAGGGCAGAACCAAATCCTGAGGTTTCGCCTGCATCTCTTCGGCGAATCTCCTCAGCCATAATTAAATCTCGTATATCATTGTACTTGAGCTTTTCTTTTCCTGTAGAATTGCTTACTGCCATCCTCATTGCCTCCCAACTATTTGGCAAAGAAGCCAAGACAATCAGAGCACAAATCTCATCATCAAAATCAATTTCTACAGACGACAATTGATTTGTGATTGTATTAAATTCATTCAGATGTTGTGCTACTGATGCATTCTCTGCCATCTTCAAATTGAACAATTTCTTCATCAGATGCACTTTATTGTTTATGGACAACTTTTCATACATACCGAACAAAGCCTTCATCAAATATGTTGTGGTCTTCTCCTTTACAACATTATGTGCAACAGACCTAGACAGAGTTAACCTAATAACTCCTAGAACCTGTCTGTCAAGAAGCGCCCATTCCTTAGCCTTCATACTCTTAGGTTTTGTCCCCAAAAGAGGCAGATGCAATTTCCTCCCATAGAGATAATCTTCAATCTACATCCTCCAATACGCAAAGTCTGTGCCATCAAACTTTTCTATTCCAGACGCCTTTCCTGCTTCCTCTGCCATTGCTCCCACTCAAACCTAACCCTAGGCTCTGATACCAGTTGTAGGGAATTAAACTGAATTCCAACATGTGAGAAACAAAAATAGAGAAAAACACACACCAAAGAAAAACAATCACACGCACAAGACAGTATTTACTTGGTTCGGCAATTTGCCTACGTCCACGGAGTTGCAGGGATATCACTATTATCAGGGAAGAATATAGAGTACAACCACAACGGCTACAATATTTTCTCTTTATGTATAACATAGCAACCACACCACACTAAAAAACCCTAATTACAAAAGGTGGTTTCACAATGGGCTAAACGGGCCCAACAGGCCTCAGTAAATCTCCCATTAAAAAGCCATGCAATATTATTCGGGTCGGGTCGTCAAACCGGATCAAACAAAACTAGGCTTCACAAAGCCCAACAAATTCTATTATACTTTGATGTCAACCCTTATGTTATTAAATTGCGTCATAAATAGATTTATCTCATTAAATTTTATCATATGTCACCATCTCCTTTTATCTATTACTCCTATTTTTTCATCTTACTAAATTCTATTATCTTATTTTTACATCTCATTAAATTTGACTATGTTTCTATCGTCACCTTTTAAATTTTGTTATCTTATTTTGTCTCCTTTTATATGTTATTCTTATTTTTTGTTATGATATTCTATTACTCTTATTTTATGTTATGATATTACTAATTTACTTCGACATTTTAATTAACTAATATTTTATTTAAACAATATTATTTTTAAAAAGCATCACTTTAAAAAATCTATATATATATTAAGTCTAAAAGAATAATCACCTCTAAAACATCTTATACCTAAAAAAATCCACCTAAAAAAATGTATTCTTCTCTAGAAACCCCTCCTTCAATAAATGATAAATGCTAATGGTTTTTCACTTCATATTTCACCTTATATGGATGGTGCCTTTTCAGTGTCAACATTAAAAAATTTATAACTTTCATATGCAATGTATTTTCAATTTTATTCACCTATAAATAAACTCATTTTCTCAAACCGTAAAAAATTCATTTTTATTTCTCTCCCCTCTCTTTTTCATTCTTAGATTTTATTTGCTCACAAAAGGACGAGAATTAGTATTTTCTCATTGTTAGATTTTATTTGCTTACAAAATGACACAAGTTGTCATGAAGGGTTTAGCCTTTTTTTTTTTGGTAGATCATATAGTCCCAGTATTAGATACGACATTTGCTTTGCACTTGCTCTATTGCCTAATGCTAGATTTTTTATTTTATTTTTTATCTCTCTTCAACATTCTTTGATATTATATCTTTTTCAACATAATGATTGCCTTCCTTATTCATCCCTCCTCATTCTCATGAAGTTTATCTAGTTTTTTTTATCTTTAATGAATTAACACTGTTTTTTATGAGATTGATTTTGTTAATGGATTGAAAATGGTATTGTATTTATTCTTGAAGATTATATTGAATTTGTTTGTGGTTCACATTATTTTATAAATAAATAAAGTTTAAATTTGTTAGGACATTGAGTTTTTTTTTATGTTGACAATTTTGTTCATTTTTTTGTTTGGTCATAGAAGTTTTTTTGGATAATGACTTACTCTCCATTGAAGATCAAGGGTTGTTGTTTGTCCAACCAAGAAGTCACAGGAACATCTAAAGAAGTTTTGCTTGTGGCAAATTAGGCTATGTTTAGGTATTAAGTGGATCAGTTTTGTTTTGAACTTAAAAGGCTTTAAAATTGACTTTTGAAATAGAGTAGGACCGCTCAAGTGACTTGGAGCGATCAAGCACTCCAAATTGCTCAAGCGAGCCATACCGCTTAAGCGCCTGAGGTGCTCAAACGATCAATAAGTTGGCTTGAGCAATCATGCATATTTTGTCGAGATTTTTCACATATGGTTTAAAACTCTTCCAAAATTGAAACTCTTTAGGTTTTTGCCTACAAATACCTTCCTTTTTAATCCCTTGAGGGTTAGAGATCATAGAGATTGGAGAGATCACATTAAGATCATTTAGAGACCTTTCATTCTTTAAAGAGGGTCTTCTAAAGACAAAACCTAAAGTGTCATACTATTCTCGATCTCTCATTCAAGGATTCGATCTTTGAATATTGGTTTGAAGACCTTCATCCCTTCGGTGAGGCTAAAATGATCCACTAGAGTAATTGAAGGTTACTATGTCGTAGCTGTGAATCAAGTTGTAGGCATTGAAGAGTAAATCTCGAAGGTAAAACGAGCAGGTAAATTTGTATAACTTGATTTTGTATAGTGAATTTAGATTAGTAGGTCTTAGAACTCATTATTTTTTATCTTCATAGTTAGTGTGAGGGTTTTCCAAGTCAAAAAATTATGTCTCATTGTCTATATTTTTATAGTTGATATTTTGTTTGAATTGCCTATAATTGATAGATAATATTATTTCTATCGTTTCGCAGGATAAAAGAATTAGATATAACTTATAAATTTTTATTGAAAATTTTAAAATCATTCATTCGCCCCTCTCCCTTCTAAGTGTTCCTATTGGACTTTCGATTTTTTAATGGTGATAAAAAAAGTCTTTAAGTAACTTAAGGTGAGTTATGTAAGTTGAAAGGTGCTCAGGTGACCAAGGGCATGTCTAAGTGACCTAAAAAGTGTACATGAATATGCCTAAGTATTTTGTCCTAAAGGTGTACCATAAAGGAGCTATTCTAGAAAGAAAAAAGAAAAATCTTAGATCTAACTCAAGTAGGAATGGCAACGGGGCTGGTTTGGGATGGGTCGTCCCCATCCCAACCCCACCCCGCCCCATTTAGCTTTTTTTTTTTTTTTAAATTACTTTTAAAATTTTTAATTACATTAAAATAAATATATTTTATAAATAATAAAATTATTATATTTTTTATAACATATTTTATTAAAAATTTTAAAATAGTAAAATAAAATTTTAAATAAAATTATTTTTAAAATTTAAATTAAATTTAATTTTAAAATTAATTTTATATATAATCGGAGCGGGGCGGGGTGGGGCGGGTACCCGAAAAAACCCACCCCGTTGCCATCCTTAAACTCAAGGTTGTTATGGGTCACAATGAGAAACTATATAAATCCATCAACCAGAGTCTCCAAGGTGGCTAAAAGGACAAATTGTGTGAGTAGTAATGGGTTACCAAAGAACTATTGTGGAGTATCAAAAGAGCACTAAGTAGAGCATTTGCTAAGGGGATAAAATAAAAGGTTTACAAATAGGTTCATCCCATCAATGAACCATTAACTAATTGTGAATTTCAAGATGAATCTAATTTAATTTCATCAAAATCTATGTATGGAAAAATGAATCAAAATATTTAATATAAGAGAACTTTTAAGAAAAGAAAACTTAATGTAGTCATTAAGACCACTTTTAGTTCTAACTAAAATGAGTATCTTTTTTGTTGTTAATATTGATTCAAAAAACATGATTGTCATATATTTGATATTCAAGTTGGACCATTAGGTGGGGAAAATACAATTAATTTAGCAAAAATTCTTAATTAAAGGTTATTTGGGCAAAAAAAATTGCTAATAGTATGGTGCATGTTTGACATTACATTGAAAGTAGAATGTAGGACCATTGTGATCTATATTTGCAGTTTATTTGTTCAAATTACATTACTTTGGAATTTAGAGTGATTGTGATTGTGAGTAACTACTTAATGAATCTAGTAAAAGAAAACTCAAGTCATCATTATAGATGAAGTAAGGGAATGTTGGAATTAGAAGTGGTCTTAGGCAGTGTTTGTTTTTTAGTTGAATATAAAAAATCAACTAACATAACTAAATCAAACCCATTGATAACAATTTTGCTTTAATTATGTTGATTGATATCAAAGAGTTACTTTTATCTAAAGAGAAAAAACCAAAATATTTTATTTTTTTTATTTAGCCAAAAAACAAACACCACCTTAATGTATGTCCATATTAAGTTTTTTTTTCTTAATAGTTTTTATTCAACTTTAGTGACTTTAAATTAAATTCATCTTAAAAATACATAACACTTATTAAGTTCATGTTTTAATTATTAATTAAAGATTCAAAGTATCAAACTAATGGTTTGTTGATGGGAAGAACCATAAAACACTTATATACAAAAGAGTTCTTGATCCCTTTGTGTACTCATATTTTTTTAGACCATTTTACATCCTCATCATTAAGGAGTGCATAAAAGAGAGTAGGACAATGAAGTTCAAGACAATTACTTGAAGATCTTTAAACCATATTGAAGTTAGAATTTTGGATTAAATTGTGCTTTCTTCATATCCTATGTGTTATTGAAAATTTTCTAACAAAGTCTCGGTACGATATAAGACCAAGAGCATCAAGTCTAGAAAATTTTCTAACAAGGTCCTAATACTATATATGAAGACTTTTTCAATATTTTCATAAAATCTAACAACTAATATTTCTATGATATCTAATAATTCAATGCTTACTAAATATTGTACTTAGTTTACATTATAAAAAGTATTTGAAAAAAAATTACAACAATGCTAAAAAGAATTCAAATTCTTTTATTTGATTCATTATAAAAAGAAAAAAGAATTTAAATATTATAATTTATTTAAAAATTTATATATTTTAAAATTTTTAAACAATTTTTTTTTAAAAAGAAATTAGAAAGCATATACAAAATTTAATTGAATTCAAAGACTTTGCTTTAGAAGTGTTTTTTAAAAAAAAAGTTCTAAAAAACAATTTTTGAAAATTTTTATTTGATGTTTTGTAAAATAAAAATCTGTTTGGAAATATAAATTATTTGTAACATATTTTTAATGCTTTTAAATATACTTTAAAAATAACTTTTATCTATATTGTTTTATTTTTAATTATTTTTTATATTTACATAATTCTTTTTTAAATAATCCTTAGAAAATAAGTGAAAATAAATAAAAGATATTCCTGAAAACATCAAAATTTTTAATTTTAAGATTTATGATTGTTAAATGTGTTTTCCTAAATTATTTTAAAAAACAATTACCAACTGGACCCAAACATTTCCTTTATTTGGGCCCTTGACTCTTTATTTTCCTAAGGTTTGTTCACTTCTTTTGCCTATTAATTTGTTCCTTCCTAATTTTTTCTTCTTCAAAATTCAACCTTAGAATCCAATTCTAAGGTGGAGGAAAACGAAGGGAGGACTATTTATTTTATTTTATTTGTTTGGTAAATAATGAGATGTAGGGCAATAGCATCATTAATGTCAAAGTTTCACCCAAAACCATTTCATGGAATCAGATAAACTAGAGTTACGGGGGAAGACATTTCAAACATGAGATTTTTTATCAAATGAATATGGGTTTTGTTGACTTTTATACGAACATCGGAGAATTAAGCCTTGTTAACTATTTTTTTAAAATAATTTAAAAAATAGTTTTTAATATTTTGTAAAATAAAAATCTATTGAAGAACTTGAAATATTTTTAACTTATTTTTAATATTTTTAAAAATAATTTTTATATCCATAACTTTATTTTTAATTATTTTATATGTTTATATAATTATTTTTTAAAATAATTTTTATAAAATAAGTGAAAATAACTAAAAGATGTTCAAAACATCATATTTTATGTTCTTCAGAATAGAAAATAAAAAATAAAAAACTATTTTTAGTTGTGAAATATGTTTTTAAATCTTTTTGTTCCAAAAAAAGTTATCCAACATGTCCTTAGTTATGCCTGACAAATCATAACGGTCATGAGAGATTCTGGGAAAAAAGATTCAATTGCCAGCATGCACTATTAATTAAAGAATAAAGGGAGTTCATTTTTCTCTTTTTTTTTCTTCAAATTTTATTTAATTTCTTCAAGTATTTTTCTGCTCCGTACGTCCAAAGAGGAAAAGTCTTTATTGTTATTATTATTTAAAGAAATTCAACTTTTGAAAACTTTTCATAATACTCGAGAGTTTGAAAACCAAAGTTAAGAGTTAGAAATTAAAAAATAAATGAATAAACATAAAAAAAAAAAAATCAAACAATTGATTGAAGGTTTGCTCTGAATGGCCTTTGTAGGGAAAAAATCAAACACACCGGTGACTAACAGTGGTCGAACGTCAGCAATTTTGTCATAAAATGAAATTAGGAAAAAGTATATATAGCATGCTCCATTGTTAGGAAATTTCAACTCTCCAAAATTGGATCTGGTCATGCTTGTGCTTGAAAGTGGGATACAGAAACAACTACATCAACTTTGGGGTTAAGACACAGACAATTCGACATTTGGGTAGCTTGAATACAATATTCAACAGTTCATATGGGACTAGATTTCAATGTACATACATATGGGCCCTATACAAGTATTCAACTGATAGGCTTGTGTAATAATCAATATCCCATGCACTAACTATATGCCCAAAAATTGGAGAAGGCTAGGCAAGAGGGAAATCAATCTTTTGAAGGAAAATCAGCTTCAACAAATCAAGGGACACTAGCTATAAGGCTTCATTAATTAATTAGTCCTTTGTTTTTGCCAACATGACGTGACTTATAATTGTCTTTTTTAAAAAAGAAAAAAGAAAAAGAAAAATTGTGATGTGTTTATCAAGCGTTGTATGTAATTCGTGGTAGACTTCAATCACAGTAATCTAGCGTGGTTGTGGGAAGTGGGGGAAAAAGAACTCAATGAGATTGGTCCAGTTTCAAGTGTCAATTGCCATGCATGTAGGGTTCTTCATTTCTTTCCTTGAATTTTCTGCGCCCGTTTATTGTGGAGAAACTTCAACCTAACTAAATGCTTGAACTGTTCTCCTTAAGAAAGATGGAAAAGGCATCACAAATTCAAGCATCCCATGCACGTTCACATTCTCTGTTTCAAACAGGCTTAAGATATGGAGCTGTTTTCTCCCCTTTACACACACAAAAGAAAAAAACCAACTTAAGATATGGAGACTCCAAGTTCTTCATTGCTTTCACTTGCTCTTGTTCTTCTCTTCTCATTTGTCTTGGCAGCTTCAGCCGATGTTCATGAGAATTTTCTCCAGTGCCTTACCCTTCAACATTCCCAGAACACCAACCCAATTTCCCAAGTCATTTACACCCCAAACAACTCCTCATATTCATCTGTCTTGCAGTTCTCCATACAAAACCCTAAAGCCTCTAATCTGCATGCCATGTTTTCTTGAACAATTAATGGCTACTTGAATATGGGATTCATACAATGGTGTAATATTTCTGATGCCCCATTTTTCATTCTTGATCTCATAAATCTTCGATCCATCAGTGTAGATGTGGCAAATAGCACTGCGTGGGTCCAAGTTGGTGCTACTATTGGAGAACTTCACTATAGAATCGCTGAGAAAAGTACTACTCTTGGCTTTCCAGCTGGTGTTTGCCCTACTGTAGGTGTTGGCGGACACTTCAGTGGGGCGGGCTGTAACTAAGGGTCTCCAACGGGCCGGGCGGAAGGCCCATGGCCCAACCCGGGGTGGGCCACTGAGCCCGTTGACTGGTCAACGGGCCGGGCCCTTGGTATATATCTAAGGCCCGTGGCCCAACCTGTGGGCCCTCAAGCTGGGCGGGCTTGGCGGGCCGGCTGCCCGGGCAGGGTAAAAATTAAAATAATTTTCAGTTTTGAAGGGAAGGGGATTCGAACTCCATCCCTTATGGATCCATAAGGGAGCTAGCCACCAACTAAGCTAGCCCTCTTTTGTGTAACTATTTTGCATTAGTTATATATATATATATTAGAAATGTTGTATGATTTTTGAAAAAAAATAAAAGTGAGCTGGCTGTTCAACGGTCACATGACTCACATGACCGTTGAACATGCCTGCCACTCAATTCAATATTATGATCGTTGAACGGTCTTGATTAAAAAATAATAAAATTAAATCCTAATATTTAAATCCCTATAAATATTAAATACCCTCAATTTTTTTCTATTCTCTCAACTCTTAAGCTCTCTCCCATTCCACAATATTTCCGATTATTGCATTTTGTCTCAAATTATTCAATATTATTGGTAGTGAAAAACAAGCATTGGTGGTTCAAAGAGTTCAAATTTAAAGGAATTTCTGCTTCGGTTCTCCAATTTAGTAACATACTTCACCTTTACTTTTATTTATTTGTTACATTTTAATTTTACATTTATTATTTTTAGCATAATATTTTATCAATAATTATAATTATGGCAAGTGGTTCTTGTTCTTCATCTAATGCATGTGATAACAAAAAAATTACTTCAAATATATGGAATTTTTTTGATTGAATAGAAATAAATTTCGAAAATAATAAAAAATAAATAAAATCAAAATGTAAAATTTGTAACAAACTTTTTAGTGGTGGCTTAAATGCAGGTACAAGTCATTTAAAAAGACATCATGAAAATTGTAAAACTAAAAATAATGTAGATATTAGAAATTATATGCAATTAGGTAAAGATGAAAGTGGAAATTTAAAAACATTTTCTTATGATGAATCTTATTGTCGTGAAGAAATGATTGGTTATATAATAAGAGCAGAACAATCTTTCAATTTCATGGAAACTCATGATTTTACATGAACAATGCAACGAACTGTTAATCCTCAGTTTCAAGGTTGCTTTGGAAATACAGTTAAAAAAATTCTTATAAAAAATTTTGAAACACAAAAAGAAAATTTTAATTTTTTTTTTGCAAATTTTGAAGGAAGAATTTGTTTAACATCTGATATTTGGACATCTTTAACTCATAGTGGTTTTTTTATGTATAACTGCTCATTATATTGATAATGAATGGAAATTAAATAAAAAAATTATTTCATTTAAAATAATAAATGCTCCACATAATGGTAAAAATATAGCATCTTTAATAAATGATGAAATTATAGATTTTGGCATTCGTGATAAAATATTTACAATAACATTAGATAATGCTTCTAATAATGATACAACAGTATCTAGATTAAAACGATATTGGCAAATAAAAGAAGATCAATGTAAAATATTTCATGTGCGTTGTTGTGCACATGAAATATTAAGTTAATAAGTAGTATAAAATTTAATTAGTGAAATAAATTGTAGTTTAATTAAATTATGTTGTGTCCTAAGAAATAAATTGAAAATAAAATTTAAGTTTTATATGAATTAGAAATTTATAAATTTTCTAAAATAGGAATAAATTAAATTATCTTTCATAATTAAAAACATTAATTTGAATACCTAAAATTTTAGGATTGTCAAACCTATAATTTTAGATAAATAGTAATGATTATTTTTCTTATACTTTGTTAGGTGAAGAGTTGATTTTCCAGGATTATTTTTCTCCAAAGTTTTTGAGGACTTTTTTTGAGGTAAGGAAAATTAATACAAATTTTGTAAAATAAAATAATTTATATATATGTTATTTGAAATGTGTAATTGTTAATTTTGCTTTTAAGAATGGATCAAATATATTTTGTATGGAAAAATGTGTTATAACATTTATTTTATTTATATCGAAATATTTGGGGATTTTTTGCTTTTGTAAGTTGAAATAAATAAAATAAAGAATTTGACTCTGGTTTGTTTGACCCTTATCAACGAGATATAATAGTTGACTTTTACATTTTCATGATGGGAAATGTAATTGATTTGAATCCTAATCTCTAAGGGTTTGGTTAGAGTTACTAGTACTAGTAGCGTTTGGTTCTGTCCACTTTAAAATAAATATTTGAGGCTAATCACTTATTTGTAAAATCCCACTTAAATGGACACTATTTTTTTTTTCTTTTTGATAACCAGAGTGAAAACAATTGAAATGTATTTGATTTGAAATGGATATGAAATGATTTTGATATATATGAAAATGTTTGGTTAAACACTTTAAAATGTATTAGCATATTTGTACTCAAACGTTCTTATGAAAATGATTTTACACTAAATCTCCTATTTGTAAGCATGATTGAAACTATTTGATGTATTAATATTCATTATTGGGCTTTAAACTCATTCCCCTTTGTTCATAATTTTTTTCCAGGTACCCCCAGTTCGGGCGAGGAGTGAAGGTTAGGAGGGGAAATTGGCTTGTTAGGACATGTGTCAAAACTCTCTTTATTTTTTAGCATTATTTAGATGTCAAAATTTGTTTTCCATTAGTATTATTTGAGTTTGGAGTTATTTGGACAATAACACTTGGTTTGATGTGTTAGTTTCAAAAAAATTATTTCATAAAAATTATTATTTGGAGATTTTAGAATTTTTGTTCTACTACTCTAAATGACAATTTGGTAATTGGTAAATTTCCAGTTACAATATGAATGTTTGTATTGTTTCCACTTTAAACTTTTGGGCTTGAAGTGTGAAATGACCGTCATGCCCTTGGAGCGGGTTTTGAGGCGTAACAAAGGCTATGGAATGTTGCAACGTAAATTTGGTCTTGCTGCTGATAATGTGATCGATGCACACTTAATTGACGTTAATGGTAGAATTCTTGACAGAGAATCCATGGGGGAGGATTCGTTTTGGGCCATTAGAGGAGGTGGTGGCGCTAGCTTTGGAGTCATTATTGCATGGAAAATAATGCTAGTTCCAGTTCCCTGCACTGTCACTGTATTCACAGTTTGAAAGACCTTAGAACAAAATGCAACAATGCTTGTCCTTTGATGGCAGTACATCGCGGACAAGTTAGATGAAGACCTCTTCATCAGAATCATCTTAAGAAGGGTGAATTCCAGTGAAGAAGGGAAGAAAACAATAGAAGCTTCATTCAACTCCTTATTCCTTGGTGGGGTTGATGAGCTCCTTCCACTGATGTAGGAGAGCTTCCCAGAATTAGGCTTGGTGAAAGAAGATTGTATCGAGATGAGCTGGATCGAATCCATCCTCTACTTTGCTGGATTCCCAGGTGGGGCTTCCCTGGATGTTTTGCTGGATAGAACTCCTCTCACCCCGAAGGTTTTTCAAAGCCAAATCAGACCATGTGAAGGAACCCATTTCCGAAATCAGGTTAGAGGGGATATGGAGGAGGTTTTATGAAGAAGAGGCTGTAACAGCTGAGATGATCTTCAGTCCTTATAAAGGAAGGATGAATGAGATCCCGGAGTCCAAAACTCCATTCCCTCATAGAGCAGGGAACATATATAAAATCCAGCACTTGGTGTATTGGGAAGAAGAATGAACTGAGGCATCCATTAGGCATATGAGTTGGATCAGAAGGCTTTACAGTTACATGGTTCCCTATGTTTCAAAATCTCCAAGGGCAGCATATCTCAACTATAGGGATCTTAACATAGGTACAAACAGCAACAAAGGCAACACAAGCTATGCACAAGCAAGCATTTGGGGTGTCAAGTATTTCAAAAACAACTTCAACAGATTGGTACAAGTGAAAGCCTCGGTTGATCCAATGAATTTCTTCAGGAATGAACAAAACATCCCACCTATTTCAGTACCATGGTGGAAGAAGAGAGGAAACTAGTGATCCTTGGCTAGAAAACAATACTCCATCTGTATATCTTACTCCTTTGTATAAACATTAAATAAAGGCCATAACATGGACATATATTAATTGATTTTACTGTTGTACTCTTGCATAAATAAAGATCGGCTCATACACTGTTTACTAAATTAAAATTAATTATTTCATTTTTCCTTCATTTTATATCACTATCTGCTACACTGGCATGTAAAGGGGACCATTTGGCATTAACTGTAGCTTCTAAGACATGTCCATTTGAAAATGATCTTTGAAAAGAAAAACATTTTGAAAAATAAAGTTTGTGTTGTAAAACAAGGACAAATACAATGCAAATCAAAGTAGTAGAGATGAAATATATCTTACTTTGATAATGATATATAATAGGGAAGAAGAAATCAGAGAAGAGAGTTGAGAAAGTTGAGAGAATGAAAAACAGAGAGAATGAGAGAAAGTAAGAAATTTCTTTCTCGCTTAGGGATACATATTACAGGGGATGAGAAACCCTTTTATAAGCTTTCTAAATGACTTCCATTAATATTCCCATTAATGAATATTAATGGAACTCATAAATAACATTAATGGTTTCCATTAATGAGTATTAATGGAACTCCTAAATAATACTTAATTAACATTTATTATAATTAATGTGGTGACATTCATTACTTCAGTTATAACACTCCTACTTGGATGTCCACCACATTGAAGAATATGCCTTATTAAAACATTGCTAGTAAAAAACCCTATGGGAAAAAACCTAGCGAAGGAAAAAGAGTACAATATTCTTATAATTCTTTAAGTTGCTCTTGGTATGTTAAGATTGCCTCGTCAAAAACCTTATCAGTAAAACCCAGTAGGACAAAACATGGTCGAAGGGAAAAAGAGTATAGTACACTAACACCCTTTTACAAGCATACTCCCCCTCATGTTTATATCTTTGAGTTGACACATTCCAATCTTGTGTATTAACTTCTTGAATATTGAGGTTGACAACAATTTTTTGAATAAATTTGTTAGATTATCACTTGAGCGTATTTGTTGCACATCAATTTCACCACTCTTCTAGAGTTCATGTGTATAAAAGAATTTTGGTGAAATGTGTTTAGTTCTATCTCCTTTAATATAACACCCTGTTATTTGTGCAATGCATGCAACATTATCTTCAAATAATATTGTTGGGTCACCTTTGATTGAGGAGAGTCCACATGATTTCCGAATATACTGGATCATAGATCTTAGCTATATACACTCACGACTTGCTTCATGAATTGCCAATATTTCTGAAGGATTTGATGATGTGGCCATCATTGTTTGTTTGACAGATCTCCATGAAATAGTAATACCATTGCAATTAAACACATACCTTATTTGTGACCTACCTTTATGTGGATCTGAAAGATATCCTGCATTTGCATATCCAAGTAATTGTTGCTTTGATTCTCTTGAGTAAAATAGTGGTACTTTTAAGATACAATAGTACTTTTAGAATAGTAGTACTTTGAATAGCAATACTTTCAATACACTTTAATAGTACTTTTTTTTTAATAAAATATTGATACCACTAATTTAGCATAGTGGTACTTTTAATAGTGATATATTCCCTATATTATCCTGGTAAGAGTATTAACAACATGTCCACAAAAACTAAATAATGGAAAACTAGTAACAACATTGTCATAGGGTCTATTCACCCTACAAAAGCAAAGATAGATAAAGATGTTAATGGAACAATAATAAGAGTTTCACCCTTTAAGACTAAGATAGAGGATAAAAGAACTGCTAGTGCAGTAAATGTTAAAAAAATCTTGGAACAAAATAACTAGCCAAGGTCAAGCGTGTTTAGGGCAGGCTTTTGGGTGATTACTCACTAAGGTTTGTAAATCTGCAAATAGGCTCTAGATTAAGGATTTAAAATGAGTTCAATTTTGATATCCATGTCTAGGAAATCCATAGATCCCTAAGAAGCTGTAGTAAACAATGAAGAGATTAATTATCCTAAGATTTAAAATGAATTAGATGATTGGAAATCACCCAAGGTATCTAATAAAAAAATTTATAAGAAAGGAACCTTTAAGTTTTTCTCTGATTACACCATTAAGATACTTGAGCAAACCATAAGTTTACAGCAAGATGATCAAGTGATAAGACTCTTGGATAGTAAGTCCATAGAGAAACATAAGAAAGACTACAACTTCATACACTTTGGTATGATTCAACTTTGAACTTGAAGGCTTACATCTTGAGAGAGAAAGAAAAGAGAATGGAGTTTAAGGTGGAGAATGAGAAAATGGAAATTGACAGATGCTTACAACTGAGGACCGAGCCTCCTTAGGCAAAATAAGAATTTTAAACAGTTCCAGCAATCAATAGTTCACTGTTGACTTTTTGGCATGAATAGTGACCACTCATGAAGTGAATAGTGAATAGTAAAAACGACATTTTATTATAGCACTTCTGACTTTTCTGACCAAATCTTACTTTCAGTGGCTTACTATGCTCCTTTTGACTGCTTTTGACTAGAATCTTAACTGTAAATTCATGATGAAGGACCAACATACTTTTGGCGCAAACTTGACTTAAAGTTGATGGAGAATCTTGGGTTGACAATAACTGATTACAATCATGACATAATTCCCACCTTCGGTGAAGTGATAACTTAATTATCTTGATTTTCAGATGAGAAGGAGAATGCCATCACAGTCATCTCTATTATCCAGGAGATAGTTAGTAGAAGAATCATCTGATTCAGTACCACCATCATCTTGAGAGAAACTTGAGCTACTCATATCTAAGATTTTTTTTAAATTCTTAAGGAGTCTTGGCCGCAGCAAGCATTGCTTGAAGTTGCTGTTTCTTAAGAAGAAACTAGGATAGGTCATTAGACGTTGAAGCTTGTGATGGATGCTTAAGAAAATATTGTTGGATAGTTTGCACAAAAGCATCATTCTTTAGGGCACCCCATCACTTAGTCTTAAAAGTTCTTCTAAGAGAGAGAAGAGTTGAGGATTCATCTTCAATTATCATATAGTCCCATTGGACTATCCATGTGAGAGCAAATTCACTAAAAAATATTAGTAGTGGGGAGAAAGCTAAAAGGTCTTTAGGGGCGACAAAGGATTTCTTAAATAATTCAAAACCATCAAGGATAGGTTTTGAGAGAATCTTAATAATAGGACCAAAATAAATCCACCAACTATGGAACCAAAAAGGAAAGGAAAGTTGATGCTTGGATGAGAAATAAAACTTCCATAATGACAAAAGTCTTTGTTTTGGATAAGAAAAACATTAAACTAGGCTCTTTGGTAATCACAATAGTTATAAAATCTTGGTCTTGAAGGTTTGGTGAATTCTCTTGAGAGATTTGGTTTCCCATCCCACTGCTTAATTGTGAGAATCTTCTAAATATGGCAAGTTGATATATATATATAAGAGATTGGTATCCTCTTTTCCAAAAATCATGTCTATTGGTGTTATTATGCAATAACATACATTCAATTCACGTTATTTCATTATTTCATGTTTTTAGAGAAATGCTTGATAAATAATTACTCTCAAAATAACACTTTAAGGGAAAACTATTTCACTAAAAACATACTTTTATTAAAAAATACTTTAAATAAAAATTTTATAAGAGTGCGTTTGATATTAATTTTAAAAAACGCTTATAATATTTCTAACACTTGAATAATAAAAAATTTTACATGTTAAAAAAATAAGAAATGCTTTCTAAAATCACTACAAAATGGTCTTTGGAATGAATTAGTAACAAGATTAAAGACATTATATTGTATTCCAAAACCATAATGAAGATTTTCACATTTTCTTGTATTGTATTACAAGAAAAATTATGTAATGCTTGTGGGCACATCACATCAAAATTATATGTTTTCCACAAGTGAACCCTACAGGCTCCAGGCAACAATTTTTGACAAAAATTTATTCAAAATTTCTCCTCCAACACAATTAAAATTAATTATGGGAGAATTATCTTTTAGGGGTAGATGGGCCCCCAAATTAACAAAAGGTCCATATAACTCTTCAAATTGAGTTGAAGGATATGAAATAGTAACGGACAAATATACCCTTTAAGAACACATATAAAATATTTTATAAAATTAAGTTAAATAATTTTTTTTCAATAATTTTTTTTTTCAAAAATACTAAATTAAATAAAAGTAGTTTTCAAAAATATTAAATTAAATAATTTTTTTTTCAAAAATATTAAATTAAATTTTTTTTTCAAAAATATTAAATTAAATTAAAGTATTTAAAAAAAAATTAAATTAAATAAAAGTATTTTAAAAAATATTAAATTACATAAAAGTATTTTTAAAAAATATTAAATTAAATAAAAAATATTAAATTAAATAAAAGTATTTTTCAAAAATATTAATTTTTTTTCTCAAAATCAATAAAGGGCATTTTTGGAAATACTGAAAGATGATATCCTTTAACTCAATTTTCATACTTTCATTGGGTCTTGGGCTCAATTTGAAGAATTACATGGACCTTTTGTTAATTTGGGGGCCCATCTACCCCCAAAACATAATTCTCCCATTAATTATATCATCTATTTTTATTACATCATATTTTTTATGGGTTAGTGTTGAAAATGAGGATAATTTCCTTATGTTATTCTTTTGAATGTACTCAAAATTTGAACATAAATTAAAAAAAAAAAAGTGTAACCCATAACAAATAGTTTCCTTCCTTGGGATTTTCATGATTTTAATGTACAAAAATTGCCATATTTTGTTGGCATTTAAAACTTTTATCAACTATGAAAATGAAGGAAGTAGATTCAAATAAACTAAAGCAATAAAGTGACCACATGATTATTATAAAAGAATAATTTATAACAAAATTTATTTTCCTTATAGATCCGAAGCCGATAAAAATAAGAATTATAAATCAATAAATTAAATTCTTAGGTCCATGCCTTGATTGTCCTTTAAGGAGGAATGTCTATAAATTTCTACATTTTATTTTTTATGAAAATTATGGGTTGTTTGGTGATTATTTTTTAGAACAGTTTTCTATTCTTCAAAACAAGAAAAAAAAAAAAAACATGTTTAGTAACCAAAAATTGTTTTTTTTATTGGTTTGACTTGTTTGTCTGAGTTAGAAAATAATTATATAAATGTGTAAAATGATTAAAAATAAAGTATTGGATATAAACATTATTTTAAAATATTAAAAATAGGTTAAAAAGATTTTAAGTACCCACATAACAGTTTTCAAAATCTGTTTTAAAAAATTATCTTTCAGAACTATTTTGGAAAATAGTTACCAAATAAAGTCTAAACTTATATTTTTATTTTATATGTAGTCAACAAGGAAAATTGAAAATTTAAATTGGAAAAAATTTTATTTTTTTACATAAAAGGGGCATGCGTTATGAAAATTAATCCAACTTTGGATATAAAAATAAAATCTCAAGTCATTCCAAATCTGATTAAACCTCCCCAAATGGGTCTTATTAGGGACAGATAAGCATTGCCAAATGAGTATTGTTAGGAATATGACATGAAGCACGGCTCTAAAAATACACATTGTCATCCTTAATTCTTCATCATATAATTTATGAAGTTTCATAAGTTAAGAATATTTACCGACTGTGTTTGGTTCTAAAAAATTGAGGGAAAATGTAAAAGAAAGAAAATACAAAAGAAAAGTAGAATGAAATAAAAATTAAAGTAAAATAAAAAAATAAATTAAAAGTCAATAAATTATTTTTATTTATTATTTTAAATTTATTTTAACTCATCTATATAAAAATTAAATAATTTAAAAATACAGAAGTTTTTAGTTAATTTTAATTATATTTGATTTTTATTTTTATTTTTCATAAGACAATCAAATATGAAAAGATCATTATCCTTCGCATTTTTTTTCCTTCCTTAATATTTCCCCGAGCCAAATACAACAATAGTTGCTTATAGATTGGAAAAAAAATATTCTAGCTTAAACCTAGTACTAGTTATATAAAATATGATAACCATGTCTTCTAGATAAGATCTCCACGTAAACGTACAATAAAATGGTAATCCATCAAAATTTTGGTCACAATGTTGGCCATCAAACCTTCCAAATTGTGGTTTATAGCTAGTTGGTCAAACAAAGATTATGAACTTATGATTACGTAATTAGTGTGAAAGCAATATTCATCTTAATAATCGTGAAACATGTCGAAGCATTATAGGTTCACTCCACCAAAGAAGGAAAGGATAAACAGAAGAAAAAAAATTGTCTTTATTAATTTCTAACAATCCAGAATGTGACTTTAGGTGAGTACGTAATCGGCCGTATAGATTTGAATTAACGTCTTTCTCTTGTTCTCCATCTCTCCGTGGGTGTTTGACATATTCAGAGTTGATTAAAGAGGCTTTGACTGTACATCATATAGGTAGACTTGGTATACTCAATATATTAAAATAAAAAGATACTTAAAATTTTGAACCAATTGTTTGAAAGTAAACTGGGTTTGGGGGCTGAGTTCAGTTCAAATTCGTGGTTAAACTCTATAGAAGGGCTGGCCTGCATGCAGACATTACCCAATATTGTGATATTTGACGTAGCAATAGCTATCTTACATTTCTTTTTTAAGAAAAGTCAACTCCAAACAACATTCAAGGTTTTATCATGCGTTTTAGTATTAAAGATATAAATTCTTGGTCGGTAATTGACTGATGGAATGAGTTGATTCAGGGGATTACTTGTCAAACTTTTTGGTTGATTATTTGTTGCTACGTGTCAGCCTAATCAGCAGGGAAATTGGCACTGATGAAATTACATTCTAATCGGACTTTCTTTTCCAGGATAGATTTTTGGCTTAATTCTAAAATAATGATTTTTGGGTTTGTATAAGTATATTTATTAAAATAACTTAATATTATAATTTTAAAATAAAAAATAAATTTAAATATTAAATCAAAATAATTAATTTATTTTTAATTACATATATTTAACGAAAGTAAATTTTATAATTATAACTTTATATTGATAACCCATCTTTTATAATAAATAATTTTTTAGCTATCTTATGTGTCTATGATACTTATAAATAGTTGTTTACGGAATAAATTTATTATTTAACATTAGTACAAATATAAATATTAGTTAAAATTAATCAGACTAAATATCGATGATTTAGAAAATTATTTTTATTTATTAATTTAAAACTAATTATTTATTTTTTACTTTAATTATTAAGATTATTTAATAGAATTAATTAAAGTCATTAAATATTAAATATTAAATATTAAATTTTATCAAACAATGTATTTTTTATTTAAAGAATAAAAAATAATAATAACTTAAATATAAAATATAATAGGACTCATATATAAAGTACAAACTTATTTTAATTTTTAAAATTTTAAAATTTGAGACAATAAATTTTTTTAATCCCCTCATGATATTAAAATCATTATTAGCTATATTAATGTGGGAAAATTAAAGGTTATTTAGATTGTATTTGATAATAATTTTAAAAAGTATTTTTGATTTTTATTTTTTTTAAAATTTTTTTAAAAATACAAATTTTTAAATATTAGAAATATTGAAAACATTTTATAAAATCAATAAGCACTCATAAGCATGAGTTTCAATCAATGATTTTGAATGCCTACCAAATTGTATAAGCCATCAACTCATTTCGTCTTAGGGACCATGTTCCAGACGAGCTATCAATGGAGTACTACCAGCTCCTTAGGATTAGAGATGAGTGATCCCTTTCAGTGTTATGGGGCTTGAGGGGGCATCTTGTAGTTTAAAGTCCCACAATGAACTTGAATTAACCCATAGCCAGGAGATGGAGTAATTCTCTGGGTGTTTCCTCAACGCACGCCAAAGCTCAGACCACTTCTTTTCTACCACAGCTGCACCCTTCTCTCGCATCTTTCATCACTTTTATTTCTTGATTTGACAGAAGCCATTGTAAGGTAAAAGTTGATAATGTTTTAAAGAATAATTATTAACAATTTCTTTCACTTACTTTTTACAAAGTTATATATTTATTTATTTATGTAAAATATGAAAATTTTAAAATTTTTTTCTATTTTTTAAATTATTATTCATAAAATCCATTTGAAAATATTTAAAAATTTCTTTAAAAAATAATTTAGAATAAATTATAAAAAATTGTTTTTTATCATAAAAAATCTATTATGTGTTTTAATTTCTTAATTTTTTAAAATTGGTTTTTTCTAAGAATAAAAAAACTGTTTTAAAGAATAATTATTAAATAAGATTAACATTTTTTTTACATCTACCACGTTGGTATCACCAAGTAGATCTAGATAATTATATTTGGTTCCTTTTTTTTTTTTTAATTATTATTTGTAAATTTCCTTTTGGAGGAAAAAATGAATTTTGGGATAGTCTTGAGCTATGATTGTGAATATTACAGAAGCTGAACATACAAATGGTCGTACAGGAGATGAAGACATTGCCAAGAGCTCCACAATGAGTTCATGGATCGTGTAAAAGTAAAATAAACAAAGGATCCTTTCATATGATAATGCAATTACAGAATGTCAAACGCAGATTGAGTTCCATTCACCAATTCCTGCTTTGAATTTCCATGGTCAAATTGGGAGGTGACTTGTATTGTCTTCTTACCTCTTCTTTTATTATATATAAATTCCAATCCGAACTAGGATCTTGTAGTACCATCTCAATACTCTCTTGCACACAGAAGAGGAAACCAGAAATGGGAACTTCAAGCTCTTCAATGCTTTCATTGCTTTCAATCATTCTTTTGCTATCTCTTTCATGGGCAGCTTCGGATTCTGTTCATGGAGCTTTTCTCCAATGCCTTTCTACCCGTTCTCAGTCTTCTCATCCCATTTCTGCAGTACTATACACTCCTGATAACTCTTCATATTCGTCTGTTTTAGAGTCATACATTAGAAACCTCCGATTCAATACATCTGCAACCCTTAAACCGCGCCTTATCATCACCGCCACCCATGAGTCTCACATAAAAGCTGCCATTATTTGCTCTAAGAAGCATGGCTTGCAGATGAAAATTCGAAGCGGTGGCCATGACTACGAGGGCGTGTCTTATGTATCCGATGTCCCATTCTTCATCCTTGATATGTTCAATCTTCGATCCATTAGTGTGGATATAGAAGATGAGAGTGCTTGGGTTCAGGCCGGAGCAACTCTTGGTGAAATTTACTATAGGATTGCCGAGAAAAGCAAGACTCATGGCTTTCCTGCTGGTGTATGTCCTACGGTTGGTGCTGGTGGCCACTTCAGTGGTGGCGGTTATGGTAATATGATGAGAAAGTACGGGCTGTCTGTTGATAACATTGTGGATGCAGAGTTGGTTGATGTTAATGGCCGACTTCTCAACCGAAAATCAATGGGGGAAGACTTGTTTTGGGCCATTAGAGGAGGAGGTGGAGCTAGCTATGGCGTCATTGTTTCTTATAAAATCAAGCTTGTCCAAGTTCCAGCTACAGTAACTGTTTTCCGAGTTGCAAGGACCTTGGAACAGAATACAACAAACATTGTGTATCAGTGGCAGCAAGTTGCAGATAAGGTTGATGACGATCTATTCATCAGACTAACCATGGATGTGGTGAATAGCAGCCGGAGTGGAGAGAAGACAGTAAGAGCTACATTCCTCTCCTTGTTCCTTGGAAGTTCTGAAAGACTTCTCTCCATCATGAACACGAGCTTACCCGAGTTGGGGTTGCAGAGCTCAGACTGCACTGAGATGAGTTGGGTAGAGTCTGTCCTCTTCTGGACAAACTTTGCCATTGGAACTCCTGTTGAGGCTTTGCTTGATCGAAACCCTCAAGTACTCACCCACTTGAAGAGAAAATCAGACTATCTGAAGGAACCAATTCCAAAGGCTGGTTTGGAGGGGATATGGAAGAAAATGATCGAGCTACAGACGCCAGCTCTGACCTTCAACCCTTACGGTGGAAAGATGGCTGAGATTTCCCCGTCTGCAACTCCTTTTCCACACCGCGCAGGGAACCTGTGCAAAATCCAGTACGCCACAAACTGGGATGAGGAAGGGAGTGAGGCGGCCGAACGATACATAAACTTGACCCGACAGCTCTACAGTTACATGACTCCCTTTGTTTCCAAGTTCCCCAGAGAGGCGTTTCTCAACTATAGGGATCTGGACTTGGGTATCAACCACAACGGTAAGAACAGCTACTTGGAAGGAAGAGTTTATGGGATCAAGTATTTCAAGAAGAATTTCAACAGGCTGGTGCGGATTAAGACCAAGGTTGATCCTGGTAACTTCTTCAGAAATGAACAAAGCATCCCAACTCTTCCCTATTAAATGGTTACTAGATTTCTGTCTCTAGACAATACCTTTCTGATTGCTTCAATACATGGTATAGAAAAGAAATAATAAGTGGAGAGCTGTGTTTCATCACTGCAGATCTGCATGCTTCATTTTTTCTTTCATGGTACAAAATAAGAACACATTGTTATGTAAAGCAGCTGTGGTATCCGAAAATTCATATATGTCGCTGTATTTACAACTTATTTGGGGTGAATTATATCATTCAGGGCCATAGGTTCAAAACCCATTGATTTGTCCTCCTTAATGCAAAGAAAGTGCTTACAATTATTATTATAAAAATATTGACTCGCCAAATCTAAGTATTGATATGCAAAAGGAAAATTTTGAACCATTGGATAAAAATATAAATAAATGAAGCATGAATAAAAAAAAATGCAGCTAAATACAAAACATGAGACCCAGTATAAACAAATAAGACCCAGAGAGACATTTAAATGAATAAGGCAAATTCTATCATATGTTTGATTTTGATAAGCTTTGAGAAAAAACTGACCTCAATATCTTATTCATCTTTGAGAGGAGTACATCTAATATATAGAGGTACAAGAAAAATTCTAGAGCATAGGAAATAAATCAAGAAGGTAAAAAGGAAAATTGTACAAATAAAAAAATATATGCAACTAATAGACACTACAAGGAAAAAGGTATATGGTGACATTTATAACGAGTCACCATAAACATAAGGTGTCACTACAACATAGCGTCACCTTCTCCACTAACACCATAGAGGGTACCGATTGGTGACGTATTTGGAAGTGACACCAAAGTAGATAAATGGTGACCCATTCAGAAGTGACACCATATATTTCTAGTGATGATAGGGTGTCACATTAAATACATCATCTTTGAGTTATGATGTCACATTAAATGCATCACCTTTGAGTTATGGTATCACATCATTGTAAATTATTGTGGAATATATGATTGGTTTTAGTTGTTGATTTTTGTAATGCTTATGAATTAATAAGATTAACCTGTTTATATTTTGTCCATAAATATAACAATCATATTATATTTAACTCATTTTTCTGTAATGTTTCTGGAATAACTCATAATACATTGATCATCTAATAATATTTGTATATCAAATGTTCATAAAAGGATAGAACGTCCAACATATCAAACCCATCAAAACTAAAAAAGAAGAGTGAATACATACCAAAACATGATTTAGAAATGTTAAAGATCCCAAGATTCATGTATACCTCCATTTCATAAGCATAAAACCGGCTAACCATAAAATGACATAGAAGTCCCATCTAAAAATCTAAATTTCTCAGTTGCAATTAAAGTAACGTTTATGTCCTACAACGTATGACATAAGAGTTGCATTTAAAAACCCAAAATCTTGTTGCCTTCTTTCTTTTTATTCTCCATTTCACCCTCCCAAGAGTGTATACCTGCATTTCAAAATTTAATGAGTTTTAGAGATTTTTATTGAAGAAAATAAACATGGATCTATGTTATCATAAATGAACAAATCTAAGAATTAATTTTTTTTTTCAAATAGAAACATTATTCAAAGAATAAGCATTACTATACAATACCTATGGAAAAACTCATGTAGTAGCTAAGGGACTCACCATGCATGGTGATCATGATGCATCAACATGATTCATGATTAGTTGTAGCACAAAAGTAGCCCATTCTCCTCTAATTTCATCGAATTCTACTTGAGAATATGTTTTTTTTTATTACCAAACTGAAATCAAATAAGAAAATAACATTAAAATGCATAACATTTGGAAGCCTAAAACTATGTACAATTCATTAAATAAGTAATACCTTTGAAGCAATAATTGTAGGATAAAAAATTATCTCTTTAATGAATCTCATAACAAAGTAACCACATTCGAACCCTCCTTCTTGTCTTGGACACTAATCGATCAATTATAAAATAACATTAGTATTCACATATATAAATGGTGCAAATGCATAAGCTAATGTGTAAAGAAAAATTTTTGGATGTCACCTGCACTAGTTGCTAAGATGGCTCCCTCTTAGATGTTTTCTTTGCATATATTCGAAGAGCCCTATGTAAATAAGTTCAATGGGTACATTTTTAAAATAGGTAAATGTTATATGTTTTAATATATATATATAAAAAAAAAAATGTTTGAGGTGAATGTATTTTTTTTTTATTTAAAAATAATACTATGAAAAATAATAGGAAGAACTTACATGTTTACGATATCCTTTAAGTCCTCACATGGTTTGTGATGCATAGGGTCATGATAGTGGACTATCATTTTCCTTGGCTCAAGCACTACCTAAATATAAACCCTTTAAGTCCTCATATCTATTTCTATTAACAAAATATAAAAACTTTCCAAAACTCAACTACTTAAATATAAAAAAAAAATCAAATAAAATATCTAGCTAATTGGATTTTAGAAACTAAATAAACTATAAATAAACTAAATATAAAAACTAAATAAAATATCTATGCCCATGAATTAATTGAAGAGGATAGAAAGACACAGAGAGAACATGACTATGGTTATGATTTCCATCTTATCATTTCCTGTCAATACCACACATGCCCATTTTAAGATTGGACACTACTTTTGTTGCTGGACTTGGAAAGGGAACTTCAAAATTGAAAACATAAATAAACCCTTATGTAAAAAAAATAACATTAAAATATAATTGAGCATTAAAATATTTACTCTCTTTCATCACTTTCATTTGAATATTAATAATCTCTTATTGAAATAGATACTTACAATTTAACAAAATAGAAATTCCTAATAATAAAAAATATAAAATTTCTATTTCTATTAACAAAATATAAAAACTTTCCAAAACTCAACTACTTAAATATAAAAATAAAATCAAATAAAATATCTAGCTAATTGGATTTTAGAAACTAAATAAACTATAAATAAACTAAATATAAAAACTAAATAAAATATCTATGCCCATGAATTAATTGAAGATGATAGAAAGACACACAGAGAACATGGCTATGGTTATGATTTCCATCTTATCATCTCCCGTCAATACCACACATGCCCATTTTAAGGTTGGACACTACTTTTGTTGCTGGACTTGGAAAGGGAACTTCAAAATTGAAAACATAAATAAACCCTTATGTAAAAAAAAAAAATAACATTAAAATATAATTGAGCATTAAAATATTTACTCTCTTTCGTCACTTTCATTTGAATATTAATAATCTCTTATTGAGATAGATACTTACAATTTAACAAAATAGAAATTCCTAATAATAAAAAATATAAAAATTTCTATTTCTATTAACAAAATATAAAAACTTTCCAAAACTCAAATACTTAAATATAAAAACAAAATCAAATAAAATATCTAACTAATTGGATTTTAGAAACTAAATAAACTATAAATAAACTAAATATAAAAACTAAATAAAATATCTATGCCCATTAATTAATTGAAGATGATAGAAAGACACAGAGAGAACATGGCTATGGTTATGATTTTCATCTTATCATCTCCCGTCAATACCACACATGCCTTCCCGGATTGGTCCTTTTGGGGTTGGATACTCTCAACGAAATTCTATATCTCATTCCCACTTAGATACAAACAGAAAAATCATTCTTTTTTTTTTCCTCTCTCGTTTTTTAGAAAGGATGAAGATTATGTGATAGTATATCTTAAAAAAATTCTATACTTGTCATTCTCACACAAATACATATTAAAAATCATTCATTTTTTTCCTGTTTTTCATTTTTTTTAAGGACTTGATCATGTGTTTGGTTTAGATTAAAAAAATCAATTAATCTATAGTTTTTTCTTCCATGCTAGAAGATTAAACCTAAATTTTTCTTCCCTACAACTCAAGAAAACACAATTCACAAAAACCATAATACAAAGATGTTGAAACAATTAATATAATGGCATTAATAAAAGAAAAAAAATGATAAATCCAAGAGATTTTGGGTTACCTGGGAGTCCACAAAGTGAAGAATGTCGGTTTTGAGCGTGTTGACTATGGATGGGTGAGAGAAAAGGTTGAAGAAGATCATGATTTTATATATAGGATTTATATATTGAGATTTTTTGGATTGTGGGTGAGATATGGAAACAATGGGATTTTTATATAGTATCCATCATTATTAATTCTAAAAGTGGGCTCATTAAGTTATAATACTTAAAAAAATTTATTTTATATGATGTCATTTCCCAAAAAATGACACTATAAATATAAAATTAATATCATCTAACTACCTCAATTGAAGATTTTTTATATGATGTGTCACCTTTATTAATTAAAAACCCTATGGTGTCATTATTTTAAAAGTGACATCGTAAATAGTGACACCATAAACTATTTTTGTAGTAGTGAGACAATGCTCAATCCCATAATTTATGCCCATGAAAAATCTTGTCTAATATATTTCAACATCCCCCTTAAACTCAAGATGGTTCAAAACTGAACGTCTAGAGTTTGGACACAAAAAATTGAAATCGATTGGTTGCATGTGCCATGGTAAGTAGATCAACAACTTACAACTCATAAAAAATATGAGATAGGGGACGAAACTAGCACAAAAATGATGTCAAACAAAGAGATAATTAATCTAATGTGTTTTGTACTCTCATGAAAGACATCATTGTTGCAACAAAGAGAAGTGGACAAATGTGGTTCAATAGCCATATCATTAATTAGTAATTGGTGGAGTGATAATCTCCTTTATAGTAAACAAGCCACTATCGCTTGTTTTTTGCTTTTCCAAATGATCGATGAATTGCCTAAGAAAATGTAGAACCCTATAGTGGAGCGGAAAATGTTGCCATCACCACCCCAATTAGAATCAGAATAAGCTCAAACTTCATGTTTGGAATTAGATGAGAATACTAATCCTTGATTCATCATACCGTGTATATATTAAAGGATTTTGACAACTGTAGTATAGTGAGTAGATCAAGAGGAAGACATAAACTAGCTGAGAATATAAACATCATGACTAATTGACCAATTTAATTCTCTATTGTGTAAGTTACTAAAACCTAAATACGAAATAATCTTGGTCAAGAAAAACCAGAGAAAAGGTCACCACGACTTGTAATATCCTCTAATACCAAAACTAATGTGTGTAATTACCCAAGTCAAAATAACAACTAACTTGTTGAATCTAAGCTAAACCCAAAAATAAATAAATGAGAATGAAATATCTAAGATAGCCACTGAACCTAATAAAAGAAAATATCTAGAGAGTTCACAATTTCGATTTGAAGAACTTTGAGAGAATTGACATCAATATAGATGAGTTTAAATCTAAAACTCAAGTTTTTCAAATCAATTTAGACTACAAGCATAAAAAAATAACACTTTTAATCTTTTGTTTTTAGTTTCAAAATCCAAGTAGATGATTTGTTTATTAGATTCCTTTCAAACCTCGTGCACGATTGATCTAAACTCATTAGCCAATGATCAAGGAATAAATAAGTATCAAATGACCTAAATAAAGCAATATATGTCCCTTAATTTAGAGCAAACTATTAGAGATATTAGTTCTTATAATAAACCTAAAACTAAGATTGGAAGTATTTATGGAATATTTGGTTTTTCATTTTTAAATGAAAGTCTTTTTTAGATGTTGGAATATTCAGAAAACATCATTCTAAACCTTGGATCAATACAACATATGCATCTATTTTCCTAGGAATATTGGATCAATGCAATGAAATCAATAAAGTCATAAAATACTAGATCTAGGTGCTAAAAAACATTATCGATCAATGTAGATAATCTTGAAGGCCTCATGTTAGATAAGACAACTGAGAGTATTTGACAGGGCTATTAATTGAAATGATATTCACGAAACACCTATAACCAATTTATTGACCAAGTTTAGGATGCTAGAGATTGAGAGATACATCGATATTGGTTATCCCCACATACACCTGTGTCTACTTAGTACAGCTATGAGGGCTTATAGATTGGATGAGGCTCGAATGATCATGTTGTTCCCTATGTCTTTGAGTGGCGTAGTTTAGTGATGTTTTAAATCACTTGATTCCTCTCACTATAGGACTTAGGATGACTTGGCCTAGAAGTTCTTATGACAATTTTCCTTTAACACTATCGTTGATGTGTCTAAGAAAGATTGGAGACTCTCAAGTAGAGGCTAGATGAGTCGATTACTTCCTTTATCTCCCATTAGAGGAAGAAGATTGCTCAGATTATTGACAAACCTACTGAGTGAGAGAAAATTAGCATGATAGTGAGAAACTTACAACCCAAATTTGTCGGACATTTGATGGAGTTCCCACACATTGATTTTAGATCACTAGTTCAGGCGCTTTATAGTATGAGAAGGGTATTTCTTTAGGGTTGTGAATAGATTCTTCTCCTACTGATTCTAAGGAGAAGAAACCATTAGGATGATAGAGGTCAAGGGATGTTGGTGTTATTTTTTCCACTAGACAGAGACCTCTTAGATCCTATCAGCTAGCTGCATAGACTTCAAGAGCTTACTTTCCCTCTTCCCATGGTTAGTATAGACCACATTTTTTTTCTGGCCATTTTCTCTAACATATCTATATTCTATGTTACCATAACCATCTACACTACTTAGGTTGCAAAAAGGCCTCTTATTTTATATCCTAGGCCTAGAGCTCCATAGGATCCTACTTCTTTTGTACTGAGGGTATCATGAGGGTTCTCTCAGCTGGGCATGCAATTGAGCTAAGCTTTTCAAAAACTTATGGAGGCTAGATTGTTGTTGCATAGACTTCAGGAGCTTACTTTCTCTCTTCCCATGGTTAGTATAAACCACTTGCTCTCTCTCGACCTTTTGCTCAGACATATCTACATTCTATGTTATCACAACCATCTACACTACTTAGGTTGCAGAGAGACCTCTTATTTAATATCCTAGGCCTAGAGCTCCACAGGATCCTATTTCTTTTGCACCGAGGGTATCATGACAGTTCTTTCAGTTGGGCATGCCATTGAGCTAAGCTTTTCAAAAACATATCGAGGCTATATTATTTACTACTTTGACTTTTAGAGCACTACCTCAGTAGATTTTACCCCATTTTAGATTAGATCCACACTACTCAATCCACCAGGGTCTAGACACATTGATTACTAATCAAAAAGTGCTATTTCATAGCTTGTAATTAACTCTTTTAAACACTTTTGAGTAGTAGTTATTACCTTTTAACCCAATTAACATATTAAGGACCCTTGCAATCAAATCTAATCAAATTGTGTTAAGTTTTGGTGTTTTGATAGCTTTTTGATCACCAAAGCAATCCGAGATTGAGGAGAGTTCTTTGGAATCCATGGCAAAAGATGTCCGGACAGGGCGTTCGGACACACCATCGGAGGACGGCGAAACATGGGCGTCAATAATCCGGACAACATATCCGGATAGGATATGCTATCGTCCGGGGTGTGATGATCACGAGTGCTGTGTGCTTCTCCCTGATGGAGTTCGGATAGGGGGAGTGCGCCGCCATTCCACCCGGATGTATCACATCTGGAATTCTGCTGCGCCGCCATTCCACCCGGCCGAAATTCTTCTCCGCTGACATTCCATCCGGATATTTCACATCCAGCACTTGACGCCGGATGGGAGAGGAGAGCGTTTCAACTTCCCCGGTCAGACATATCCGGATCCTCAAATAGCGCTTACCCGGAGAGTTTCGCAGCCATTTTGCACAGTGTCGCGGTGTTCTCCTGAAGCTTCCAGATATTTACGACCGACATTTTAAGATATTTTGCTTTAGATATTTGATGTCTAAATCCCCAAACTCTCCTTGTAACCCACCAATTATAGGATTCCTTAGTTATTAAGTTTGGAAAAAGGATGAATAACCTTTTATATATTATTATTGTAATTTTCATATAAATATCTCTTGGGAGCCTGTTCTCGAGGCGAGACGATGCATCTTTTGTATAGTTTTCAAAGGAAGAAAAATACAGAGCTTTGCTCTGCTTTACCTTCTCATTTTGATTGTATTTTCTTACTAGCCAAACAAGCTCTGAGGATGTTTCCTCAGAGAATGAGTGGCTAGACTTTTAGTTCCTTGGAGTTAAGGTTGCCGGGAAAGGTTCCAGGTGCAAGAATTAGTAGCTTTGTGGTTTCAGCCATTAATGAAGAGAAAGTGTGACCCGTTAATGGTTTTATCTTTTTAGTTAACTTAAAACGCCTTTAAATCACCTGGGCCAACACTTGATAAGGCAAGTGGTCTCCATCCATTGAGATGCACTAGTTTATCTCTTGCAAGCCTTTGGGAGGTGGTTTGAAGGTAGGATTTTCTAGAATAGCCAACACTTGGTAAGCTTTTGGACTCCACGGAGACATCCATTAGTTATCTCTTACGAGCTTTTGATGGGTAATCCAAGGTTAAGGATCACCTTGAATGGCAAGTGCTAGGTGAGAGGCATGAGCCATTGCAAGGTGCATCAGTGAGAGGGAATTATTGTTTGAATCCATTAAGGGGAAGCATCTGTACCACACCGGTTAGAGAATGGACCATATGTTAATTCTCTAATGCGAGGAAATGAACCAAATGACCGGAGCTCTGTTTTTGCATAAGGAACCTCCCCTGTGAACCTAAACCTCCAAGGAATGTTTTTCTTCATAAGTAATTTCTATTACTTCCTTTGCCGTTAGCTTAAACCTAAACCTTTTTCAATCAAAGTTTGTGTTTTATTTCTTAAGCTAACCTTGAAATGAAAAAACACCAATTCACTTTGAATTGGTATCATTTATGAATTGAAAACCCTTCCCAGTGAACGATCCTAGAGCCACTATGCTATAGTAGCTTTGTCTTTGCTACCCTAGTTCATGGTGTAATAGGTTATAAATTTTGTTGATTACTCCCTCAATCAAGGAGCACTAGCTGGACATGAATCAGCTGATACACCAATTGGGCACGAATCAAATGGCGCCGTTGCCGGGGAAGGTGCCAACTTCATAGTGATATTATTTTAGAGTACTTGTAATTTTCATCACAAGTTTGGTAACTTTTCTTTCATTTTACTAATTATTTTTTTTTATTGTATCTTTACTTGTTCATAATCTAATATATCTTTTAAATTCAGTTTAGTTCATTTTAGTTTGGTAGCCCTGTTTTCTTTTGTTTTCTTTTATTTTCATTTTAGTTACAGTTGATACTAGTTGTGTATGCCAAATTGGATACGAGACAGTGGAGGAAGGCTTGTCAAACGTGATACACCTCATAATAAGGAATTGGAATTGAGCTTGAATATCATGGAAGCTACACCTGAAGATCAGCATAGTCACCATGGTCACCAGGACAATCCCAATGCTTTCAGATCAATAAGGGACCGAATGCATCCACCTCGTATGAGTGCACCATCATGTATAGTGCCCCCTACAGAGCAGCTAGTGATCAGACCGTATATTGTGCCACTTCTACCAACTTTCCATGGGATGGAAAGTGAGAATCCCTATGCACATATCAAGGAATTTGAAGATGTTTGTAATACATTCCAAGAAGGAGGAGCTTCAATCGACTTGATGAGGCTTAAGTTATTTCCTTTCACTTTAAAGGATAAGGCCAAGATTTGGCTTAATTCTTTAAGGCCAAGGAGTATCCGTACTTGGATTGACTTACAAGCTGAATTCCTCAAGAAATTTTTTCCTACTCACAAAACAAATGGCTTGAAAAGGTAAATTTCAAACTTCTCAGCTAATGAGAATGAGAAATTCTATGAGTGTTGGGAAAGATATATGGAAGCCATAAATGCTTGTTCTCACCATGGTTTTGATACTTGGCTATTGGTGAGCTATTTTTATGATGGGATGTCTTCTTCAATGAAGCAACTCCTCGAGACAATGTGTGGAGGAGATTTCATGAGCAAAAATCCGGAGGAAGCTATGGATTTCTTGAGTTATGTGGCTGAAGGTTCAAGGGGATGGGATGAACCAAACAAAGGAGAAGTGGGAAAGATGAAGTCTCAACCGAGTGATTTCAATGCTAAGGCTGGGATGTATACCTTGAATGAAGATGATGATATGAAAGCAAAGTTTGCGGCTATGACAAGAAGATTGGAGGAGCTAGAACTGAAAAAGATGCATGAAGTACAAGCTGTTGCTGAAACACCAGTGCAAGGACAACCGTGTCCTATTTGTCACTATTATGAACACTTGGTGGAGGAGTGCCCTACAATTCTAGCTGTAAAGGAAATGTTTGGAGATCAAGCAAATGTCATTGGACAATTCAGGCCCAATAACAATGCACCGTATGGAAATACTTACAACTCAAGTTAGAGGAATCATCCAAATTTCTCATGGAAGGCAAGAGCATCTCAGTACCAACAGCCGGCTCAACCATCTCAACAATCTTCAAGTCTTGAGCAAGCAATAGTGAATCTCAGCAAGGTTGTGGGAGATTTTGTTGGAGAACAAAAAGCCATCAATGCTCAACTCAGTCAAAGAATTGACAGTGTAGAGAGTACTTTGAATAAAAGAATGGATGGAATGCAAAATGATCTATCTCAAAAGATAGATAATCTCCAATACTCAATCTCAAGGCTCACTAACTTGAACACAATGCAAGAGAAGGGTAGATTTCCTTCTCAACCTCACCAAAACCCCAAGGGTATCCATGAAGTGGAAACTCATGAGGGAGAATCTTCACAGGTGAGAGATGTTAAAGCCTTGATCACTCTAAGGAGTGGTAAAAAGGTTGAGCCACCAACACCCAAGCCACATGTTGAAGAAGAAGAAGAAACAAAGAAGGGGGAGGAAATGAAAGGAAAGAAGAAAGATGTCAGTGAAATGAAAGAGGACCATGATTCAACAGTGAATGCAAATCCACAGAAAGAGCTTATTAAGGAAGAATTGCTGAAGAAACCAACTTTTCCACCTTTTCCTCAAGCGTTGCATGGGAAAAAGGGGATTAGAAATGCATATGAAATTCTTGAAGTATTGAGACAAGTGAAAGTCAATATCCCACTGCTGGATGTGATTAAATAAGTTCCAACATATGCAAAATTCCTAAAGGACTTATGTACCATCAAAAGAGGGTTGCATGTGAATAAGAAAGCCTTTTTGACTGAGCAAGTGAGTGCCATCATACAATCCAAGTCTCCTTTGAAGTACAAAGATCTGGGATGTCCTACCATTTCAGTCATGATTGGAGGAAAGGTAGTGGAGAAAGCTTTGTTAGACTTGGGAGCAAGTGTGAATTTGCTACCATACTCTGTCTACAAGCAATTGGGACTTGGTGAGTTGAAGCCAACATCAATCACCTTATCTCTATCAGATAGATCAGTAAAAATTCCAAGGGGGGTAATTGAGGATGTCTTAGTTCAAGTTGATAATTTCTACTATCCGGTAGATTTTGTTGTTCTTGATACAGATCCTACTGTAAAGGAAGCTAATTCAGTTCCTATCATTCTTGGAAGACCATTCCTTGCTATCAGTGGAGGAGCACTGTAATCAGAATATGCAAGACAAGTTGAATGAAAGTCTTGGGGATCTTGAAGAAGGGTTGTCTGAACCCCTTGATGTGCTTGCTACTCTACAAGGTTGGAAAAGAAGAGAAGAGATTCTACCTTTGATCAATAAAGAAGAAGGAGAAGCTGCTGAAGAAGAGACCTCAAAGCTCAATTTGAAGCCTCTGCCCGTGGAGCTGAAATATACATACCTTGAAGAAAATAATCAATGTCCTGTTGTTATATCTTCATCTCTTACTAGTCATCAGGAGAAGTGTTTACTTGAAGTTCTCAAGAGGTGTAAGAAAGCAATAGGATGGCAAATATCTGACTTGAAAGACATTAGTCCTTTGGTTTGTACACATCATATATACATGGAGGAAGAAGCTAAACCAAATCGTCAACCTCAAAGAAGATTGAATCCTCATTTGCAAGAGGTGGTGCGACCGAAGTATTGAAGCTACTCAAAGCAGGTATTATTTATCCCATATCTGACAGCCCTTGGGTGAGTCCTACTCAAGTGGTACCAAATAAGTCAGGGATTACTGTGGTTCAGAATGAAAAAGGAGAAGAAATTGCTACACGCCTCACTTCAGGTTGGCGGGTGTGTATTGACTATAAGAAATTGAATGCTGTGACAAGGAAAGATCATTTTCCACTCCCATTTATTGATCAGGTGCTGGAGAGAGTCTCTGGCCATCCTTTTTATTGTTTCTTGGACGGGTACTCAGGGTATTTCCAAATTGAAATTGATGTTGAAGATCAGGAGAAGACCACTTTCACATGTCCGTTTGGAACATACGCCTACAGAAGAATGCCTTTTGGTTTATGCAATGCACCTGCAACATTCCAAAGATGTATGTTGAGTATCTTCAGTGATATGGTGGAGCGAATTATGGAGGTTTTCATGGATGATATCACCATATATGGAGGTACATTTGAAGAATGCTTAGTAAATTTGGAAACGGTTCTTAACAGATGCATTGAGAAGAACTTGGTGCTCAACTGGGAGAAATGCCATTTTATGGTATGTCAAGGAATTGTCCTTGGCCATCATCTCCGAAAAAGGCATTGAAGTTGATAAAGCAAAGGTGGAGCTTATTGTCAAATTGCCGTCCCCAACAACTATAAAAGGAGTAAGGCAGTTCCTTGGTCACACAGGGTTCTATAGGAGATTTATAAAAGATTTCTCTAATCTTTCAAAACCTCTTTGTGAGTTTTTGGCTAAGGATGCTAAGTTTATATGGGATGAAAGATGTCAAAAAAGCTTTGATCAACTGAAGCAATTCTTAACAACAACTCCAATAGTAAGGGCTCCTAACTGGCAACTACCTTTTGAAGTGATGTGTGATGCCAGTGACTTTGCTATAGGAGCTGTACTTGGCCAAAGAGAAGATGGGAAGCCCTATGTGATCTACTATGCAAGCAAGACATTGAACGAAGCTCAAAGGAACTACACAACTACAGAGAAAGAATTGTTAGCTGTGGTGTTTGCCTTAGACAAGTTTCGTGCTTATCTAGTAGGGTCTTTCATCATTGTTTTCACTGACCATTCAGCCTTGAAATATTTATTAACAAAGCAAGATGCAAAAGCAAGGTTGATTAGATGGATTCTTTTGTTGCAAGAATTTGATCTCCAAATCCGAGATAAGAAAGGGGTGGAGAATGTGGTAGCTGACCACCTTTCAAGGTTGGCTATAGCACATAATTCCCATGTATTACCTATTAATGATGACTTTCCTGAGGAATCACTTATGTTGCTAGAGAAAGCTCCTTGGTATGCTCATATTGCTAACTATTTGGTTACTGGTGAAGTTCCAAGTGAGTGGAAAACGCAAGACAGGAAGCACTTATTTGCAAAGATTCATGATTATTATTGGGAAGAGCCCTTCCTTTTCAAGTATTGTGCAGATCAGATCATAAGAAAGTGTGTCCCTGAAGAAGAGCAACAAGAAATCCTCAGACATTGCCATGAGAATGCCTGTGGAGGCCACTTTGCCTCTCAGAAAACAGCCATGAAGGTGTTGCAATCAGGGTTTACTTGGCCATTGCTTTTCAAAGATTCCTACATCATGTGTAGGAGTTGTGATAGATGCCAAAGACTCGGGAAGCTTACAAAAAGAAACCAAATGCCCATGAACCCCATCCTTATAGTTGATCTTTTTGATGTTTGGGGTATTGACTTCATGGGACCTTTCCCAATGTCTTTTGGTAACTTTAATATATTGGTGAGGGTGGACTATGTTTCCAAATGGGTGGAGGCAATCCCCTGTAAACATAATGATCACAGGGTGGTTCTCAAATTTCTTAAGGAGAACATCTTCTCAAGATTTGGGGTTCCCAAGGCCATAATCAGTGATGGAGGTACTCATTTTTGCAACAAACCTTTTGAAACCCTATTAGCCAAGTATGGAGTGAAGCATAAGGTAGCTACACCTTATCATCCTCAAACTTCCGGGCAAGTGGAGCTAGCAAACAGGGAAATAAAAAACATACTGATGAAAGTGGTGAATACAAGCAGAAAAGATTGGTCTATTAAGCTACATGATTCATTATGGGCATATAGAACAGCTTATAAGACTATTCTTGGCATGTCCTCCTATCGTCTCGTCTATGGCAAAGCATGCCACCTCCCTGTGGAAGTTGAATATAAGGCTTGGTGAGCAATCAAGAGGTTGAACATGGACTTGATCAGAGCTGGGGAAAAGAGGTGCTTAGACCTTAATGAGATGGAGGAATTAAGAAATGATGCTTACATCAATTCCAAAGTTGCAAAACAGAGGATGAAGAAGTGGCATGATCAACTAATCTCCAACAAAGAATTGCGGAACGGACAAAGAGTCCTACTCTATGACTCAAGGCTACATATCTTTCCAGGGAAGCTCAAGTCAAGGTGGATAGGTCCTTTCATTATTCACCAAGTACATCTCAATGGAGAGGTGGAATTACTAAATTCCAATGGCATAGACACCTTTAGAGTCAATGGTCATCACCTCAAGCCATTCATTGAGCCGTTCAAGCCAGAAAAGGAGGAAATCAACCTCCTTGAGCCACAAAAAGCCTGATTGGAGAAGGGTTAGATGGACTTGGTTTCACCAAAGTCCATAATTTTGTTAAATATGTTAATTTCAAACCTTTATCAATTCTTTTGATTTTAATTTTTGGTCTTAAGTTGTGTATTTATATGTAACTTAGTCTTTTTGAATGATCTCATGTAGGAGGAATTGCAAAGAAATTAAAGGAAAGTCGTTTGGAGCAAGAAAGAGTGTAAAACAGGGGAAAAATAGGGGTCTGCGAGATTTCGCAGCCTAAAAGAAGCCTCTGCGAAATCACCACTTTGCTGCGAAATCATTTCGCAGCCTCAGGCCCCTTTCTGCGAAAATTTTCGTAGCTGCGAAGCACCCTTTTGGCACATGAGTGCCATTTCGCAGCACAGTTCCCCCCATTTTGCAGCTGCGAAATGGGCTGTGAAAATGGCCTTTTGTTGCGAAAATGACCTTTTGCTACGAAATCGGCCTTCCTCTGCGAAAATCAAAACGACCCTTGATATTTCTTTATTTTTTATAAAAACCGGTCATTTGAGCTGCCAAAAGGTTTCAGAAAGGAAGAACACTAGAGCAACCGTCCGTTCGCTCTCTCACCTGAGCCCGAAGCCGCGCAAGTCGCTGGCCATCACCTCCGGCCATTTTCTTCAGTCCGCCATGGCACGAACCAAAGGAGTAAAGTCATCATTTCCGTCCGGCCGCAAGAGAGTCGCGCGAGTGGCGCCTGTTCAAGGCTCCACATCAGAGCCTCCGCGACAAATAGCCGCCCCACCTCCGGCTGAACCCGCGCCGTTGAGTCCTCCGGTGAGGCGTTATCAGACCAGGTTAGGTGGCCGTCCCCCGCAAAAGAAAACCAGGGTAGTAGATCCAGAGCCCTCTTTAGAGCTCTCTCTAGAGCCTTCTTCGGCGCTGTCTTTAGAGCCTTCGACGGAGCCTCAATCGTCGCAGCCGCCACTTGCAGAGTCTCAAATTCCCTCAGGGATAGCTCTTGAGGTGCTGATCAGGCGTCCGATGGTCCCTCAGCCGCCCATTGAGGGGAATTTGGATTGCCGGGCTCGACCATTTCACTCTGAGTTGTGTTTTGACACAGCCACCTTCAGGTTTTAACCGGAGCTCGCAGACTCATTCCATCTACTGTACAGATATCGCATGGAGCATTTGCTGACCCCTAGGGATTTTTTCTATCCCCGAGTAGCAATGGACTTCTATCAGTCCATGACTACTAATCAGGTCAGAGATCCTACTCTTATCCACTTCACCATTGACGGATGTCATGGTATTTTAGGAGCTCGCCACATAGCAGAGGCCCTACATATTCCATATGAGCCAGCCCGTCTAGAGGATTACCAAGTATGGACTAATCCTTCCCAGCTTGAAATGGTTCATATTTTGTCTAGAGGAACATCCACAAATCCATATATGTTGAGGAAGGAACTTCCTCCGAGCATGTTCTTCATTGATGCACTCCTACGCCACAACATTTATCCACTTCAGCATTGGGTGCAGAGGAGAGGAGTTCTACTAGAGGCCCTGTTCAGCATATCAGAGGGATATTTCTTTGGCCCTCACCATCTGATTATGGCTGCCCTTCTCTACTTTGAAGAGAAGGTGCATAGGAAGAAGCTATTGCGAGCGGATGCTATTCCACTTCTTTTCCAGAGATTGCTATGCCAAATTTTGGAGCATCTGGGGTATCCATCAGACCCTCAGCTGGAGCGCAAACATATATGCCGAGAGGTATTCACTCTCGACAAGTGGACCAATATGACAGCATATAGAGCAAAGCATCCAGAGCTTCCACAGCCACAGCAGCCAGAGGACCCACAGCCACAGCAGCCAGAGGACCCACAGCCAGCTGAGATACCAGCTGCCAGGAGAGCATCTCCAGAGTCCATACCTGAGGGTATACCCTTTGCTTTTCCTGCCACCCACAGCACCCTTCCAGTTATTCCAGTTGCATCAAAGCCCTCTACTTCAGCCGAGCCTAGGATGGCCATACCCCTTTCAGAGTATAGAGATCTATGCCACACATTGCAGACACTGACCGCGACTTAGAGCAGCCTTGCTCAGGAGATGTCAGCTATTCGTTCTCAGCAGGAGCAGATTTTGACCACCCAGACTCAGCACACTGCCATCCTGAGGCAGCTTCAGCACCATCTGGGTCTTCCATCAGCTTACCAGCATCATCCTCCCCATTTCTGATCATTTACATACTTTACTTTATGTATTTCCTTTATGAAATCCCATCTTTTTGGTATTATATAGTGGGATTGGTTGTATTACTTGTTTTTGATATAAAATTGTACTGCAATCAAGTAATACAAATCTCTAGTATTTGTGAGCACACTTAGCATTATATTATTTTAATTCCTCTACTCACTAACTCTTTTGTTTTTTTGAAACATGTGGTTTCTCCTATACGACTCAGACTCCATGTCACTCAGGAGGTACCACTTCCTCCCTATTTTTCAATCGTTTTTGTCATATTGAGGACAATGTTCAGCTTGGTTGGAGGGAGAGTTGAGGAATGAAGTTTTTGTTATTAATGCTAAGTTATTTTGGTAATTTAGTTGCTTTTTGCTTAATTTTAAAATTTTAAAGTTTTTATTCTACTCTCCATGGTTATTAAGGAAAATTTCTCAAAAATGAAAAGAGAGAAATTGAATTTTTGTCTTTTTACTTGACTTAGATTTTGTATTATGTTTATTAAAGTTGATGAATTGTTGAAGTTTCTATTGAATTCAAGCTTATGTCTTCCACTTTAAGCTATTCACACACTATGCACAATAGATTCCGATTATAAGATGAAAAACTATTTCCCTCTTGACTTAGGAAAATTTTAGACTTGGTACCTTTGACTTCATTTAATAGTGTTGGGACACCTTGTAAAAGGCCAATGAGTCTTTGAAAAAAAAGAAGAAAGAAAGAAAAAATGTTTGCTTGCCTTAAAACCCGAGCAAGGTCTGAGGGGTATATGGTGAAAATCTTTAAAACCTGGTGCCCTAAGCCTTCATTGGTTGGGAGTCACCGACCTCAATACTCGTTACAAGGGCGAATAGGTGGAGTTTAACATACTGTAGGTGCTTGGGTATTAAAATTCATTCTCAAAAGTCTGGGGTAAAATCCGAGGAGTTAGTGGTTGAAAGATCCTTAAAGCTTGATGCCCTAAACCTTAATTGGTTGGGAGTCATCGATGGACCCCCGTTACATGGACAATTTAGAAAAGAATACCTTTAAGCTTTGTACTCCTACAATGAAAAGAATTGTAAAATAAAAGGGTGCGTTCTTAGCCTATTGAATTTGGTTAGTTTGCTAAGTGTTGAAAAAGAACTAGGTTGGGGGGGAGAGATTAGTTTAGCATACTATATTCGGAAGCTATCAAGTAACACTTAGACTTTTGTGGAAGAGTAAGGTTGGGTCCTTTGGAAGTGGAAATGATTTTAAAGCTTCAATTTGCATAGTACCTTCTCTTTAAGAATTGTGATTAGATAAGTTATTTGATAACTCTTGTTGAAGTTGAGTTTTATTTCTTTAAATGTTCCATGTGAGAGTTAGATCATCATGCCACTTGAAAATTGTTTTTTGATCAGCATGATGTTGTAAAGTATAGTACTGTTTATTTTTATTTTTCTCTCCTTCATTGCTAAGGGACTAGCAATATGTCGGTTGGGGGGAGTGATTACTACTCAAAAAGTGCTATTCATAGCTTGTAATTAACTCTTTTAAACACTTTTGAGTAGTAGTTATTACCTTTTAACCCAATTAACATATTAAGGACCCTTGCAATCAAATCTAATCAAATTGTGTTAAGTTTTGGTGTTTTGATAGCTTTTTGATCACCAAAGCAATTCGAGATTGAGGAGAGTTCTTTGGAATCCATGGCAAAAGATGTCCGGACACACCATCGGAGGGCGGCGGAACATGGGCGTCAATAATCTGGACAACATATCCGGATAGGATATGCTATCGTCCGGGGTGTGATGATCACGAGTGTTGTGTGCTTCTCCCTGATGGAGTCTGGATAGGGGGAGTGCGTCGCCATTCCACCCGGATGTATCACATCTGGAATTCTGCTGCGCCGGAATTCTTCTCCGCCGACATTCCATCGGGATATTTCACATCCAGCACTTGACGTCGAATGGGAGAGGAGAGCGTTTCAACTTCCCCGGTCAGACATATCCGGATCCTCAAATAGCGCTTACTCGGAGAGTTTCGCAGCCATTTTGCACAGTGCCGCGGTGTTCTCCTGAAGCTTCCAGATATTTGCGACCGACATTTTAAGATATTTTGCTTTAGATATTTGATGTCTAAATCCCCAAACTTTCCTTGTAACCCACCAATTATAGGATTCCTTAGTTATTAAGTTTGGAAAAAGGATGAATAACCTTTTATATATTATTATTGTAATTTTCATATAAATATCTCTTGGGAGCCTGTTCTCGAGGCGAGACGACGCATCTTTTGTATAGTTTTCAAAGGAAGAAAAATACATAGCTTTGCTCTACTTTACCTTCTCATTTTGATTGTATTTTCTTACTAGCCAAAAAATCTCTGAGGATGTTTCCTCAGAGAATGAGTGGCTAGACTTTTAGTTCCTTGGAGTTAAGGTTGCCGAGAAAGGTTCCAGGTGTAAGAATTAGTAGCTTTGTGGTTTCAGCCATTAATGAAGAGAAAGTGTGACCCGTTAATGGTTTTATCTTTTTAGTTAACTTAAAACGCCTTTAAATCACCTGGGCCAACACTTGATAAGGCAAGTGGTCTCCATCCATTGAGATGCACTAGTTTATCTCTTGCGAGCCTTTGGAAGGTGGTTTGAAGGTAGGATTTTCTAGAATAGCCAACACTTGGTAAGCTTTTGGGCTCCACGGAGACATCCATTAGTTATCTCTTGCGAGCTTTTGACGGGTAATCCAAGGTTAAGGATCACCTTGAATGGCAAGTGCTAGGTGAGAGGCATGAGCCATTGCAAGGTGCATCAGTGAGAGGGAATTATTGTTTGAATCCATTAAGGGGAAGCATCTGTACCACACCGGTTAGAGAATGGACTATATGTTAATTCTCTAATGCGAGGAAATGAACCAATGACCGGAGCTCTGTTTTTGCATAAGGAACCTCCCCTGTGAACCTAAACCTCCAAGGAATGTTTTTCTTCATAAGTAATTTCCATTACTTCCTTTGCCGTTAGCTTAAACCTAAACCTTTTTCAATCAAAGTTTGTGTTTTATTTCTTAAGCTAACCTTGAAATGAAAAAGCACCAATTCACTTTGAATTGGTATCATTTATGAATTGAAAACCCTTCCCAGTGAACGATCCTAGAGCCACTATGATATAGTAGCTTTGTCTTTGCTACCCTAGTTCATGGTGTAATAGGTTATAAATTTTGTTGATTACTCCCTCAATCAAGGAGCACCAGCTGGACATGAATCAGCTGATACACCAATTGGGCACGAATCACACACGATACTGATCACTGCACTTCTTTGAGGCATGCTATTTATGACCTCATAGATCCGGATTTGGTTAACTTGGGGCAACCAAGTGTAACCACTAATCCATTGCCATCACATTCTACACATATAGTTCTACTCCTCGTAGGCAATATTCATTTTGTTGAGTTTGTTGAGGATGATGATAATATCCATATGTTGAGCTCGGGAGCTATCGAGCTAGGGCTCATAGTGTTGGATGAGGGTCATGAGATTGATGAAGTTACTTTAAGTCCACAGATTTTCACACTCTTTAGTTTGATTTTGGATATGGTATCTTTTCAATTAATTCATACTTCATCAGTGACTATTGCATGCCATGGTGTCTCTACTCCATTCATTTTAAGACCTAATGCTATTGAGTTTGTTAATAGAGACACCTAGTTTGTGACTTGGAGTGGGCAAGTATCTTAGCCATCACCTATAATGACTAGACCATTTGAGGGTATAGTTAGGCATGTATTTCCATATGGAGTTTGTTAGCATCTTTTGCATCCCACAAGGAGACACTTATCAGAGCATTAAGTTCAGATTCAGGTTGAGATTACTATATCTTCGAATGGTTTGATTCATATGTTGATAGTAGATAAGGCCACTTATATTGTTTTTTCAGATGATGATCTTCCACCTGGAGACCCAAACCACACTCATTCACTCTATATTTCTGTTAGTTGTTTAGGTTATAGTGTTTCTTCTATTCTCTTGGATAATGACTTTGCCTTGAATGTCTATCCTTTGGTCACTGCAGTTGCTCTTAGTTTTGTACCATATGATTTTGAGCCATGTACTCAGATAGTGAGGGCATATAACAGTACTAAAAGAGAAGTGTTAGGTACATTAATGATGAATTTACATATAGGACCAACCACCTTTCCTATTGTGTTCCAAGTTTTAAGGATTCTTATTTCCTTCAACCTGTTGTTAGGCTTACCATGGATTCGTAGAGCTAGAGCCATAATTTCTTCCCTTCATCAAAATGTGAAGTTTATCTATGAGGGTTGAGCCATCATCACGTAGTCTACATGAAATGTTTTGGCTTCGTCAGAGCTAGTACTTTAGATCAATCATAATGATAAGGATTTTTTTTATGATTGGTTTCACCTTTAATGAAATACAAACTATGGAGCTTGAGTCATTTTGTAGGGATTTTGTGACTTTCCCATTTGATGAGCATAATAACACAATAGTCTTGGATATGATAAGATCCATGTCTTTTTTGCGAGGATTGGGTTAAGGCTGATGTTAGCATGACCTTAGAGTGTTCATAGCACAAGGAGAGGCTTTGGTCTCATCTGTTCCACATCCAATTTGACTATCATGTTCACCCATATAGGATGAGGTTAGCAGATTAATTTATGAGATCATAAGAGGCACAAACACGTTTAGAAAGGATTACTAGTGGATTCAATGTTGATTAGGAGACTAAGCTTTAATGTCTTTTTCACCAATTGCACTTGATTGATGGAGTCCCTGACATATCCACTTCAATTATGGTTGCTCTCCCATCTCCAAACCATATTAGCTTGCCTGACATTTACTTTCCTAAGGAGACTGATGAGCATGGGGCATTCATTGAGCCCGCAGACATGATAGATGAGACTATTCCACATGATGAGTACATTGATTAGTTGTTTGTGATAAGTATGAGTAAGACTGCCAGTGTTGTTTAACTAGAGTCTGCTTTTCCACTTAATTTGTTTGGGGTACTTGCTATTGAGATGGTTGAGGATGTTCAACTTGTTATCACTCCAAAACTAGTTATCAATGTTACTTTTGGTGATGATGTGCATGAGGACATTGTTAGCCCAGATGTGGTGGAGTCTAACTGTATGGATCCACCACTTTTGATGTTTTGTTGGGATTTGTCTCCTGTTCTAATGATGTACCCATTTTTTCATTTATGGATTTGAGTATTTACATGGCTCTTATGATGATATTTCTTTGTGTGCATCTCATTCACCCATATCACATGTATTTGACATAGATGATGAGTCTAAACAACTTGATTTAGGTCAAGACCTTTTCGAATTTTGATTCGAGCCTGCCCCACAGATCAGAGAGTTTTGTCCATACCAAGAGATGTTAAAACTGTTGACTTTGGTACATGAGATCAACCTAGAGAGCTAGAGAGTGGATCAACTTTATCCATGATGAGATGAATAAACTCATTTAGTTGCTCAAATCATATTTAGATGTTTTTGCATAGTCTTATGGGGACATTTAGCCCTTGATCCTTCTATATTTCAGTGTTACTTACCCATTCTACCTTGTGTTAGACCATTTAAGTTGAAATTGAGGTGGCTGAATCCTTGAACCACCTTCCAATGGCTCATAAATGATAACTAATAGACATTTATGGATCTAGCTATAAGCATCCATAGAATCCGAAAAGCTTACCAAGTATTGGCCATTCAAGGTGATTTTAACCTTGAAGCACCTTCCAATGGCTCGTAAATGATAACTAATAGACATCCATGGATCTAGCAATAAACATCCATAGAATCCAAAAAGTTTACCAAGTATTGGCCATTCAAGGTGATTTTAAGGGATTTAAAGCTAAACGTTGAAATAAAAACCATTAATGGTTAACAACTACTTTCATTTAAAGCAAGGATAACTCCCACATTTGCATTCGGGTCCTTCACCTAGCTTCCATCACTCCAAGAAATGTAAAACGTAGCCAAACATTCCTTGAGAAATCATCCTCATGGGCTGCTTGGCTAGAAAGAAAATGAAAACAAAAAGGAAAAGGAAAGGCAAAGCAAAAGCTCTGTATTTCTTACTACGGGAATTTACAAGTGTTTAATGAAAAAACCATACATCTCTATATCACACATATCTCTCTCCTTATATATCTGCTACCTAAAAGATATATAAAAAAAAATAAAAGAAAATATCTAGGTTGGTTACAAGGAGAAACTAGGAAATTACACAAAATATCTGAAGATAAAAATCTAATGGAGTCGGTGCATAGGAAAATTTTGCATACCATGCGAAATTTGGCATGGTGTGCGAAATCCTCTAGCTACCTCAAGAGGTTTCGCATGGTGTGTGAAATTTCGCACAACCATGCGAAACTGCTTGTTGTTGGATTTCTTCCTCTGGCTTTCCTCCTTACATCTTTGATTGGCTTGGCAAAGGGCTATGAAGTGCTCCAAAGCTTGGATTCTTCATGCATTTGAGCTTTAACTTGCATTGCCATGGATTTCACCAACTTCTCTCTCATTCTTGGCTTGTTTCAATGATCAAATAGCTACCAAAAACACCAAAACTTGCCAAAAACTGATTAGTAACCTTTGCTAGGTTCCTTAATGTGCCAATTGAGTTAAAAGGTATTAACTACTACTTAAAAGTCTTTAAAACAGTTAGTTTTAAGGTTCCTCCATCTCATTGAGGTCTAAGAACCTCTTCAACCCAGCTTTGCTCAAATCCATGTTGAGTTTCTTGATTGCCCACCAAGCTTTGTATTCCAATTCCATAGGGAAATGGTATGCTTTACCATAGACTAGGCGATAAGGAGACATCCCGAGAATGGTCTTGTAAGCTGTTCTATATGCCCATAGTGAATCAATGAGCTTGACTAACCATTCTTTTCTGTTTGTGTTTACCACCTTCATCAATATGTTTTTAATCTCCCTGTTTGCTAACTTAACTTGCCCACTAGTTTGAGGGTGGTAAGATATAGCTACCTTATGCTTCACCCCATACTTGGCTAGGAGAGTTTCAAAAGGCTTGTTGCAAAAATGAGTACCTCCATCACTAATATGGCTTTGGGCACCCCAAATCTTGAGAAAATGTTCTCCTAGAGAAACTTGAGAACCACTCTGTGGTCATTGTGCTTACAAGGGATTGCCTCAACCCACTTAGAAACATAATATACTCCTATTAAGATGTAAGAGTAGCCAAAAGATATAGGGAAAGGTCCCATGAAGTCAATGCCCCAAACATAAAAAAGATCAACTATCAAAATGGGGTTCAAAGACATCATGTTCCTACGTGTTAGCTTTCCAAGCCTTTGGCATTGATCACAACTCTTGCACATGGTGTGGGCATCTTTGAAAAGTGATGGCCAACAGAAACCCAATTGCAACACCCTCATAACTATCTTCTGAGAAGCAAAGTGGCCTCCACATGCATTTTCATGGCAATGACTAAGGATCCCTTGTTGCTCTTTTTAAGGAACGCACTTCCTTATTATTTGATCCGCACAATACTTGAATAGAAATGGCTCTTCCCAATAGTAGGCATGAATTTTTGCAAAGAAGTGCTTCTTATCTTGTGCTATCCACTCACTTGGAACTTCTCCTATGACTAGGTAGTTCGCAATGTGAGCATACCAAGGGGCAACTTCCACCAACATGAGAGACTCCTCTGGAAAATCATCATTAATGGGAATTCCATGGGAATTATGTGCGATAGCTAGCCTTGAAAGGTGGTCTACTACCATATTCTCCACTCTTTTCTTGTCTTTGATCTAGAGATTGAACTCTTGAAGCAAGAGAATCCATCTAATCAGCCTTGCTTTATCATCTTGCTTAGTCAACAGATACTTCAAAGTAGAGTGATAAGTGAAAACCATGATGAAAGACCCCACCAAGTAAGCACAAAACTTATCCAAGACAAAAACTACAGCTAACAATTCTTTCTCGGTGTTTGTGTAGTTTCTTTGCGCCTCATTCAATGTCTTGCTCGCATAGTAGATCACATAGGGTTTTCCATCTTCTTTTTGCCCAAGAACAGCTCCTATAGCAAAGTCACTGGCATCACACATTATCTCAAAGGGCAATTGCCAATTGGGAGCCCTCACTATTGGTGCGGTTGTCAGAAATAGCTTCAACTCTTCAAAACTTCTTTGGCATCTATCATCCCATATGAATTTAGCATCCTTGACCAATAGTTCACAAAGAGGTCTTGCAAGCTTAGAGAAATCCTTGATAAACCTCCTATAGAACTCGGCATGGCCAAGGAATTGCCTTACTCCTTTAACATTTGTTGGGGATGGCAACTTAACAATGAGTTCAACCTTTGCTTTATCAACTTCAATACCTTTCTTGGAGATGATGTGACCAAGGACAATCCCTTGGTGTACCATGAAATGACACTTCTCCCAATTAAGCACTAAGTCTTTCTCAATGCATCGGTTCAGAACAACTTCTAAGTTGACCAATCATTTATCAAATCCATTTCCAAATATGGTGATATCATTCATAAAGACTTCCATAATACGCTCCACCATATCATTGAAAATGCTTAACATGCATCTTTGGAAAGTTGCGGGTGCATTGCATAAACCGAAAGACATTCTCCTGTATGCATAGGTTCCAAATGGGCATGTGAAAGTGGTATTCTCCTGGTCTTCAACATCAATTTCTATCTGAAAGTACCCGGAGTAGCCAGCCAAAAAACAATAGAAATGATGCCCAGAGACCCTCTCAAGAACCTGATCAATAAAGGGCAACGAGAAATGGTCTTTCCTTGTCATCGCATTCAACCTCCTGTAATCGATACACACCCTCCAACCTATAGTGAGGCGTGTAGAGACCTTTTCTCCCTTATCATTTTGCACCATCATAATCCCAGACTTCTTTGGCACAACTTGAGTAGGACTCACCCATGGGCTATTTGATATGGGGTAGATAATACCGGCCTGAAGTAGCTTAAGAACTTCAGTTCGCACCACCTCTTGCATGTGAGGGTTCAACTTTCTCTGAGGTTGACGAACTGGCTTAGCTTCATCCTCCATGTAAATATGATGGGTGCAAACAAAAGGGCTGATCCATTTCAAATCAGAAATTTGCCATCTTATTACCTTCTTAGATCTTCTAAGGACTTCAAGTAGACAATCCTACTGATGAATGGTAAGAGCTGAAGATATAACATCAGAGAACTTCTTGTTGTCTTCCAAGTATGCATACTTTAACTTTGTGGGTAGTGGCTTAAGAATAAGCTTTGGGGGCTCCTCCTTAGCAGGTCTTTGCATCTCCTCCTCATTGAATAAGGGTAGAATTTCTTCTCTCCTCCTCCATGGGAGCAGGGTAGCAAGCAAATTTGAGGGTTCAGGTAACCTTTCATCAAGATCCCCAAAACTCTCAATCAAATCCTCCTGCAATCTCTGATCACAATGCTCCTCCACTAAAGTGTCAATCATGCACACTTCCTCTAGGCCTTCTTCTTCTTCTGGATGGATATGCTTCTTGTACAAATGGAAGATGTTGAGTTCCAATGTCATGTTACCAAATGTGAGTTGCATGAATCCATTCGTACAATTGATGATCGCATTTGATGTAGCTAGGAATGGTATTCTAAGTATGATAGGAACATAATTAGTTCATTTGACAACCGGATCTGTATCAAGAACAACAAAATCCACTGGATAGTAGAATTTGTCAACTTGAATCAAGACTTCTTCAATCATCCCTCTTGGAATCTTCACTAATCTATCTGCCAGAGATAGAGTGATGGATGTTGGCTTCAACTCTCCAAGTCCCAATTGCTTATAGACAAAGTAGGGTAGCAAATTCACACTTGATCCCAAGTCCAACAAAGCTTTCTCCACACAAGTCCCTCCAATACTTACTGAGATGGTAGGGTAGCCCGGATCTTTGTACTTCACTGGAGACTTGCACTGTATTATTGCACTCACTTGCTCAGTAAAAAAGGCTTTCTTGTTCACATTCAACCATCTCTTTACAGTGCACAAGTCCTTCAAGAATTTTGCATACGTCGGCATTTGTTTGATCATGTCTAGCAAAGGAATATTGACCTTCACTTGCTCAACACTTCAAAAATTTTCGATGCATTATTGGTTCCTTTTTTTCCATGCAAAGCTTAAGGGAAAGGTGGAGGCATGTGTTTCTTCACCATATCTTCCTTGATCACTATCCTCTCGGGTTCTTCATCCACATTAGAATCACGGTCATCTTTCTCTGTACTTTTCCCTTTTCTCTTTCCTTTCATTTCCTCACTCCTTTTTTTTTTTTTTTCTGTTACACTCTCTTCATCATGCTTTGGCTTGGATGTGGGGCTGATAAACCTCTTTACCACTTCTCAAGGTGATAACTACTTTAACTTCCCTCACCTTTGAAGATTCTCCCTCTTGAGCCTCCACTTCATGGATACCCTTGGGATTTTGATGAGGTTGAGAAGGAAACTTTCCTTTCTCTTGCATTGTATTGAGGTTAGGAAGCCTTGAGATTGTGTATTGAACATTGTCTATCTTCTGAAACAGATCATTTTGCATCCCATCCATCATTTTGTTCAATGTACTCTCCACACTGTCAATTCTATGATTCAGTTGAGCATTGATGGACTTTTGATCTCCCACAAAGTCTCCCACAACTTTGCTAAGGTTCACAATAGCTTGTTCAAGATTCAAGGCTTGTTGAGGTGCTTGAGCAAGTTGTGTGTACTGAGGTGGCTTTGGTTTCCAAGAGAAATTTGGATGGTCCCTCTAATTGGAATTGTAGGTGTTGCCATATAAAACATTATTATTGGGTTTGAATTGACCAATAACATTGGCTTGATCACCAAACATCTCTCTTACTGTTGGAATTGTAGGACACTCCTCCACCAAGTGCTCATAAGATTGACAAATGGAACAAGGCATAGCCTACACTGATGTCTCAGAAATGGCTTGCACTTCTTGTACCTTTGTCATTTCTAGCTTTTCCAATCTCCTTGCCATAGCTACAACTTTTGCCTTCATGTCAATGTCTTCATTCAAAACATAGATCCCATCCTTTGCATTAGGTTGAGACTTCATTCTTCCCACCTCTCTAGCATTTGGTTCATTCCATCCTCTTGAAACTTCAGCCACATAATTCAAAAAGTCCATGGCTTCTTCAGGATTCTTACTCATGAAGTCTCCTCCACACATAGTTTCTAGGAGTTGCTTCATTGAAGAAGACATACCATCGTAAAAATAACTCACTAAGAGCCATGTGTCAAAGCCATGGTGAGGACAAGCATTAATAGCTTCCATGTATTTCTCCCAACACTCATAGAATTTCTCTTTCTCTTTAGCCGAGAAATTTGAAATTTGCCTTTTTAGACCATTGGTCCTATGAGTAGGGAAGAACTTCTTGAGAAACTCGGCTTGCAAATCAGTCCAAGTTTGGATACTCCTTGGCCTTAGAGAATTAAGCCAAATCTTGGCCTTATCCTTCAAAGTGAAAGGAAATAGCTTGAGCCTCATCAAGTCAATTTGAAGCTCCTCCTTCTTGGAATGTATTACAAACCTCCTCGAATTCCTTAATATGCGAGTAGGGATTCTCACTTTCCATCCCATGGAAAGTAGGTAGGAGTGGCACAATGTGAGGTCAGATTACTAGCTCCTCAGTGGGAGGCACTATGCATGATGGTGCACTCACACGAGGTGGATGCATGCGGTCCCTCATGGATCGGTATGCGTTGAAATTATCCTCTTAAACATGTTGGCTATTTTGATCTTCAGGTGGAATGTCCATGATGTTCAAGCACACTTCCAACTCAGTTTCTCGAGGAGTTTCAATCTTCACAAGTCTTCCCTTAATATCTTTTATCCAATAGGGCATGCACAACTAGAGATCACTGAAACAAAAACAAAGAAAACAAAAGAAATACAATACTAGGAAAAAGTTAAGGTTAGCTAAAACTAAATAAAAGATAGGCTAAATATAGGCAAAGAAAAAGAATTAGTAAAAAGAAAAATCACCAAACTTGTGATGAAGATCACAAGTATTCACCAAAAGTATTGTCAATGTACTGTGGTACCATCCTCGACAGCGGCGCCATTTGGTTCGTCCCCATTGCAGTTATGCCATTTTATTCTGGCTCAGACGGGTGTTATCAACAAAATTTATAAAACCTAAATCACCTCACACTAGGGTAGCATAGCTAACATAGTATAGTGGCTCTAGGATCATCCACAGGGATGGGTTTTCATCGTACAGTTGACTTAGTGAAGGAAATAAAATGGTGCTTTTCCTTATGAAAATTAGCTTTTAAAGAAAATGGGATTTTGGTTGCAAAGATTGATTTTAAGTTAAAAACAATAAGTGAAATTAACTACAAAGAAAAGGTCTCTTGGAGCTTTAGGTCACTAGGATCAGGTTCCTTAGGCAAAAGGGGAAGATTCTGGATCTTCTCCTCGTGTTAGGGACAATAACATAAAGAATGGTTATTTCCCGAACCAGTTTTGTATTTAGCAATTAAGATTTGATCCAAAGGGTTTATAAAAAATGGTAATTGCTTCCCATTAATGGCTTCAAACACTAAAGACCCTTGAACCACCTTCCAATGGCTCATAAATGATAACTAATAGACATCTATGGATCTAGCTATAAGCATCCATAGAATCCGAAAAGCTTGCCAAGTATTGGCCATTTAAGGTGATTTTAACCTTGAACCACCTTCCAATGGCTCGTAAATGATAACTAATAGACATCCATGGATCTAGCAATAAGCATCCATAGAATCCGAAAAGCTTACCAAGTATTGGCCATTCAAGGTGATTTTAAGGGATTTGAAGCTAAACCTTGAAATAAAAACCATTAATGGTTAACAACTACTTTCATTTAAAGCAAGGACAACTCCCACCTTTGCATTCGGGTCCTTCACCTAGCTTCCATCACTACAAGAAACGTAATACGTAGCCAAACATCCCCTAAGAAATCATCCTCATGGGTTGTTTGTCTAGAAAGAAAATGAAAACAAAAATGAAAAGAAAAGGCAAAGCAAAAGCTCTGTATTTCTTACTACGGGAATTTACAAGTGTTTAATGAAAAAACCATACATCTCTATATCACACATATCTATCTCCTTATATATCTACTACCTAAAAGATATATAAAAAAAAATAAAAGAAAATATCTAGGTTGGTTACAAGGAGAAACTAGGAAATTACACAAAATATCTGAAGATAAACATCTAACGGAGTCGGTGCACAGGAAGATTTCGCATACCATGTGAAAATTTGGCATGGTGTGCGAAATCCTCTAGCTACCTCAAGAGGTTTCGCACAGCCATGTGAAACTGCTTGTTGTTGGATTTCTTCATTTGGCTTTCCTCCTTGCATCTCTGATTGGCTCGACAAAGGGTTATGAAGTGCTCCAAAGCTTGGATTCTTCATGCATTTGAGCTTTAACTTGCATTGCCATGGATTTCACCAACTTTTCCCTCATTCTTGGCTTGTTTCAATGATCAAATAGCTACCAAAAACACCAAAACTTGCCAAAAACTGATTAGTAACCTTTGCTAGGTTCCTTAATGTGCCAATTGAGTTAAAATGTATTAACTACTACTCAAAAGTCTTTAAAATAGTTAGTTTCAAGCTATAGAAGAGTACTTTTTGAGTAGTAATCAATCCTAAGGATGATTTTCCTTTCCTTCATATCGACATGTTGGTTGATATCACTGTAGACCCTCAATTTTGTCCTTTTAGCACATGTCTCTAAATTCATTTTTAATGCTCCATAGTAACTCCTTGGTGGCCCATTACTACTCATGTGACTTACCTTTTTCTGAGTCACCTTGGAGACTTTGGTTGAGGGATTTTTTGACCCCTTATTGCGACTCTTGGTAGCCTTAATTTAGACTTAGGCTTTTTTCGTTCATTTTTAGGATAGCTTTTAGGCACCCTTGGCCCAATCTTAGGCTCATCTAGGTTCACTTAAGCCCTTTTAGACACACTTGGCCCAGTAGGCACTTTTAGACTCACTTTTTTGTATGACCTGCATGGCCCGCATAGGATTGATGATTTTATTCAATTATTTTGTTTTACTTTATTTATTTTTATTTTATTTTAATCTTTGATAGGTTGTAAGATTGCTACTTTTTTTTTTTGTTTTTATTCTCTCTACTTTCGTTTTTTTTATGGTTGGATAAGAGAATAGGGGCTGCTATTCAACTCTCACTAAGGTATGTGCACTAAAAAAGGTAAGAGAAATATTTTGCGAGGAAAAAGGAATTAATGTGGCTGCATACATATGGAAAGAGAAGATCCTGCAGGAGAAGAGAAGAGCATTCTGATTTTTGAAAAATGAAGGGGAATAGAAGAAAGGAAAGTGGATTCTCTTGAGCAGATTGAATTAGAGAGGCTGGTACGAATATAAGAAGGAAAGATAGGGCATGCAGAGGGTGATAGAAAAAGACGCATAGAGAAAAACACGCATAGAGGAAGACACACATAAATTGGGAGGATTTTGAGGATTTTTTAGGAGGAAGTGAAGAATAGAGGAAACGGAAAAAGAGCAATTGCAACCAAGGCTATCCAGGTATGCTTTTCGTTACTCTTGGAATTTTTACCCATGTTCGATTTTTCAGCGTGTTTGTTTTTTGAATATTTATCGTATTGTTGATTTTGTGTGGACGGAAAGGGCCACAAATTGTTTTGTTGATGTTGGTTGCTTATTTATTTTTTGTCCTTAATCTGTTTGTGATCTTCCCCATTAGCCCGAGCCCATTGAAAAATCATGAGATGTGGCTTTATCTTATTTTGATCTCGCATGTTTGTTCCCCCTTGCTTCTCTTTATTCTCCACCATACTCGTTTTGTTTTTCTTCCTACCCGTCCTATGGCCATCAACTCTTCATATGAGGGTGACTCCAAAGCTTGGGCATGCAATCACGAGATTCACAGCTGCAACTCTATCCGGCCGACATCCCACTTTATCCGGATGTCTCACAGCTGCCATTCTATCCGGCCGATATCCCAATTCCACCCGGATGTCTCACCGCCGCCATTCTATCCGGTCGACATCCCACATTCTCCGGATGTCTCACAGCCGATAGACAGTCGCCATTCTATCCGGCCGATATCCCACTTTATCCGGATGTCTCACAGCCGCCATTCTATCCGGCCGACATCCCAATTCCACACCTGATGCCTCACAGCCGCAATTCTATCCGGCCTACATCCCGCTTTCTCCGGATATCTTACTGCTGCAAATCTATTCGGCCAACGTTCCACCTTCTTCGGATATTTCACATCCTGCGCCTGCCGCAGGATGGGAGGTGAGGACGATTCAACTTCCCCTGGACAGACATGTTCGGATCCTTCGATAACGCTTATCCGGAATGCATCTGTGGCCAACGATTCACACTCTACCTGGATAGCTTGGCTTGTCAAATACTCGCGATTCGTCGGATCCATTTCCGTCCACAATCAAAAAGCAAACCCCGCCAGCACTGCAGTCTCAAATCTGATTCACAAGCTCCACTCCACCATAGCAACCTT